>NC_047091.1:86846721-87448522 GCF_902459505.1 Geotrypetes seraphini | reverse complement strand
ATCTGTTTCTGTTTGCTCATGTACTTAGGAACACCTAGCAGAATTGCATTGCAGTAGTCCAAAATAGAAAGTACCAGGGATATTATTACATTGGACATTGCTCAAAAAGAAATTAGAAGATTACAAATAATATAAAACACTGTAATAAAAATAATTACAAGGAAAAAGGAAATTTGACCATGCCTCTACTAAAGAATGCACACTAGCTTCCCAACAATTACAGAAACACATACAAACTGGCACTAATCACATTTAAGGTACAACTATTCAAAGCCTCACTATTCTAGATAAAGTAATTACCCTTTACAATCCGTTTCATATTCTAAGAATGGAGGATAAAAACCTTCTTGAGGAGGATAAAATACCATCCTTGAGAACAATTAACACCAGCCGTAACACCCTTATTTCAGTTACAGCTCCTCAAATTTGGAACTTATTTACCAGCCCAGGTAAGGGAGGAAAAATCCCTTGTCATGTTTAAAAGGAAAAATTTAAAAAAAGTTGCCTATTCAGGGACACCTTCAAATAATTATCAAAGCACCATCAATGTAATTCTTCTATGTATCCCTTCTCCATTCTCTTTCCTATATTGATTGTAGTTCCTCCCATTACTTTCTTCTCATCCAAAGTACTATCAAAAAGTAAGTCAGTGTTTCCTTAATAAATTGTTTGTCGCCCCTATTTTTAATATACATTGTGAGGAGTAGTGGCTCGTGGCCAGTAGGGGGTGATGTTTATGGGACGGTAATGAAATGGATGTCTGAACATGATAGTGCAGTATTTTTGTGGAGTTTTTCTACAAAAGTGCCTGTTTTTTGTATGATTCTGGGTAATTCTAGTTAGATACAAGCATATGTGTTAGTTAAGGCCACGCCCAATAGAAGCGTACGAAAAGAGGTGAATAAAAATCTAAATATAAATGAAGCCAAGGCCAGAAAAACACACTACATATTAATATAAGGGAAAGACTGGTGTTCTTTTGTGTACTTTGCTGTTAGGCTAGATCATGGAGGAAATCATAAAGGTTACATGGAATCCATTTTGGGTTCTCTGTCTTTTCTATATCTTCTCTGTCTTTGGACACCATTTTGTGCCAGTGACTAGTTTCTGTCTTCTTTGTCTTCTCTGTTTTTCTTTGTTTAGTTTTCCCGCTCCCAGCAGCGTGGTGTTAATTAATGCCACATGTGTTTTAGACTGGCTAGGAAGATAGCATGTCCTAAACTAGAATATAGAATGCATTGAGTATGAGTGGCCGAGTTGTGAATGAAGGTTATGAATGAATGGGGGCCCTGGAGTGGATGTGTGGCTGTGTATTGAACAAAGGAATGGGTTTTGAAAAACATATTATATATCTTTGCAACCTAAAGAAATCCTAAAACATCTGGAAATGAGTAACAGTTTCTAGTGAAGAGAGAGGAAGACCAGCCCTCCTCCTCCTCCGGAATAAGGCTTCTGAGGGCTAAGGCTATGTAATTTGAACCTGTCAATTTAGGGAGAGTCCTCTTTTCCTCTAAGGCTGACTAATTTTCAGCATGGTTCATAGGACTGAGAACTTTTCAGCATCTTTTTAACAAATAATTTCTCTTAATATACTTTTGTGAAAATTATGATTTATATTCAGAAACGACTATAAGCAAACAAATGTACTTTTCTGAAACTTTTGTCTTTGTCTAATTTGAAACACCTCCTTTGTTAATTGTTATTGGTTGTCAAACTGATGATGTCACTGAGCCAAAAGTATATAATAGAGATGTCATGAGATCCTGAGGTGAGCTTGTTATCAGAAGGCCAGCATTTGGCAACTATAACAATCTCCCATTAGCGCAACTGTTAATGCAAGCAATTATGCTTTATTCTTTTGAATTTCATAATGGAAAAATAGAAACAATAACTCAATAAATCTTAATTATAATTTTTAAAACCTTGCGCTGGTGTCATTTTGCATGTTTTATTATTTTTCAAACCTTGAGCTTTCAAGAAGGCGTCGATGTCCCTTGCTCAATTGCTTTGAAATTTTGAAAAAGTGATTTTATCACATTTTTAAAAAACTTGGAAACTTGGACATTGCTTCGTAGTTCAGATATGGGCAGAGAAGCTCATATCCTGGAGATGATTGCATAGCTATGTGAATGGTATTGTCAAGAGCGTTTTGGCTTCCTGGACCATGGGATGATTTTCCAAGGGCTTCTGAGCAGGGATGGTGTGCATCTATCATAGAAGGGAAGAAGTGTCTTTGCCAGCAGCAGGCTGGCTAATCTACTGAAGGTGGCTTTAAACTAGAAGTGATGGGCAGGTTGATCAAAGCTCTCGGGCGATTATAAGCCCTCAGGTAAGTAAATCACTGAATACCTCTACACAGATGGGAAAAGGGGGCAATGTCTGGAAAGCAATATATACTAATGCTCGAAGTATGGGAAACAAGATTCTGAATTTAGAAGCTGTGATGGAAGATGAGGAATTGGATATAGTGGCAATCATGGAGACATGGGTCACTGAGAACCATGACTGGGATGTAGTTATACCGGGCTATAATCTGTTCATGAAAGGCAGGGTAGGAAGAAAAGGAGGGGAAATAGTGTTATATGTTAAAGATCATATTAAAGCCATACAATTGCAGGATTGGCAGGGCAAGGAAGAGGCACTGTGGATCAATTTGGAAAGAGGGAATGGTGAATATATTTACATTGGTGTGATATACAGTCCTCCTTCACAGATGGAAGAAGTAGATAGAGATTTAATAGTAGACATTCAGAATATATCTGTACTTTCAAAGCCCTAACAATTGCCCACAAGAGAATCTACTCCACCACCCCCTCCTACATAAAATCCAAACTTCCCATCTACAACCCCACTCGCACCCTCCGCTCAAAGTCAGAGACACGCCTATGCGTCCCCCCCGGAAGATCCCTGCTCACAGAAACTGCCCACAAACGATCCTACAGCCACTTCATTCCACACCTCTGGAACCAACTTCCCCCCCAACTTAGACAACAGAACTCATTACTAGCATTCCGTAAATCGGTAAAGACCCTCCTCTTCAATTAAAGATCTCCTCTGTCTCTCCCCCCCTTAAGCCCCACCCTCCACTCTCCTTTCTCCCTCCCGAAATTCCAGTATGACCCTCTCTTACTCTATCCACTAAAAATTTGCATCCATATGCTTATAACTCTCCGTAAATTAAACTACGGTATTTCCCCCTTCTCTCTCTCTGCTTAATCTCCCTGTATTCAATTCTCTCTAAAAACTATAAATCCAACCACTAAACCTGTTGTACTACTTATATGTCTAGTTACTCCGCACTGTGTATGTTCATTTGTAAACCGTTCTGAGCTATTGGGAGGACGGGATAAAAATCTAAATAAATAAATAAATAAATAAAGGGGAAGTCTTGCTAATAAGTGATTTTAACATGTGATGTTGATTGGGATATCCCTATTGCGGGATCCTAGAAGTAGAGAGATCCTATATTCTCTACAAGGAGAACTGTTCCAGAATTTGGTAATGGTACCCATGTGGGATGAGATCATACTGGACTTAATGTTTACAAACGGGGAAAATGTTTCTGATGTTAAAGTGGGTGATCATCTGGCATTCAGTGATCACTGCATAGTATGGTTTAATATCAAGATGGGTATAGAGAGGGCTCATTCAAAAGCAAAGGTTCTAGACTTTAAAAAAGTGAACTTTGTTCGGATGGGGGTTTACGTCAAGGAATTGTTGTCTGGGTGGGAACGTCTGGAAGGAGCGGAAATGCGGTGGGCAAAACTGAAAGGAGCGATTGTAAGGGCAACAAACCTTTTTGTGAGGCAAGTAAGAAAAAGTAAGAGGAAAAGAAGCTGCTTTGGTTCTCAAAAGTAGTAGCTGAGAAGGTAAGGAATAAGAAGTAGCTTTCATAAACTACAAAAGATTGCAGAAAGAGGAAGACAGGCAAAAATATCTGGAAAAGTTAAGAGAGGCCAGTCGTGTAGTCAGGAAAGCAAAGAAAAAATAGCCGACACGATAAAATGGGGAGACAAGACATTTTTTAGATATATTAGTAATAGGAAGAATTGCAAAAGTTGTATTGTGAGACTCAAAGGAAAAGGAGAGGAATATGTAGAAGCTGATAAAGAAAAGGCCGAATTGCTTACCAAATATTTCTGTTCTGTGTTCATGGTTGAAGCGCCAGGAGCGGGACCACAGAAGTCAAATGTGAATAGGGATGGAGGAGTAATAAACCTTGATCGATTTTCAGAGGGTTGTGTTCGTGAAGAGCTAGCTAAAATAAAGGTAGACAAAGCAATGGGGCCGGATGGTGTACATCCGAGGGTGCTGAAGGAACTTAGGGAAGTTCTGGCAGCTCCGCTGACTGACCTTTTCAATGAGCCTCTAGAGTCGGGATTGGTACCGGAGGACTGGAGAAGAGCAGATGTGGTCCCTTTCCACAAAAGTGGAAGTAAGGAAGAAGTAGGGAATTACAGGCCGGTAAGTCTTGACTTCTGTGGTAAGCAAATTAATGGAAACGCTTTTAAAACAGAGAATGGTCAAGTTTCTGGAATCCTGTGGATTACAGGGCTGGAGGCAACATGGATTCATTAGCGGTAGGTCTTGTCAAACAAATCTGATCAATTTCTTTGACTGGGTGACCAGAGAATTGGATAGAGGATGTGCGCTAGATGTGGTGTATTTAGATTTTAGCAAAGCCTTTGTTAGTGTTCCACACAGTGCCCTTGGGATAGGTCCTAAAGTGATGAGTTGGGTCAGGAACTGGTTGAGTGGAAAACAACAGAGGGTAGTGATCAATGGAGATTGCTCAGAGGAATGGGATGTTACCAGTGGTGTGCAAGGTTCTGTTCTTGGGCCTATTCTTTTTAACATTTTTATAAGTAATATTGCTGAAGTGCTGTCGGGTAAGATTTGCCTCTTTTCAGATGATACTAAAATCTGAAATAGAGTAGACACGCCGGATAGTGTGAATAACATGAAGAAAGACCTGGCAAAGCTTGAAGAATGGTCTGAAATCTGGCAGCTAAAATTTAACGCTAAGAAAAGCAAGGTTATTAGGGGGTGATGAACTTATGTGCACGACAGAAGAGCGGGACTTGGGTGGGGTGTGATTGTATGTGATGATCTTAAGGTGCCCAAACAGGTTGAAAAGGTGACGGCGAAAGCTAGAAGGATGCTAGGAAGAGGTATGGCCAGTAGAAAAAATGATGTATTGATGCCTCTGTATAAGACTCTGGTGAGACCTCATTTAGAATATTGTGTACAATTCTGGAGGCCGCACCTTCGAAAAGATATAAAAAAGATGGATTTGGTTCAGAGGAAGGTTACTAAAATGGTGTGTGGTCTTTGTCATAAAGATGGGGACAGACTTAAAGATCTCAATATGTATAATTTGGAGGAAAGGCAGGAGAGAGGAAATATGGTAGAGACGTTTAAATACCTACATAATATAAATGTGCAATCAGTCGAGTCTCTTTCATTTGAAAGGAAACTCTGTAATGAGAAGGCATAAGATGAAGTTAAGAGGTGATAGGCTCCAGAGTAATCCGAGGAAATACTTTTTTTTACAGAAAGGGTGGTAGATGCGTGGAACAGTGTCCTGGAAGAGGTGGTAGAAACAGACACTGTGTCTGAATTCAAGAGGGCCTGGGATAGGCATGCGAGATCTCTCAGAGAGAGAAAAAGAGATAATGGTTACTGTGGAAGAACAGACTAGATGGGTCATTTGGCCTTTATCTGCCATCATGTTTCTAGTCCTCTGATCCAGTAGAGTTTGCCATATGCATTTTTCACAATGTGTTGAATTTATATTGACATGTCTATGTTTGGGTTCAGCCATACCCCTAGGTTTCTCACACTCTCCATGGATGGCTTTATGCTATTTCCATTCAGTGTTAGTTGATATCTTGGGCAGTTCCCTCCCCATCTGTTAATCAGAAGTAGTTCAGATTTTTCCTTGTTGGCTACTAGACCATTTGTATGGAACCAACCGAATATCTCCTCGCAACTGATGCTAATTGACACTAATTAAATGTTACACGCACAGCTTGGAAAGAGTGATTCTATAAAAAGTATGAGCCAGCTGCAGTGTGTAAATATGAAAAGGGGGTGTGATCAAGGACAGATCATGAGCATTCCTAAAAGTTATGCGCATTATTATTGAATACACCCGATCTGCATACAACTTAGGTGCAGGCATTAGGCCTGGTTTTAACTGGCCTAAATGGGTATGCCTAAAATTAATGCGACGTACTGGTGTTTAGCTCAATTTAATAAAAGGTATGCACACCTTATAGAATCGCGCTAAGCACCATTCTAGTCAGCGATGAATTTATAGGAATCAGGCTCTTACCGTATAACTGCAAAACCAGCCACTTTTCAAATGTGTATTAGTTTTGCTATTTTTCTCTCTATAATCCTTTGTATTTCTCTACCTTGTTTCTCACTTGGTGAAATGTACACCTTCGCTGTCACCTATGTGCTATTTGAAAATCCAGTATTTTTAAAGAAATATAAAGGGAGCCATTCTATTAAGTAGAACACTTCAAACAAATACACCCAGTACGTAGAGGTAATCTTTAATAAACAGTAGAAATAAAAACCCCAAATAATACCTAAACAAATCAATAAACAGACAAATAAAATACATTTTGTAATTGGAGGGGATATTCAGTACACCAATTGCTACAGGCATCCCTTGCCTAGCAAATGGCATCACTGCCAGCCCTTTCAGGGCTACTTATTCTAGATGGTGCCATGGTATGCAGCCTGCAGGCTTGTGGTCAAAAGGGCATGATATGCCCCTTTGGAGTCTCTTCAAAGCCTAGAGAAGCCAGGAGCAGAAAATTGTTCCCAGTATGGGGGAAGAGAAAGGCTAAAATGAATTCAGCCACTGTTAAAGGTCTTGTAGATAATCATTTTTGACCTCAAGTGGATCCCTCTGGATCAGTAAATATTGTATCAGCATGAGCTGCATCTTTATCCTCTGGAGAGCTTACTCCTCCCTCCTCCTCTCCTAAGCCTGGTAACTTTTCTAATGCAAGAGGAGTTACCTTTCCTGTGGTGAGTGTTGCCTCACTTCATTTTGGTGTTTTTCAAATGAGTTCTTCTGCAGAAGAATTAGGGGTGGAATTCATCAATGTGTGCTATTATTGAAACAGGTTATTTTACTACAAATTGTGCTATTTTACATAAGGTCCCATTGGATAACATTTTACCATGACCTGTGGTAAAATAACCTGCCTTAATATTAGCACACATTAATGAAATTCCCCCCCCCACCTTATTACTGACAAGGCAGATAGAGTTCATTACGTAAGATCGAGGGTGTCCATGTTCTCCATAGCTGAAGTAAAACTTTGGAACTCTCGTCCAGGAATCTTGAGATTATGTATGGACTACGTGGCCTTTAAGAAACTGCTGAAAATTCAATTATTTGTGGATGCTTTCATGTAACATATGATGGGGACATCGACCTCGATATGGCTATCTTATGATACTAAGGGCCTCTTCTATTAAACTGCGCTAGCAGTTTCTAGCTCGGGGAGCTGCGGTGAATGCAGGTTTTGTCTCCTGGAGGGATAAGGAGACGGGTACTTGGTATATGGAAGCTCTGGATAGTGTCTTTGAACAGCATGCGGTATCTGAGGACTAGTGCTGCCCGATTCAAATCGGTTCACCGATTCACTTTGGGTGAATCGATTCGAATTGGTTCAAAACAAACAAAAACCGGCTTCCCGATTCGCCTGACCCTCCCCCCTCAAGCAGAAGCGGCAGCTGGCGCACCTGCTTTAGAAGGCAAGGGGGGAGGGTCAGTCGGGAAGTGCTGTTGTCGGCTTTCCTCCCCCCCTGGCGTCCAGCTTCCGGCTCCCACCCCCTCGGCCTGCCACTCCCCCTGGCCTCTCTGCACTGTTTACCTTCCAGCCGGAACAGCCTGCAAGCAAGATTGCGGTGTTAGCGGTCTTAGTACCGCTTCGGAACTGGTTCCTCCATCGTGGTTCCGCCCCTCCTCTGACGTCAGAGAAGGGGTGGGACTGCAAAAGAGGAACCATCTCCGAAGTGGTACTAAGATCGCTAACACCACAATCTTGTTTGTAGGCTGTTCCGGTTGGAAGGTAAATAGTGGGGGAAGCCAGGGAGGGAAGCAGAAGGCCAGGGGGGTGGAAGCCGGACGCTGGGGGGAGTGATCAGTCTTTCGTGGTGGGACAGGCAGGCAGGCCAGCCTTCAAAGGGGGGTGGACAGGCCTTCAAGGGTGGGATAGGCTTTCAAGGGGGGACAAGCCTTCAAGGGGAAGAGGCAGGCCTTCAGGGGTGGGATAGGCCTTCAAGGAGGGACAAGTCTTCAAGGGGGGGGACAGGCAGGCCTTCAGGGGTGGGACAGGTCTTCAAGGGGGGGGACAAGCCTTCAAGGGGGAGGCAGGCCTTCAAAGGGGGGACAGACCTTCAGGGGAGGGGGGCCCTGCTATAGAAGTACACGGAGGGAGGGAAGGAGGGTTCAAAGAGATGTGCATATGCTGGACTTTGGGGACGAAGAAATGGGTCTGAAAATAGAGGAGAGGGAGAGAGATGATGGACAATGGGATTTAGGGAGGGAAGGAACAGAAAGGGAGAGAAGTTGGACGCAAGGGATGGTGTGGAGGGGGGATAGAGATACTGGATAGGAGAATAGTTGGGAAAAGAAAGGGAGAGATGGTGGACCCTCGGTTGGTGGAGAAGGAAGGAGAGATGCTGGATGAAAGGGTAGTTAAGAAAAGGTGGATCTGTGGAGGGAAATGAAAAAAAGGAATGATGCCAGACCTGGAAAGGGAAGAGAAACAGAAGGGGAGGACAGAAATGGAAGATGGATGGTTAGCAGGGAGAAAGAAGACCCTGGCAAGCAAGTTATCAGAAGACAACCAGAGCCTGAGACCAACAAAATCTGAATAATGACCAGACAACAAAAGGTAGAAAAAACTAATTTTATTTTCTGTTTTGTGATTACAATATGTCAGATTTGAAATGTGTATCCTGCCAGAGATGGTGTTAGACCGTAAACGTGAGCTAGGATTTAACAGAGAGAGGAAAAGTCTTTTTTGTTTGTTTATTTTGTTTACACCAGAGCGCCAGTGTGGTTATGAGAAGGCAAAGGGGGTGAAGAGGCTATAAAATAAACCCACCAGTATGTTTGAAAAAAACAACCACCCAATTGGCAGGAAAATCAAATCGAATCGAAAAACCAATTCAATAGGCTGAATCGAATCAAATTTTTTTCCCTGAATCGGGCAGCACTACTGAGGACCTGCAGACGCTATTGTAATGGTGACTGCCTCCTATTGATTAATCTGCTAGACACACTCCATGTTAATCGTTTGTTTTGCCATTTCGCCAATGGCCCTCCATGCTCTCATTAAATACTCTGGTGTGTATGTTGATGAACGAGACAAAGAAACAGTGAAGGAAAATTCTGGTGCTCAAATGTCTTATTGATTTAACTTGACTCGACACAACCGTGTTTTGGCCCTAACAGGGCCTGTCTCAGGAGTCTATTAGCAGGTTGATGTATTGCCTGCTATCTTCTTACAAATATCCTATATCACTGTTTAAAATGTAACAATTGGCTCTGTGAGCAGGCGTAGCGATTTGTGATAGAAAAGCTGGCCTCGTATCTAAGTACACAATTTCCTCCAAACGAGCGAGATTTGGTGAACGAGACCACATGCACAGACACAGAAACTGTGCTCAGAGTTCGTATGAGCATCGGGAGCAGCGCGTGCCATTCAGTGCGTCTCTCCACTAAATACTGCATGCGCAGTTTAATAGAAGAGGGGGTAAGATTGAGAGATATAAAGGAAGAGAGGATCTTGAATTTTTTCATAGTAACTGTATTACATTATGTTACTGAGAAATGTAAACATTACTGCTTTTGTTAAAATCTGAGCTATATGTTTGTTGTAAGATTATGTGTGTTCTTATGTAAACCGCTTAGACTTAAGCGGTCTATAAATTTTTAAAATAAATAAATCTGTTTCTTCAGTTCCATTGCCTAAACTTGTTCAGATGAGCCCAATATAACATCCTGGAACTGATATTGACTCTCAGGGAAAAGCCTAATACCTTACAGGATATATGGCAGGTGATTACCATAACAGAGCACTCTATATTCCATTCTATTTATTTATTTATTCAGTTTTCTATACCATTCTCCCAAGGAAGCTCAGAATGATTTATATGAATTTATTCAGGTAAATATTTTACCCTCTCTGTCCCAGCAGGCTCACAATCTAATATACCTGGGGCAATGGGGTCACAAGGAGCAGTGTGGGTTTGAAAACCCCCCCCAACCATAGAGTGCCGAGGATATAGCTTTAATCACTGCACCACACTCTCCATAGTATGTCTATCCCACATATCATGAAGATATCCGAGTGGCTTGCAATTCTAATGAGAAGCATGAAAAAGAGAAAAGGGGGAAGGAGGTATGACAGCAGAAGGGAGGGGAGAGTCTGGAACTACATAATTTAATAGAAGAGAGAAAAAATGAGGAAAGACTCAGTTGAGGGAAGGTGGGGTTTGTCTCAAGGTTGGTTAGCAGGCCCATTGATCTGGAGAAAAAAAAAAAAACTGTTCCTAATTTGTTGTCAATTTACTCAGGATGTGGTTACTAAGATTACTGAATATGAAAAAGAAAAAGAAAAAAATCTGCTGGAAAATGAGCAAAAAAAAAAAAAAAAAGGATAATTTTGCTAAGATATTACAATCTGCCTTTGCTTCAAATACTAAGGATTGCTTGTCTATTTGTGCTAAGTTAAAAATGATAGAAAGTTTCTCTCATGCTAACATTAGATTCTTACATTTTCCTGTTACACATTGGGGTCCTTTTACTAAGGCGCGTTAGTGCGTCTTAGTGCATGCTAAAAATTAGCGTGCACTAAATGCTAACACCTGCTAACGCGCCCATTATATCCTATGGACACATAAGCACGTTAATTTTTAGCTCATGCTAAGACACAATAGCGTGCCTTAGTAAAAGGACTCCGTTATTTGGCACCTATAGAATTCCTGAAAATGTATTTAAAAGATGTTCTACAATATTCCTAGTTGGAGGTTTTAACAGTTGAGAATATATATTATGTTTCTAAAATTCTGAGATCAAATTTCTTCTCCTGACAGTTTGGATTTATCTCATTTTTTGGGAGACTTGTCATGAAGTAATTACTAAACGAGCCACCATACTGGTTTCCTTTTCCTGTGAAGCAGTCAAAAAGGAAATTTTGAAAATTATACTTCTCTTAAAGACAAGTTATTTTCTGTGGTCAGCGGATACATATCTACCCAGATATATCCAGACAAATTCAGCATTGTAGAAGACAGTTCTTGCTGCTTAGGCCTAAGGTTTTAGCAATTGGAGCTACATTCTTTCTTAGATTGCCTTATAAATGATTGGTAACATTTGGATAGTAGATGATCTTATAAACAGGGAGTCGTAAGGACAAGATGTCTAGTCATGAGTGTATAGTTCACCAGTGTTCCTCAGTTTTCCTGCAGACACCAGTTCATGTCTTACTTTCGCAATATTGTTCTACGCTTCGACCCAAGTGCGAGTGCTCACCGTGCCTCCAATCAAGACAGACTCTTGATAGAGGCACGTCTGCCAAAACACTGCCAGTCGAGTCTTTGAGTTATTGTGACATATTCATCAATAAAGTGACTTTTTGAACTATATACATCCTTGGCTGGATTTCTGACCTCTTGCCCTCATGACTCCCTGTTGTGTATTCCTGTCTCATTGAGGCCACCCTTTGGCTTCTGATTCAGTTTTTCAGATTAGAGAATGACACGGGGAGCGATCCCCGCAGGGAGCTGCGGCGTGGCTGCGGTTTGGCTGCGGGTTATGGAGACTCCAAAGCCAAATCGCCACAGACACGGGGACAAAAGTTTTCACCGCCCGCAAAAACGGTGAAAAGATTTGTCCCCGCAGGCCAATGTACCCCCTTCTAGGAACCGCTATTTACCTGTGTTTCACCGTGCTCCTCATTTGTCAGATCAACCCTTCCTGCCAATAGAACCCGCCCCCCCCGACGATCGCCGGCAGGAAGGTGCTCAGCCCTTCATGCCGACAGAACCAGCCCTCCCCAACGATCGCGGCAGGAGGGTACCCATCCCCTCCTGCCTACCCCAACAGCCCCCCCGACGATCGCAGCAGGAGGATATCCAACCCCTCCTGCCAGCTCCCCAACAGCCCCCCTATGATCACTGGTAGGAGGGTGCCCAACCCCTCCTGCCGGCCCCCCCAACGGCCCCCTATATCGCCAATAGGAGGGTGCCCAACCCCTCCTGCCGGACCCTCCCCCAACAAACCCCGCCATCCCGAAACACCACCCTTAGTCTTACTTTCCAAGTTGGACTGGACAGCTCCTCGCTCGTCTGGCCAGCAGGCCTGCCTCCGTCCAAATGAGGCGGGCCCGCCCCTCCCCTCCCCTGCCTAACCCACAGGATCCTAGGGCCTGATTGGCCCAAGCACCTAAGGCCCCTCCTATAGCGGGAGTGGCTTTAGGTGCCTAGACCAATCAGGCCCTAGGATCCTGTGGGTTGGGCAGGGTAGGGGCGGGCCCGCCTCATTTGGACGGAGGCAAGCCTGCTGGCCATACGTGTGAGGAGCCGTCCGGTCCAACTTGGAAAGTAAGACTAAGGGGGTTCCGGGGTGGGAGGGTTCATTGGGGGGGGGTCCAGCAGGAGGGGTTGGGTACCCTCCTCCCGGCGATCTTAGGGGAGGCCATTGGGAGGACCGGCAGGAGGGGTTGGGTACCCTTCTGCTGCGATTGTCGGGAGGGCCGTTGGGGGGGGTCTACAGGAGGGGTTGGGTGCCCTCCTGCCGTGATCGCTGGGGGGAGGGGAGACTTGCAGCCGTAGCCGCGGTCACTATGCTAATCACGGCAGGGAGATCTTTGCCGCGATTAGGTACAGCGGCCGCGTCTACTTACCATGTAGGCTAACATTGTAAGCATTAAAAGTACATGTCGTGTTTGTTTTTGTATAATTATTAACTAATATTTAACTAAGTTTTAAAGTTTTAAAGTTTTAAAGAATGTTTCCTTTATACGTAAATAAAGAAAAGTATATAAAATCGTACCCGTTTGAGGCTTTTATGTATGCAGCGGTGACGGTGACGGGGCGGTGAATGGGGTTGCAGTGGCGGTGACGGGGCGGTGAATGGGGTGGCAGTGGCGGTGACGGGGCGGTGAAGGGAATGGCGGTGACGGGGCGGTGCAGAGGATGGTGAGACGGGGACGGGGCGGTGATGGGGACCAATTTTTTCACCGTGTCATTCTCTATTTCAGATCTTACTCATTTAGGCTCTCTTTTACTAAGCCACGGTAGAAGTTTCTACCATGGCCCAGGGTACTAAATGCTCAATAAAGTGACTTTTTGAACTATATACATCCTTGGCTGGATTTCTGACCTCTTGCCCTCATGACTCCCTGTTGTGTATTCCTGTCTCATTGAGGCCACCCTTTGGCTTCTGATTCAGTTTTTCAGATCTTACTCATTTAGGCTCTCTTTTACTAAGCCACGGTAGAAGTTTCTACCATGGCCCAGGGTACTAAATGCTCTGGCGCTCGTAGGAATTCTATGAGCGTCAGAGCAGCATCAGAGCATTTAGGGCCAGATTCTGTAGCTGGCCCCTATGATGGTGGCCACCTTGTGTCAATCACTTGACAACCCCAGTTACAGAATTGCGCCTGATTCAGCCAAGATGAGCGGCTGAAATGTAGGCCCGGAAAACCCTGGCCTACATTTCAGCCACCTATCTATGCCGCCGCGGGATCCTAAGTCAGGCCGCAGCAGGGGAAGTTATCCCCGATCAGCTAAGCTGGCACTTTGAAGATTTACCAGTAAGCAATCATTTGTGGCTGCTGAATCAGATTGTGATTGAATATTGGCATTCCCCTGAGATCCCTTTGGTTTATGTGAAGTCATGTCATATGTATTATGTACAAACTGGTAGTGCTATGGAAGAGGGTAGGGATCGGGCAGTTTTCAGTGGATCATTTTATCCAAAGAACAGCTTATATACCCAGGTAAAATTGTTTTGAAAATTGTAATAGTAATAGTAGGTGAGGTGAAAGGAAAGCCAGAGAACAAGTTGGGTCTGAAATATTGCAACTGGATAAGCAAATGGATGAGCTGGATAGATTTTAATGATTTCCTAATAAAGAGGGAGGTTTTTACCTTTCTCCTAGCAGGGGTTTCAAAGTCCTCCTCGAGGGCCGCAATCCAGTCGGGTTTTCGGGATTTCCCCAGTAAATATGCAAGAGCTCTATTTGCATGCACTGCTTTCATTGTACGCCAATAGATCTCATGCATATTCATTGATAAAATACTGAAAACACGACTAGATTGCGGCCCTCGAGGAGGGACTTTGACACCCCCTGTAGCAGAGGGATAATATTATTAAAATAGAGGGCTCAGTGAACTTTAAGGTGTTGGTGACCTAATGAACAGCAGGAGACAGCCAAGGGAGGGTGGGTTCTCATATGTTACATAGGCGCAAAGGGGAGGCATCTGTTTCACTAGGAGAGAAGAAATTGTCTCCTGTGTGATTTTGGAGTGAGACTAGAAGAGGCCTTTAATGAGTGGTGTCCTGGAGGGTGACGATTCCTAGGATGGACAGATAGGAACCTGGGACCCTAACAAGTCTTGAGATTTGATAGTATTTGGAGAAAAAAAAAGGATTTTCTTGAGATTTAGCCCCAAGATAGAAGAGATGAGCTCTCAGTGCCGACTGGATTGGGGTGGTTCATCTACTACTACACAGTTGAGTTACGCTGCAGTATGGAACTGTGGAGATTTCAGGGTTTTGATTTTCCTGTATTTTCCTGCATTGCCTGCTGTTTTGCTATTTTTGCCAATAAACTTCTCTGGTTTGGAATAAACCTTCTACCTGTGGACTATTTTTGGAGTGGAATGAAAAAGAGTGAGTGATCCCCTAGGACCGAGGCTTCCCGATGTTGCTGGTCCCTTTCACAGAACCTTTTCAAGGCACTGCAGTAAGTGAGTTTTGAGACAGCCTCCGAGTGTGAACCCCTTAACCTCAACCTATTGTTCCCTATGTAAGAAAGGGACTACATTATTAGGCCTGTAAAAAAAACAACAACCCCCCCCCTTCCTAATTCAAGGGAAATCATAACTAGATGCCCCTCTGTGTTTGGTGAAAGGGCTTGGTTGCATGTTCCATGATCTGGTATAGATCAGTGAAAAGTACATCGTGAAAATCTTCCATGGGCTTAGTTTGCCGTGAAGATTCTTTCTCCCTTTTTATGACACACACAGCCCATCACAGTCTCTAATGAGTGGATGTTTATAACACTCATTCCAAAACAGATGTATTATGTCTATAGAAGCCTTCTCAGGTGTTGCAGTGTTCTGGCAGGTGCAATCTGTACATAATAAAAAGGGGTGGTTTGCCGAGTGCTCTCTCTCTCTCTCTCTGTGCTCAGAAAGAATGTTTAGTCTAAAGCTGACAGTAGGCCTATGGAGTTCATTATTACTGTATTCTCAAGGAATGCCAATTCCAGTGCCTGGAAGAAATCCCATTCCTCAAAGGGTTACCATATGACCAGTGTTCCCTCTAAGCGGGCGGGTGTTGTGAGCAAACTTTTTTCACCGTGAGCCAAAAATATCGGGCGCCAGCAAGTTATGAGCCAACTCGCCCGATTCTCCTCTCGCCGCCCTGCCATCTGCCGTACGCCTCTTCCGATCGTGCGCTGTGACGAGAAACGTGTGCGCTGCGATGTAATATTTTGTGCGCCAGCGCACGCCAGCGCAGCTTAGCGGGAACACTGGTAACTTCAAATGGTTTTATTTATTTCCCCAAATTTATTTTTGTTATACGCATTGAAAATATTTGATATTGCGTTTAAATCAAAATCTCAATAAACTTGAAACGAGTGCCCGTGAGATTGTGGGAGGGTTAAATACTCAAAACTTAGAAGTTTTTGCTACGCCAGCTTTCTGGTATCTTTACATACAGTGGCGTACCTAGCATATGTAACATCCGGGGCCCATCATTTTTTGGCACCCCCCCCCATCTGTAAGAAAAACATGATTTTTAGTAACAAACCACACGTCACACATGAGTACCTAGGAAAAGGCAGCATCTTACATATTGCAGTGAGCAGTACATCAATACACCCATTGTAAAACTAAACAAGCCAGACCAGCACAGATCAATCCTACACCGTCAATCCTAACAGAAAACCATGTCTTTCGAACACACAGAACACAGAAAACACCTTCGCCTAGTAAGGAATATGTAATCACAAACTAACCCCTCCCTCTTTTACAAAACTGTAGTGTGGATTTTAGCTACGGAGGTAACAGCTCTGATGCTCATAAAATTCTGAGCATCAGAGCTGCTACCACCAAGGCTGGTGCTAAAAACGCTTCACAGTTTTGTAAAAGGGGGGATAAAATAAAAATACATAGACAAAGGTTAAATTGAACCAGCAAGAAGCTGGACTCTGCATACAATGCTTCACAGAAACAGTGACACATGTCTCCTAAAGCAATAAATAAATAGAAATTTTTTTCTACCTTTGTCTTCTGTGGTTTCTCCTTTCCTCATCTTCTTGTAACTCTCTTCCTTCCATTCACTGTCTGCCGTCTCTCTTCCCCTATATGGCATCTTCTCTCCTTCTATGCCCCTTCCAGAAACTGTATGCCTCCCCCTTCCATCTCTCCTTTCACCCCATTGGTCTGGCATCTCTCTCCTCGCCTTCCCTCTCCCACACCTCTCCTCATAGTCTGGTATCTCCCCTTCCCTGATTCTCTGGCATCTCTCTCCTTTCCTTTTCTTCCATCTTTCGCTCCCCCTCCATGCTCTCACATCTCCCCCTTCCTTTTCCCTTAGACTGGCATACCTTCCTCCTATGCTCCAAGCCCTGGCATCTCCTTTAATTCCCTCCCTCATCTTCCTTCTCCCTCCAGCTGGGTACCGCAACACTCTTCCCTGCAGCTCTGCACTTCCCCACAATTGCCATGCTTCGGTTCCTCTTCTTCCTTCCTTCCTCCCCCCCCCCCCGCGGGACCCTGCGGCACCATCAACTCTTACTCCCTCTAATGTCGGCCCTGCAGCTCCAGACTTCCTCGCACCTTCTCCCCTCCCCCTTTCGATCGCTATTATTTTAAATGTTATAGCCGCGGAGCTGTATCCATCAGTGGAGATGTCTAACCTCGGCCTGCCCCGGAACTCTTACTGCAACAGTGACTTCCTGTTCCTGCCTAGACGGGCGGCTGCTGCAGTAAGAGTTCCGGGGCAGGCCGAGGTTAGACATCTCCACTGATGGATACAGCTCCGCGGCTATAACATTTAAAATAATAGCGATCCAAAGGGGGAGGGGAGAAGGTGCGAGGAAGTCTGGAGCTGCAGGGCCGACATTAGAGGGAGTAAGAGTTGATGGTGCCGCAGGGTCCCGCGGGGGGGGGGGGGAGGAAGGAAGGAAGAAGAGGAACCGAAGCATGGCAATTGTGGGGAAGTGCAATCCCCCCAATGCGTCCCCTTACCTTACCTCCCCTTACCTTTGCGACGCGTGTGTGCGCTGTGAAGAGAAACTTTGCGCTGCGATGTAATATTTTGTGCGCGAACGCAGGCCAGCGCACCTTAGCGGGAACACTGCATATGACTCCAGAAAAAGGAGGACGGATTGAGACATCCGGGTTTTACTTCCATTGAAAGCCATGGAAGTAAAGTCTGGATGTCTCATTCCATCCTCCTTTTTCTGGAAGCCTTACTTTCACAGTCCTTGAGATCAGATGCTCACAAAGAAGACTTCCATCTAGCATGCACTCTTTCTTTATCTTTACTGCAAAGATTTAACATGTCCTGCTAAAATTTACTGGAGGGCCAGACCTTCAAACAAACCACACTTTAATGGCAACCAATATAGTCTATACAAAATATCATCCAAACTAACATAGGACTCGAGACAGGCCGTGTTTCAGCAAGTGAGCCTGCATCAGGAGTCCAGGATGTTCATAGGAAATAAGTCAGTGTCCACAAAACAATGCCACATCACATAATATACCCCAAACAGAATCGAAAATAAAGTGTGGTTTGGATGATATTTTGTCATTCTCTACTAATAGGCAAGCAAGTGAGGTAAAAAACCAATTGTCCAGGGTAGCAAATCCTTTAGAAACTAACATGTTTGGAAAGGCCATCCAGCACAAGCCTTTCATGCTAAAAAAAACAAGTAGTGTTTTTCATGTTTGCTATTGACTTTGTATCAAAAGATTGATTGTATAGAGTGGAATAGACTCCTGATGCAGGCAGTATTGCCGAAACACAGCTCATGCCGCATCATCCTTTTGTTGTACCACATCAGAGTTATATTTGGCATAAACCTGCTTATTTCTAAAGGACTTGCTTCCACAGACATTTGCTTTTACCTTTCTTGCTGAGCATTTACATCATTGTCCAAACTTTTTGGCGCGGGTCCAGGAAGTGATATCAGAAGAAGAGTTAACATTGGCATGAGCAGCAGGTTGAGGTTGCTGCTCGCGCCACAAATGTTATAAAAGGTATGGAGGAAGGGAAGCGGCATGCATGCGTGGCAGTGAGGGGGGGCGGGGAAGGAAGGGGAGGAGTGAAGAGGAGGATGGGAGCTGGTGCCCCCACCAAGAGGTTGCCCGGGCCAGAGTATGCTCCCCCTACCCTTACTATGCCACTGGGTAGAGACAAACACTGTCTGAATTCAAAAAAAGCATGGGACAGGCACATGGATTCTATTAGGGATAGGAAGAGAAAGCGGATGCCGCGGATGGGCAGACTGGATTTGGCCTTTATCTGTCATCATGTTTCTATGGATATCACCACAGACCACTAAACTCAAAGCTGTCTATTTTGTGGGTGGAGTTGGCACGTTCAATTGAACCGCATAATAATAATAACTTTATTTTTTTATAACGCCATAACCAAAAGTTCTAGGCGGTTTACACTAAAGAGCTGGACAATCAGTGAAATACAGTAATACAGTAAAAAATATAAATATTTATAAAATAGAATTTCAATAATAAAACTCACTAAGTAATAAACTTATCGAACAAAGTGGTCTTAATTAATTTCCGAAAACAGCAATAGGATACCATATCTTGATAATTACATTTACCTAACCAAGATTGTTGCCTACCAGCTTGAAATGCTAGGGTCCTATCTAAGAAGGTCTTATATCTACACCCATTCATTTTTGGATAAGCAAATAAGTAGAAGTTTCTAGTTTCTCTTGATTGTAAGCTGGAGACAATCTCAATATCAGCTTAAAGCAGATACAGGAAAATTTGAATAATACTCTTGCCTCCAAAGGCAGCCAATTAAGTAAAACGATAATACGGACTAATATGGTCATTCTTTTTTAAACCAGAAATCAATTGAACAGCTGTATTCCGAATTATTCTTAATTTCCTTAGAATTTTTTTGTGTGCTCCTAAATAGATGATGTTACAATAGAATAAATTAGATAAAACTAATGCCCGTAGTGTCTCTTATGCGATTACTTGCTGAATTTTGCATAACAGAAAGCCAGCCACATAAAAGCAAATATTCAGTGCCAGTACCTGGACATAGCCTGACACTGAATATTCAAGAATAGCGCCAGCAGTGACTAAAAAAATGCTCACCACCACCAGCTGACTATCAACCCCTGCATTGCCAAGAGCCATAAACTACGATTTAAAATGAGCGTCCGATTCCTCCTGAGCTCCTCCCAAATAACGCTGCAGAAGTCTTCCCCATATGGAGTGAAATTTACCCTTTTCTCCAGCTTTAACCACTAACAGCTGCTTCCTCCAGGATTCGAAACGGGAGTACCAGCATCAGTTATGCACCAAGAAATACCTGACCAGCCATCAGCATGTGGAAGTGGGAGGGGCCAGCATTGTGACATCAGAGAGGCATAAGCAGCCTTGGGGAGCAGTGACCACAATGGGAGAAGTTTGACAAAATCCATCCTAAGCGTAAAGTAGGTTTTATACATGGAAAATGGTTAATATAAAACTGCATGTACATCAAAACTAGGTGCACAGAAAGATAGCACCTATCAAAGTCATAATCTAGGCCAGCCTGTCGCAAACTTTTTAAGGTGTGACACACTAATCTCACAGACGTGGTTGGAGAGCACCTAGAAATGTGTGGATGTCCTCCAGCCATGGCCCTGAGCCTCATATTACTGCCTGTGGTAGGGGAGGGGGGGGGGGGAAGGATGCTGCAGAAGGAGAGGTGAGGAGAAGGAGCAGAGGCACCAGCAAAGAGGAGAGGGTGAGGTGCCGGTGCCAGCTGACTGACTACAGGACATGCCTCTCACTGCAAGAGGCATGTCCTGTAAGCAGTCAGCTGGCATTGGCTCCTCTCTTCCTTGCCGGCATCTCACAGAACACTTGGAATCTGTCAACGTACACAGTTTGCGATACACTGATCTAGGCAAAACAGGGATGGAGAAAATCTGTCCCTGATGAAGAAATAGTGAAACTGGCTGCTCTGTAGGACAGTACCAGAGAGGTACAGATAAATACTGTTGCATTCAAATTGTTTATTGAAGGAAAAAAAATAAAAAAAGATTTAACTTGCTGGTATCAGTGAATTGTTATATTATAACAACCTCCAATCTCTCTCTGTCATGTCTTTCTCTATAATATCATCAAAATCTGTGCTGAGCACACTCCCAAAACTCTTATCCACATCTAGTGTTACCATATGGCTCCAGAACATAAGATTTGCCACTGCTGGGTCAGACCAGTGGTTCATCGTGCCCAGCAGTCTGCTCACGCGGCGGCCCTTAGGTCTATTTGAGTCTAGCCTTACCTGCGTATGTTCTGTTCCAGTAAGAACTTGTCAAACCTTGTCTTGAATCCCTGAAGGGTGTTTTCTCCTATAACAGCCTCTGGAAGAGCATTCCAGATTTCTACCACTCTCTGGGTGAAGAACTTCCTTACGTTTGTACAGAATCTTTTCCCTTTTAACTTTTCTAGAGCTATATGGTAACCTAACTCTTATCACCTCACGCCTAGATTACTGCTACTTGATTTTCACAGATCTTCCACTAAACTATCTCTCTCCCCCTTCATTCCATTCAAAATTCTGCTGCTGACTTATATCCCAACAGTGTCATTGCACTCACATTATTAGCCTTCTCCTCAGGTCACTTCATTGGCTCCCTGTCTATTTCCACATACAGTTCAAACTCTTCTTATTGACTTACAAATGCATTCACTCTGTAGCTCCTCAGTATCTCTCCTTGCTACCTACACTCCTCCCTGGTGTTTTGTGGGCAGTGTTTTTCTCACACTGGGAATTCTGTTTATCAGATAAGACTCTCTTATCTGTACCCTTTGCCCAGTGGCCTACCAAGAGGGGTGCGGGGGGAGGGGGGCGGTCCACTCCGAGTGCATGCTCCGCCCCGGGTGCACGCTCCAAGGGGGTGCACAGCCGGCCAGATCCGGAACCTCCCACGCTGCTCCAAACGGCACCTCAGCATGGCTGCCGTACTTAGAGCAGAGTCGGCAGCTGTGCTGAAGTGAACGAAGGTCCCGCGATGACTGCGCCATCTACCGCCTCTGTTCCGGAAGAAGTAAGTGACATTGGGGGGAGGGGGGAGGGTGGACAGGCAGCCGCAGTCATTGCGGGATCTTGCCACAACTAACTGCATGTGCCGGCCAGGCCCCCTCCGACGTCACTTACCTCTTCCATCCGGAGCAGAAGCAGTCATCGCGGGACCTTTGGGATGGAGAAAGAAAGGAGTGTAGTAGGGTGGTGAAAGGAGGTCAGGGTGGCATGGAAGGGTGTGGAGGGTGACAAAGGGAGTCAGGGTGGTATGGAATCATGGTGAAGAGTGACAAGGGGGGGGTCAGGGTGGTATGGAATCATGGTGAAGGGTGACAAAGGGGGGTCAGGGTGTATGGAATCATGGTGAAGGGTGACAAAGGGGGGTCAGGGTGGTATGGAGGGTGACAAAGGGGTGTCAGGGTGGTATGGAATCATGGTGAAGGGTGACAAAGGGGGGTCAGGGTGGTATGGAATCATGGTGAAGGGTGAGAAAGGGGGTCAGGGTGGTATGGAAGCATGGTGGAGGGAGAGAAAGGGGCAGATGCTGATGGAATTGCAGGGAAAGAGACATAAGGGGGAAGGATACTGCATGGAATTGAGTTGGAGGGAGAGAAAGGGGGCAGATGGTGATAGAAGTGGGGGGGGGGGAGGAAGGGAGAGGAGAGAGTAAAATGCCAGACCATGTGGGTGTGAGAGAGGGAAGGGAAGAAGAGGAGAGGAGAGATGCCAGACCATTGGAGGAGGGAAGGGAGGAAGATGGATGCCAGACTAATAGGGGTGAAGGGAGAAATGGAAGGGGGATGCATAAAGTTTCTAGAACGGGAATAGAAAGAGAGAAGATGCCATATAGAAGGGGCAGAGAGAGGGCAGACAGTGGATGAAAGGAAGAGTGACAAAAAGATGAGGAAAGCAGAAACCAGAGAAGACAAGGTAGAAAACAATTCTATTTATTTATTTATTTTTTGCTTTAGGTGAGATGCATCGCTGTTTCTGTGATGTTGCATTGTATGCAGAGTCCAGCTTCTTGGTGCTTCAGTTTAACCTTTGTCTACATATTTTTATTCTATCTCCCCATTTACAAAACTGTAGAGCGTTTTTTAGCGTTGGCATCTGAGCTGTTACCACCGTGGCTAAAAACCACACTACAGTTTTGTAAAAGGGGGAGGAGTTAGTTTCTGATTACATACTAGGCGAAGGTGTTTTCTGTGTTCTGTGTGTTCAAAAAGACATGGTTTTCTGTTAGGATTGACTGTGTAGGATTGATCTGTACTAGTCTGGCTTGTTTAGTTTTACAATGGGTGTATTGATGTACTGCTCACTGCAGTATGTACGATGCTGCCTTTTCCTAGATATTCATGTGCGACATGTGGATTGTTACTAAAAATCATGTTTTTCATACAGATGTGGGGGGTGTCAAAAAATGATGGGCCCCGGGTGTCACATATGCTAGGTATGCCACTGCCTTCGCCTCTATTGCCAACTCCAGACTCCATCCCTTCTATCTTGCTGCTGAGTGCCTGAGGCCCAGATGCACTAAACTCTCCAATCATCTAATGACCGTTGCTAATTTGCTGATCTGATGTATACCGCGTGCTTTTCCATGTGTTCATACATTCTCCGACTCTGCCATGCAAATGACCTCAATATTAAAATGAGGTCATTAATATTAAAATTAGCCCTCCAATCGATGCCCATAATATCGCTAGGGCATGCCTTAAATCTAGCGAGAGCTGCTTAGGGCCCGAGATTACCAACAGGTCTAGATTTGTTGGTGACTGTACTACCGACAAGTCTGCCACTTTTTTAAAAAAATTTTTGATGGGCACAGACGTTGTGTATGTGTTAACCCCCCCCCCCCCCATGACACCCCTCCCTCCAACGACACCCAAGAACAAAAATAAAGAGTGGCAGGAGGGATGCCCGCTCCCTCCTGACTCAGCCAACTGGACTTCTCCATAAGGATCACATGACCCAGAACCCCCCCCATAAAGATCCTGGACACCTACCCCCCCATACAGATCCTTGGCAGGAGGGATGACCACTCCCTCCTGCCTCAGCCACAACGACCCCTCCACGAAGATGGCACAACCCAGACACTCCAATCTGCAAAGATTGTGGCCACCTGGACACCCCCACCCCCCTGTGAAGATCTTCGACAGGAGGGATGCCCGCTCATTCCTGCCTCTGCCACTTGGCTCCCCTACGTACCCTGACATGGCCCCATACCTTAAAAAGAAGATGACAGGAGGAATGCCCAGTACCTTGTGCCTGCAGGCCTGTCTCTAAGAAATGGTGGGCCTTCCCCTTCCCGGTGGGTGGGTTGGTGTGTATGTGGTGGGTCCAGGTAGCTGAGGCAGGAGGGACTAGGCATCCCTTTGCCCATGTTCATGGGGAAGACTGCAAGAACAGTATTACAACCTAAGTATATTAGTGGTACGCATTGTGAGACTCAAAGGTAAAGGGGAGAATAATGAAGAGACTAATAAAGATAAAGCTGAATTGCTTAACATTTATTTCTGTTCTGTGATCACAGTTGAAGCACCGGGTGTGGAACTGCAGAAGACAAATGCAAATAGGGATGGAGGTGTGGTAAACCCTGATCAATTTTCAGAGTGTGTTCTTGAGGAGCTAGCTAAACTAAACGTGGACAAAGCGATGGGGTCAGATAGTGTATATCCAAGGGTACTGAAGGAACTTAGGGACGCTCTGGCAGCTCTGCTGGCTGACCTTTTCAATGCTTCTCTAGAATCGGGAGTACCGTATTTTCACATAGATAACGCGCACCCATGTAAAACGCGCACACGGGTATAGCGTGCGAAAAACACAAATTTATGTACAGAAATTTTTATATACCACGCACACACATATACCACGCATGCTGCCCGACTCTCCCGTCGCCGCCCGACTCTCCTTTCGCCCGCCCCAACTCTCCTCTGGCCACTCCGACTCTCCTTTCGCCCGCCCCGACTCTCCTCTCCCCCTTGAAGTCCTGTCCCCACCCTGAAAGCCTGATGCCTCCCCCTGATGTCCGATTCACCCCCCCCGCAGGACCGCTCGCACCCCCACCCCAAAGGACCGCTCGCACGCACCTGCACCCCCACCCCGAAGGACCGCTCACACGCACTCCCACCCGCACCCCCACCCTGAAGGACCGCTCACACCCCCACAGCCTCCCGACCCCACCCATCATGTAGAAGCTCCTACCGGTGTCCTGCTGCTTCCTCTTGGCGGTCCCGACTCCCTGACATGATCGGGGCAAGAGGGAGCTCAAGCCCTCTTGCCCCAGCCAACCGCGGCACCCCCGACACAATCGGGGCAAGAGAGAGCTCAAGCCCTCTTGCCCCCCCAACTCCCCGACACGATCAGGGCAAAAGGGAGCCCAAGCCCTCTTGCCCCGCCGACTCCCCAACTCCCCGACAATATCGGGCCAGGAGGGAGCCCAAGTCCTCCTGGCCCTGGCGACCCCCCCTCCGCTAGTTGTTCGGGCCAGGAGGAAGCCCAAGTCCTCCTGGCCCTGGCGACCCCCCCCCCCCCGCTAGTTGTTCGGGCCAGGAGGGAGCCCAAACCCTCCTGGCCACGGCGACCCCCTACCCCCACCCTACATTATGGGCAGGAGGGATCCCAGGTCCTCCTGCCCTCGACGCAAACCCCCCTTCCCCCAAGAACCTCTGACCGCCCCCCCCAGCCGACCCGCGACCCGCCTGGCCGACCCCCATGACACCCCCACCCCCCTTCACCGTACGTTTGTGTAGTTGGCCGGACAGACGGAAGCCAAACCCACCTGTCCAGCAGGCAGCCAACGACAGAATGAGGCCGGATTGGCCCATCCGTCCCAAAGCTCCGCCTACTGGTGGGGCCTAAGGTGCCTGGGCCAATCAGAATAGGCCCGGGAGCCTTAGGTCCCTCCTGGGGGCGGGGCCTTGGGCACATGGGGCCCATTTGCCTCAGGCCCTGCCCCCAGGTGGGACCTAAGGCTCCCGGGCCTATTCTGATTGGCCCAGGCGCCTTAGGCCCCACCAGTAGGCGGAGCTTTGGTACAGATGGGCCAATCCGGCCTCATTCCGTCGTTGGCTGCCTGCCGGACAGGCGGGTTTGACTCCCGTCTGTCCGGCCAACTACACAAAGGGGAAGGGGGGTGGGGATGTCGTGGGGGTCGGCCAGGGGGGTCGCGGGTCGGCTGGGGGGGCGGTCGGAGGTTCTTGGGGGGGTGGTCATTGGGGGGAGGGGGGTTTGCGTCGAGGGCAGGAGGGCCTGGGATCCCTCCTGCCCGTAATGTAGTGCGGGGTGGGGGTAGGGGGTCGCCATGGCCAGGAGGGTTTGGGCTCCCTCCTGGCCCGAACAACTAGCGGGGGCTGGGGTCACCAGGGCCAGGAGGACTTGGGCTCCCTCCTGGCCCGATATTGTCAGGGAGTTGGGGAGTCGGCGGGGCAAGAGGTCTTGGGCTCCCTTTTGCCCCGATCGTGTCGGGGAGTCGGGGGGGGGGGGCAAGAGGGCTTGAGCTCCCTCTTGCCCTGATCGTGTCAGGGGTGCCGCGATTGGCTGGGGCAAGAGGGCTTGAGCTCCCTCTTGCCCCGATCGTATTGGGTGTCGGGACCGCCAAGAGGAAGCAGCAGGACACCGGTAGGTCGGGAGGCTGTGGGGGTGCGAGCGGTCCTTCGGGGTGGGTATGCGGGTGCGGGTGCGTGCGAACGGTCCTTCGGGGTGGGGGTGTGAGCGGTCCTGCAGGGGATGAATCGGACGTCGGGGGGGGGAACTATGTAAAAAAAAATTTGTACAACACGCTCACGCGTATAACACGCAAGGTTATGCGCGGTATGTAAAAACCACATATAACGCGTGCGTTATATGCGAGAAAATACGGTAGTACTAGAGGATTGGAAAAGGGCAGATGTGGTCCCTCTCCACAAAAGTGGAAGTAAGGAAGAAGTAGGGAACTACAGGCTGGTAAGTCTGACTTCTGTGGTAAATAAAATAATGGCAATGCTTTTAAAACAGAAAATAGTGCAGTTTTTGGAAACCAGTGGATTACAGGACCCAAGACAACATGGATTCAATAGAGGCAGGTCTTGTTAGAGAAATCTGATCAATTTCTTTAACTGAATGACCAGAGAATTGGGTAGAGGGAGTGCGCTAGATGTGGCATCGTGCCCAGCAGTCCACTCCCACGACGGCCCTTAGGTCAAAGACCAGTGCCCTGAGCCTAGCCTTACCTGCATACGTTCTGGTTCAGCAGGAACTTGTCTAGCTTTGTCTTGAATCTCTGGAGGGTGTTTTCCCCCATAATAGCCTCCGGAAGAGCGTTCCAGTTTTCTAACACTCTCTGGGTGAAGAAGAACTTCCTTATGTTTGTACGGAATTTATCCCCTTTTAACTTTAGAGAGGGCCCTCTCGTTCTCTCTACCTTGGAAAGGGTGAACAACCTATCTTTATCTATTAAGTCTATTCCCTTCATTATCTTGAATGTTTCGATCATGTCCCCTCTCAGTCTCCTTTTTCAAGGGAGAAGAGGCCCAGTTTCTCTAATCGCTCACTGTACGACAGAGATATGTATGACAGAGATATGTAAGTACCTACATGGCATAAATGCACATTAGGCAAATCTTTTTCATTTGAAATGAAGCTCCAGAATGAGAAGGCATAGGATAAAGTTAAGAGGTGATAGGCTCAGGAGTAATCTAAGGAAATATTTTTTTACAGAAAAGGTAGTAGATGCGTGGAATCGTCTCCCGGTAGAGGTGGTGGAGACAAAGGCTGTCAGAGTGCAATTGTCCTGCACTCATTTGACAGGCCACTATAAATACAATTCTGTTCACTCCCTGGTAGTTGTAGAATTGTATGATGAATGCTGTACTGGTAAACAGGACACACTGGATCATATTCATACGTATTTTTATTGGGATTGCATTTACTGAGCATGAGAGTGGCCACAAATCAAACGAAGGCAGTGTCTGAGGTCACAGGATAACTTTAGACAGTTATATTCAGTGCCAGGACTTAACCAGCTGAGTCCATTAAAAAACCCCGCTAAAGCTTTCTGGTTAACCTGGTGGATATTGTTCCATTTTCGTTTGAATCGAGCTGAGGTTTGCAAGGGCAGAGATTCAACCTTTAGTACAGGGCTTCAACCTTGAGGAGGTGCAGGGCTTTGGATATTATGGGAGAAAGTTTTAAAAATTATCCACAAAACAGTGGTTTCCTGTCAATCTTGCAACCACACTATGCACCAAAAAAAAAAAAAAAAAGTAAAATTAAGGAATTATAGTTTTAAGGAACATAAGTTGATTGATTTAAATTACAAGCTTCCATCATGAGACTAGAACTCCAAATTAATTAAATCCATATTTGAGGTATTTTGCCATATAAAAATACTTCCCTCCCATTGATATTGTATTATGTTTTCAGTTGGGCCTTTATGTTAACCTTTTCCTATCGTGTGTCCCGGATGGCGGGACATTCAAAAAATGATAGACAGTGGATAAACAGTCTGTATGGACTAATAAAGAGCCAGGAACACAAAATATTTGAATTTACAGACTTATGACTTATTTACATTATGTTTACAATAGCTGTAAATGATAACGGTGAATAATACAAAACTTTGCTAAAATAATTACGATTGGAACCAGCGTAACGTAAAATTTATTATGATAGGAAAAGGTTAATTGACTTGTTTTAACAGTATGATTCCTCTCTTTCCCCCTAATATATACCACATTGCTTTTAAATAAATGCCTGGGCTATTGTTAGAAAGAATGAGGTTTCTGGAGTCCAGGATGAGCTATTCATGGAGGCATTAAGCCAAAATACAGAGAAAATCCACTCTGCACAAATCCCAAGGAATCCAAAAGAAGAAACAGAGCAAACTAGGTCTTCAAATGAACCACACTTTAATGGCAACCAATATAGCATATACATTTTTTAAAATTCATTTTCTATCCGATTTTCCCCAATGAGCTCAGAACATACATAATAGACAGTTAGGTTACGATTTGTAATGAATTTGCCATAATTACAGTACAAGTTTATGATACAGGCTTTTTGACACTTTATCTCAGGGGTGTCCAACCTTTTGGCTTCCCTGGGCCGCATTGGCTGAAAAAAATGTCTCTGGGGCCGCGCAAACGCTGCAGCAAGACAGAGGAGGGAGCCGGCAAGACGGTAAACACCCGGGGGCAGCAGAGGAAAACACTGCATTGCCCTCGACTGGGGCTGCACAAAATACTTCACAGGGCCACAGGTTGGACCCTGCTCTAGACTGTAAACTGCTTAGATCTGTAATATGCTTATGAGAGATATCAAATGTTAATTAAACAAACAGTAGGTGTCTAATACTAATATACAAAATATACAGTTTACAGGTTAAATTTGCCATAGTTACAGTGCAAGATTTTCAATACAAGATTTTCCTAACGTGACACATACCGGGATCTGGTACCAATATACATTTCTTTGTAATCCATTGGTCAGGGGCAGGGGAGTTATGTGAAGAGATATGTTTTTATTGCTTTTCTAAAGTTGAGGAGTCCTTCAACAGATCTGATCTACAAGGGCAGTTGATGCCAGTGGCAGAAAAAGAGAAAGGAAAGGAAGGTTCTGACCTGAAACTAAACTGTTCCCACACCCTGCCGGCTGAGTATATTTTATGGTTTGACATTATATCCATGGGCATTGACTAATTTCAGAAGCATTGTCTAACACCTTGGACTCCTGATGCAGGCAATGGCATAAAGGCACCTGGGGCACCTATGCCCTCCTCTCCATGTCCCCATTCCTGCAGCCCCCTGCCCCCCATTCCACACTTGGCTCTCCCACCCCCGGACCTCTTAATCTAAACCAGCATGAGTGGCTTCTGCAAGCATTGGGTTCCCTCTGACATCACTTCCTGGCTCCGTGACCCAGAAGTGATTCAGAAAAGGAACCAGGCTGGTGTGAGCAAAAGGCAGAAGTTGCTCACGCTAGTGAAGATAATACAAGGTAGGGATGGTGCGAGGGTGGCATGGTGTGGCAGGGCGGGTTGGAGAGATGCCAGCACCCCTACCGACTTGGCGCCCAGGACAGTCCGCACCCTCTGCACCCCTCTTACTACACCACTGGATGGAGGCACATGTCGAGTCCCATGTATGTTTAGATTATACTTTGTATGTGCAACATTGGTTGCCATTAAAACGTGGTTCATTAGAAGACCTAACGCACTCTGCTTCTTCTTTGGATTCCTATTCATAGAGGCATAATTTCTCTCCTCCATCCTTCCTTCCTGTGATGACCATTTCTCTCCTCCACCCTGCCCCCTACAATTGCTAGAATTGCTTCCCCCCTCCCCCACCCGCAATCTTCTTACTTCTTGAGTATTCACAGATGATCAAGACCCCACACTGGCCCAGCACCATAACCTTGAGATGAGCTAAAAATAGAGATTCAGTCATCATGGGGTGGAGGGTGGAAAAGATCAATTCTAGGGGAGAGGGTGGGTGATTGTTGGGGGAATCATGATTTAATTTGAAGACCAAATTTTCTGGAGGTTTTGGGGCAAATTCTACATATGGTGTCCCAATTGGGATGCACATTTTTTTAAAAACACCCCGAGGCAGGCAGCCTACATTATAGGCATCTTTGCGAGCCTAGGGAGATGTGTAGGGTCGCCTAAGCTCGCCCAAGGATAGATGTAGGTGTGATTTTGCTTGGAAGTGGCCTTAGGCGAGCATTGGGATGCACTGGGAGTGGCCTAAGATTTTGATTGGCCAGATCCCTTAGGCCATCCTTTAGGGATGTTTCTGTGGCACCAAGAGGAATTAGGCACTCCTCCTGCTGTGGACATTTGGGGGAGGGGCTTCGGGGGTTCCAGTAGGAGGGAGTTGGCATCCCTCCTGCCAGCCAACTTCAAAGGGAGACGGGTTCCCTGCTGCAGCCGTGACCGCTAAACTGATTGCTGCAGGGAGATTCCCTTGCGGCAATTAGCTCAACAGCAACACAGTTCTATAACCAGTGCCTGTGATATGGATGCCAGTTAGAGAATCGGGGTGGTTAGTTGGGGTTAAGCATCTGTGTTGCAGGACAGACACGATTCTATATAGGACGCCTGCATGCGATTCTCAAAAGCCTTTAGGCAGCTGCTGAGACTGGACATCCTGTACATAATCCCGCCTTTTGGGTTCTGAAGTTGGAGTTGGGTTGGGTGTTTATTGGAGGTGGGTGTTTATTAGAAATAACTTTTAATTATAAACTGCTTAGACCTTTTTGTATAGGTGGTATATCAAATAAAGTGAATGTGAGCATTTGATTAATAAATGCTTTGAATTATTAATTTGGTTGCTATGTTTATGTATTCTTTTGATTTTTTTAAATCATTTGTGTTAGGATTTTATTTTAGTTTGATGTATAGCCTTACCTAAGATGCAAGTTGATCCGGATCTGCTTTAAGATGGCCCTAAAAACCTATTTTTTTTTCCACTTTAGCGTTTGAAGGAGTGGATGATTATCTTGACTGCAGTTCATTCTTTTTCATTTATCTTATTTGCCTTCTATTGTAAACCACTCTATCATGTCTTTATTTTATTTTTAGGTTGAAATGTGGTATATTTATACTTCAAATAAACTAAACTAAAAACCTTATGGGGCTCATAATTGATACTTAAACACATCTAAAAACCTACCCAAGTTGGCACCTGGACGACCTAAAAGACAGGTCATCCAAGTCCAGATAATCAAACTGAATTTCTGGGCGTATCCAGGGACTTTTTAGGCCTCTGATTATCGCTGTGCGCCCAGAGCTAAAAGGGGCGTATTTGGAGGAGTGGTTAGGGCGGGATGTGGACTGACCTAGACCTAGTCATCCTGCAGGGATAATCAAATGTTTCACGAGACTTCCTGGACAAAACTTATATGTTGTGAGTTAGATAATGTAAAAGCAGGTATAAGTGCCAAAAACGTATCCAAAGTGACCAGATAACCTCTGCAGAGACAACGTAAAGACCCCCATACACTCCCCCAGTGACCCCCTCACAAAGATCAGAATAAAAATGTACATACCTGTCTCCGGAACATCAGCATCTGCTATAGGAAAGCCTAATAGAGCTGCATACAGGTGTCTTAAGTAGCCTGGGGGATGGGCTAGTAAACCATAGAGAGGAAGACCAGGGCCAAAAGCCACTCTAACCAATACATTCATGCTGGAAAATGTGAGCCTACCAAAACCCTACTGTACTGCTATATAGATGGCACCTGCAGCCATAAGGGCTATTGGGGTTGTAGCCAAATAGGTATAGTGGGTTTAGGGGGAGCTCACCATATCCTATAAGGAAGTTCTGGCGAGATATTTATGTGGCACCATTTTTGTGAAGTTCACAGCAGTGCCCTATAAGGTGCCCCACTGTTCTGTTGCCATGTCTGAGTGGCCAGTTCATCACAATGCTGGCCCCTACCACATCCAAAAGGTCTTGTTCTAGGTGTTTGGTACTTAGACAAATTTTTGGTTGAAAATTTGGTATATGGTGGTCTGGATAATCAATGGCCTGGACATCCAAATAGATGATTTAAAAAAAAAAAAAAAAAATTAGGTATTTTTACCAATAGGAATGCTGGACAGTTTTCAAAAAGATCATTTATTAAGAATTTTATGGGAAGGGGTGATACTGGGGTGATCATTATTGATAGGGGGCTAAGGGGCCTTACAGTCAATTGGAGAAGGCGGTTTGCCTAAGAGCCTCTAATACCTTTGATCCTCTTGGTACATCCTGCTTGGCTGAAAAGACGGAATATAAGTTGTTTTTTTTAAATTAAATTAATATAGATACCACCACCCTTCTGAAGTCCACAGTCTTTTGAAATAGTGTGTAATTTGTTTCATTTACTGTTCAGTCGTGAAACTGCTCTCATCAAAACTCGCCCAGTATATAATATCCTGTAGCTACTCTTAATTCTGGATGTCATGCTTCACTGAGAGATAGGTATCCGGGATCACAGCAAGGCCATCCAGGTGCTCTGCTGTCTCAGCCCCTCTCTCTCTATTTCACTGAGGTTTTAACGGTACCTCTCCTAGGAACTTCCAAAGGTCATCTCAAGGTCAAAAGAGGATCACAACTCTTCCCTACTACTGCTACTAGATATACACAGTGCTGTACACAAAACACATGCAAGACAGTCCCTACTTAACAACGCTTACAATCTGTTCAAGACAGACAAACAGGACAAATAAGGGTTAGGGAGTTATGTATTGTAGAAATGATTCAAACAGACATAGGTACTGAACATGTAAATAAGGGATAAGAGTTAAAAGCAGCATGAAAAAGGTAGGCATTTAATCTAGATTTGAATATGGCCAGAGATGGAGCTTGACCTACAGACTCATGAAGTCTGTTCCAGGCACATAGGCCCAAATTCACTTAGCAAACAGATCGTGTACTGATCGGTTTGCGACCCCTTAGTGACCCCGGCCCAATTCACTTACCTCTTTTCCGACCATCCTCCGATCCGTGCATGCAAATGAGAGCAATGGCATGCAAAGTAGGCAGGGACGCGATTCACTAAAGAAAACCCTGCAACACCGACTGGGCTGACCGATCAAAAAAAAAACGACTGCTGAGGACCAGTCGCTGAAGCCCTTCCCGGCTACTCTACCTTTTGCCGCTCTGCTTTCTGCCGCTTTCTGCCGCTCTGCAGCCCTGAACACGCTGCCTGCCTGCCTCCCTTCCCAGGCTTAAAACCACGGGCTCCATTGAATACGATAGCCTTTAAAAAAAAAAAAATCTCTGCTGTCCCTGAGGTCCAGCGCATGCGCAGACCATCTACAGATGGTCAGCACATGCGTGGAGATCGCCATCGAGCGATCCGGGAAGGCAGATGGGAGGCGTTCATCCGATCGCCCCCATCTGCATATTGGGGCTTCGTGAATTCATCGGACCTGCCCGAATCGGGCAGGTTCGTGAATCTAGCCCATAGTACATACAGCACGATAAAAGGAATGAAGTTGATGAAGCAGAAGGAGAAGGGTATAGATAAGAGAGACTTGCCTAATGAACAGAGTTCCTGGGAAAGGATGTAGACAGAGATAAGAGGGGAGAGATACTGAGTAGCTGCAGAGTGAAGGCACTTGTAAGTCAGTAAGAACAGTTTGAACTGTATACAGAAAAGGATAGGTAGCCAATGAAGTGACTCGAAGAAAGAGGTTGGGGAAGAAACCTGTAAGGAGTGCAGGCATCAAGGAACCATCAATCACAGTTTGTTTCCTTTCTCCTTTTTATCTGATGGTCATCTAGGGTGGCCTAGTTCTATTTTTTTTTTCCATATCTTTATTCATTTTAAAACCAACAGTAAGTGCAACATATTGTTCAAACAGTTTACAATATAAACAACATTTAATTCCATCAAATGATATACCCCCCTTTCATACCACATAAAGACAATCTAAAGTAATGCAAATTATTAAGACAAACAAAATTGCGATCAAATAATAGATTGAAGGCATATCCCCTCCCCTGGACATGTATAAGGGCAATAATCATTCTTTACAAAATTTTGTCAAAGGTTCCCAAACATCCTTGAATTTCCTATAATGTCATAATTGTAATGCATTCATACGTTCAAGTTTAAAAAAGTTTGGCATAAGGATTCCCACCTGTCCAGTTTTTCATAATAAGCTGTATGGCAACTCCCGTCATGATGAAAAGTAATCTATTGTTATGTGAAGTTATTGGACTCTTGGCCATCAATACCGTCCCAAATAGCACTGCGTCATATGTCAATGCCAATGGAACTTCCAGTACGCCATTTATTTGACCCCCAAATGGATCGCCAAAAGTTAAGTAGCAGATGATCCAGTGTCCCTATATCGAGTGCCAGCATCTATTTGACTTAGAACTATCTAATTTTTGTAATCTAACAGGGGTCCAAAAGCTTCTATGCAACAACAAAAAAATGTTTGTCTCATAGATGCTGACACTGTACATCTCATCCTCCAAATTCGTGGCCACTGAGTAACAGAAATCTGCTGCTTTGTCTCAATGCTCCAAATGTCTCTAAGACTAGTTTGGGGTTTTTTATTCAAAAATTCAGATATTAATGTATACCACTTGGCCGCCGGATGCCCCAGCAAATCTGTCTGGAAGCACAGACCCGGCAAGCTATACTGCGTTTTTAAGTTTGGCCTAGTTCTATTTTATTATTATTATTAAGAAATTGCCCTCTGATCTATTTAACCCTTAAATTGGCAGATGGTGAAATGCCTGCTTTATATAACTTGTTGTTGAACGAGAGCAACAGTGCCAAGTAACAGGCATTTGGAGATGCCGATCTCCCATAGAAGACACATGTTGCTTCTGAGCAACAATGCCAAACAAAGGATTACGAAAGAACATAGCATCAAATCAGGGCTATCAAAAGGAGTGACCATCTTGAGCATCTAGCCGGGGAGTGGTAGGCAACAGTGCACCATGCTGTTGTTGCCACGCCAGCAGCAATATGAGATGTACCACCCAATGTTCAGCAGGCAGTGGTCAGCATTTTTTTTTTTTAAACACTGATTGTTGCTGGCTAAATTACGTCTTGATATTCAGTGCTGGGCCATGCTCAGATACCAGCACTGAATATCAGGCATAATTCTGGGCAGCCTAGCTACTCGGAACTTATGCAGGCCCGGCCAATAACGTTTTTTAAAAAATGAGCCCTCAATTCCCCTTCCAACCTTGCCCCCTCCCCCCAGCCTGTGGCAAAACATCTCCCCCGTCAAAGCCCCCCCTCCACATTTCCCATTGCTAGGTAGGCCCTCCCTGGGACTACCTGAATACTTGGTGATCCAGTGGGGGGGAGGGGGTCATTGGGGGCATGAGCAAAGCCTCCTCGCTCTTACCCCTTGACAGTGCCTCTGTACAATGGTGCCATGACCTCTTGTGGCAGCTTGCAGTACTACTGTGAGAAGTCATAGCAGCCATTTTACAGAGGCACTGGCAAGGTACAAGGAGCGAGGGGGCCACGTTACTACTCCCAGTGACTCCTAGGGAGACCTACCTAGACATGGTTGGCTGGGGATGCTTTGTGCAGGGGGGGGGGGGCTTGGGAGCTCTTTTTTTTTCTTTTTTTTTTTAAACAAATACGCTTATGCCGGGTCCACATAAGCTAAGTGGGTGAATTTAAAACAGCTTAAATCAATCTGAATATTGCCCCATAAGCTCTCACTTTATTTAAATGGTCAAAATTATTCTATAGCTACCACGATAAAAATATTAGGTGTTACGCTAGATCAGGGGTGTCAAAGTCCCTCTTCGAGGGCCGTGATCCAGTCGGTTTTCAGGATTTTCCCAATGAATATGCATGCAATCTATTTGCTTTCATTGAATGCTAATAGATCTCATGCATATTCATTGGGGAAATTCTGAAAACCCAACTGGATTGCGGCCCTCGAGGAGGGACTTTGACACCCTGTGCTAGATCTTTTGTTATCATTTAATGATCATACCGACTTATTGATTAAAAAATGTTTTTCAATTCTATGGAAGCTCTGTAGAATCAAAAAATATTTTGACTCAACATCTTTTAGGATACTGGTTCAGTCATCAATCCTGTCTACTTTGGACTACTGTAATATTGTTAACCTAAGTTCTTATTTAAAAAAAACAACAACCCCACAACCCTTAGTAGGCTGAGAATAATATAGAATACAGCAGTTCGCCTGATTTTTGGCCTTAAAAAAATATGATCATGTAAGCCCTTACTATTTAAAGCTCCATTGGTTGCCATTTGAGGCCAGAATTCTCTTCAAATTTGGTTGTATTTGTTTTAAAGTCTTATCTGGACTGACCCCAATCTACCTCTCTTCCCACTTTGAATTCTATAATTCAAACAAGAATACACGAAGATCCTGCTGGTTTATGTTCCCATCAGTAAAAGCATGTCATAATAAGTGATTCTAAAAAAAAAAAACCTTGGCATTTCAGGCTAGTGCAGTGAACTCTTATTGGAATGTTCTTACTCCCTAATCTCAATCTTATTATCTATTCCAAAAAATTCTTAAAACTTATTTGTTGAAAAATATTTGACTTAATTGCACTTCCTTTCTTTTAAGAAACATTTGATATTTATGATTATTATTTATTGTATGTTTAGCCTTTTCTCACTTTGAACCGCCTTTGAGAAATATTTTGATCCAATTGTAATTTGTATTTTCTAAGAAACATTTGATATTTATATTGTAATTCGTTATATGTCCAGCTTTTTTTTTTTTCTTATTGCAAACCACCTTGGCAGGATACAAGAATAAAATTATTATTAATTTGCTATAGTTTGGGCACCCAAATTTAGATGCAGATCCCAGATCCACATGCAAACTAATTAACTAATGACCCGCCCCTGAAATGCCCTCCGGAACACCCCAGAAATAGCTGGCTCACAGTTATATGCTAACCCCGAATCGGTAACTGGTTATCTCCTGCTGAATATTCGGGGATAGCTGGCTATCTGCAATTTAAGTGGTCAGTGACCATCACCAACCAGTTAAATCATTTTGAATATCAGGCCCTAGGTCTAACTGCTAGACACACCTCTGATATAACAGGAAATGTCATTAATTCCTGGTGATAGATGCAGGAAATGGAAGTAAAACCCAGATGTCTCAATCTGTCCTCCTTTTTCTGGATCAAATGCACTAATCACAGCTCTAATAATATTCAATAAATATTGATTAAATATAAATATAAAGTGCTCAGACTCAAACCATAAAACGTTCGTGATAACTACAAACCTTTTTCTGGAGCCATATTTATTTATTTTAAATTTCTTGTCCGCTTATAACCTAAATGGATTACAATAAAAACAAAATATTTCACATAATCTTCATAAAAAGACAAATTACAAACTAATTATACTGCATCACTCCCTTTTATAAATATTCAAGTATAGAAATCTCACAAAACATTTCAAAGCTAAAAGAAACATTTCAATAACATTTTACTCTTACAAAAAATAAAAATGCTTGTACAAATAAACAGGTTTTCAATTCCTTTTTAAAAGATTTCAACTCCTTACATAATCTCAAATGACCTGGCAACTGATTCCACAATCATGGACCTGCAACTGATATTGCTGTTGTCTGTGTTCTCGTAATGAGTCTCTCCAACTGACTCAATCAACAATCTCATTGCCGTTTCAGATCTTAAAGAACGTGCTGGCAAATATTTCCTTAGTGCCTGTGTTAAATACCAGTAAAACAGTCGAGGAGGTCGATAGTGTTAAAGGGGTGGTGCCTTGATAAAGCGGTTTCCCGCGAAACATGTCAGCTATGTCACCCTGCCTGATTAAAAAACATCTCTACTAGAGAAAACTATATTAAAGCTAAGTAAAATAAGTTGAACTACATTGAAAATTATAAGAAAGTCATAAATATTTAAATGTATAAAGCTCTTGTAAAAGTTAAAAATTAGATAAATTAGACCCAGTGACGATTTGTCACGTAAAGCTCAGAATGGTGATATGTTTGAGTTCTGAGTGGTGACGCTGAGGGCCTAATAATTGACTAAACAGGTTGCTACTTGAAATAAGGAAGAAGCTCCTATTTCTATTGAACTGATAGTTAAGAAATAGCCACCTGAAGTGTTATATGCTAGAAATCTTGTGTTAAATACCAAGACACTGATCCATAGATTATTTGATGTACAACTGTCAGAACTTTGTATTTAATCCTAAACTCCATAGTAATCCTATTTCCGGGCAGATTCTGGCTGGAAAATTAAATCTATACGTGTTATTTCCCAGTCTCACCCAAGACATGCTTTCCTGGAAAACACTTTCCCCAAAAGGGGTTAAAAGCACATGGATGACTCCTCACATTGAGGTGGACAATCTAGGCCCAAATTTCCCTTTTTTCATTCTTTTATTTACTTTATTATGTGAAAGAAATGTGTATTGTATGTCTTCCTCCTTGTGCTTGAATTTAATAAATTGCTGGGCTAAAAATATTACATTTACAGCATCATGCAATATTTTAAGCCCAAATTAAAAGATATGAAAACAAATGCCCAACACAGCTATTAAATTTTATGGACAATGACCTAGAAGTCAGTCCAATCTGATCCAGTTTCACTGAGAGGAAGAAGCATCAAGAGCCATCACTCCGATTTCAAACATTACAGTTTTATAGGCAATGGATGTGAAATGTTAATTTTAACATTATATAGCACAAATGACAAGTTGGGCCTAGCAAAATAAAACCAAAACTTTTCATGTACAAAATGTGCTCCTTTTAAGTAGTGTCGGTTACCAGGACCAGAGCATAAAAGCTTGAGTCCTTCTGAGCCCAGTATAGCAATACCCCCAATTTTCTCTTTTAATATGGCTTTGAAAACTGTCCTCCTCAAATATTAATGCTTCTGCATCTTAGTGTTTTGCTACAGAACATACGCAGAAGAGGGAATTCTGTATATGAGGAGCCCTGGTGTAATGGTAGAGCGGCACCACTGAGATTTGTGGTGAAACAGCGCATCACAGCTGCTGAGCTCCAGTCTCGAGATGCGCTCTTTTGTATATAGCTGTCAGTACACATTGAAGCGCTGCAGACCGCAGAGGTCAGTCTGTGATTAACCTGGTGCTGAGATGTCCTGTCACTGACTTTTAATTACCCGAAACAAAACTCTCTGGGACTACTGTGAGAGATTCAGACCCTTCTACCCCCATTGAGTATATTTTAAGTATAATATGAGATTCCCAGGAAAGATAGAATATCAAATTATTTAGGGGCCCTTTAATTAAAGCTTACTATGTACTAAAGGACATTAGCATGCACTAAGGCCCCCTTTTATCAAGCTGCATTAGGGTTTTTATCATCAGCTGCTGCGGTAAAAGCTCCAACGCTCATAGAATTCTTATCAGCATTGGAGCTTTTTCCACAGTGGCCAATGATTATAACACCCTTACCAGCTTGAAAAAAATGGGGCCTAAATGCTACACCTCCTATTTTATATTTATGGACCACATGGCGTTTAGGGTCTGATTCTGTATAGGATGCTGGTCTCAGCAGATGCCTAAGCGGCAGCTGAGAATCACACACCGGCATCCTATACAGAATCATGTCTGTCCTAACGGACAGATGCCTAAACCTCACTTAACCTGCCCAAATCTGTAACCGGTTCCCATGTTACAGGCACCGGTTAGAAAATCGCGTTGCTGCTGAGCTGATCGTGGCAAGGGAATCCCCAGCCATGCTCAGCTCAGCGGCTGCGGCAGGGAAACCTCTTCAGAAGAATGACAGGCCTTCCTCTTCTTGATGCATCCTGTGATGCACCGAGGAGGGGGGTCTTAGGCCCTGATTGGCCCAGGCGCCTAACATCCCTCCCATAGGAGGTGTCCTAGGCAACTGGGCCAACCAGAACCTTAGACCTCCTTTTCAGTGCATTCTGGGATGCACTGGGAGTAGCCTAAGACTCTGATTGACCAGATGCCTAAGGCCCCTCCCATGGGGAGAGAGGGAAGAGATGGTGCACAGGGATGGGTGGGGAAGGGAAGAGAAAAGCAAGAATTACTGTTTAAGAAAAGATGGGAATAAGGGAGAAGAAAGAGGGAGGAGATGGTACACAGGGTTACCAATCACCCATAGAATCACATACAAAATCCTATTGCTTACCTTCAAGACTAAATTAAAACCTCCCCCCCCCCCCCCCCAGGATTTATAGACAGATTACTCAACCCACACTGTCTATCTAGAACACTCCGATCCAGTAACCAACATCTCCTTAATATCCCATCTCTACGCCATCTCTTCTATGACACCACTAAAAGAGGATCTTTTCAGTTACTGGCCTACCCTCTGGAACTCCCTACCTCTGCACCTTCGGGAAGAGACACCTATTGACAAGTTCAAAGTAAACTAAACTAAAACTTAGGGCTCCCTTTACTAAGCCGCGCTAGCGGGGTTAACGCGTGTGACTTTTCATCACGCGCTAACCCCGGCGCTTGCCAAAAACTACCGCCTGCTCAAGAGGAGGCGGTAGCGGATAGCGCATCCTGCAATTTAGCACACACTTTTATGTGTGTTAAACCGCTAGCGCGGATTAGTAAAAGGAGCCCTTAGTTTTATAGACCAGGTCATCAACCAAAGGGAGCTCAACTCAGTTAACAGTAATGTAATACATAAACTTGACAAGGAAAAGTAAACTAGAATAGTTAGTTTCCAAAATGTTTAGCAAACAAAAAGGTTTTCAAAGCTTTCCGGAATAAAGCAAAAGAACCTAAGCTTCTTAATATAAGCAGTAAAACATTCCAGAATTTGGTTAATTTAAAAGCAAAAGAATGACTAAATCTCTTGAAGGTTCTGTTTTTACCACTGAGAGAGGGAAATATAAGTTTTAATTTTTGAGAACTTCTGGCAAGATGAGACCTATGCGCATTCCAGTCTAAAGGAATCAAAGTGATGAAAACGCCAAATAAGATCTTAAATGCAATACAAATGCACTTGAATTGAAATTCTGAGGTACACTGGCAGCCAATGTAATTCCTTGAGCAGAGGGGTTACGTGATCGAATTTACTCTTACCGAAAATAAGCTTAGCTGCAGTATTCTGTACTAGGCTAGGCTTTGAAAGGCCCAAATACATTGAGTTACAATAATCCAACCTTGACAAACGATTGATTGGACCAATACTAAGAAATGTTGCCGATGAAAGAGTGCTCTCACTCTTCTCAGAATCTAAAAACCTTCCTATTAAGGATGCTTATGATAAATAACTCTTTAAATCTCCAAAAGGAAGAGCATACTCCCTACCTATTGTATTGACCTTAATTGTTCTTCTCTCCTATTGCAAATTGTATTTCTCCCCTATTTCTCTTGTTTCAATGCGTTATTTATTACTATTATTGTCTAATTTATGTCTCTCCAATGATTTTATCTCTTTATGATTTTGTACACCACAGACAACTTTTTAAACGGTACATAAATTTTTTTAAATAAAACTTGGAGGAGATAGTGCATGTGAATAGATGGAAGGGAAAACATGGAATAATAGATAGATTTAAGAAAGAAGCAGAAAAATTGAAAAAAGTTGAATATTACATGTTAATGACAAAGATGGATGTAGTTCAGAAAGTGTAGGAGAGAAAAACAGCAAATGGATAAGAAGGCCCTGGAAACACAGTTAAGAGCACAGACAGAAGGAAGTGCAGCCAGAGACTGGGAAAAGATGATTAGAAAAATAAAATCATCAGACAACAAAAGTAGGAAATATGATTATACTTTCAATTTAGTGATTGAAATATGGCGAGTTCCCGTAATCTCTTGAGACTATGGCAGGAGCTCAAGGCAGCCATTTCCTATTGGTGATCTACACAAGGCAAGAGTGTAGGAAGATCGCTCCTGCCCCTAAAGCCTGCTAGACCACCAGGTAAGGCCGGGATGCCGGGAGGAAGGCAGGAGAGAGGCGGAAACATGATAAAATATGGTTCCCCCCAAAAAAAAAAATTAAAAAAAATTGCGAATTTGTGAAACCGCGAATGTGGAAACTTCGAATGGGGAGGGGGAAGTGTACATAGTAACATAGTAAATGATGGCAGATAAAAACTTGAACAGTCCATCCAGTCTGCAAATGCATAAAATACAAATAAAATATGCATATAATTAAAATTAAAATCTCAGACATATATTAAGGCCAACAAGGGGGGGGACGGGACGGACGGACAATGAGGTGTCTAGGGTCTACAAAAGACATTGGGCTCCTTTTACTAAGGTGCGCTAGCATTTTTAGCGCATGCACAAAGTTACCGCACGGTACACTTCTAGAATAATGCCAGCTCAGTGCTGGTGTTAAGGTCTAGCGTGTGCGCTATTCTGCGCGTTAAGGCCCTAAAGCATCTTAGTAAAAGGAGCCCACAATGTTATGTGCAATCTTTTATCCCACCAAATCCTCATTAATTAGAGTTCTAGGCAGGTTACAGGCAACAACATATTGTTACATAGAATTTTGTATAGCATTAAATATGTTACAAAGAAATTAGGCATCCTACACAAAGTTATCAAATTGTACATGTGGTCTGAGGTAATATGAGGATTCTTCAAAAAGTTTCTGCACTTTCATATTTTTACGGGAAATGGTTGGGGTGGGAGAGGTGATAAGAGGGTGTGTCATAGAATGTTTGGCAAAATAATGTAATTTGCTTTAAGTGTTTAAAACAATAAAAAAGTGTGGAAACTTTTAAAGATCCCGTGTATATCAAAATCAGCTGACCATTAACTTTGTCTTTGTTTCAAGTGACTTGTGTTATTAGTCTCAGTCTCTTTGGACCCCTGGTAGGGATTTCTTAAAAAGCCATGTTTTTAGATTTTTGCAAAACAGTGTGTATACTATGGTTGTGCAAATTTCGATGCGAATGCAGCCCTGTTTCAACTTTTCTCTATTCCCTTGGATCCGTTTGTTGGGATAAAGGAAAAGATCAAAGTAAACTGCCTTTGGTTAAGAAATGCAAAAAAGCAAACGTTTGCCACTTTCTTTCCTTTAGCCATCAAGTTAACATTAATGTGCAAAATCAGCAACACAATGTTACCCCCCATCTGTACCAGCACTTAAAACCATACGGAAGATGTCCTTTTACTGTTTGGCAGGCAAATTTAGAAAATTCTAGGCATTTTCCTCAATCTTTCTTCTTGGGGACTTAGCTAAGGGATAAGTGGTTAGCAGAAAGGGTTATTTTAGCTTGTCAAATAATTCAAATGTATTACAACAACAACACAACATTTGAGTAGAGGAAGGGCTGTTCCGAGGGCTGTGTGGGTGACACCTCTGTACAGGGAGGCAAGGACTCCAAAACTGATTCCCATCCGTTGTCTTCTCTTCTTAGCTATAGTGCAGTGAGTGGGGCATAGTGCACAGCTTCAGGAATATCAAAAGTGGTGCCTCTAGGGAGAGAATTAGAGGAAAGTGGCAGGACTGATGCACCAGCGGTTAGATATTAAATATACTACTACTAATAATAATAATAATAATAATAATAATCGTGCCTGTATTAGCCCTAATGATGCAAGTAAATGGGTGCATACAAATGACATCATAGAAAGTCATTGCAATGAGCCAAACTGTGATGTCATCGACTATGTGCACAGGAGAGCGGGAAAGCTTGCAAGGGGGTCCTTGGGGAATGTGGGCCATGTACAAAGTCTAATTATGTAGTCTCATATGCAGAAGTAAATAGCAGTTGAATAGCAGGATAAAAAGTAGAGCCATGTGTGAAAAACACAGTCAATGAATGGGAGGGTTGGCCAGACATGCATTAAAAGCCAGACAGCCTAGACATGCATTAAAAAATATTTATTTATTGCACTTATATTCTGCTCTATCAAATAGGTGGATTACAAATAAACATACATATTCTAGAAAATTCAAAATAATCATAGACAAGATTAAAAGCAATATACTCCACTTAATCATGCTTGGGAAACTATAGGAAAATAGGAAGGGATAAAGATCTGGGGAGTCCTGAGCAGAACAGATCCATAATCTGGACAGAAAATGTTAACCACAGAAGTTCTGCACAGGGCTCAGGTTTTTTTTTTTTTAGCTCTGCACCTGTGTCATCTATAAGAGAGTGGAAGAGGGCTGGAACACTGCCCATATGCCGAGAGGTTGGATAGGCTGGGGCTCTTCTCTCTGGAAAAAAGGAGGCTCAGGGGTGATATGATAGAGACCTTCAAGATCATGAGGGGCATAGAGAGGGTGGATAGGGACAGATTCTTCAGGCTGAAGGGGACAACAGGTACGAGGGGGCATTCAGAGAAACTGAAGGGAGATAGGTTCAAAACGAATGCAAGGAAGTTTTTTTTCACCCAAAGGGTCGTGGACACTTGGAATGCGCTACCGGAGGACGTGATTGGGCAGAGTACGATACAAGGATTCAAACAGAGACTGGACGGATTCCTGAGGGATAAAGGGATCGTGGGATACTGAGAAAGCTAACCAGAAAATAAGTATAGAAACCCGACCAGGTCGTGCATGTGCAAGACCGGAGGGCTAGGACTTTGATGGTAAGATAGGACTCAATAGGAAACCAAGGTGGCATGGGGGCCCCTTCTGGTGATTTGGACAGGTCGTGACCTGTTTGGGCCGCCGCGGGAGCGGACTGCTGGGCAGGATGGACCTATGGTCTGACCCGGCGGAGGCACTGCTTATGTTCTTATGTTCTTATGGAATGGGGTTGGTCATGGGCACTCTTCTCTCTAAGCTGAGCAGGGGTCCTCCAACTGCATTGCTGCCAGAAAAAAAAAAAAAGGTGGGGGGCAGTGCTTCAGTATTGTATTTTCAATTTTTAGAGAAAGGCAGGTTCTGTAGAGTCCCACAAAGCTTGTTGTTCCTCACTTTTGAAAATGTGATTGCGAAACAGCACTAACCACTGGCGGAACTGTAGGTGGAGGACTCCCACTCAGCTTAGAGAGAATGGGAGGGGGTCATAATCAGACCAATATTTTGCCTGATACAACTCCCTCCTCTGTCCCCCCCCCCCCCCCCCCCATTTTTACTAAGCCGTGAGGTTTCTACTGCAGCCTGGAGTGCTAAATGCTCATAGAAGTCCTATGAGCATCGGAGCATTTAGCGCCCCAGGCCGCAATAGAAACCTCTATTATGGCTTAGTAAAAAAAAAGGGGGGGGGGGGAATCAGCACCTATAGATATTGGGGTGGGCCAGTGATTATTTTGTTTGGCCTCTCCAACCAAAAAAGGTGTTCCATTCTCCCTGTCCATGTCTATAAATCCAGCAGATGTGGGGAGAAAGTGAGAGCATACATCTTGCCTAGATACTTCTGAAAATCGGAACATAACATTTAGGCCTTAAATTTGTGTGTGTAAAACTTGGGAACTGGCGAGGTTCCACAAAACATTAACTGGTGCAAGATGTGGTCCACAGATGGAAAGCCTCCCATAGAGCCTCTCATGGCTGGGGAGAAGAGGGATCTGATAGGAATGCAGCTCCATCTTTGGATAGAGACTAAAGGGTTGCTGGACCCCTTAAAAAGAAAAAAAACAAACAAAAAAAAAAACTGCCTTTTGCTCCTCAAAAATGCCAGCAGTGATGGCCTTCTGAGCGTGCCGCTGGTAACATGGCGGCTGCCCAGAGGGAGCTCGGCCTTCGCTCCGCCCCCTTCCCCAACTCTCCCCTGTTCTCTCCAACGTCATCTCTGACGTCAGGGGAATTGTCCGCCTCTCATTGGGGGTGTTGGGAGGGAGGGGGCAGAGCTCTCCTGCAGCAGCAAAATTCAAAAAGCTGAATGCTGGGGAGCATCAGCCCTTTTCTCCATGCTCCCAACGGCCAGATTGCTGGCATTTCTGCTAATACCAAATTATTGCATGTAGACCAAGTGAGGAAGAAATACAAAAAAAAAACAGAAGAAACCCAGTGGTAGCGCGTGCCAGCTCACGCTCCATGCTATTACGTCTCCTCCCGGTAAGTGACCGCTTCGGCTCATCGTGCCCTGTGCCAGTCTGGGACTTTGCACAACTCGTGCTGCTGCTGCTTCTCTTTCTCATCCTTGCCACATGTTTCCAAAACTTTACAGCATGTTGATTTCGTGCTGTGGAAGTGGACAGGTGGAGCAGTGCTGGATCCAGGGTTTTCTCCAGGATAGGTAAAGGAACGATCTCTGTTGCTAGAGCATCGGATTGGGGTACTAGCTAAAAGCATCCCCTTCTCTTAGGTTCTGTGCTGTATTCAGTGCGACCCAAGAAGAGCGCTGTATGGGGCACACGATTTTATAGAGAAGCAGCGATGCTGTTGCAAGTTGCTTTATTTAAAAGCTTAAGAGATATCCTTGAAAAAGTACAGTCTGCTGAGCCAAGGAATCGTGTCCTTGTGGTCTTGCCTGCAAAACGGTTCGCTGGAATGAGAAATGAAGTCTTCATCGTTTACTGGCATCAAATAAGATATTCGGTAGGTTGAGAGCTATTAATCGTAGCAGGGACTTTCCCTAATTATTAGAAAAATGTGATCCATTTACTCTATGTAACTGGCTCTCTGTAGGAATGACTACAGGATGTCTAGCTCTGACTCCCTGTTTTGTCATTTAACTTGGGGGGGGGGTACAATACCAAAAAGTATTATTTTATTTATATACCACTTATAGCCTAAGTGGTTTTCTTTCAGATACTTTATTTCCCTATCTGTCCCGGTGGACAGTTTTGCTCCTCAAAACTTTACTCTGACTCCAATCTATAGATCTTATAATCCACCATCTTTAAGAAGGGCACTGTCCCAGTTCCATCCTGTAGAATCTTCTTTTACTCTCTTATGGAATGTAATATATACACAAGTGGATAAAACCTATATATTTCACATTGCACTGTAATAATTGCTTGTCTTCTAGAAGAAAGAAAAAGAAAACCTTGGAAATTATTACCTCTGCATTCCACAGCGCCCTTTCTTGTACACACCCCTCCTCCCTTTTCTTTTGGAGACTTAAAATTCCCAAAATCAAAGAGAAACCCAAGGAGAGCAATGAAGTTGCCACAACTTTTCCACTGGCAGAGACTAGGTTTTGTTTCCACCCCTCCACCTCCTTGTCAACTGATGAATCAAACAGCTCAATATTCTCCTGGTGTTCTAAGTGTCCCATAGTCAAGTATTCGTATGAAAACCTGGACTACAAATTTATGTATGCATTGTGTTTAAAATCATAACTTAATCAGGCTGTTTGACTTGACTTCATTCAGCTAACAACCATCTTGTTTCTCAAGTATATTGGATCTGATGTGTAAGAGTATCATTTCACTCATGTAACACAGTAAATGATGGCAGAAAAAGACCCTCACGGTACATCCAGTCTATCAGAGCCATGCCCATCCCTCTGTGTAGGCTCCAGTCACCCAGGTTTAAATGCTGGTTGAGAAATCACCACCATGCCAACTACATAGACAGCCAAACATGATATGGGATGATATGCAGGGCGGCATTAGGAGAGGGCAAAAAGGGCAGCTTCCCTGGGCCTAATAGCTCTGAGGGGGCCCCCTGTGGGCCACCATGCCTTCCCCATTCTTTCAGCGCCAGTCCAACATCACCCTCACCTTCCATGTCTCACTGACAGACTGGCCGCAGCAGCGATTCTGAAATGCTGCCTATGGCCCCCTCCATATTTTCCTTCTGCCATGGTCTGCCCCCAATGACACAACTTCTTGTGTCCTCTTGGGCTGACCATGGCAATAGGACAACATGGAGGGGGCCACAGGCAGCGCTTCAGAATTACTGCCGCAGCCAGTTTGTCAGCAAGATGGGGAAGGTGAAGGCGATGTTGGACCGGTAAGGGGGAAGGCATGCCAGCCCAAGGAAGCCCTCTGGACCAACTGGCATAGCAATATATATAAAGGACTCTATCTACTCGGTCGGGATGGATATGGCAAAGAAGGCAGAGGGGCTGGAATCGCTATGGGTCAAATTGCCGGGAAACAAGGGTGCAGTCATAAAACTGGGGCTATACTATCGCCCACCTGGTACACCGGAAGGAGTCGGACACGACTTAGAGGCTGAACTGAGACAAGAATGCAGGACTGGAAGTGTAACAGTGATGGGGGACTTCAACTACCCAGGGATTGACTGGAGTATGGGTCACTCCAACTGCACTAGGGAAACAGGATTTGTAGAAGCTGTGAGGGACTGCTTCATGGAGCAACTAGTCAGGGAACCGACGCGAGGGAGTGCTACTCTTGACCTCATCCTAAACGGATTAGGGGGGCCTGCAAGAGGGGTAGAAGTGGGAGGACCACTAGGCAACAGTGACCACAACGCGATCAGATTCACATTAGAAAGGGGGACACCCACAGGAAGGAGGACCGCAACGACTGCGCTCAATTTCAGGAAAGGGAACTATGTTACTATGAGGGAAATGGTGGGGAGGAAGCTCAGAAACATCCTTAGGATGGAGACTGTAGGAAGCGCCTGGACCCTATTCAGGGACACCCTGCAGGAAGCACAAAGAAAGTACGTACCCAGTTTCAGAAAAGGCGGCAAGAACAAGCGGTCAAAGGACCCGGTTTGGATCTCAACAGAAGTAAAGAGGGCAATAAATGACAAAAAAGTATCCTTCTGGCGATGGAAAAAGGACCCAACGGAGGAAAATCACCAGGCGCACAGGAAATGCCAAAAGGAATGCCACCGAGAGGTTAGAAAAGCAAAAGGGAAATACGAAGAGGGGCTGGCCAGGGAGGCGAAAAATTTCAAGGCATTCTTCAGTTACGTAAAGGGGAAGCGACCAGCGAGAGAGGAGGTGGGGCCGTTGGACGATGGGGATAGGAAGGGAGTGATTAAGGAGGATAAACAGGTAGCTGAGAGGTTGAACACGTTCTTCTCGTCGGTTTTCACGAGAGAAGACACATCTAATATACCGGACTCAGAGGAACTCATGAGCGGGGAACAGGCTGAAAAATTGGAACACATAGAGGTAAGTAAGGAGGATGTCCTCAAACAGATAGACAGGTTAAAATGCGGCAAATCGCCGGGCCCGGACGGGATCCACCCAAGGGTTCTGAAGGAACTAAGACAAGAAATAGCGGGCACAATCCAGCATGTTTGCAACCTATCCTTGAAAACTGGAGAGGTACCAGAGGACTGGAAATTGGCGAATGTCACACCTATCTTCAAGAAGGGATCGAGGGGTGACCCCGGGAACTACAGGCCGGTGAGCCTGACTTCAATTACAGGGAAGATGGTGGAAGCTATGATCAAGGACAGTATTTGCGAGCACATCGAGAGAAATGGCCTACTGAGAACAAGCCAGCATGGATTCTGTAAGGGAAGGTCATGCTTAACGAACCTTCTGTACTTCTTCGAGGGAATAAGCAGTCGGGTGGACAATGGGGAACCTATAGACATCATTTATCTCGATTTTCAAAAGGCTTTCGACAAGGTGCCACACGAAAGGCTGCTTAGGAAGCTGTGGAACCACGGGGTGGGAGGGGATGTGCACAGATGGATCAAGCACTGGTTGTCGGGTAGACTGCAAAGGGTCGGAGTGAAGGGCCAATATTCTGACTGGCAGGGAGTCACGAGCGGTGTGCCACAGGGATCGGTGCTGGGGCCGTTACTCTTCAACATATTTATCAATGACCTGGAAAAGGAGGCAAAGTGCGAGGTTATAAAATTTGCAGACGATACCAAACTGTGCGGTAGAGTTGGGTCCAGGGAGGAGTGTGAGGTGGAAAAATGCAAGGTCATGCATATAGGAAAAAAGAACCCGTTGTTCAACTACAAATTGGGGGGGGCATTGTTGGGAGACAGCAGACTTGAGAGAGACTTGGGTGTGCTGGTGGATGCATCACTAAAGCCATCTGCACAGTGCGCAGCGGCCTCGAAAAAAGCCAACAGGATGCTGGGCATCATAAAGAGGGGCATAACAACCAGGAAGAGGGAAGTCATCATGCCATTGTATCGAGCGATGGTGCGTCCACATCTGGAATACTGCGTTCAGTATTGGTCGCCGCACCTCAAGAAGGACATGGCGGTACTTGAGAGAGTCCAAAGGAGAGCAACGAAACTGGTAAAGGGGCTGGAACACTGCCCATATGCCGAGAGATTGGATAGGCTGGGGCTCTTCTCTCTGGAAAAAAGGAGGCTCAGGGGAGATATGATAGAGACCTTCAAGATCATGAGGGGCATAGAGAGGGTGGATAGGGACAGATTCTTCAGACTGAAGGGGACAACAAGTACGAGGGGGCATTCGGAGAAACTGAAGGGAGATAGGTTCAAAACAAATGCAAGAAAGTTTTTTTTCACCCAAAGGGTCGTGGACACTTGGAATGCGCTACCGGAGGAAGTGATCAGGAAGAGTACGGTACAGGGATTCAAACAGGGATTGGACGGATTCCTGAGGGATAAAGGGATCGTGGGATACTGAGAGAGGTGCTGGGATGTAACACAGGTATAGAAAGCCAACAGGTCGTGCATGTGCAAGACCGGAAGGTTAGGACTACGATGGGAAGATAGGACTTAAATGAGAAACCAAGGTGGCAAGGGAGCCCCTTCTGGTGATGCAGACAGGTCGTGACCTGTTTGGGCCGCCGCGGGAGCGGACTGCCGGGCAGGATGGACCTATGGTCTGACCCGGCGGAGGCACTGCTTATGTTCTTATGTTCTTAGAACGGGGAGTTGTTTAAAGAAGTGCTAGACTGGAGGGTTGGGGGAGGTGAAATGAAGGAGAACTTATGGGGCCCGGAAACAGAGGAGATTTAGAAAGATGGTGGGCAATAGTCTGGAGGAACTGAAGAGAAAAGGAGAGAAGTTGGATGGGGTAATGTGGAGGGAGGGAGAAAGAGACACTTGAAGGGAGAACAGTTGGAAAAAAAAAGGGAGATATGGTGGACCAGGAGGGAGAGAGATAAGATGGGATGGAAGGGTAGTTAGGAAGAGAAAGACAGAGAAGTTGGGAAGGGAGGAAGAAATGTTAGGTCTGGGGGTAGAAGGGAAAGAGAGATGCAGCATCTTATTTCTTCCCTCCATCCTAATGTTCAGCATCAAAGGGGGTAGGGAAGAAGAACAACAGAAAAGAAAGGGAGATATGTTGGACTATGGGCAGGACTGGATTAAAGGGTAGGCCCAGTAGGAATATGTCTCGGGCCTGAAAATATATGGGGGACCCCAGGGCCGGTGTTAGGGAAGGAGCAAACAGGGCAGGAGGGCCCCCCCTGACTGCCTGGGGAGGTCAGCTACCCTCCCTTCCACTCCCTCACTGCCCTCTTGCCCACCACCTGCAAGCGAACTTAACCCAGGCCACAGGGCTCTAACACTGCACGCGCTGGCTTCCCTTCTCATCCAAAACAGGAAGTTACATCTCCGACATCAGAATTGACGTTGGTTGAGGGAAGTTGGTCAGCTCAGCACTTCTGAATCGGGAAGCAAGTAGAACACGAAGGCAACGCGATCTACTCGTGTTGCCTTCTCGATCTAACGGTCAATCATGATAGACCTTTTGGGCACCCCTGGTAATAGTTACTGGAAGGGGTGAGGGAAAGAGGTGGCAAGCTATAGCAGACACATTGAAAGAGGGAAATTCAGGACTGAATAGTAAGAAAGAATTTAGACAGAGGCAGAAAATAAATTGAGAAGGAAGACCAGGAAAGAACAGGAGGAAGGAAGTGGAGAGAGATGCCAGAGCAAAGGAAGGGGTAGAGGCAGATACCAGATCTGAGGGGAGGAAAGGAGGAGAGAGAGAGATATGCTAAAATCTGCTGGGAGGGAGGGAGAGATGGAAGGGAAGAAGACAGATGCCACACTATGGGGGGAGCGGAGAAAAGTAGGGGGAAGAGATGAGAGAGGCAGACAGTTTTTGGAAGAGGCATAGAAAGAGAGCAGATGCCATATGGAAGAGGCAGAGAGAAGGCAGACAATGATTGGAAGGAAGAGAATGATAAGAAGATGAGGAAAGCAGAAATCAGACAAAGGTAGAAAAAATTTCTATTGTTTTATTTATTTATTTTTGCTTTAGGATAAAGTATTATTGTAGCTGTATTGATAATCGTTTATTAATAGAAAATGGAAATAAGGTGATCCTGTTTTATTCGACTAATTTTATAAGGTGATCCTGTTTTATTCGACTAATTTTAATACATTTTTTACTAATTCAGAGACCTTAACTCCTTTCCTCAGGTCAGAACAGGGATACTATAATAGCAGTATAGTTTCCTGACCTGAAGAAAGAGGTTTTAACCTCTTAAAGCTAATTGAGAAATGTATTAGTCCACTAAAATGATGGACACTAAATTTTCTTCCCGCCATGTCTCATGCCTCCTACCCAAATGCAAAATATAAATTGGTGGGCTTCCTAAAGCCCTGCCAACTGAAGATCTTTTTCTCTAGGAAGGAAGGGGGGGGATATGTTCAGAGATGTTTGGAGGTTGCATAGAAGAAAAACTGTACACTGGCACTGGTATGGTAATCTTTGTTTAGAATTTTTAAAGAAAATAAAGTGGAAATAAAGAAGTAAATAAGGAAATGAGTAAATAAATGGGGGCAGGGTAGGGGGCTGGGCCTGGTAGAGAGGGGCAAGGTGGGGTGAGGTACAGGGCCCAGTGGACTTATGTGCCTAAGGGCCCTCAAAAAATTAATCCTGCCCTGACTATGGGAGGAAGAGAGAGAAGGAGGAAGGGACCCATGGGAGGGCAAAAGGAAAGAGAGGTGGGATAAGAAGATGCTAGGGGATGGGAAAATAAAATGTCCAGACAATAAAAGTAACATATAGTAACATAGTAAATGACGACAGATAAAGACCTGAATGGTCCATCCAGTCTGCCCATTAGTTATTCTCATTTTTTTTTTTTTATTAAAAAATCTTTATTCATTTTCAAAACTTATAAGTGTATCATTAAATAATAACATTTTAACTTAACTACAACACTTAATATACTGCAATAATCCATTTTAAAATAAAAGGCGTCTTTTTTCAACATCAAGTATTTAGACCAAAGGACTCAGGCACTGCACACTGCAAATAAAATCAATATAAAAAGCTCATCCTTCCGGCTTCCTGATGTAGCGTAGCGAAACACAGACTGTTGGAGCTGTGAACTGACCTTTTCAGATAAGTGGTCTACTGTTAAACAACTTTTGTAGAGCCATAACATTTGCCACTCCAGCAGAAGCGAAAATCCTTGCTCCATGCAATGCGTTATGATTAAAATTCAAAACCACCTTTCAAATGTTGTATATCAAATACAAAAATACCATAAAGAAAAAACTTTGTTTAAGAGTGAAATCATACACATTTGTTCCTGAGATAACCAATCTCAAGTGTCTGCAGTCAGACCTCAGAACAAATCTTGAGGGCAATCTCGGTGCAGACTATCATTGATCGTTTATATCTCAGTTTTGATCTGAATTTTTTATAGTTTTATCGAGTATTAAATATTTATATTTGAGATTGAAGTGAAGTAGTACTTAACTTGATGGAAGATCTCCGTTTCGCCCGAATCAATATATTACATCAGGCTTCTTCAAGAAGTTAATCACTATAGGCAAAAAATAAAACCATTAGGTGACCCCAACATTAAAGAGCACTTATCCCATACTATCATTACAATATTCATGTAGAAAGCTAGTATATCACTTAAAACTCATTAAACAATCCACGGCAGTTCCAAACAGACCCCCCCCCTGGACACCCTAAATCAGAGATACACCTTCAGCTGCATAAGGCATGTCGTGTCACAGAATACTTATTAGTCACTCAAATTTATCTTTAATCATGAATAGATTTATCATTGAAGTGAAAATATTAAAGAATTTTAAAGAATTTCAAAGAATTTAAAGGATCTAGATAAGCTTTACTGATGGACTATTCGCATTTTCAAGTCCTCAACCCTTTAAAATTTTAATTATAAATTTAAAATCAAGTTTAGGGTCTTCAATCTCAAATATAAATATTTAAAACTATAAAACTATAAAAAATTCAGATCAAAACTGAGATATAAACGATCAATGATAGTCTGCACCGATTTGTTCTGAGGTCTGACTGCAGACACTTGAGATTGGTTATCTCAGGAACGAATGTGTATGATTTCACTCTTAAACAAAGTTTTTTCTTTATGGTATTTTTATGATTAAAATTCAAGCACCTTTCCAGCGACATTATACCGCTGCTGTGGCGCCTTAAGAGCTTATGAGCACATTTAAATATTTAAAAGCCTTTAAATGTTATATGATGATAATATTTGAGAAAATTACCCAGTATTGATGAGAGGGGGATCTTTTGTGTTTTGTTCTATAAAGATGGCAGAAAGTGAAGGAGAGAAAAACAGCAAATGGATAAGGTGGCCCTGGATACACAGTTAAGAGCACAGACAGAAAGAAGTGCAGCAAGAGACTGGGAAGATAGTTTGAAAACCAAAAATCACCACACAACAAAGGTAGGGGAAATGATTTTATTTTCAATTTAGTGATTGAATTGTGCCAGTTTTGGGAATTTACATCTGCTGTCTATATTTTGCACAGTTAAAGAAGGAATGCATTTGTTTCTATTTCTCTGGGGTTGTGCTGCATGCACAGTCTTGAATCTTAGGGTTTCATTTATATATATTAGTACTTTTAGCTTGTGGTCCCATATTTGCATAGGAATGAATGTTGAGAAGCATACAGTGTGCTTTCTATAGTTTAATTGTTAATAAGATTAAATTGTGTTTTTATATGAAAAGTGAATGGGAAAAAATGGTATTATAATTAGTACTATTATGGGGGTGGGGTCTGGGGTGGAGCTTGTGGGACCCCCAAACAAAAAAGCGATTTGCTGCCTATGCCCGACAACTTTTATGTGAAGTTCACAGCAGTGCCTTAGAAAGTGCCTCATTGCTCTGTTGAGATGTCTACACAGCCAGTCCATTAAGATGCTCATCCCTCCCAAATCCAAATGGGCTTGATTTGGATGTTTTGAACATGGACGTTTTTGTATTTGAAAATGGCCAAAAAATTTGGACATCCTAAGGACCAAAACATCCAAATAGGTAATTTCCCCCCCCCCCAAAAAAAAAAAAAAAAAAAACCCAAAAAAAAAAACATTTGGATGTCAAGCAGTTTTGAAAATAGATGTTTCCCCACCCAAACCTTTGGACGTCTTGCAGGAAACATTCAAATTCGGACTTCATCACGCTACCAAAAATGCCCCTCCATATGAGTGTGAAATGGAAGCACCATAGCTAGAAGTTGGCTGAATTTAAAAGTTTTTAGCAGTTTCTATTCAGGAGTTTTGTGTGTATTAAATTCTCAGGAGTCAAAAGCAAATCTGAGCGAATGAAGCCTTTACTTGGTTAGGTCAAAAGAAGACCAGAGGTCCTTTTGCTAATAGCCTAACAATACTGTCTGTGTAGAGCACAGTGAAGTTTAATGCACTGGAAGCAGTGGACAATGGCTAAGAGCAGTGGTGTGGTAATATATTGGGGGGGGGGGGGGCCATCTTGGGGGGAGGATGCCAGCACCTTTTTGCTCCCCCCACACCATGTTCAAGCCCACCCTTCTCCTCCCCCATACCTCTTTAAAATCTTTGTCAGCAAAAGCAACTACTCTAGCCTGTTGCTTGCGCCATCCTGGCTCCCCCTGAAATCACTTCTGGATTGCGAGGCCAGGAAGTGACATCAGAGGGAAAGCCAATGCCAGCACAAGCAGCAGGCCAAAGAAGCTGCTCGCGCTGGGGAAAATTTAAATAGGTACAGGGATGGGAAGGTGCAAGTGTGGCATAGGGGTACGGGAGAAACTGGAGAAGTTGGTGTGGAAGAAGCGGGGAGGGGGTGCCTTACCCATGACAATAGCCTCTTGCACCACTGAAATCTTATTCATAGCAAGAGCATGCACAGCATAATTATAACAAGAATGCATAGGCAAAACCAGAGGGGGATCTGAGGCCCCAGAACATTTTATAAGTGTGGTAATACACTTTAGGGAGTGTCAAAAGAATTCAGCACACTGACAAAATGTGATTTATGCAATGTACTGTATTTTTCTTTCCTATGAGAATTTTCAGTTTGGAACAGGGGAAATAAAGCAGTGTCTGGGTTTGCCAAACAGCCAACATCTTTTCTTTAGCATCACATTTCCTCTGTCTACTATATGAAGCCAAGATTAAAAACTCATCCTGCCCTGGGCCAGAATTAAGGAGATTCTAGGGCTCACTTTCAAAACAGAAAAAAACATTAAAAAAAAACAAAACCCAGCACAAAATGGCAGATGAGTTTTTCAACAAAAATGTTCAAATCACCATTTTTGAAGCTCATTTTTAAGACTTTTCTCCACAGTTCATCCCCAGGTCATATAAATTTCAAGGGGTTGTGTTGTGAGCATGTTTTGGCTGAGACTAAGGTGGGCTTATGATTTGGACACTTATCTGCAATGGAACATAGTAAAAACATCCAGAGCAAAAAAGGATGTTTTAGGCTAGACCTGTTTCAATAACGACTATGTGCCAAAAAGGTGCTCAAACTGACCAGAGGGTGTAGAGACAAAACTGGCCCAGAACTTCCTCTCTGACATCAGAATTGACGTCGGGTGGGGGAAGTTGGTAGGCTCAGCGCTTCTGAGTCAGGAAGCAAGTAGAACGCGAAGGCAATGCGATCGACTCGCGTTGCCTTTGCAATCTACCGGTCGATCGCAATTGACCTTTTGAGCACCCCTGCCCTAGTGGTTACTGACCCACTCCCACTCCCTAAGAGGTGAAAGTGACAGTACATACAGCTTCAAATATAATGGCCATTTCTCTTAGAGCAGTAAGTAGCCTAGTGATCATTGCAACGGACTACAGAGAAGGGGACCTAGGCCCATATCCCATTCTAACTGGTACACTTGTGGTGGAAAGTGTAAATGCCCCAAAACTCACAAAATACCTACTGAACTCACATATAGGTGACCCCCAGTGATGTAGTGAGGGTAGGAGGTGCCTATGGCAGTGGCGCCCCTCCCCTGCTCCTTCCCGCCCCAACCATGCCACACTCGTACCCTCCCTTACCTCCAGTACCTCTTTAAATCTTCACCCGTGGAAGCAGCTTCTCCGGCCTGCTGCTTGCACCGGTGTTGGCTTTCCCTCTGATGTCATTTCCTGGCCCCGCAACCAGAAAGTGATTTCAGAGGGTAGCCAGGCCGGCGCAAGCAGCAAGCCAGAGAAGTTGCTCATGTTAGCAAAGATTTAGAGAGGTATGGGGAGAAGGGAGGGCAGAAGCGTGGCATGGTGGGGGTGTTTAGCTGCCAGTGACCCTCATCAAGACGGCACCCGGGGGGTTTCCACCCCCCCTCTACACCACTGGTGACACCTGCAGGCATAAGGCTATTGTAGATTTAGAGAGGTATGGGGAGAAGGGAGGGCAGAAGCGTGGCATGGTGGGGGTGTTTAGCTGCCAGTGACCCTCACCAAGACGGCACCTGGGGGGTTTCCGCCCCCCCCACTACACCACTGGTGACATCTGCAGGCATAAGGGCTATTGTAGTGGTGTACAGTTTAGTACAGTACATTTTATTTTTATTTTTTTTCGCTATTCTTAGCGGGATCACTATAAAGTATAAGAGGGTTATGACTTGATGTGTATCTGGGACCTTTTCACTGCAGTGCTCCCTAGGTTGCCCCACTGCTCTGTTGGGATGTTTGTATGACCAGTCTAGTAAGACTACTAGCCCCAGAAATCCCAATAGTTTGTTTATTTATTTAGATTTATATCCTGTCCTCTCCAAAGAGTTCAGAATGGGTTACAGTTTACATTCAGGGCTCGGTGCTCGGGCCGCTGCTATTTAATATCTTCATAAATGATCTAGAAACAGGAACGAAGTGCGAGATAATAAAATTTGCGGACGACACCAAACTATTTAATGGAGCTCGGACTACAGAGGACTGCGAAAAGTTGCAAAGGGACTTGAACAAATTAGAAGAATGGGCGGCGAAATGGCAGATGAAGTTCAACATTGAAAAATGTAAAGTATTACATGTGGGGAGCAGAAACTCGAGGTACAACTATACAATGGGAGGGATGTTATTGAATAAGAGTACCCAGGAAAGGGACTTGGGGGTAATGGTGGACATGACAATGAAGCCGTCGGCACAGTGTGCAGCGGCCGCTAAGAGAGCGAATAGAATGCTTGGTATAATCAAAAAGGGTATTACAGCCAGAACGAAAGAAGTTATCCTGCCGTTGTATCGGGCGATGGTGCGCCCGCATTTGGAGTACTGCGTCCAATATTGGTCGCCGTATCTTAAGAAGGATATGGCATTAGTCGAGAGGGTTCAAAGGAGAGCAACACGTCTGATAATAGGTATGGAAAACCTGTCATATTCTGAGAGATTGGAGAAGCTGGGTATCTTTTCCCTGGAGAAGAGGAGACTTAGAGGGGATATGATAGAGACTTACAAGATCATGAAGGGCATAGAGAGAGTAGAGAGGGACAGATTCTTCGAACTTTCGAAAAATAAGAGAACAAGAGGGCATTCGGAAAAGTTGAAAGGGGACAGATTCAAAACAAATGCTAGGAAGTTCTTCTTTACCCAACGTGTGGTGGACACCTGGAATGCGCTTCCAGAGGACGTTATAAGGCAGAGTACGGTACTGGGGTTCAAGAAAGGATTGGACAAATTCCTACTGGAAATGGGGATAGAGGGGTATAGATAGAAGATTACTGCACAGGTCCTGGACCTGTTGGGCCGCCGCGTGAGCGGACTGCTGGGCACGATGGACCTCGGGTCTGACCCAGCAGAGGCATTTCTTATGTTCTTATGTTCAATGTTACAATATAGGGTTTACATACAGTGTGTTGCAATATACACCTTCAAATAGGATTACATAGTGATGCTGGTGAAAGGTTGAGGGAGTGACTAGGCAAAAGGGCAGGTTTTTATACCTTTTCTAAAGTAAAGAAGTCTCCTTTACTTGTGATGTGAGTAGGTTTACAAAATGTCTGGATTTCCCCGGATATGTCCTCCTTTTGGCGGTCTATCAGGGCATCCAGGCGGTTTTCCTACTTGCCCTCATTTGTCTGGGTTTCAACATTTAGGGGGCATGGCGGCAGCGGTGGAGGGCGATGGTGGCAGCGATGAAGGATGGCTGTCTGTGGAAGGCTGCATCCAGCTGATTGACCCCCTCCCCCTATGAGATCTCAATTTGTGGGCCTCCTAAAAGCAGCGGTGAACAAGCTGTTCCTGGCCTGCTCGCTGGGGCCTTCCCACTGCCGCATCACTGATGACCCAGCAGAGGGAAACCCTGGTGAGTAGGCCAAGAGCAGCCTGATCTTACCATGTAGTGGTATCAGCAGCAATTCCCACACTCTGCCTGTTGCTGACCCAGAAGTCTCTCCACAGCAGAGGGGATTCTGGATTAGCGGCAGGCAGCACGTGAGAGTCACTGTCAATACCATGACCTGAAGAAGCAAACATGAGGAGATAACTGTTCTAGAGGTTTGGTAAGAAATGGAAGTAGGATCGTTTCCAGGCTGCCTGAAGTTGGAGGGAGTGACCTGATAGTGTATGTAGGCGTATCTCTTCTTGGAAGTGTAGCATTCCCTTTGGGGTATAGAGAGGAAGTTTGTCTGAGATCATGGCCCCAGTTTCCTCCTTTCTTTTGCCTCTTAATTCCCTAAATGCCCACACCCAAATCTGCACCCACTTTCTAAATTTTGCATGTAACTTTTAATTAGTACTAAAAATAAATACTGGTAAATAAGTCAGCAGTGATGCCAAGGATGGGCTATCCCAAAGAATAAAATTTCCCACCATGATCAGTGAGATATGTCTGCGATACAAATTTAGAAAGAATATTGCAAAATCAGTGCAATAGTGACACTGATTTTGGACTCTTGCAATGCTCTATATTTTGGGTTGCCAAAGTATGTGGTTAGAGCATTGCAATTGGTCCAAAATGCTGCGTTGAGACCGACTGTTGGTGCCACTAAGCACAAAAATGCCACACCAATTTTGTTTCAGCTGCATTGGTTGCCTGTTCAGGCTCACATTGAATTCAAAGTCTTATGTCTGATTTATAAACTGGTTCAAACACAGCTTCCATTAGAACTTAGTCTTCTTGTCTTGTCAATGGATATCAACCTATTAGGAGGTTGCATCCGGAGGAACAACATTGTTTAGAAGTACCTTCACTGAGACAGGTGAAATCAGGGAATTGTTACCGTGCTATGTTAGCAGGGCAAGGTGCAGTATTTAAAAGATATCACCAACATCTTTTCTCTTATCAAGCAGCATTATGAGGCAATGATCTGAAACAATTACTTACGCTTGCCAATAACTATGGGGAATTTAGGAGACACCTAAAAACATATCTGTTCCTAAAGTACACAGGAAGCTGATTTGCACAATCTTTCCCACAATAACTGATCTCTAGAGCTGTTAATCAATAGATTTTAACTATGTTAATTCTACTCAATCTGTAGCATTTCTAATCATTGTAAACCGCATAGAACTTCACAGTCCTGTGGTATATAAATGGTTATTATTATTGTTGTGGAATACCTTACCCCTTGAAGTGAAGAAAGCATCTACATTACTGAATTTTAGGAAATTATTAAAAACCGTGTTATTTAGACAACATTTTCCAGAATGATTTCTGTTGTATATGCAGATATGCGAAGAAAGCAGGGAATTGTTTAGGCTTGCGTTCTTGTATACAAGTTTCCAAGTTTATTGTAAATTTGATAAAACGCTTATCAAAATACTAAGCGTGTTACAGCAATAAAATAGGGATAAGAACAGACACAAAAACAGAATTAAAAACAACAATATTAAACAAACGAAATATACTAAGACAAACAAGACACAAAATAAGTGTAATAAAACAAAAGGATAATGGGGAGAACCACATTAAATACAGAAAAGAAAACACATGGAAAAAACAAAAGGACTAAGGGGTTCAATAAGAAAAGAATAGTAGCATAATTAGCCAAAAGCATCAATGAATAAGAAGCTTTTTAAAGCTCCTTTAAATTTATCTAAGTTCTGCTCTGCCCGAAGATAAGTGGGCAATGCATTCCAGAGTGCGGGTGCAGTAACTGAGAATATTGTTGTTCTACGGGTATTTATAAAGAGGGAACCCAAAGTAGATGCTGTCTATTAGATTCATAAGGTATAATATTTTTATCAAGGTATGCTGGTTCTTTGGTTTTGAGGGTTTTGAATATTAAAAGGGCAATCTTGTATATTATCCTGTATTGGACTAGAAGCCAATGGACTTTTTTTAAAAGATGGGTAACATGTTCGAGTTTGTAATCACTTTGATGGCTGTATTTTGTACTAACTGTAAGTGCCTGATATCTTTCAGTCAGATTCCCTGATATTTTGTTAGTATTTCAGTTATGAATGCAATTCTGTAATTCGCAGAGAACTACAGCATGCCGCGAGTAATACATTTTTAAATAAATATTGCTTTGCATGAGTGCGAGGGAGTCTACAAGACGCTACCACTTCCCCGACTGGATATTCTACTACTACTATTCATTATTTCTATAGCATTACCAGATGCACGCAGCGCTTAAAACACGCAAGAGACAGTCCCTGCTCAAAAGAGCTTACAATCTAGTTTTACAGACAAACAGGGCAAAGAGTGACTCAATATATGCTGCTCAAGAAGGGAAATACAAAGAGATGAAGCGGTAGGGAGGGTAGGGGGCTACATAGGGAATGACCTAAAAGCAGCTTCAATAAAGTTGGCTTTGAGCCTGGATTTGAATGCCGCCAGAGGAGCCTGGCATACCGATTCAGGCAGGTTATTCCAGGTATGCGGCGCAGCAAGGCAGAAAGGGCAGAATCTGGAGTTGGCTGTAGAGAAGAAGGTTACAGACAAGAGAGACTTATCAAAGAACGAAGTTCCTGGGGCGGAGTATAGGGAGAGAGAAGAGAGGACAGATGTTGAGGACACACAGAGTGAAAACACTTATAGGTCAGAAAGAGGAGTTTGAACTGTATGCGGAAGCGGACAGAGAGCCAATAAAACGACTTGAGGAGGGATAACATGAGTATGACAACACTGCAAGAATACAAGGCGCGCAGCAGAATTCTGAACAGATTGAAGGGGGGAGAGATGGGTTAACGGGAGAAGCACATTGCATACTCCCTCACATTGACAGAGTTATCAATATAGGTAGCTCTTTTTTAAGAGGAAGTGACACAGAAGGAGGAAGTATAAAAGGCAGGGCCAAAGCTAGGTCAGTATAGTTGCCAGGTCCGCGGTTTTCTCACCCGTTTGGGCTGCTTTAGAAAGCTGGTTGTGGAAAATTTTGAGCAGTGAGCAGCTGCAGGTTGTGGTTTTCGGGCTGGTTTCAGATTTTTGGCACTGCAATTTGGGCTGCATGGCATGTTGCAATGAAATCTGTATTAAATTGTCGGCAAGTCGACTCAGCATTCAATAGCAAATCAGCATTTAGTGCAGACACGTGTGCTGTGGCGTAGCGAGGGTGAGAGGCAGCCAGGGCAGCGGTGTCCCTCCTCCACCCCCTCCTTCCTCAATCCCCTCTGCTGCATGCATGCTCCCCTTCCCCCTTACCTCTAGTTGTTCACCGCTGCGAGTAAATCTTCAATGTGTTTCTCGCGACCCTGACGGCTCTCCCTCTGACATCACTTCCTATGTCCAGCATCTGGAAGTAACGTCAGTGGGAGAGCTGAGCTCAGGAGTAATCTAAGGAAATACTTTTTTTTTTTTTTTTTTACAGAAAGAGTAGTGGACTAGTTTCCTGTTAGAGGTGGTGGAGACAATGACTGTCTGAATTCAACAAAGCATGGAACAGGCACATGGGATCTCTTAGGGAGAGGAGGAGATAGTGGATGCTGTGGATGGGCAAACTGGATGGGCCATTTGGCCTTTATCTGCCACCATATTACATATCAAATGACTGATTAAAAGTTCAAGAAAGGAACCCCCCCCCAACTACAAACTAAAATTAACATATATAAAAAGCTAAGCACCCCTCACAAACTTTACAAACTAGAAAGTCTTCAAACTTCTACAAAACACAAAATAATAATCAGTTTCTGATGACATCTGGAAGCATGTTCTAAATCGATACCATCTTGTAAGAAAAAAGATTGTTCAAATATCTTTTTTAAATGGATTGCTTTAAGAGAGGAAGCCATTCCAAGTCTGCCTTTGAACCATCTTACCACAGAAAAAGTATACTAATGAAAAAAAAACAAACAGCCAAAAACCAACAACTCTCTTCTGGTATATCTCTTTGGAATGTTTTAAAATCAAAACAAATGTTAAAATCAATTCTCTTGCGAAGTGTGAGCCAATAAAGTTCTCTAAAAAGGGATGAAACATGCTTGAATCTAGACTTCTTACAAATCATATGTGCAGCTGTATTTTTGGACCAGTTGTACCGTAATTTCCTCAGTAAACCTGTTGTAATTCAATATAACACACACACACCCTTTTATCAAGCTGCTTAGCTGAGCAGCGAGCGCTAAATGCAGAGCCACCCATAGGATTACAATGGGCGGTTCGGCATTTAGCATGCACTACTCAGCAGCGCAGCTTGATAAGAGGGGGGAAGAAAGTTACAACAATTGTGGTATGGTTATTGCCTCTTCTGCCTGTTTAAACCTCTTCATTTGATTTTCAAGGTCCTCAGGGGCCAGAATATGTAAAGTTAGCCCTTTATGCACTTTTGAGGTCCTCTCAAGGATCATCACTATCTGTACCCTCATCAAGAGAAACTGTATGATGCGACACCCGTCAGCAAGCTTTCTCAGGAGTAGCCCCCACATTTCTAACTCAAGACTACCTCTACTTCAGGAAGCAGGTGAAAGCCTGAGCTCCTCTCCCAAACCTTTAATACATAGAGTAACTAACTATACACTCATTCTGCACCTGGACTAGCTTGCCACACACATTGCAACTTTGATCTGTTTCTTATATCTTGTTTAACTGTACAAACAGCCTGCCTTGAATTTAGCCACCCATCTGTTAATCCTAATGGACTCTGTACCACCCATCTTGTCCCCATCTAATATCTGCATGTGGCCCCTCAGCAGTATGAGGAGCCGCTGAAAAAGTTCTCAGCCCAACCAAGAAGAGAATGATGTGGAGCCATGAAACTTCCAAGTTATTCCACACTTTTCATGACACTTTTCATTTCAATGAGGCAAATGCATCTATCAAATGGTCACAAGTATAGGGAAACCAAGACATTGTGACATCACCGATGAGACTGGCTCATAGTCACCGGTGGAATGAGGTATTATGACATCACAATATGAAGGGCTGCTGAAAAGTTCTCAGTCAACATAAGAATTGCCGCCGCTGGGTCAGACCAGTGGTCCATCATGCCCAGCAGTCCGCTCACGCAGCAGCCCTCCAGTCAAAGACCAGCGCCCTAACCGAGACTAGCCCTATCAGTGTACGTCCTTGTTCAGCAGGAACTTGTCTAACTTTGTCTTGAATAATCCATGGAGGGTGTTTTCCCCTATGACAGACTCCGGAAGAGCATTCCAGTTTTCTACCACTCTCTGGGTGAAGAAGAACTTCCTTATATTTGTATGGAATCTATCCCCTTTTAAACTTTAGAGGGTGCCCTGAAAACATATCAGCAGCTGGAACTTATGGAGAGGACACACTGGGAACAGTCAAATAGTGATTTATAAGACCAGAAGTCACTGGAGTAGAAACCTTGGTTTTACCTTTCCGTTTACTCATTATAAGAAGAAAATACATTTATATACTTCCAAGATTACTCTAATTTCTCATGGCTTCAGGGGATTCCAAAGTGCTTAGGGAACACCTCTTTGTCCACGCCCCACGGCCACATGCCACAGTAGCTGTGGCTTTTTCAAATGGGGCTGAATGACCCTAGTGACGTCCCATGCTGTTTCTCCGGATACCTGATGTAAAAAATGGCACACCAGCTGCCACAACTTCCAGCAAAATCATAGGCTTAGAATAGGGTGTGGCTGATGAGCCTGGCAGCTTAAGTCTTCAGCTCCAGCAACCTACAATGTTAATTTCTACTTCCATCTTATTTTAGAATGCCAGAGACCATTATTTGATTTGGATTCTATCTCCCAAAGTCCCCACTTTATTATGGCTTCAAATAAAGGAAGAAAGAGACATAAACCTGAGCCCACTTCCCTGTCTAAACAAACTGCAGCAGGCAAGATCGAAAACATAGCCACAGAAATTCTGGACGAAATCAAATTACTTAAGAACATCATGAGTGATATTAAAGATGATACAGCTGAAATTAAGGATGAACTCTCCAATTTATCAGAAAATTTCACCCAATTTAAAGAACAAGTTTCAACGCTAGAAACCAAAGCCACAATTGTGGAGACAAACATTAAAACTCTACAACACCACATGAAGAAAATACAAATGATTGAAAAGAACTTGAAGACTAACAATCGCTCAAGGAGAAACAATATAAGAATTCTTGGATTACCAGAAGGAAAAGAGGGCAATAATATGACAACTATCCTAGAATCATAAGAACATAAGAATTGCCGCTGCTGGGTCAGACCAGTAGTCCATCGTGTCCAGCAATCTGCTCACAAGGCGGCCCTTAGGTCAAAGACCAATGCCCTAGCTGAGACTAGCTTTACCTGCGTACGTTCTGGTTCAGCAGGAACTTGTCTAATTTTATCTTGAATCCCTGGAGGGTGTTTTCCCTTATAACAGCCTCCGGAAGAGCGTTCCAGCTTTCCACCACTCTCTGGGTGAAGAAGAACTTCCTTACATTTGTACGGAATCTATCCCCTTTTAAACTTTAGAGGGTGCCCTCTCGTTCTCTCTATCTTGGAGAGGATGAACAAACTGTCTATCTACTAAATCTATTCCCTTCATTATCTTGAAAGTTTCGATTATGTCCCCTCTCAGTCTCCTCTTTTCAAGGGAGAAGAGGCCCAGTTTCTCTAATCTCTCACTGTACGGCAACTTCTCCAGCCCCTTAACCATTTTAGTCGCTCTTCTCTGGACCCTTTCAAGTAGTACCATGTCCTCCTTCATGTACAGCGACCAGTACTGGATGCAGTATTCCAGGTGGGGGCATACCATGGCCTAGTACAGCGGCATGATGACCTTCTCCGATCTGCTCATGAACCCCTTCTTAATCATTCCTAACATTCTGTTCACCCTTCTTACCTTCAACTCTGAATATGCAATTTAAGAAGGAATTAGAAATAGAGCGAGTGAACCGTTCATCCTCAGTGCACCTGCCATGTGACAAGCCTCCGAGGCCCATAGTGCTGAAGCTCCTGCACTACACACACATTTTGGAGATATTACAAAAAGCAAAATCTTCCGCTCCGATCAAATAGGAGGGTCACACTATGCTGTCTCTTCTTGATCTTTGCAAACAAACCGTTAAAGCTCATCAACAACTCCTGGCCTATCGCCCACGATTCAAAAATATGGGTGCCAGATTTGGGCTGTTTTATCCTGCACGAATGTGTTTCACCTTTAATAATAAAACAAAAGACTTCATGGATCCTGATCAACTGGCCACCTGCACTGAAGAGCATCTACCTACCCCTATCAATGATGTTTAACAGATGATTAAATATTCTTGATGGTTTTCTGGGATGCTTATCACTGGATTCACTAATTTCATAAGTGTGATTCTCTCTCTCATTCTATGCTGATGTACGTATATTATTGATATCCAGTGTCTACTCTTATGTTCTTATGGTTCTCAACACCAAATATGATTCACAGTAATTTAAATTTTCATTTTGGAAGTAAGATTAAGTTCTCTACTCTGGTTGAATGTTGAGCTGTTTATTGGGTTGCTTCCTTGCTCTCGTTCTCAGTTGCCTGGTATGCTGAGGCATGTAATTGTATCTCATGTTTACTTTTTTAGCATCTATGCCCAAGCACATGCTTGGTATGTCTCTATTTTCTTGTTATTTAAAACAGATATTCTTGTATTTTGGTATTATGCTGAGCAAATCCTATTTCTTATAGTATGGCTGTTAAATTGATGCCTCTCAATGTCAAGGGTTTGCATAACTGCATTCAATGCACTAAAATCATTAACATTCCTAACTTCAACCCTTACAACAGAATGTCACAAAGTTCACAGAGTAATAAACCCAAAATCATGAGTTTATATTAGAGGTTCGCAAGGGTATCAGACCGCCCTACAAGCTGATGCAGCTTGAAGGGAAAACCATTCCTCATATACCCGCGATTCCTCCTCCTCCGTAGTAATGTTTTTTCAATGATTTCTTTATTTTACTTTTTATGTTATTATCTTTTTTCTCATTTTTCTACAACATATTGTAACTGCTGGAGCTGTTTAGTAAATACTTAGCTTTCAGCCTTGTTACCAGTCCCCTGAACGCCAACGCGTTTCGAGTTCTTTATCAAGGCGACATGGGGAAAGCTGAAACCCAAAAGATATAATAATCATTAGTACACTAATAAAGGATTCTAACTACTCAAAAAAACAGCCCTACTCACATTTCAATATCACAGCTTACCTATTGGCATAAATATACTCTGCATATCGTAGTACAGCTTATCAAAAGACAAGCCGCCACATCTACACTCTGGACTTAAAGGGATGTGACAGCCCTGTACACGATGATACCTGTGGACAGGGCTTTAGCGTTGATAGAACGTATCTGTCAAGAACAAACTATAAGACCTCATTTGTCCGTGGAGATTCTGATGGAAATGGCTACGTTAATATTAACTCGTAGCTATTTTTGGTTTCACAATAAATTTTACTTACAGAAACATGGAATAGCCATGGGGGCTTCTCTAGCTCCCTCTTTAGCAGCCTTATACATGGCAGATTTGGAGGAGGGCCAGATTTATCAACTTCCTGGCTTTAAATATGTGAAAATCTGGAGAAGATTTCTCAATGATATTTTTTGTATCTGGACTTCCACTGAAAAAGAATTGACTGAGTTCATTGAAGCATTAAACATTTTGGATAATAATATTAAATTTACAGCAAATATTGAACACCATGAGATTCCATTTTTGGACATTTTAATAAGGAAAGTAGGAGGTACTTGCTTTCAGACATCCCTATATAGGAAAGATACAGATCGTAACAGCCTTCTGCGTTTCCACAGCTTTCACCCGGAGAATCTGAAGAAAAGTTTACCAATCAGCCAATTTCTAAGGCTGAGAAGAATTTGCCATAACATAGATGATTTCCGAGTACAAGCTAGAACAATGAAAGTGAGATTCTACCAGCGTGGATATCCCTATGTGACTGTGCGTAATGCATATAAAAGAGCTAAGCATGCTCACAGAGATTGGCTGTTACAGGACACCATAAAGAATGAAGACACTTTAGGTACGGTGGCCTTCGTCCAGGAGTTTTCCATTCTCGCCCACCAAATTTCTCAGATAATCAAAAAACATTGGCACATACCTAGGCTGGCGATTCCCACCTTGGAGGATCACCCGATTTGTTCATACAGAAGGAGAAGAAATCTGGGTGAATATGTAAATCATAATAAATTTCAGGAGAGAAGTTATGCCCAAGGTGGGAGCCACCTGCCATGCAATCAGTGCCAATGGTGTAGGTTCACTATATCTGGGGAAACTTGGACTCATCCAAGTACGGGGGAGATATTTAAAACGAAATATAACACTACCTGCAATTCTGAGAATGTAATTTATGTAATCCAATGTCCCTGCCCCAAGTTATACATTGGAAGAACAACCCGACCTATTCGGGTCCGCTTAACGGAACACAAGTCCAGAGTACATACTCGTAATGAATCTTCTCCGCTTGTCCGTCATTGGATAAGTAGTAAACATACGTTGATGGATCTGAAATGGCGGGTTTTAGATCATGTTAATGTAGGGTGGGAGGGTGAAAACACGGTCCGGAGATTAAACCGATGTGAACTCTGGTGGATGTTCATTCTAGACACGATGTCACCTAAGGGGCTCAATGAGTCGTCCGATTGGTTAGCACATCGGATATTTAAGCAGAATGGTCCCTTTAAATTCTGAAGTGGGAAGTTGTAAGTAGCTCCTCCCCAAATTAGGTCGTCATTTGCAAGGGGGGTTTTTAAGTCCAGAGTGTAGACGCGGCGGCTTGTCTTTTGATAAGCTGTACTACGATATGCAGAGTATATTTATGCCAATAGGTAAGCTGTGATATTGAAATGTGAGTAGGGCTGTTTTTTTGAGTAGTTAGAATCCTTTATTAGTGTACTAATGATTATTATATCTTTTGGGTTTCAGCTTTCCCCATGTCGCCTTGATAAAGAACTCGAAACGCGTTGGCGTTCAGGGGACTGGTAACAAGGCTGAAAGCTAAGTATTTACTAAACAGCTCCAGCAGTTACAATATGTTGTAGAAAAATGAGAAAAAAGATAATAACATAAAAAGATAATAACATAAAAAGTAAAATAAAGAAATCATTGAAAAAACATTAATACGGAGGAGGAGGAATCGCGGGTATATGAGGAATGGTTTTCCCTTCAAGCTGCATCAGCTTGTAGGGCGGTCTGATACCCTTGCGAACCTCTAATATAAACTCATGATTTTGGGTTTATTACTCTGTGAACTCTGTGACATTCTGTTGTAAGATCTTAATGAGCAAATAGGAGGAATTTGTGTAGATAACTTCAACCCTGACATATTTTTACAGAAAACACACCTACAGGTGGATGAAGCAATTAAGCTTAAGCAACGCTGGTCTTTTCAACCCTTTATCTCCCCAGCTGTAGATAAGAAAAATGGAGTAATTATTCTCATTAGAGAAAGACCTGATTTCACTGTCATACAAAGTTCCCATGATATTTGTGGCAGATGGGTGAAAGTGTCATTACAAATTGGGACACAAATTCTGCTTGGTTAATATTTACGTGCTAAATTTAGATAAATCAAGTTTCAAGTTTATTATTTCTCTTAATTAATCGTTTAATCAAAATTCTAAGCGATGAACATTTTAAAATACATTCAATGAGAGACAAACAATACAAACTTAAATAATAACATCGGGTAATTACTTAATACATGTTCTCATTACATAAGGTAAGATAGGGTTTTGAAATACAATTGATTAAAGAAAAGCAAAACAAAGGAGAAACACAATAGGGAAACATATAACACTAAAACATAGAATAATAAAATCACTGGCCTTAAAATTATTGAATTAAATATTAAAAGCATCGTTAAAAAGAAATGTTTTTAGATTACTTTTAAATTTTCCTAAATCCTGCTCCATTCTTAAATAAATTGGAAGAGCGTTCCAAGTCTGTGGAGCGGTTACCGAAAAGATAAACTGCCGTCTGGTATTAATAATCTTCAAGGAAGGAATGGTCAATAAATTTTGCTCATTAGATCTTAAGGTTCTGCTTGGATGATATGGTATTAATAGCTTGTATATGAATGCTGGAGTCTTGTAAAATAGAGACTTAAAGATAAGTAAACAAAGTTTGTATATTATCCGATGGATAACTGGAAGCCAATGTGCGTTTTTTAAAAGGGGTGTAACGTGATCAAATTTTCTGGATTTAGTAATGAGTTTTATGGAAACATTTTGAATAATTTGTAGGCGTTTGAGTTCGGTTAGTGATATACCTTTAAAGAGAGCATTACAGTAATCTAATTTAGAAATCACTAAAGAGTGAATAAGAATGTTTAACGATTTTGGACATAAAAATTTTGAAATAGATCGAATCCTGCGTAATCTGTAAAAGGTGGTTATTCTAGGAGTTAGCAAATTGCAGTAATTAAGAACCAGACTCTCATATAAAAATGAGAATCCCTACTCACAATGGATGTGGTTCAGAGTAAGTGGACATGTCTGATGCACAATCATTGTGACATCATCAATATGTATCTAGATAGCAGAATGTCACTAAAAAAATAACAGGAATATATGCTGGGGTTTCTGACCATACTAAGGATTTGAACCAACATTGGGAAGATGGAAGTGCCTTTAACTACTGAGCCACAGGAGCGGAGACGGAAGAGACCGCAGTAATGATCCACATCGGGACGAATGATGTCAGCAGGAGAGACTACAGAAGAGGCACGCTGATAGAACAGTTCAAGATTCTAGGAAGGAAACTGAAGATGAGGACTCAGAAGATAGCATTCTCAGAGATCCTACCGGTACCAAGGGCAGATGTGAAAAGGCAGGAAGAACTACAATCAATAAATGCATGGATGAGGAGATGGTGTGAGGAAGAAGGGTTCCACTTCGTGAGGAACTGGACAACGTTCTGGGGCAAGAGCAAGCTCTACAGGAGAGATGGACTGCACCTGAGCGTGGCGGGAACAAGACTTCTAGCAAACAACGTCAAGAGAGGAATAGAACAGGCTTTAAACTAAGAGAAAGGGGAAAGCCGACAGTCGACCTAGCGTCGATGATTCGGAAGAAGGTATCCCATGAAGATACTGAGGGGAAAAAAGGCAGGGAAGAAACAAGAGACAAATTACAGGAGTCAACTAACCCAGAAGAGGAGGTTAGAAAGATTGTAGCAAAAGAGAAGACACCAAAGACTGAAGCACAGGGAAAAGAAATGAAGACGACAAAATACCAGGATCTAAACTGCATATATACTAATGCAAGGAGTTTAAGAAACAAAATGGGGGAGCTAGAAGCCATGGCTAATGCAGAGGACATAGACATCATTGGAATCTCTGAAACGTGGTGGAATGAGGAAAACAAATGGGATACAGCACTGCCGGGGTACAAGCTCTATCGCCGGGATAGGTCAGGTCAGAAAGGAGGAGGAATAGCCCTATACATAAAAGAAAGCATACAATCGACAAGAATGGACACAGCAGAGATGATCAACAAACTGGAATCGCTATGGGTTAAAATACCGGGTAGGAAAGGGCATGAAATAAAGATGGGCCTATACTATCGTCCACCCGGGCAAACCGGAGATAACGATAAAGAAATGGATGCCGAGATGAAGCGAGAATGCAAAAGTGGTTACACAGTTGTTATGGGAGACTTCAACTATCCTGGGATAGACTGGAGTCTTGGAAGCTCAAGATGCGCTAGGGAGACAGAATTCCTGGAGGCTATACAAGATTGCTTCATGGAGCAGCTTGTTAGAGAACCGACGAGAGGAAATGCCACTCTGGATTTAATCCTAAATGGACTAAGGGGACCTGCAAAGGAAGTGGAAGTAGTGGGACCGTTGGGAAACAGTGATCATAATATGATCAAGTTCAAGGTTGAAGTAGGCATACCGAACAGAAAGAGAACCATAGCAACATCTTTCAACTTCAGGAAAGGAAACTATGAAGCAATGAGGGAAATGGTAAAGAAGAAACTTAGGAACACTTCCAAAAAATGGCAAACAGTAGAACATGCCAGGTCTTTTTTCAAAGACACAGTGAGCGAGGCACAAAATCTGCACATCCCCAGATTCAGAAAGGGGTGCAAAAAGGGTCGAACAAAAGACCCAGTATGGATGACTAAAATAGTGAAGGAAGCGATAGGCAATAAGAAAAATTCATTCAGGGAATGGAAAAAGGACAAAACTGAAGGGAACCAGAAAGAGCACAGGAAGTATCAAAAAGAATGTCACCGTGTGGTTCGAAAAGCCAAAAGAGAGTATGAAGAGAGGCTAGCCAGGGAGGCACGAAATTTCAAACCGTTCTTCAGATATGTTAAAGGGAAACAGCCAGCTAGGGAGGAGGTAGGACCGCTGGACGAAGGAGACAGGAAGGGAGCGGTGAAGGAGGAGAAAGAAGTCGCAGAAAGACTCAACATGTTCTTCTCGTCTGTATTTACAAACGAAGACACAACCAACATACCGGAACCTGAACAAATCTTCAATGGAAATCAAGCAGAAAAATTAACATCCATGGAAGTGAGCCTTGATGATGTACACAGGCAGATAGAAAAACTTAAAACTGACAAATCCCCGGGTCCGGACGGAATCCATCCCAGGGTTCTGAAGGAATTAAAGGAGGAGATAGCGGAACTACTGCAGCAAATTTGCAACCTATCCTTGAAAACGGGCATGATCCCGGAGGATTGGAAGATAGCCAATGTCACGCCCATCTTTAAAAAGGGATCAAGAGGTGACCCGGGAAACTACAGACCAGTGAGTTTGACCTCGGTTCTGGGGAAACTGACGGAAGCACTGATTAAAGAACACATCGATGAACATCTGGAAAGAAACGACTTTTGAAAACAACCCAACATGGTTTCTGCAGGGGGAGATCGTGCCTAACGAACTTATTGCACTTCTTCGAAGGAATTAACAAACGGATGGACAGAGGAGATCCCATAGACATCATATACCTTGATTTCCAAAAAGCCTTTGACAAGGTGCCTCACGAACGTCTACTCCGGAAACTGAAGAACCATGGAGTGGACGGAGACGTACATAGATGGATCAGAAACTGGTTGGCGGTAGGAAACAGAGGGTAGGGGTGAAGGGCCACTACTCGGACTGGATGGGGGTCACGAGTGGTGTTCCACAGGGCTCAGTGCTCGGGCCGCTGCTATTTAATATATTCATAAATGATCTAGAAACAGGCACGAAGTGTGAGATAATAAAATTTGCGGACGATACAAAACTATTTAGTGGAGCTGGGACTAAAGAGGAATGCGAAGAATTGCAAAGGGACTTGAACAAATTGGGGGAATGGGCGGCGAGATGGCAGATGAAGTTCAACGTTGAGAAATGTAAAGTATTGCATGTTGGAAACAGAAACCCGAGGTACAACTATACGATGGGAGGGATATTATTGAATGAGAGCAACCAAGAAAGGGACTTGGGGGTAATGGTGGACATGACAATGAAGCCGACGGCACAGTGCGCAACAGCCGCTAAGAAAGCAAATAGAATGCTAGGCATAATCAAGAAGGGTATTACAACAAGGACAAAAGAAGTTATCCTGCCATTGTATCGGGCGATGGTGCGCCCGCATCTGGAATACTGCGTCCAATATTGGTCTCCGTACCTTAGGAAGGATATGGCGTTACTCGAGAGGGTTCAGAGGAGAGCGACACGCTTGATAAAAGGGATGGAAAACCTCTCATACGCTGAGAGATTGGAGAAACTGGGTCTCTTTTCCCTGGAGAAGAGGAGACTTAGAGGGGATATGATAGAGACTTATAAGATCATGAAGGGCATAGAGAGAGTAGAGAAGGACAGATTCTTCAAACTTTCGAAAAATAAAAGAACAAGAGGACACTTGGAAAAGTTGAAAGGGGACAGATTTAAAACGAATGCTAGGAAGTTCTTCTTTACCCAACGAGTGGTGGACACCTGGAATGCGCTTCCAGAGGGAGTAATAGGGCAGAGTACAGTACAGGGGTTTAAGAAAGGATTGGACAATTTCCTGCTGGAAAAGGGGATAGAGGGGTATAAATAGAGGATTACTGCACAGGTCCTGGACCTGTTGGGCCGCCGCGTGAGCGGACTGCTGGGCATGATGGACCTCAGGTCTGACCCAGCAGAGGCATTGCTTATGTTCTTATGTTCTTATTTTAGGCAGGGTTCCTGCATTGTAAGATGATACCTTAGGAGATCATAACCATCTCAGGGAAAAATTATGTTTCCCTCTGCATCCTGGAAATGACAGAGTGCAAATGTAAATGCCTAAATCCACAACCCATACTCTCTTTATGAAACCAAAAAGAAGCTGTTAAGGTACTGAAGGTGGGGGGGGGGGGGGGGTGTTAGGGGTTGTGTGGATTTAAACCCATGACCTGTGGAAGATAGAAGAAATGCCTTTAACCACTGAGCCACAGGAGTTTTGTTTAGGCAGGAGTTCCTATTATTTTTAGTGACATTCTGCCATTTAGGTGCATATTGATGATATCACAATGATGTCAAGATTGTGCATCAGACATGTCCACTTGCTCTTAACCACAACCATGTAAGTAGGGATTCTCTTCTTATTTTCTTAGCTTTTGAGGAATGAAGTTTAGTATGCTTTATATATTTTATGTGTTGTGCTTGAGTAATGTATTATTAAACATCTTTTTCTATTATTATCAAATAGGAGGCCTCTAACCCCAAAACTAGAAGGTTTAGTATGCAATATATATATATATATATATATATATATATATATATATATATATATATATATATATATATACAGTGGTGCCTCACACAACGAACTTAATTCATTCCAGGAGCAAGTTTGTTATGCGAAAAGTTCGTTATGTGAAACGCGTTTTCCCATAACAATACATGTTAAAAAAAATAATTCGTTCTGTAGCATAAAATATGCTAAGATGACATAAAAAAAGATAAATTTTTGGTTATTATTTTTATTTAGATACATCTAAAAACATAATTGTTTTTTAAAACAACACACATTTTTTAAATTTAAAGACAGACTAAGTAGAGTCTAATTTTACAGTGAGAGAGGGCAGAGTCTCAGCGGCAAAAACTGGGACTTAACTGTTCATTTTTTTTTTTTTTTTCTACCGTGTTTCCCCGATGATAAGGCAGGGCCATCAAATAAGACAGCCCCCCTTTTTAGAAAAAAATGTAAATTAAGGCACCCCCCCGCAAATAAGCCACCCACCGATACCTGCGCTTACCCGAATCGGGTGGTACGGTGGGTGACTCCGTGTGGTCCCTGGCACCCCCGACACGATCGGGGCAAGAGGGAGCTCAAGCCCTCTTGCCCCCCCCGACTCCCCGACACGATCGGGGCAAGAGGGAGCTCAAGCCCTCTTGCCCCCCCGACTCCCCGACACGATCGGGGCAAAAGGGAGCTCAAGCCCTCTTGCCCCCCCGACTCCCCGACACGATCGGGGCAAAAGGGAGCCCAAGCCCTCTTGCCCCGCCGATTCCCCAACTCCCCGACAATATCGGGCCAGGAGGGAGCCCAAGTCCTCCTGGCCACGGCGACCCCCTAACCCCACCCTGCACTACATTACGGGCAGGAGGGATCCCAGGCCCTCCTGCCCTCGACGCAAACCCCCCCTCCCCCCAACGACCGCCCCCCCCCAAGAACCTCCGACCGCCCCCCCAGCCGACCCGCGACCCCCCTGGCCGACCCCCACGACACCCCCAACCCCCTTCCCCGTACCTTTCTGTAGTTGGCCGGACAGACGGGAGCCAAACCCGCCTGTCCGGCAGGCAGCCAACGACGGAATGAGGCCGGATTGGCCCATCCGTCCCAAAGCTCCGCCTACTGGTGGGGCCTAAGGCGCCTGGGCCAATCAGAATAGGCCCGGGAGCCTTAGGTCCCTCCTGGGGGCAGGGCCTGAGGCACATGGTCGGGTTGGGCCCATGTGCCTCAGGCCCCGCCCCCAGGAGGGACCTAAGGCTCCCGGGCCTATTCTGATTGGCCCAGGCGCCTTAGGCCCCACCAGTAGGCGGAGCTTTGGGACGGATGGGCCAATCCGGCCTCATTCCGTCGTTGGCTGCCTGCCGGACAGGCGGGTTTGGCTCCCGTCTGTCCGGCCAACTACAGAAAGGTACGGGGAAGGGGGTTGGGGGTGTCGTGGGGGTCGGCCAGGGGGGTCGCGGGTCGGCGGGGGGGGGCGGTCGGAGGTTCTTGGGGGGGGCGGTCGTTGGGGGGAGGGGGGGTTTGCGTCGAGGGCAGGAGGGCCTGGGATCCCTCCTGCCCGTAATGTAGTGCAGGGTGGGGTTAGGGGGTCGCCGTGGCCAGGAGGACTTGGGCTCCCTCCTGGCCCGATATTGTCGGGGAGTTGGGGAATCGGCGGGGCAAGAGGGCTTGGGCTCCTTTTTGCCCCGATCGTGTCGGGGAGTCGGGGGGGCAAGAGGGAGCCAGGCGGAGAGAGGGCAGTTAAGCGCAGTGCCTGCGCGGAAGGATGCAGCTCGGGCGACTTCGTTGTGTGAAACGAAGTTCGTTGTACGAATCAAGACATAAAGTTCGTTGTGCGCAGCGTGAGCTGTGCGAGGCGTCCGTTGTGTGAGGCACCACTGTATATATATATATATTCAAGTCCTTTAAGTAATGCATTATTAAATATCTTTTGACCTTTACATCAAACTGGAGTCCTCTTTACCACAAAAAGTAAAGCCCCATTTGCCTATATGCCTCCTAAGTGACGTCCACCTAACTCGCATCCGCCTAATGCCCAAAAGTAGACCTGGTTTTACAAAGCCTACATTTTAGGCGTTAGACGTGTTAGAATGCTAGGCAGCATGCGATTCTGTAAATGGATATCTATATTGAAGCCACATCTATACCACACCCACACCTATCCCATTAGGTGAAGCTTTTTCTGATGAGCATCCATGAAATTGTGGACATCTATTTCGTGAATCATATCCAGTCTTTAGACATTTAACTTCCAATTATTACTTGTTAAAGTCGTTAACTGGTCTTATTACCCATGTTATTTGGACACCTAAGTCGATGGACGTCCACATTGTAAATGCCTAAAGTTAGACATCCTGTACAGAATCTGCCCCTAGTTTCCACCCCTTGACCCACCCCAGCACTAAAAAATATTTACTTTTTAGTGCATGATAGTGTACGTACATGCAAAAATGACCATGGGACACCCAAACACACCTCGTGGTAAGCCCTTTGTATTACTGCAGTACACACGGGCCCCTTTATGCTTTTGATTTATTGATGTTCAATATCCATTTCATAGAAAGCGATTCACATAGCTATGATTTAACTGCAGCAAGCACTACCACACGCTTACCGCAGCTTAAAAAGGGTTACTACAGGATGTGATGAGACGTCCCAGGATAAATTTGCCAATTCACATGTGCACACCACATGCTAAAAAAATTATTTTTATTTTCTGGGAAGGGGACATGCTTGGGGGTGGAGAGTGAGCATGGCGGTGCTAATCAATGTCTGGTGCATTGCCATGCGCTAACTGATTAGCATGGGGTTAGCACATGAGCCCTTAGCACATATCAAATGGGTGGTGGATAGGGCTCGTGTGATAATATTTTTAATGGCCTTGTACCAATTGCACAATTAGTGCAAGGCCATTAATTCTGGTAAAAGGAAAATTGGCCTATTTCAAAATAGCTTTAGCGTGTGAGAAAGACCCATGATAAGGACACACTAAGGCCATGCTATGGCTTTAGTAAAAAGGCCTTTTAGGGCTCCTTTTACTAAATGGCACTACAGGTTTTTAGTGTGGGTTGGGAGGTAAATGCTCCGACGTTCATAGAATTCTTATGAGCATCGGAGCATTTACCTTGCAGGGCCGTGCTAAAAACCTCTAGCTCAAAATCAAAGAGATTATAAACATCAATATTCAAAGCAATTTAACTGTGTCGACATTGTAAAGTAGTATATTGTGCCATACTTTGATTGTACTTTCAATATTTTTACTGCTGTAATCGTCTATTGCTTAACATAGTAACATAGTAGATGACGGCAGAAAACGACCCTAATGGTCCATCCAGGGTTGGGAGACTCATGAGCAATGTAAGGAAATTCTTCTTTATGGAGAAGGTGGTAGATGCCTGGAATGCGCTCCCGAGAGAGGTGGTGGAGAGGAAAACTGTGACGGAGTTCAAAAAAGTGTGGGATGAACACAGAGGATTTAGAATCAGAAAATAGTAAATATTGAAGACCTAAGGCCAGTACTGGGCAAACTTGCATGATCTGTGTCTGTATATGGCCGTTTGGTTGAGGATGGGCTGGGGAGAGCTTCAATGGCTGGGATAGTGTAGATGGGCTGGAGTAAGCATTGACGGAGACTTTAGTAGTTGGAATCTAAGAACAGTACCAGACAGAGCTTTAGATTATTGCTCAGAAATAGCTAAGGAGAAGAAGGAACCCCCTCCCCCCCCCCAACAAACTTTTAGATTGAATCAGGTTGGGCAGACTAGATGAACAATTTGGGTCTTTATCTGCCATTATCTACTATGTTACTAAGTTACTATGTTCCAGGACTGTATTTTGGTAAAACATCTGCTAGTCTCACAGAGCAGAAACTAGCCTTTGCATGAAACCAACTCACCGAGTGCTGACTCTGCAATACTGCCCCAGAGAGGAGCACAAACATTTCTTTGTGGGCTATTCCTTTGGGAAAAAAAATCTTTCTAATGTCCATTAGCGCCCTGTGGGTGAGGTTGAACAAACTTTCCAGGAACAGCTGAAAGGGTTTCTCTAGTCCCATGACTAGAAACCATGCATGTGCAACGTCATGTGTGGGTGGATGGGGAAAGATGACATCACTTCCACCTCCAGACCAGTACATAAAGAAATTTCCTGTCTTAGCATGACTTCCCAGACTGGAGCCTCTAATTATAACCATATGCACTGCTATTTTTTTCATAGTAAAAATAATATTATTAAATATCAAAATTAAATGAAAACTAACAGCCATGGCCATCTGCTAGCCATTAGGTGACTTATGTGAGACCTGGTGGTCTTTATCCCATGGGGCAAGAGTTTATATTTAGGAACACTACCACAGCTGTCATTAACTGGCACCATATTAGCAATCTCAATGAAGGATTGTAGATTGACAGGACAGTGTCGAAATGGGAAATTTACACAGGATTTGATTACTTGCCGTCGCAAACCTGAGCTCAATGCAGGCTATGTTTCAGGCACTGTAGACATTTCTCTGTCCTCAGATGGGCTGATGCAGAAAGCCATGGGGTAATGCAGCGCGCCAATGGATGACTGAGCAAGTCGAGTGTGAGATTAATGAGAAAGTATCTTGCAGCTATGCAGTGAGCTAATGAGATGTAAATTCCAATTATGCAGAAGTTGCAAGCTAATCAGGCAAAAACTTACCAAACGCATTTGCACTAAGGAATTACTTTTAAATCCACTTTTAAAACCAATAGGAAGAATTTTTTTTTTTTTTCATTCAGAGAATAAGGCTCTGTGGTAAGAGCGGATAGTGTAGCTGGTTTTAAGTCAGTTTGAGGCAAGTTCCTGGAGGAAGTGTCCATAGTCTGTTATTGAGAAAGACAAGGGGGAAACCAGTGCTTGCCCTGGATCGGTAGCATGGAATATTGCTACGCCTTGGGTTTTGGGCCAGGTACTAGTGACCTGGACTGGCCACCGTGAGAACGGGCAACTGGGCTTGATGGACCATTGGTCTGACCCAGTAAGGTTCTTCTTATGTTCTTATGTTAGCGTTAGGTATGTTCTGTAACAGAGTTTGGGCAGAGCACAGAAGGAGTTATGAGTAATGCATGTATTTTATGCACAACTATTTACTCCTGATTCTAAGCAGGCATATGTGCCTGCAGCTTCATTTTAAGTGTGAATTCTGTTGGTATTTTAAAACATATAGGTTGCCTATGGTGCTTATTTTCAAAAGCATATGGATGGCTCAAAAATGCCCAAATGAATGCCCATGTGCTTGAAACATCCAAATCCCAGTTTTTTTCAAAGGCAGAAAAGGGACATCCAACACTGCAGTACATCCAAATAGCAAGGGAGCATTATCTGGGCCTGTCTTGGATGGGGCTAGGGAGGGCTTGAAATCTGGACATCCAACAGCAAATTAGTGAAGGTAAAGAAACATCTATGCCTATAAAGAAGAATGTTCTTATTTAGGCTTGTTTCAAGAATGTTTAAGTTACAGAAGGATGCTCTGATTGAGCAGTTGTCCACTGAAAGGATTAAAAGCATGACACATTTTTAATCCCCCCAGAAAACTGGCGTTTAGACATTCATATTGCATGGATTTCCAAATACTGATTTTATAAAGTCAGGATATGGATGTCTAAAACTGCAGTAGGTCCTTATAGCAAAGGGGTGTGGTCTGGGCTTGCTTGGAATGGATTAGGAAGGAGCCAAAATATAGACATAAAGAATGGGAACAGATGTCTGTGTTCAAAAAGATGGAAGTTGTTATCTAGATCTGATACTTGGCACATCCAGTTTACTGGGGAAGGGGCAGAAGCGAGGGAGCTGCATTCCTAACCCCAATGACCCCCCCCCCAGGTATTTAGGCAGGCCTGGGGGGGGAGCTACTTAGGTAAGGAGGATGAAGGTCTTGATGGGGAGAAGGTGTGACACAGGCTGTGGTGAGGGGATATCATGGAGCGGTGTGGGGAGGGGGATCGGAGGCTTCTAGCTGGGCTTCCCCCATGGTGTGCAGCTTTTGGAGCCGATTTCTTCTAGCCCTCTGAGACATTTTTAGGCACTGAGGGCAGGCTGCCATGAGGTGTGCTTCTCCTAGGCAATGGACACACACCTCATGGGGGTCCAAGGAGCTCCTTTATCGTTTGCAGTCTGGGCACTTCTTGAAACCTGGTTTTCCTGCAGGCTTTTCATTTTTATTTTTTATTTGTTGTTTATTTTATTTTTTGCCATTCTTCTTCTTTTATTTATTTCTGGGTTTTTTTGTTGGGGTTTTTTTTTTTTTGAATGGAGAGCTGTGATCCGTCCGTTTGGGAAGGGCAGATTAACTAAACTGGATTAGTGAGGGACAGCACAGGTATATATAGGGCTACCTGCACATGCTCAGATGAGGCTCCTAAAGCCTCACCTGAGCTCTGGGAAAGCAAATCCAAATTGGGAACGTAGATGACGTCACCAAAAGTGGAGCTGACTTATACTGCTTGTCCATGGAGAAAGAGAAATGCTTCTGCTGCATAGGAAAGGGGGACCTTAGGGAAAAGATGCTGCTTCTGCTGCTGTACAGGGAAAGGGAGAGGGAGGGAAAGGGGGAAGGGAAATGCTGCTTCTGTTGCTGCTGCACCCAATTGGGGAAAGAGAGGGAAGGAAGGAGAAGGAAGACAAGGGAGAGGAGAGGAACAAGAAAAGCTAAGTTCATGGGAGGGAGGGAAGGAAAGGAGATATCAAACCATGGAGGGGGAGGGAGAGATTCCAGGGCATGGGGGAAGGGAAGGAGTCAGATGCCAGACCAGGGAAAAGGAAAGAAGGAGGGAGGGAGAGAAAGGAAGGAAAGAGATGCCAGACCATGGAAATAGGACGGAAGAAGAGAGAGATAGGAAGGGAAGGTAAGACATGGAAACGTAGATTTTGAAAAGAAAGCAGAAAAATTGAACATTAAGTTAATGCCAAAGATGGTTCAAAGGCAGAAAGTGAAGATGGAGAGAAAAACAGTCAAAGGTCAAGAAGGCCCTGGAAACATAGTTGAAAGCACAGAAAAATAAAGTCACCAGACAAGGTAGGGAAAATGATTTTATTTTCAATATAGTGATTGAAATGTGTTAGTTTTGAGAAAGAAAAGATATTAAACTTTAAATGTGAGGGCTGCAGAAAAAATAGAGTACTTGGAGGGCCGCAGAAAAAATAGTTAATGTCTTATTAAAGAAATGACAATTTTGCATAAGGTAAAACTCTTTATAGTTTATACATCTTTCCTTTTAACTGTTAAAGGAAAGTTTTATAAACTATAAAGAGTTTTACCTCATGCAAAATTGTCATTTCTTTAATAAGACATTAACTATTTTTTCTGCGCCCTCCATGTACCTACAAATCCAAAATGTGGCCCCACAAAGGGTTTGAGTTTGAGACCACTGACTTAGAGTGTAAAATCTACTTGAAAGACTTGATACTTATTTGTAACTCAGAGGAAAGGCAAGTAATTAGCCTAAAGCTAAGTGCAGACAGCTCCAATGTCTTTCCCCCATTCTGTGATCCTTTTTAAATTCTCATCTGCACACTCTTTCTCATGACTGTCATCTCAAGAATGAGATTTCTCCTTGCGGGCAGGTGATGTCCACAGTTTCCATCCCTCTTAAATGCCATCTTGTTTAGCTGCAGTTTCAGATTGGTTTTCTCTGTCCATCATTAAAAAGTTATCACCAGCAAAACCTGATGTCCTCTGCTCCGCCTACTCACTGCTTTGGATTCTCTCCTTCTGCAACACCTCCGTCAGCGAGGACTTCAGCAGTTCATCTTGATAATATTCAACTAGGCAACTAGCAGATTTCTTCCCTCATAAAATTCCTCGGGTTGTGAAGTATTCGCTATTTTTAATTTTTTTGTTTACTGGCCTTTATATCTTTGCATTCAAATGGATTAAACAAGAAATCCCACTACTTTTGCTATGCCAAAAGTCCTGAGTTCTGGCTTATCTGAGGCTTACTGAACACTCCCCACAGTCTCTTGTTCTTTCCTGATTACAACATGTCAATTAAATCTTGGCTGGCATCCCAGACCTGATTGCACGCTTACACCAAAGTATTCAGGACTCCACTGCCAGACCCCTTTTCTGTCTGCCTCACTGTACCCCCTGCTGTGTAAACTGCTTTGGCTCCCTGTCCAATGTGAAATCGCATTCCAACTTTACTGCTCACATGCAAGCCTATTCCTCACTCTCATGTCTGTTGCCTAAGTGCCCTTGTGTTCTGTTTAATCTACGAGGGTCACTTCATAAATAATGCACACTGTTTTTGTGTTTTTTTTTAAATTTAAATGGGTTTTTTTTAAATCAAGTATTTCTTTACAATCCTTCAATATAGTCTCCCTACTTTGCAATGACCGAGTCCCAACATCCGGGAAACTTCATTATTCCATCCAAGACACCGTTTTCGAATAGCTCAGGTACCGGCGGAAGAAAGCTCTTCCAGAGATACAAAATGATGTCCACGCATAGCTTGTTTCAATTTTGGAAAAAGGTTAAAGTCTGGTGGACTCATGTCTGGACTGTAGGGAGCATGGAGGTAATACATCCCAGCCGTATTCACACAGTTTTTCCAATGATGAATGGAGAACTCAATCTGCCCCATGACTAAACTAAACTAAACTAAACTAAATCTTGGATTTATATACCGCATCATCTCCGCAGATGGAGCTCGACACGGTTTACATGGTTAGGGAAGGAACGGAACTCCAGTGGAATTATATAAGTAAGAGAGGAGAGAGGTTGGGTGTAAGAGTGACAGGAACGGGACGGGGTTACGTTTTGGAGAAGAGCCAGGTCTTCAGATGATTACGGAAAGGTAGAAGTGGGCTCAGATTGCGGAGAGGGGAAGGGAGACTGTTCCAGAGCTGAGCGATTCTGAAAGGGAGGGAAGAGCCAAGTTTACCAACAAGGGAGATGCCTTTTAAGGAGGGGTAGGATAGTTTTAATTTTTGCGTGGATCTAGTGGAGGTTGGATTTGAGGAATTCCAGGATAGAGGGATAAAAGGAGGGAGGATACCATGGAGGATCTTGAAGGTTAGACAGGCACATTTAAAGTGGACCCTGGAAATAACGGGAAGCCAGTGGAGTTTGGATAGGAGCGGTGAGACATGATCAAACTTACTTTTTGAGAAGATAAGTTTGGCCGCAGTGTTCTGTATTAGTTGGAGTCTGTGAAGGCTTTTCTTTGTTACGCTTAGGTAAATGGAATTGCAATAGTCCAATCTGGAAAGGATGATGGATTGTACGAGGACGGCAAAGTGTTTTTGGTGGAAGCAGGACCTCACTTTCCTCAGCATGTGAAGGCTGCAAAAGCATTTTTTTTATCAGGGAGTTGAGGTGGTCATTGAAGGATAATGATGAGTCTATGGTGATGCCCAGAACTTTGCTAGAGAACTCCAGCTGTAGAGAGGAACCTGTGGGCAGTGGGATTGAAGTGGGTAATTGATCAAGTTTGGGGCCGAGCCATAGTAGTTTGGTTTTGGACTCATTCAATTTCATTTGTACAGTGTGAGCCCAGGATTGAAGGTTGGTTATGCAAGAAGAAATGTTAGCTGCGAGATTGGTGAGGTTTGCGTCGGTCTCGATGAGGACCAGGATATCGTCGGCGTAGGTGTAGAGTGTTTCTAGGGGGGATAGGTGGAGAAGGTTCAGGGAGGACATATAAATGTTGAAGAGGATGGGGGATAGGGGGGAGCCTTGTGGGACTCCACAAGTCGGTTTCCATGGGGAGGAGGAGGAACCATGTTTGGTGACGGTGTAAGAGCGAGAACGTAAGAAGTTCGAAAACCAGTCGAGGACTGTAGAACTGATGCCTATCTCGGAGAGTAGGAAGATTAGAATGTCATGGTGGACAACGTCAAAGGCAGCAGAGAGGTCGAATTGAAGGAGAACGGCAAATTTTTTATGAGAGTGAAATTGTTGGATCTTCGAGATAAGGGAGGCCAGGAGGGTTTCGGTACTGAAGTTGGGTCTGAAGCCGTATTGATAGGGTAGGAGGATAGAGAATCTTTCCAGGTAGGCTGACCCAAAAAAATTTCAAAGAGCTCAATCAAAAGTCAAACAAATGATGATTTTTGCTTATAATCATGAAGGCATCATCATCATCATCATCACAGACAAAGTTCCATGTGGAAGAAGTGTCAAAGCAGTGTATTATCATGAGTTTTTGCAAAATATGCGCAGAAAAATGTACAAAACCTGACCTCAGTTGCTCTTGGCTGAGCCAATCATTCTTCACGACAACGCTTACCAGCACATAGGGAATGTCATTGAAAAACTACACGAATACGGCTGGGAGATGTTACCTCATGCTCCCTACAGCCCAGACATGAGACCACCAGACTTTGACCTTTTTCCAAAGTTTAAACAACCTATGCATGGACATCGTTTTGCATCTCTGGAAGAGCTTTCTTCTGCTGGTAACCAAGCCATTCGGCAACTGAACTAAAACGGTGTCTTGGATGGAATAATGAAGCTTCCTGGACGTTGGGACTCAGTCATTGCAAAGCAGGGAGACTATATTGAAGGATTGTAAAGAAATACTTGGGGGGAAAAATAAACCTCCATGTAAATTTTTAAAAAATATAGTGTACATTATTTATGAAATGACCCTTGTATGACTTGTATGGTGCATATTGTTCTTTATACCCACCGAGTTCCTCCATACTAGTTCCATGGTATCGGATTTTCGGATCCATCTCTCCTGAAATCCAAATCACCCTTCATTTCTCCCTAAAACCTCTGCCTTTTGAAAGACATACAATGCTTATATATACTTATAGTACCAATTTTACTAATACTCCACCAGAAAGAAAATCTGCACTAAGTGGTACGAAGACCCGCTGAAAAGTTCTCAGCCCAACCAACAAAGTTGGGGCAGTCTCCTTTGAAGGCTATATACTTAGGGCCAAATTCTGTATAGGATGCCCAGCCTCAGCAGCCACGTAAGCGGCTTTTGAGAAATCGCACACGGGTGTCTGTTCCGCCACTAATTTCTGACAAGTGGGATGATCAGTGACACTCAGAAAAGCACACAGACAATCTAAAGCATAAACAATAACACTTTATTATACACATATAAGAATTAAATATAAATTATCATCACCTTGACCCCATATAACGACCATCTTCACCATTGGGAATCCGTGCAATAGATAGATGGGTGGACCAAAGGACTGTCCCTTTAGACGTCGTGGCTTCTCCCTACAGACATCATGGATTCTAATGTCAGGGTCAGAATCCCGGTCTTATATAGGATGCACACTGCGGAGTTCATAGTAAAAGCATAAACAGCTGGTCCTGCTGTTACGATTAGTCCTGCTCTTTTGTTATCTGTTTTGACAACACCCAGGTCAAAAGAGGTCAAGATAGCAGATACTTGTCCTTTTGATGTTACTGGCCTCTTAGTAAGACAGCTGGTCCTGGTCTTTTGATATCTGTTTTGACAACACCCAGGTCAAAAGAGGTTAAGATAGCTCAGCTGTCCTTTTGTGATCAAGGAAGTCGGATCTCAGATAAGCAAGGCTCTTTGGAGGTCAGGAGTTCAGGTAAGCAGACTTGAGGAGACATATCAGTAATATTCTGAACATGTCAGTAAGTAATATGCTGAACATGTCAGTAATATGCTGAGGTATAACAGTGTCCTATATAGAATCGCATCTGTCCTAATGGACAGACACCTAACCACACCAATTATCTAACCGGCATCCATGTCAGAGGTGCTGGTTAGAGAATCGCATTGCTGCTGAGCTGATCGCCACAAGGGAATCTCCCTGCGGCAATCAGTTTAGCAGCCACAGCAGGGAACCCCCGAAGCCCTCCACCCCTAAATGTCTACGGCAGGAGGAATGCCCAATTCTTCCTGCCACCGCCCCCCTACCCCCCAAGACATTGCCTAGCAGGAAGGATGCCACTCTTTCCTGTCGACACCCCACCCCTCAAGACATCCCCCAGTAAGAGGGATACCCACTCCCTCCTGCCAGAAATCTAACCACCCCTTGATCACCAACAGGATGGATGCCCAGTCCTTTCTGCTGCAACCCCCCCCTGAAGACATTCCCCCCCCAAGTCCACCCAGACCCCACCAGTACTTATTTTCGTAGGCCGGTTGGAGGGATGCTTACTCCTGGCTGGTAGGCCTAGCTCTACAGAATGGCGGGCTTTCCCCTTCTCCCTATGGGAGGGGCCTTAAGTACCTGGGCCAACTGGAATCTTATGCCTCTCTCCCAGTGCATTCTGGGAAGCACTGGGTGTAGCCTATGATGCTGATTGGCCAGATCCATTAGGCTATTCCCATGGATGCACCGGGAAGGGGAAGGCCCACCATTCTGTGGACGAGAGCCTGCTGGCTGGAGGGAATAAGCATCCCTCCGGCTGGCCTACGAAAAATAGGTATGTGTGGGCTTGAGGGGTGTGGCAGGAGGAATTGGGCACTCCTTTTGCTGTGGACATTTGGGGGGGGGTCTGGGATTCTGGCAGGAGGGAATGGGCATCCCTCCTGCTGATCATCTTCATAGAATGGATGGGTTCCCTGCTGTGGTCGCTAAACTGATCACAGAAGGGAGATTCCCTTGCCACGATTGGCTCAGCGGCCGCGTCTATTTGAAATGTAGATCAGCATTTTTCTGGCCTATATTTCAGGCACTAACACGGCCTTAGGGAATCGCCTAGGGCCGCCTAAGCTCACCTAAGGTCACTTCCTGGCAAAAACCATGCCCACGCCTAGCCTTGGGCTAACATAAGTGGCCCTAAGCGTCTCCCTAGGCTAGCAAAAATGCCTATAATGTAGGCGGCCTGCCTCGAGGTGATTTTTTTTTTTTAAATGTGCATCCCAATTGGCTGGTTAGACAGCTGTAAGATGGCTACCACCACCTACAATCGAGACACTGTTTATAGAATTTGCCCCTTAGTGCAGGGTTTTTCCATTTTTCTTGTTCTGTCAGAAATATATGGAATGAAAAAAGTAAAAAAAAAAAAAAATAGCTGGACTAAGTATATAGACCTCGATAGAGACTGTCGCAACTCTGTTGGTTGGGCTGAGAACTTTATAGCGGCCCCTTGTATTCTATCAAGTGTGCTACGAGACGAGTGCGTTCTACAGAATAGCAGAGCCAATTCCTACTCCTAAAGTTAAATGCTAGAATTTACACCAGCTAAAACCTGGTGTAAATGCCAGCACCCAACTCATGGCATTTCAGCATATAAATGGTGCTATTCTATTACAGGATGTGCAATTTTTTTGGAAGGCCCATCCATCTCTTCTGGCCACACCTTCTTTTGAGTTGCACGCTAGAGCAGTGGTTCACAACCCTGTCCTGGAGGACCACCAGGCCAATCGGGTTTTCAGGCTAGCCCTAATGAATATACATGGAGCAGATTTGCAAGCCTGTCACTTCCATTATATACAAATCTCTCTCATGCATATTCATTAGGGCTAGCCTGAAAACCCGATTGGCCTGGTGGTCCTCCAGGACAGGGTTGGGAACCACTGCGCTAGAGGATTTAGGAATAGCACACAAGAACATTTATTTTGTTTTCTACCTCGTTCTCCCCAAAGAGCTCAGAACAGGTTACTGGTTAACATACATAATACTGTGGGGACTTGGTTAGGATTTTTCCGGATGTCTCTAGAGCTACTCTATTAAGGAGGAAAGAGTTTTTGAAATTAAAAGTTAGAGTTGAGGCATCCTTTTACCTGAAATTTCCATGCAAATGTTTAGTTAAATACAGGATACTGAATATTTTTGGGATCCTATACAATTACAACAATTCTTGGTTGCTAGAGAACAGAAATGATTTTAATTCTCCTTTTAAGTTTCATTGCTGAGGAAAAATAAGGAGTAAATTAAAATCCCTATTACGTAAGGAATGATTCAAAGTTCACTAGGGTGAATTGAGAATTATTTCTTTTATCTTTTCTTTAAACTTGTTATTGGAAATGTATCATGTCTCCCCATTTAAGTGGGCTTGAAAAGGAATTATGTGTTTGATTGATTATGTATTGTTTTTGAGATCCCTTTTTTTTCCTTTGTCTTATTGGATATTGTAAGTATTCAAAATTATTAAAACACAAAACAAAACATACATAATACTGTATACAATTAACATAAGAACATAAGAACATAAGCAGTGCCTCCGCCGGGACAGACCATAGGTCCATCCCGCCCAGCAGTCCGCTCCCGCGGCGGCCCGAACAGGTCACGGCCTGTCTGAGTCACCAGAAGGGGCCCCCTTGCCACCTTGGTTTCCCATTGAGTCCTATCTTCCCATCGAAGTCCTAACCCTCCGGTCTTGCACATGCACGACCTGGTTGGATTTCTATACTTATTACCTGGTTAGCTTTCTATACCTGTGTTACATCCCAGAACCTCTCTCAGTATCCCACGATCCCCCTATCCCTCAGGAATCCGTCCAATCCCTGTTTGAATCCTTGTACCGTGCTCTGCCTGATCACTTCCTCTGGTAGCGCATTCCAAGTGTCCACGACCCTTTGGGTTAAAAAAAAATTCCTTGCATTTGTTCTGAACCTATCTCCCTTCAGTTTCTCCGAATGCCCCCTCGTGCCTGTTGACCCCTTCAGCCTGAAGAATCTGTCCCTATCCACCTTCTCTATGCCCCTCATGATCTTGAAGGTCTCTATCATATCTCCCCTGAGCCTCCTTTTTTCCAGAGAGAAGAGCCCCAACCTATCCAACCTCTCGGCGTATGGGCAGTGTTCCAGCCCTCTTACCAGTTTTCGTTGCAGATTACGATTTGCCATAGTTACAGTCCATGAGGTTTTTTTTCAATATAAGTTTTTATCTTAACTCGACACATACTAGGAATCTAATACCAATATATTAGATTGCCATGCAAATTCCAATTAATGCCAAGTACAATTAGTGCCAAGTACAAGCTTATTAATTCATACTTACCAACTTAGTTGAATGCACATTTTGGAACTGTGCCTACATTTCAGCACCCTATATCGAATTTGGGGTTAATTTTGTAGCTGGGGAGAGCAATGTATCACTGCTAAAATAAAACAAACAAATTGTGAGCAATTAATGTTGGGATTCAACTCATAAGTGTCAATTGACTCTTAAGTTTACTGGAACAATAGTAATTTACAGCCATTTATTTGTTTAAAAATTTGTTCCTCGCAACATCCAACATTTCTGTGTGGGGTATACAAAATAATTAAATTAACAAACCAACCCCCTCTTTTGCGAACACATAGCATGGGTTTTAGTTCTGGCAGCGGCAGTAACTGCTCCGATGCTCATATGAGCGTCGGAGCAGTTACCGCCGCTGCTGGCACTAAAACCCGCGTAATGCATTCGTAAAAGAGGGTGGAACTCTACAAAATCACATACAAAATATTTTATCTCAAATAACATCTTTCCCAGTTTCCAATACTGCACTTATGACGCATGCAATGACTGGACTTATTATTACTGTTCTCACAGCCAATGTTGACTGGTTTTAACTACATTAATTCAGGTCTTACCCAAAGACCTGGTATTGACAGAGATATTGCACACAATGTAAGTTGTTCCTAGTAGAGTAGGATTTTTTTTTTTTTTTAATTGCAAAATTGAAGGGATTATTTCTTTTACACTAAAATTTTCAAGTATTGTAGGAGTCCAATTGGTACCGCTCCAAGAGTTCTCATCACAATTGGTATAAATCATTAATTTTTTTCTTCCAAAATCAACCTACTTCAGTTTTTAGATCATGGCATTTTATTACTTTTTCCAGCCGTTTTTCATCAAGTCTATTACCACTGAATATTGCCATTTCTATACACTCACACATTTTTATTTTCTATGACATTGATGCTATAAGTATCCGTCAGTTTATATTTTAAACTCTTAAGATGTTCAACTGTTCATTTTCTATAATCTTTTCAATAGTATGATCCCAGCCATCAGCACTGGAATTTCTAGGGTAAAGATTGCCACTGCAAACTTAACCAATGATAGACCTATTTTTTAGGTGGGTCTATCTGGCCAATGTCTTAGCCAGAAAGTTGATGAGTATTAGCTGATCACCGGACTATCTATTGACCTGGATATTCAGAGGAAAATAGCCAGCTATCTCCTACTGAATATAAGCAGATAGATGGCTATGTGCTATTTGGCTGGCCAGGAGCCATTCCTGGCCAGCCAAATAGCACTGAAAATCGGCTGGATGATTCCTTTGTTAATCCACTTGAAATAAGAATATTATTATTAGTTATGAATTTGATATCCAAAGACCTAAGTGGCTTACAAGGTTAAAACAATATAATAAAAATGAAAAGAATGCCGATAATATATAGGATAGTAAACAACTTAGTTATTCATCCATTCTTCCATCCATCAGCAATAATAAAATCGCACATATAAATATTCATCCATTCCTTTTTTCATTATGCTAGAGCAAGCTTGGTCCCTTTTTAAGGACACAGTCACCGAGGCGCAAAATCTATATATACTGTGTATCAGCAAGGGATCCAAGAGGAAAAAGAACAAAGAACCGACATGGTTCACTGTAGAGGTGAAGGAAACGATCAGAGACAAGAAAACTTCGTTTAAGGAATGGAAAAGGTCAAAGACGGACGAAAACTGGAATAAACTCAAACATCAACAAAGGTGCCATAAGCCGGTAAAAGGGCCAAAAGAGACTACGAGGAAAAAATAGCCAAGGAGGCAAAAAACTTCAAGCCGTTTTTTTCGATATATTAAAGGGAAACGACCCGTGAAGGAAGCGGTTGGATAACTATGGAATAAAAGGAGTGCTAAAGGAGGACAAAGCAATCGCCGACAAACTGAACAAATTTTTTGCGTCTGTATTTACCAAAGGAGGATATACACAGCATACCAGAACCCATCAGGCTATCTGCTGGAAACGAAGATGAGAAACTGGCAGGGTTGATGGTCAGTCTAGATGAGGTATGTAGGCAGATTGATAGGCTTAAGAGCGATAAATCCCCGTGACCAGATGGCATCCATCCGAGGGTCATCAAGGAATTGAAAGGGACTATAGCTGGACTGCTTCAACTAATAGCCAATCTGTCAATCATATCAGGAAAGATTCCGGAAGACTGGAAGGTGGCGAATGTTAAGCTGATCTTCAAGAAAGGTTCGAAGGGAGATCTGGGAAACTACAGACTGGTGAGTCTGACCTCGGTACAGGAAAAGATGGTAGAGGCGCTGTACCGGGTCATGGTACGCCCTTGCCTGGAGTACTGTGTTCAGCACTGGTCGCCGTACATGAAGAAGGACACGGTACTACTCGAAAGGGTCCAGAGAATAGAGACTAAAATGGTTAAAGGGCTGGAGGAGTTGCTGTACATTGAGAGATTGGAGAAACTGGACATCTTTCCCTTGAAAAGAAGAGACAGAGGGGACATGATCGAAACATTCAAGATACTGAAGGGAATAGACTTAGCAGATAAAGGCAGATTGTTCACCCTCTCCAAGGTAGGGAGAACAAGAAGGTACTCTCTAAAGCTCAAAGGGGATAGATTCCGTACAAACGTAAGGAAGTTCTTCTTCACCTAGAGAGTGGTAGACAACTGGAATGCTCTTCCGGAGTCTGTTATAGGGGAAAAACACCCTCCAGGGATTCAAGACAAAGTTGGGCAAGTTCTTGCTAAACTGGAACGTACGCAGGTGAGGCTGGACTCATTTAGAGCACTGGTCTTTAACCTAAGGGCCACCGCGTGAGCGGACTGCTGGGCAAGATGGACCACTGGTCTGACCCAGCAGTGGCAATTCTTATGTTCTTATGTTAAAAATATTGTTGCTGTCTTCAAAGGTAAACTGGTGCCATTATCAAAACTTATAACATCAACGTAAAAAAAGGTATGTTTTTAATAAAGTCTTAAAGCAAAAGATTGTTCTTCTATATTTCCTGGAAGATTATTCCACCATAAAGAAGCCAGAAAATAGAAAGCAGAATTTATAGTCATTTCATAATGAGCTTGCTTAGGATTTGGAAGAACCAATCTATTTGAATCAATTGATCGAAGAAGGAGCAACATAAAAACATAAGAATAGCCTTACTGGGTCAGACTAATGGTCCATCAAGCCCAGTAGCCCATTCTCATGGTGACCAATCCAGGTCACCAATACATGGCCAAAACCCAAGGAATAGCAATATTCCATGTCTCTCTCAATAACAGACTATGGACTTTTCCTCCAGGAAATTGTGCAAACCTTTCTTAAAACCAGCTACGCTATCCACTCTTACCACAACCTCTGGCAATGCGTTCCAGAGCTTAACTATTCTCCAAGTGGAAAAAAATGTCTTCTTATTGGTTTTAGAAGTATTTCCCTATAACTTTATTGAGTGTCCCCTAGTCTTTGTAATTTTTAACAAGAGTGAACAATCGATCCACTTGTACCCGTTCTACTACACTCAGGATTTTGTAGACTTCACTCATATCTCTCCTCAGCCATCTTTTCCAAGCTGAAGAGCCCTAACCTTTTTAGTCTTTCCTCATATGAGAGGCATTCCATCCCTTTATCATCTTGGTCACTCTTCTTTGAACCTTTTCTAGCAACTCTATATCTTTCTTGAGATAAAGAGACCAGAATTGAACACAATATTCCAGGTGAGGTTGCCACATGGAGCGAGGGGCATTATAGTATTTTTAGTCTTTTAACCATCCCTTTTTTAAAATAATTCCTAGCATCTTGTTTGTTTTTTTAGCCACCACTGCACATTGGGCGGAAGATTTTATCATATTGTCTACGATGACACATTTTCTTGGGCACTAACCCCCAAGTATGACCCTAGCATCCAGTAACTGTGATTCGAGTTATTCTTCCCAATGTGCATCACTATCTGCCACTTGGATGCTCAGAATTCCAAATTTCCTAAGGTCTGCCTGCAAATTTTCACAATCCGTATGTGTTTTAACAACTTTGAATAGTTTAGTGTCATCTGCAAATGTAATCACCTCACTCATCGATCCAATTTCCAGATCATTTATAAATAAGTTAAATAGCACTTGTCCCAGGTGGCAAAGTTCAGTTGTAGATTAGGAATTGGCTATTGGATAGAAAACAGGGGGTAGGGTTAAATGGTCATTTTTTTCAATAGAGAGTAAACAATGGAGTGCCGCAGGGATCTGTACTACGACCAGTGCTATTTAATTTATTTATAAATGATCTGGAAATTAGAACGACGTGGGAGGCGATTAAATTTGTAGATGACATTAAACTGTTCAAAGTTGTATAAACACATGCAGATTGTGTAAAACTGCAGGCAGACCTTAGGAAATTGGAAGACTGGACGTCCAAGTGGCAGATGAATTTAATGTGGACATATGCAAAGTGATGCACACTGGGAAGAATAACCCAAATCAGTTACCAGATGCTAGGGTCCACCTTGGGGGTTAGCACCCAAGAAAAGGATCTGGGTATCATTGTAGACAATACGATAAAACCTTTCGCCCAATGTGTGGCGGACAGGGCCGCCATCAGAACTTTCTGGGCCCCTTACTGAGCAATCCTATTGGGCCCCCCCCACGCACCCCTTCCCCCCACTTTTGTCCGGGGGGGGGGTGCTATCAGGAAATCGGCAGGGGACAAAAAAAAGTATGACAGCAGTGTTTATTGTTGTGCACAGCAGAAGCATAATACAGGAATTTGTGCTATGGTGGCCTAGGACCAATGTTTCCTCTAAGGATTGATGAGGTGTGTGCAAAAAAAAATATGCATGAGCGACAAGTTACATACTCCACAAATTTATGAGCAGGCACGGAGGACGCATTTTTAAACAAATGTAGTTTATCCTTGTACTCCTTATGTATTTTTAATCATCTATGGATATGTTTGTATGTTTATTGTTCAAATGGTTTTATTTATTTCCCCAAATTTATTTTTGTTATACGCATTGAAAATATTTGATATTGCGTTTAAATCAAAATCTCAATAAACTTGAAACTTGAAATGAGTGCCCGTGAGATTGTGGGAGGGTTAAATACTCAAAACTTAGAAGAATAACAATTTACTTAAAGTTTTTGCTACGCCAGCTTTCTGGTATCTTTACATACAGTGGCGTACCTAACAAATGTAACACCCGGGGCCCATCATTTTTTTGCCACCCCCCCCCCCCCCCTATCTGTAAGAAAAATATGATTTTTAGTAACAAACCACACATCACACATGAGTACCTAGGAAAAGGCAGCATCTTATATATTGCAGTGAGCAGTACATCAATACACCCATTGTAAAACTAAACAAGCCAGACCAGAACAGATCGTCAATCCTAACAGAAAACCATGTCTTTCAAACGCACAGAACACAGAAAACACCTTCGCCTAGTATGGAATATGTCATCACAAACGAACCCCTCCCCCTTTTGCAAAACTGTAGTGTGGATTTTAGCCACGGTGGTAACAGCCCTGACGCTCATAGAATTCTGAGCATCAGAGCTGCTAAAAAAAAATGCTCCACAGTTTTGTAAAAGGGGGGATAAAATAGAAATACACAGTTTCAACGCTCTAGCTCAGAGATGCCCAAACTTTTTGGGCTTGCGAGCTACTTTAAAATGACCAAGTCAAAATGATCTACCAAAAATAAAATTAAAAAACACAAAGCACACTATATGCTGAGAAAATGTTAATTATCATTCTTATTCTGGTTTTTTTTCAAAGAGGTCAAGGCAGATGACTCTATGCATTGTCACCTCAGTAACAACCTCAGAATTGACGTCGGGCCGCGAGAGTTGGTCGGCCCTGCAGGGAAGAGAAGCAGTGCCATCCTGATCCCCGATGGCAGCAGTGAGAAGGGAAGGGAAGCAGGTTGGGCACCACTGCTCTAGACGAGCCGCATTCTAGGGAGAACAGTGGACCGCCCCCCTCTTGGTACGCCACTGGAGCAGCAGCGTGTCTGGCCAGCTCGTTCGTTCAAAGCCGCGGGTGGCGGCTCCTTGCGAGATCCGCGCCTGCGTCTGAAGCCTCTCTGATGTTGTGACATCAGAGAGGCTTCCGATGCAGGAGTGGATAGCGCAAGGAGCCGCCAACCCGCGGCTTTGAACGAATGAGCCGGCTGCTGCTCCAAAAGGAAGAGAATGATCGCCTCCAGACCGCGGGCCACAAATAAAACCTGGAGAGCCACATGCGGGCCGCATGTTTGAGACCGCTGCCTTAGAGGGAACACTGCCTAGGACCCTGGGGGAGCCCGGGCCCCCTGTCACCTCCGGGCCCCTGAATGCAGGACTGGTAGTACTGCCCTGATGGCGGCCCTGGTGGCGGAGGCCAAAGAAGCAAACAAGATGCTAGGAATTATTTAAAAGGGATGGTTAACAAGACTAAGTTACCAAACATTATCTAAAATCCATAATTCTCCCTTAAAATTTTATCTCATCGTTTAATCTATTACTTCAAAGTTGAAATGTAATTCTTATTTTAGTTTGGATGTAATCTGCCTTGAACCGCAAGGTAATGGCGGAATAGAAATCACTAATGTAATGTAATGTAAGAATGGTATAATGCCTCTATCGCTCCATGTTGCAACCTCACCTGGAATATTGTGTTCAATTCTGGTCTCCTTATCTCAAGAAAGATATAGTGGTGCTAGAAAAGGTTTAAAGAAGAGCGACCAAGATGATAAAGGGGATGGAACGCCTCTCATATGAGGAAAGGCTAAAAAGGTTAGGGCTCTTGACCTTGGAAGAGAGATAGCTGAGGGGAGATATGATTGAAGTCTACAAAATCCTGAGTGGAGTAGAATGGGTATAAGTGGATCGATTTTTCACTCCATCAAAAGTTACAAAGACTAGGGGTGTTGCAGAAATCTACATCTTTTCTGAACACATGCTGCACTCCTCCTAGTGTGAGAATCAGTTCAGCCCCAAAGTCAAGCACATACCTGCAAATCCAGGACAAGGGGGTACAGGGGAGAATCCCCATCAACATAAGTAACTCATGAATTGGTTTGCTCTGCAAAATATTAACAAGTAATAAACAGGCACAAAGGCAACTCATAAAAACATTGAGGAACAATGTAGAACTAACCTGCTGTGTGCAACGAGCACCCCAAGAAAAGCCTTTGGTAATGTGTATACTCACAGAAACTCCCCACAGGATCTGGCAACTGGCTGGAAAATCTTCAAGTCTGTAATGAGAGTAACCGAGGCAGAAAGGAGCAGGCTACTCCAAACAACTGAGTGAATACAGAGAGGGTGGGTCATATGGAATCCTCCAGGGACTAACAGAAAGAAGATTATCGAATTTATAAACCTAATCTTCCATTCTGTTACGTTCCTTCCGGATTCCATATGCTAAGTGACATACCAAAGCCACAGTATCTAGGAGGAACAGAAGAGCCTGCCCACAAAGCCAAGGCCGCGAAAAATGGCATCAGAATGTGCCGCCATATCCATTCAGTAAAACCGGGTAAAAGTATGAAGAGGACCAAGGAGCCACCCTGAAAATGTCATCAGGATGAATTGCGCAAAATTCCGCCCATAACACAGCCACACTTCTCATCAAGAGTGCTGTAAGCGAAGTCAGTGGCTGCATGCTGCGGGCGATATAAGCTGAAGAAATGGCCCTTCGAATCCATCGAGCGATTGAGGACTTGGACACCAGCCTACCATGGCGCAGTAGTGAGAACATATAAGTGATTAGACAGCCCAGACCCCAATTCATCCTTTCCAAATAAAGGAACAAGATCCTCTAGACATATAATTTGCAGAAGATCTGTTCTTCGCGCTTCAAATCTGTTAGATGAAATGCAAGCATTCTAACCTCCTGAATGACTCAGAAAGCCAAGACCACTGTCGACAAGAAGAAAGGTACAGTACGGAGGAAAACACCTGCATCTCTAATACGGAAAAAAAGGTTCTCTGAACGAAAGTAGAAATTCCAAAATACACCGTGCCAAGTTAACAATAACCAGAAAAACTGTCATGAACAGCAGGTCCGGAAGAAATACATCCTATAGTGGTTCAAAGGGAGCCTCATCAAGGCCCTGTAAAACAATGTCAAGAGTCCATGAAGGAAAAGGAAGACACAAGGGAGGATGTGGATGAAGCGTTCCCCCTCATGCACCTGGTCAGATCTGAAGGAGCAGTAAGTGAACTAGCTCTTCTGCACGCTCGAAAACAAACAAAGCCTATAACCTGAATGTTCTGGGAGGCCACTGCCAGACTTCTGATTAAACCCTCATGAAGGAAAACCAGGACTACCTAATTGGGAGCCTGCTCTGGCTCTACCTAATTCATAGCGCTTCCTGTGAGAAAAGCCTACCAGGCTTTGACAGAAAAAGCCAAAGCAGAGGGTACTTCGAGCACAAGAGAGTTGAGATAACAACCTCCAAATAACTGCTCATCATCAAGATTGAGCGCTCAAAAGCCATGCTGTAAGACCAAACGCTGAGGGTTCTCCATGGACACCGGTCCCTGATGGAGAAGATATTGATGAAAGGGGAACCAGAGCTTCATGTTCCACTAAAGACGTACAAGAACCGTGTTTACCTTGTTTCTTACACTTTCTATAACGATTGTATTTCTCCCCCCGTTCCTATTTGTGTCTAGGGGCTTTACAGTCCCCCTTACCCAGTACTTATTTGTTGTCAGTCATTTAGTTTTATTAATTTAATTAATAATAGATACGTTATCATGGTAATGTATGTCCTATTTGTCAAATATTTTTGTTTTAAATGTTATTTTTTATATTTTGTAAAACGCTTTGCAGTCTCGAAAAAGCATTCAATCAAAAACCTGAATAAACATACCACAGGTGGCGAGGCCAATCCGGAGCTACTAAAGACACAATCCAGGATGTGTCGCTGTCCGGTGGATGACCTGACCAACCAGAGGCCCAGGAGGGAACATCATGCAGGAATCTATGAGCCAGCCAGGGCCAAACTAAGGCAACCAGCCCTAGCTTCCGCGCTGTCTGTCGACCAAAAAGGCACACGGCCTTTGTGATCTCTGACAAAGCCAACAAGACCTACTGGGGCTAATCTTAGCTCTTGTAGGAGCAGATGGAACAGCTTCAGTGAGAGGAATATGCTCCCGAGACCAGAAACTATCAACCGAGGAAGACTGCCAGAACATTGACTCCCATTCCAGAGGATGAGAACCAGGAAAGGCAGAAGAGCTTTGTCAATATCTGCTATATGTCATTATGTGTTGCTTTTATATTTCTATCTTTGAATTATGTATGATGAGCTAAATCTGAGGAGGTTAGAAGTGCTTAAATTTAAGCCTATTTCTAGACTATTCCTGTGAATATGCAGAGCAGTAAAGAAAGACTAGTGGGTTTTTCCTTGTGTTGATTTCTGCAACCACCATTCATCTGTTATTGACCACAACATACTGGCCAGGTATCTGCCCCCCACCCATGTTTGCATGCAGATTTCTTTAAGTTCTGTTTCCTTTTTCCAGCCCTGGCCACATTCCAACATTTTCCACTGGGGTCTATGCAGCCTGCAAAACAAATGAGCTCATCACTGATGAAGTACTAAGCAGTACCACTAATTCAAGCTTTACTCTCTTTTACCCGCAAATTCTTGGAACACTCTGGCCTCAGTTCTGCCAAATTCCAGAGTCGTGAAAAGGCTGAACATTTCTAGTTACTTGGCCTGTAATCGTTTTACATTCGGACACATTGAAATCGCCTGTGGGAGGGGGGATCCCAAAGGAACACCACATCTGCCCACAACACCACGTCTCTGCTGCATGGGGAAAAAAAGGCCTACATATGTACTGGGAACCTCCTTTCAGCCACATGGTTTCTTTCAGAGTGAAAAACCGTATTCCTGGCTGAGGTAGCTTTGGTCAAGCCTATGGAAAACTCTTTTGGAGCTTCCACTTTCATCCAAATAAAGGAGCAACATCCTCCAGACATCTAATTTGCAGAAGATCTGATCTTCGCACTCCCAGCCTATCATATGAAATGCAGGCAATCTAACCTCCTTATGACATCATCAGATACGCGGCAGAGAGAAGGCCCCGGCAGGGAAGGCCGCAAAGCAGCTCGTTTAGAGTTGCTGCCGTCACCGTTGTTTTGGAGGCATATCAGACTCACGGTGGGAGGGTCAGTGGTGTTCTGCTGCACAGAGGGATGGGGGGAAGGGATAGAAAGACGCTGAAGAGGGAAGGGCTGTTCAGAGTGCTGCCGCTCTCTTTCCGGAGGCCTTGGAGCTGCTGCACAAGGGGATGGGCGAGAGGTGAGGAAAGATGCTGCACATGTGTGTGTGTGGGGGGGGGGGGGAAGAAAGGAAAGAGGAAAAATTGGGGTGAGGAGAGGAAGGGAGAGATAATTGTTGTACATGAAAAAATAATAAGACATTCCCCAAAAACAAGCCCTAGTGCATTTTTTTGGAGCACAATACAAGACCCTGTTTTATTTTCAAGGCAACACAGGTATTTCCCCCAGACATTGTCCTCTCTATCCTACCTATTAGCTCCAGTTTATTCTGCTCCATTTCTGCTTTCATAGGGATTGTGTCAGTCCTGGGCCACTCATCTTCCCCAACTTATTGTCTCACCAGCTATTACCTCCAGGGCCGTAGCGAGCTATGTTTGGGCAGTGCAGCCACACAGGGCTTAAGGGAACCAGGGGCTCCAAAATTGTGTCCTGTCCATTGGCTTACCTCCAGGGGAAGCTCTGAGTTGGAGGGAGGGGGGTTGCACAGGGCACGTTTCTGACTTGGGATGGTCCCAATCACCTCTCACACCCCCTGCCTATAAAAGCTCTCCTTATAAATCATCGTTTTCCTTTTGTTTATGTTTATGGACATTACATATTTTGGTTTGATTATTACATTACATTACAGATTTCTAGTCCGCCATTACCTTTCGGTTCAAAGCGGATTACAAAAAGAGTTATGGAAGAAGGGTTACAACGTTAGATCAGAGAAGGTTTCCAAGAGAGGGAAAAGTAGGATCTGGGGTTAGGGAGGGGATGGTAAGAGGGGGGTTAAGCTTTATCATGGTATTAAGCTTTATTAAGGGATTTCTTGAAGAGTATAGTTTATTTCTTTTCTGAACATGCTCCTTTTATTGTTTTTAGACTCCTGAGGAAGGCACCATTTGTGTGCTGAAACGCTTGCAGTGTTGAGTATTCCCTAATCGAGTGCTTTTCAATAAAGTTCCCTTGTTAGAAGACATCTCGCCTACTCCCACGTTTTGGGGTGTGTACTTTCTTTTGCTCCCTACATAGAATCATAACATTTAGAAAGAAACAACCCTTTTTTACCTTCAGCACTTTGCCTTCCATTTGTTCACAGACATTGCCTTTAATGAACCACCTTGCCTTCATCTCTCTTTATTTTTGAAAGTTCTTACGCTCACTTCCTACTGCCTCCGCACTTATTTACATATATTAATCCACCTACCACCACCCTGCTCCCCACAAAATTTTCATCTCATACAGGGCAGGTGTTAGATGCAGGGTCTAGGGCAGAATTGTGAAAGGGGACACTAAAGCTTCATGATATGCTATGTCCTAATCAGTTCTGGGCGTGGAGGGGACTTCCTGTGGCATGGCGTAGGGCAGTGGTCTCAAAGTCCCTCCTTGAGGGCCGCAATCCAGTCGGGTTTCAGGATTTCCCCAATGAATATGCATTGAAAGCAGTGCATGCACATAGATCTCATGCATATTCATTGGGGAAATCCTGAAAACCCGACTGGATTGCGGCCCTCAAGGAGGGACTTTGAGACCCCTGGCGTAGGGTTACCAGACATCCCGGATTTACCCAGACATGTCCTCTTTTTAGAGGACTGTCCAGGCATCCAGACGGCTTTTCAAAATGCCGCATTTTGTCCAGGTTTTTTTTTTTTTTTTTTTTTTTTTTTTTAAATTTAATATTTTATTGAACAAAATGAAAACAATACACAGGCAGCATGCCAACAGCAAAAGTACATTGCCCATATGAAATAACATAACCCCCCACCCCCCCACCGAGTGATACAGTATAGTATAGGCCTAAAACAAAGGAAGATGAAAATGAAAATAAGAATAGTTCAAAGAAAACCCCGCCAGGAGCCATAACGAGACCACTGACGATGAAACGTACCACAGGAATCATTATTTAAAGCAGTCAGTTTAGACATCAGGTAAATTTGGTCAATCTTATGTAACAGTTCAGTACGAGAAGGCAAAGAGACACGCTTCCAATATGTAGCCACAGTGAGTCTAGCTGCCGTAGCAACTAGGGCCACAAAATGATTCTGATCCACATCCAAACTCCCCAAAGGATAGTTAAGTAAAAATATTTCCATACGCAATAGAATGGGTAGGTGTAATACATCAATCATCAGTTGTTGAACCATCTTCCAAAAAGGTACAATCTTAACACAATCCCACCAGATATGCCCAAAAGTGCCCAGACACCCACAGTTACGCCAGCAGTGTCCATCTCCACAGTGATAGAAACGGTGCACCTTTTCCGGCGTAAGGTACCACTGAAATAGCATCTTATACCCTTGCTCAACTAAGGGGGATGCTAAAGAGACTCTCAGCAATGTACCATAAAGGCAGTCCCATTGTTGATAATCAAAGGCCTTCCCCAGCAAGAGTTCCCAACGATGTTCATATGTGCGGGCCTGTGGTCTAGTGTATAAAAGAGCCCTATAAAGACGTGAAATAAGGCCCACCCCAAATCCCATCCTAAAAACTTGAAGAAAAGCAGAGTCTGCCCCTTCCCACTCAGGGATCACCCTCTTCACCATAAAATCTCGAAGTTGGACATAGGCGAAAAAATCCGTCAAGGGGAGGTCATATATAGATTGCAAGGCAGCAAAGGGTACCAGTTGTCCACCCACTATCAGCTGACCTAGGACCCTAAGTCCCTCCATTTCCCAACGCCGAAAAATCACAGTATCTCTAGCAGGCAGAAAATCAGGGGCAAATCTAATGGGAGTAGCATAGAAATAGCGCTGACGTGGGAACCAAGCTCGTCGAACCCGGCTCCACGCATGCAAAGTACACTCCATCCCATAAGATGTCCCAGTCTGCAGATCCCGAAGGATATCAAAAGACAGCCAGGGCACTGCTGCCAATGGGTAGATAGGTTGTAAAGCCTGTTCCAGAGAGACCCAGCGCTGGGAGGGATATGCCCAATGAAACAGTCCTAGCAGTTGGGATGCATAATAATATGTAGAAAAATCAGGGACACCCATTCCCCCGTGTAACCTGTCCCAATACATACGTTCCCTCCGCACCCTAGGGGGTTTACGTGTCCAGATATAAGCAAAGGCCCGCCGTTGTAGCCTAAGCAAGAACCGTTTAGGAATTGAGAGAGGCAGGCAGGAGAACAGATACAAAAAACGAGGCAGCACATTCATACGCAAAGCACTAATCCTACCCATCCAAGACAATCTCAATCCCTCCCATCGATCCAGATCAGCAAACACAGTTCGTAGCAACGGAGGGTAATTCAATTCAAAAAGGTCAGAAAGTCTTCGAGATATACGCACACCGAGGTATTTAATGGATTTAGCCGCCCATCGAAACGAAAACGTAGCACGTAAGTCCGTTACCAACAATTCCGGAAGGGAAACATTAAGCAATTCAGATTTTTCAATGTTAATTTTAAAGCCAGCCACCACACCAAACATAGTCAAAACACGAAGCACCTCCGTCAAAGAATGATGTGGGTGGGTCAAGGTAAATAAAATATCATCAGCATACAGTAAGATCTTATGTTCTTCGTCACCCACCACAATCCCTTGAATATCAGCATTCGCACGTATAGCAGCTGCTAAAGGTTCCATAACCAATGCGAAAATCAGCGGTGACAAAGGGCACCCTTGCCTAGTTCCTCTACGAATCATAAAATTAGCAGTATATCTTCCATTAACCCTTAAACAAGCCTCCGGAGCAGCATATAATAAGGTCACCCAATGTAGAAAAGCACCCGAAATGCCCATCTTCTTCAAAGCTGCTAGCATAAACGGCCAATAAACCCTATCAAAGGCTTTTTCAGCGTCAACTGATAACAAGACAGCTGGAACAGAATCTTGATGGGCCACTCCAATAAGATCTAGCACTCTTCGAATATTATCACCAGGTTGCCTCCCTGAAATAAAACCACACTGATCTCCATGAACTAGGAAAGGCAAAAAACGTTGCAACCGGACTGCCAAAATACGGGTAAACAGCTTATAATCAACTCCTAACAACGAAATAGGGCGGTAAGACCCACAAAGGAGGGGATCTCTCCCAGGTTTAAGAAGAAGAGAGACCGCAGCCTGACGAAACGAATACGGCAAACAATCCCCCTCCAAAAAAGAATTAAACAATCTAGTCAAAGGAGCAACTATATGGGCCTCCATTTTCTTATAAAACAGGGGCGAAAAACCATCAACACCCGGTGCTTTGGAAGCAGCCAAATGATGTATAGCCGCCACCACCTCAGCGGGTTGAATAGGGGAAGAGAGCCACTCCGCATCAACTTCCGCCAAACAAGGCAAGGTGACGTTAGATAGAAAAGCATCTATCTCCCCCTCCGTGGTTTCAATTTCCGGAGTGTACAGAGTCCGGTAGAAGGATAAAAAAGCCTGATGAATGGCCCCGTCATCTGCACAAAGCTGTCCCGATTCATTACGAATCCGAGTTATGGAATGTTGTGCCTGAGTTTGCTTGATCTGTGCAGCTAACAAGCGACCCGCCCTACCACCCCATTCGAAAAACCGTTGTTTCCGTCTCTGTAGGGCCCAAGCCATGCCCTCTAAATCAAGTTCCTGTAAATCCCTCCGGCACTCCGTCAGCGCTACCCCCCCAGCCACCGACGGAGCTCTCTTATGAGCATTCTCCAGGCGTCGAAGGCGGGACACCAGCTCTAATCTACGAGCCACTCGACATTGGTTACGATACGACCCTCTCGAAATACAACAACCCCGAAGGGTGGCTTTAAAACTTTCCCATAGAATCGCAACATTAATGCCAGCCACGTCGTTAAAAACAAAAAATTCCTTGACATCAGCCTCTAATAGAGTCAAGGTATTGGGATCTTTCAACAAAGAGTCATTCATACGCCACAAACGACGACCACCTCTAACCTGTCCAACCTGTAACTCCAGAGTCAAGGGAGCATGATCTGACCACACCCGGGGTTCAATACTGGAGGCCAGGGCTCGAGGCAGAGCAATACGAGGCAGCAGCCACATATCAATTCTAGTATATGAATCATGTTTCGATGAATAAAAGGTGTAATCCCGCGTGCCAGGGTGTAAATAACGCCACACATCTATCAAATCCTGCCTACGCAGGAAGCGCAGAAAAGCCCTTCTGTCGCTTCTAGCATAGCGGATGGAAGAATTGGAATTATCCTCCTGAGGATAGCAGGTAAGATTAAAGTCTCCACCTACAAGGAGAGTACCTTCTACATGATCTAACAGCACACGTTCTAACAACGTAAAGAAGGCCCCCTGACCAACGTTTGGGGCATAGACATTCAGTAAACTATATAAGGTGCCATCCAACTCAGCCTTGACCAGTATGTAGCGGCCCTCAACATCCCGCACCACCTCTCTCAATACCACCTGGACACGTTTATGAATTAAAATACCCACCCCCTGGGTCTTTTTCCGGACCTTATTAGAAGAAAGGAAAACATGTGGATAGCTATGGTGTGTAAGCAATTTCTCATAGTGAGATTGAAAATGGGTCTCCTGAATAAATCCAACCGCACTATTCAGGCGGCTCATTTCTTTAAATAACAAGCGTCGCTTTTGTGGAGAATTCAGACCATGTACATTATAAGACAGCAAAGTAAGTTTATCCATTTATACTAGAGAAGAAAAAGCACTTCATCACCAAATCAATATCCTGTTCCAAAGCAGCCAAATCAACCAACCCCTGCAATCGCAACCCTAAGAAAAACAATATACAAACATACTTCCATACAATCATACAAAAAAGCACTCGGTCACAACCCTTCCCAACACCAACACCCCCCCCCTCCCCCCAACCCCCCAACAATACCCCACATGGTCCAGCTACCAAAGCACCTGGTAACCACGGTACAGGAAGTGTAGAGAAACAGTTCACAAAGGGACCCCCAGAACAAGCCCTATAAACAACCTTCGCGACAGAAGCCGCTCAGCAAAAAGAAGAAGAAACATACACAGCACAAAATTTCAGGAACACATCTCATAAATACAAATGTTCAAATGGATGAGGACGTGGCCGCTTCCAAAGGGCGACGGGCTGCAGCCGACCTAGCCACTCTCTGCCATCCCAACCCTCTTCCTGATTTGGGTATAGGTGACCTCTGAGGAAGTGGAGCCATTTCTGAAGCCGTCATCAAACCTGCTTCCACCATTCGAGACTGAACATCCGCCACAGATACTGCAGTGTAGTTCTTGCCTGCATGTGTAAAAGCCAGTCCGATAGGATAAATCCATCTATATCGAACACTGCGCTCCTGCAGTATACGGGTACAGTCTCTATACGTGCGACGGCGGGCCAGGGTTGCTGGAGCTACATCAGGATAAACATCAATGTCCGCTTCTTCCCATTTAACAGTTCCCCCAGAACGCCTTACCGCCCTAAGCACATGTTCTTTATCCATATAACGATGGAAACAGGCCACAACATCACGAGGGCGGTTCACATCACGAGGGCCAGGGATGCGGTGAGCCCTATCCAGCAATGGTTTCCCCACTTCCACAGGTAAACCAGCGGACTCTAGTGCCTGTATGCATATATGATCAATCACCTCCATACAGCGAGAGTCAGAAACAGTGTCAGGCACACCCCGAAAGCGAAGGTTGCACCGTCTGGAGCGATTCTCCAGATCTTCCAGCTTTAGGGTGCTCACATCAGCTTTTTCCTCCAGCGCTGCAATCCTGTCTCTTAACTGTGTTAGTTCAGAGCCATGTGCCTCCACTGCAACCTCTGTCTCTCCCACTCGATTCCCGATTTCACCCACCTCACGTTTTAGCTCAGCAACAACAGCATGGATATCAGCTCGAACTGCAGAGATTTCAGATTTCAATTCCTGGAACCAGCCACGCATCTCCAGCTGTAAAGTCGGCAACGTTGCATCAGCATGTGAGCCCTCCGCAGCCGCGGTCGGGTCGGGCGCCATTTTAGAGCCAGTCTTAGGAGGCCCATTCGGGATCGGGGAAGAAAATGCTTTTATATCAGTTTGTTTTTTTCGCGTCGCCATCAAGACGCAGCAAAGCAGCTACACAAACAAGCTGAGGGAAGTAGACAGTGCAGGCACGCGAAATCGCGCGAAGATAGCCGAAATCAGCACGGGGGTCCGCGGAGCTATCGCTCTAGGCTGCCATCAGCCACGATGACGTCACTTCCTCCCATTTTGTCCAGGTTTTGAAAAGCTTCCAGCTAGGGACCACATCGAGAGGGCATCTGCACATGCGCGCACATGTGTGATGTTATGGCATCACATCTGCACATGCACAGATGCCCTCACAACGCGGCTCCAAGCACAAGAGGTTTTGGGGGGTGGGGCTGGGGTGAAATGGGCGTGACTTGGGAGAACAGGGTAGAACTGGGCAGGCCTGGGGGTGGGGCCATGGGTCCAGATTTTATGATTGCAAAATCTGGTACCCCTAGCATAGAGGCTCAGGGAGGTTGCCTTGGTTGCATTCCTTCTCTCCCCCTAACACCGGCTCTGATCACAGCTGATCAGTTACTCAGGTATTTGGGGAGGCTAGAGTGGGGCAGGGCTGGGATGGGCCAAGTTAAAATCCTTATGGTGGCGACACCTGTGTCAGCAGTAAAGGGACACTTTTGAACACAGCTGCTTCTCCACTTAGTACCTCTGTTACTTATGGTATTGTACACACTCATAAGAACAGCTTTACTGGGTCAGACCAATGATCCATCAAGCCCAGTAGCCCGTTCAGGACACTAATACCTGGCCAAAACCCAAGGAGTAGCAATATTCCATGCTACCGATCCAGGGCAAGCAGTGGCTTCCCCCACGTCTTTCTCAATAACAGACTATTGACTTTATCGCCAGGAACTTGTCCAAACCTTTCTTAAAACCAGCTACGATATCCGCTCTTACCACAAACTCTGGCAATGTGTTCCAGAGCTTAGTTTTTAAGAAAGGTTTGGACAAATTTCTGGAGGAAAAGTCCATAGTCTGTTATTAAGATATGGGGGAAGCCTCTGCATGCCCTTGATCGGTAGCATGGAATATTGCTACTCTTTGGGAGTTGGACAGTTACTAGTGACCTGGATTGGCAATTATTTTGTATCTGGGACAATGGCGGGTAAGTCATTTGTCCAAAGTAACAAGGAGTTGCAATGGGAATCAACCCCAGGTTCTCAGGCCACTGCACTAGCCACTAGGCTAGTGGTCTTCAGTAATTGTTAAGCGAGAGTCATTATGGGTTCAAAAGACGTGAAGGAGAGCCAGCAAACATGTTCCTACTTGGGACATGACACCAATAATACTTCTCAACATTCATTCCTACCACAACACCTGGCCTTGATCACACATGCAGAACACAGATAAACCATATGTAAATATAGGACCACAAACTAAATGTCCTAATATTGTGACTGGGCGCAGCCAAGTTGGACCCAGCATGTGACCTAACCCAGTGCACATAAACCTCGGCCGAGTGGTTTGCAAAGTTGTTTGGTTGCTTGGTACTGCTTTAATAATGAGTTAAAAACTCTGGTGCTATTTATTTGGGGTAAAGTTTATTGTCCCAACATCACTACACAACTTCCCCCAAAAAATGGTTTTCAGGTTTGTCTTTTGCTGTGCTTATTTTCCAACACTCACAAACCAAAACAAATCAATTCCAGTTCAAGCCAAAAAAAAAATGCAAAAGCCTTAATCAACATGAAAGCTTTTCTTTAACAGGCAAAACTCCTTGGGGCTATAGGCTTAATACCCCAAGGGTAGGATCCACTCCAATAATTTCCCTCAATGGATCAGCTTGGAAGATCCCCTCCCCAGATCCCAAAACAAAAAATGGCTGCCTGTGGCTTGTATTCTAAAGTTCAAAAACAAAACTTCAGCATTTCCAATAAACTTATGCAGACTTTACCTTTCCTCCAGTTTCCTTATTATTAATAGCTCTCAGCCTATGTCCATACCTTCAGAGCTGGGCAAATTCTATTTCTATATCATAGGTATTGTCGTTATCAGTCATTTCACTATCTTGCACAAAAGCGAAATCAACATTATCATTATCCTCTTCATCACAAACTTCTACCTGGATTTGTTGCTTTCTGGTTCTCAGTGGCTCTGGGTTGTTGGAACTGCTTGTGTGTGAGAGTTACACCCTTTTCTTTAGCTCTCACTGCAGGTGAGTTAAAGTAACCTGCTCTCTGAGACCTTCTAATTTGGCCTGAACCACTCAGCAGGGTTGGGAGTGGCTTGTTTTCCAGCCCTGTTTTTCCCCTTTCCTAGCCCCATGGTTGCTGGGATATGTAGTTTTTCTGGCTACTTTCTAACAGCAGGCTTGGGAACAGCTAAACCAGTCCTAGTAGTTTTAAGCATGACTTGAGGAGGATTCACTACTGTTAGACTTGACTTTTAAATATTCCTGCTTTAGAAGTTTGACAAGCAGACTTAGGAATATTCTTACTGTTTTTAATCTTACATTCCTCTTCTGGCAAGGATTCCTCACTAGGAACAGGGGCAGCCCTGTGACAATATACACCCTAAGATGCCAGACTCTGCACCATGGGGTGGAAGGAGACGTACATAGATGGATCAGAAACTGGTTGGCGGTTAGGAGTGAAGGGCCACTACTCGGACTGGAGGAGGGTCACAAGTGGTGTCCCGCGGGCTCGGTGCTTGGGCCGCTGCTATTTAATATATTTATAAATGATCTAGAAACAGGGACGAAGTGTGAGATAATAAAATTTGCGGACAACACCAAACTATTTAGTGGAGCTTGGACTAAAGAGGACTGCGAAGAATTGCAAAGGGACTTGAACAAACTAGGGGAATGGGCGACGAGATGGCAGATGAAGTTCAACGTTGAGAAATGTAAAGTACTACATGTGGGAAGCAGAAACCCGAGGTACAGCTATACGATGGGAGGGATGTTATTGAAGGAGAGTACCCAAGAAAGGGATTTGGGGGTAATGGTGGACATGACAATGAAGCCGACGGCACAGTGTGCAGCGGCCGCTAAGAGAGCGAATAAAATGTTAGGTATAATCAAGAAGGGTATTACTACCAGAACGAAAGAAGTTATCCTGCTGTTGTATTGGGCGTCCACATCTGGAGTACTGTGTCCAATATTGGTCGCCGTACCTTAAGAAGGATGTGGCGTTACTCGAGAGGATTCAGAGGAGAGCGACACGTCTGATAAAAGGTATGGAAAACCTTTCATATGCTGAGAGATTGGAGAAACTGGGACTCTTTTCCCTGGAGAAGAGGAGACTTAGAGGGGATAGATAGAGACTTACAAGATCATGAAGGGCATAGAGAGAGTGGAGAGGGACAGATTCTTCAAACTTTCAAATAATAAAAGAACAAGAGGGCATTCGGAAAAGTTGAAAGGGGACAGATTCAAAACGAATGCTAGGAAGTTTTTCTTTACCCAACGTGTGGTGGACACCTAGAATGCGCTTCCAGAGGGCGTAATAGGGCAGAGTACGATACTGGGGTTCAAGAAAGGATTAGACAATTTCCTGCTGGAAAAAGGGATAGAGGGGTATAGATAGAGGATTACTGCACAGGTCTTGGACCTGTTGGGCCGCCGTGTAAGCGGACTGCTGGGCACGCTGGACCTCAGGTCTGACCCAGTGGAGGCATTGCTTATGTTCTTATGCATGCAGTACATCATCAGAGAAATAGAAACAAATGCATTTTTTCCTGAACAGTGCAAAATGTAGACAACAGAGGAAATTCTCAAAACTAACATATTTCAATCAATAAATTTAAAATAAAATCCTTTTCCTTTGTTGTCTGGTGATTTTATTTTTCTAATCATCTTTTCCCAGTCTCTGGCTGCACTTCCTTCTGTCTGTGCTCTTAACTGTTTCCAGGGCCTTCTTATCTATTTGCTGTTTTTCTCTCCTTTTTCACTTTGTATCCCACATCCATCTTTGGTATTAACTTTTAATATTCAACTTTCTTCAATTTTTCTGCTTCCTTTTCAAATCTATTTGTTGTTCCATGTCTTCCCTTCCCATCTATCCATGTGCACCATCTTCTCCCTCTCTCTGCCCTTCGTCTCCGCTCCAACCATACGTACCATCTTCTCCCCCTTCTTCCCTATTCCCATCTTTTCTTAAACAGCATTTTTTTCCATCTCTCTTCCCTTCTCCCTGTGCACCATCTCCTTCCTCTCTCTCCCCTTCCTCTCTATCCCTGTGCAGCATCTCTACCTTCTCTCATCCCCTCTGGTGGTTTAACATCTTTCTCCTCTCCTTCCCCATCTGGCATCACTCTCCCCTCCTAACCTTTCCTCCTCCCCCTTTGTGGACTAGCATCTCTCAGTCCTTCACTTTCCCTCCTCCCCTACTTCTCTCTCCTCCTATCTCCTCTTCTCACCTTCTTGTCCCTCCTCTTTCTCCTTACCATGGTCTGGCATCCCCTTCCCTCCTCCACAGGTCTGGCATCTCTTTCTTTTTTCCTCCCCATCCCCATGGTTCAGCATCTACTAACACCCCCTCCCCCCACAACCTCCGTACATTCCTTCCCGCCATGGGATCAGGTAAGGCAGCTGCTCTTGCACTCTTAGGGCTGCTGGCAATGTGAGTGAAGTAAACACGCTGCCTTCAGTGGCCTGGAAAGTTTCCCGCCAATTCAGGAACAGGAAGCAGTAGCAGAGAGAAAGCTTCTGGGCTGTCGAAGGCAGCGTGTTTCCCTCACTCACACTGCTGGTGGCCAGAAGAGTGAAAGCGCAACTACAGCAATGGATCCGGGGGAGAGGAGGGGGGATGGAATGGAGCCCAGGACTGCTGCACGAGCCACTCACAAGGTCCCCCTGGGCCAGCAATGGTTTGCGATCCATGCAATGAAGATCTCTACACTAGGCTATTCCTCCACTGTTCTGCTTAGGATATAAATAAATAAAACAAGTATGCTTCCAAACATTAGCACACACTAATTGCTATGTAGGTATACAATAGGATGCACAGCATCTATCACATGAAAAAGTGGATTTCTGCTGGTTTTATGTATAAAAAACAGTCACTTTTAATTTCTCCTTGGGAACTTGCCTTAAAGCATATTTATCTATGGTCAGAAAGTGATTCTGGCTGCATGCCTTCTGTATGTTCTTAGCAGGATTTGTAGCTGTGGTTATGGCTATGGACAGCTGGCTCCATATCTGCAGCTAGTACCGAGAAGTCATTGTGGTCTGTTCTGCATAGGACTCAGTGGACAGTCCTAGATCTGGGCTTTCCCTATTGAATCATTGAATTCCATTCTTTGCCTGCCACATACACTTTAACTTAGTGACATCTCATCTTCTCAGTACTATATTGACTCAATGCTTTGATGAATAAGTCTGCCTCATATGCTTGGTATATTTGCACATAAATTTCTACTATTGGATGCTTATTACAAGCATTCAGGGTACTTTCCTGGTCGTTTCCAAAGATTAAAAGTGAAGCTATAGTTTGTTTTGCTGGCATGTTCATTCAGCTTGCAGAGTTCCAGTAGTCACCCAATTAAGATAGTCACTGTCTGGAATGCCACGTCTGCGTGTACACGAGCTCATCGTTATAAGACCCACTATGACAACATCTTCAGAAGGAAATTGGTACAGAGGTCAGAGGGGGTCCTGTGCTAAGTTATAGTTTGTAAGCCTGGCAGCCAGTGGATGCATGCTTTCCATTTTGATTTCGCAATGTGATCTCCGCTGATTCAAGGAGACAAACTAGGCTCAGGACACTAGACAGATGTGTGCATGTAATCAGCCCCTCCTATTGGTGAAAGACATGAACTGCAGGTATGGATAATTAACAGGCTTCCTCCCCCATGTCTGCCAAGCAGATCTTTAGGAATATTTATTAGTATTAGTATTCTTAACTCATTCCCTGAAGCTGTATACTGGCTGATCTAAGTCCTAATTTTGTCCTATTATTTCCCCAAACAAGTACTACTTCTCCATGCATACAGTGGGGTAAAACCAGGCCTGAGTGAGCCTTTGCGTGTAAGCACAATTTTTTTTATTTTGCCATCTAAAAATCAGATCATGACATATCATCATTTTAAATAGCCTTGACTCTGATTTCATCCAAATATCTAAAAGTTCAGCTAGACCGCCCCCGAGGTTGCTCCATCCATGCTCATGCGGTATTGAAATATGAATGCAAAGGAATATTGTCTATAATAAGCATAAATCGCTGCTGTGCTCTGTGATAAATTTTCTACGCTCTCCCCAATTTACTTTACAGTCTCCACAGAGGGGACATGGGTCATAGAGTCATCCTCCTAAGAATAAAAGTGAGACATGAAAGGAAAGAAACCTGAAGGGGGATATTGAAAGAGGAGCCTAATTTTGTGGAGGAGAGAATGGTGATGCAAAAGAATGAAGTGATGATGGTACCAAAAGAAAGAGCTAAAGGGAGAAGAGACTGGAATGTAGAGGATAGAGAGAGTGAGATCTTGAAAGCCGCATGAGGACAGCGAGCATCTCCATTTTCCCTACTTTGATTTCTGAAAGGTTAAGAAGAGTCAAATGTCAGAGAGAGTGGAATGGGCCATAGGGGAAAAGAAAGGAAATGAGGAGTTGGGTAAGAGAGAGGCAAAATAGCAAATAAAACGCTGAAGGGGGCGCTGCATGCAGAGGAGATAAACAGAAATGAAGAATATGGTCTGAGTGAGTGTTATTAACTTTCTGCTGTCATCAGGTATGGGTAACATGACCATTTATTTTTTTCATCAAAACGGAACATCTATTAATTGTCAGTCCCACCCCCATCCCACCCTAGCCCCACTCCCAATCCAACCCCCAATTTCTTCCATTCATTTTTCATGTACAGATAATATCTTATTAATTCATAATGGTAACCATAAAATTTAAAAAAAACTACAAAGCACACTATACACAGAGAAAATGTTAATTATCATTTATATTTGGGGGGGGGGTTCAAAGAAGTCAAGGCAGATGACTTTAAAATATGCAATGTCACCTCAGTAACTATATAAAAAAAATAGACAAATATAGTGCAAAATATAGACAGCAGATATAAATTTTCAAAACTGACACATTTTGATCACTAAATTGAAAATAAAATCATTTTTCCTATCTTTGCTGTCTGGTGATTTCATGAGTCTCTGGTTGCATTTCCTTCTAACTGTGCATCCCTTTCTTTCTGCACTCAGGCCCAACAATTGTCCCTTTCTATTCCCTCCCTCCTTCTTTCTTATGTCCTTAGTGCCCTCAGTGCCTCCTTCCCATATCCTTAGTGCCCCCAGTGCCTCCTTCCCATGTCCTTAGTGCCCCAGTGCCTCCTTCCTATGTCCTTAGTGCCCTCAGTGCCTCCTTTCCATGTTCTTAGTGCCCCTTCCTATATCTTTAGTGCCCTCAGTGCCTCCTTCCTATGTCCTTAGTGCCCCCGGTGCCTCCTTCCCATGTCCTTAGTACCCCTTCCTATATCCTTAGTGCCCTCAGTGCCTCCTTCCTATATCCTTAGTGCCCTCAGTGTCTCCTTCCTATGTCCTTAGTGCCCCCAGTGTCTCCTTCCCATGTCTTTAGTGCCCCTTCCTAAGTGCCCTCAGTGTCTCTTTCCTATGTCCTTAGTGCCCCCAGTGCCTCCTTCCCATGTCCTTAGTGCCCCTTCCTATATCCTTAATGCCCTCGGTGTCTCCTTCCTATATCCTTAGTGCCCTCAGTGCCTCCTTCCTATATCCTTAGTACTCCTTCCTATGTCCTTAGTGCCCCCAGTGCCTCCTTCCTATGTCCCCCTCACTGCCTTTCAGACTTTGTCCCATCCCCGAAGCCAGCCTGCCTGCCTGCCTACCTCACTCCCTGCCGCGCAAAAAAAAGAAAAGCTTCCCTCCTTCCTTACCCCCTCTCACGGTCTGCCGTCGCTGCTGATTGCCAGCCTTGATTATCCAACCTTTGCTAATCCAGCATATCTGACAGACTTCCCCCCCTCCCTCCTGAAGACATGATCACAGCTTCTTCTTCTTTTTTCACTTTCCTGGCATCTGATTCAGTAGAAGGGCAGCACCTAGCTCTTTTTGGCTTTTTTTCCCCCACTGCAGCAGTTGAAATACACATTTTCTATGCAATTTCAATGTTTCATGTTATCCAATTTTTCAATTAGCGGTATCTGACAATAAGCTTGCCCTATATATGTCAGATAATCGAGATTCCACCGTGTATGAGAAATATTTATAACATTTTACATCAATGTCATTCAGGACACGATGCACTAAATTTCATAAGAATCAACCAAGTTCTTTTGAAGATATGACAAAAAACATTTTGGGGTGGTGGGTTCCCCCTCCCCCCCCCTTTCAGTTCACAGTAGGCCTTATCTGCCATTATAGTCTGTGTTAGTTCTATTAAACACATTGATTAGCTCTATAATGGAATAATCTGTCAGCTTTTTTTATTTTCATACTAAAAGCAGGTTTTGTTCATGCACAGGCATAGTAGACATACACTATTGTAATTAAAATAAAAATAGTAAAAAAAAAAAAAAAAAAAAACAACTCCTTCTTCTCCATGGCAACCAATTGCTTGGTGAAACTTCTGTCTCTTTTCAGAGTGTACATACAGCATGGTTCATAGACAACAACGCGGAAGACAAAGGCGCACGCCGAAAACTGAGCGCAAGAGGGAGACACGCGCCGAAGAAAATTACTGTTTTTAGGGGCTCCGACGGGGGGTTTTGTTGGAGAGCACCCCCAGTTTACTTACTACAAATCGCGCCAGCGTTGTGGGGGGTTTGGGGGGTTGTAACCCCCCACATTTTACTGTAAACTTAACTTTTTCCCTAAAAACAGGGAAAAAGTGAAGTTTTCAGTAAAATTGGGGGGTTACAACCCCCCAAACCCCCACAACGTGGCGCGATTTGTATTAAGTAAAGTGGGGGGGGGTTCCCCCCATGCTCCCCCCGTTGGAGCCCTAAAAACAGTACTTTTCATCGGCGCGCGCCTCCACACTGCGCTCAATTGTCTGCTCGCGCCTTTGTCCCGGCGCGCTTTTAACCTGACACCATACAGCATGATGCAGGGTCCATTACAGTGGCCTTTCACAGTATCTCTCACACAACACTCGGGTGCCAGAAGAGAATTTCAGCCATGACATCTTAAAGATGGGCAGGAGCTCTGCAAAGGCACTCATGCCACTGAACCAGTGAATGAATGAGACACAGCTCTGCAATTTAGGGGGAAAAAAAAATCTGGAGTAATTCCCAGAGGACAATTACATCCATTCTCAGCAAATTTTGTTTTAGATTAAGAATTCCTCATTGAATTCAGCTCTGCTACACTTGAACTCTTGTTTTTAAATGTTACCAAATGGTAACATGCTATCTGAGTCAATTCATCAAACTTTTAAGTACTTGCAACAGATGTCTGGGGAAAGCTTTGCTCACTCAAGTATCTTTCTTGGTGAAAAGCCACGACTGTACAGTATAAATACAGCATGCCATCGTCTGATGAGCAAATTCTGGTTCCTGAAAGTTCAGCAAACAGGGGAAATCAGTCACACACCATTCTCAGTACTGTATATCAGTGCACATCTTGTACCGTCTCAGAATAACCCCTCAATTACACACTCTAATACCAACACATAATTCCGTTTACAACAGTTCACACCATCACACAAGCAATAATTCCACTCATGCCATGCCACTGCACATCAGTTCCTTCCATCCCACATCTCATGCCATTTTAAACTGATTCACTCCATCCTAGCAAAAATCAACAACCACACTCTTAGTATCACTTATTTATGGAGAGCTAGGTCTGTTATGTATCCAAAAATAAATATTCTCAGCCTGGCCATCAACCACAGGCAGCTGTAAACACACGTGGTTGAAGGGGATGCTTCTGACTAATGTACCTTTGTAAATCAAACCAATAGTCTTTCTGGGCTTCAGAGGTCTGTTATTCTTTCTAGCAAGTCTGGGGGAAAAAGACTGTGCAAACATCAGAATCTCTGCATGTCCTCATCAAGAAGGCATCACCCACACAGATCTCTTGCAGACACACATCTGGGATTACAGTGTGGCTAAGGCATGCAAGACTTCACAAATACCTTCTTGCCCTTGGATTTCCTGAAATGTTCATATGCACCGTGGGCGTGTATCGTCCAGATTTGTTACTTTGAAACTTGAAAAGTAGTTCAGAGACCCTGCATGTAGGGAAAAAAAATCTTTCCTTTATAAAAATATTTAAAAAAAATTAAGCAAGCTCCCTCTTGGAATAAATCAGTTCTTTATCAGCTCCATTACAATATGAATGAGTCTCATTATCCATTTCCCAGTAGAATCACATTCTTGATGTCACCAACATGTGTAATTAGGGACAGGAAGTCATCTGGAACATGACTGTGGCATTTTATCAGTTTGAACCCACAACTCCAATCACCATCCTGCCTCACTTAAAATATCCCCCAGCCATCCCTGAACTGGCCCCAGTGGCTCAGCAGCAGTGCTGAATACTATACTATACTATGTGGAAAATTCAGCTTCACAACCCAGGTCTAGCTTGTACTCTCCAGGTTAGCCAGAGCTGGGGATGCTGCAGAAGGAAAGCCATTTATTCTACCATTGTAAGCTCCCATTAAGTTAAAAGCAGAAGGAAATTAGAGAGCCAAAAAGCAAGATCTAATCTATTTGCACAACTCCATTTGGAACCCATGAAAATAAAAATGCTATATTGACTTGCTACTGTTAAACCCCCAAAAATACTTATCTACTGAAATCAAGTCACTTGTAGCTGCCAGATAAAAAACAGAATCCTCATTAGAGATCACTTCATCGGCTCTCTATCCATTTCTGTATACAGTTCAAACTCCTCTTTATTTAAGACTTGAACCAGACTTGCAAAAATTTAAGAATAGCTTAAAGCACAGTTCTTCAACCGCCGGTCCGCGGACCGGTACCGGTCCGCAGGAAATTTTTGCCAGTCCGCGCAGGACCGGCAAGATTGACTCATTTGAACTTCCTGCCGGTCCGCGCAGGACCGGCAAGATCAGCATCGGAAGTCTGCGCTGGGCCGGAGAGATCTTGGGGAGCCTCCGACAGTGGCTTTCTCCCCTCTCTGCAGCTCTCCTTTACTTCCCAGCGCAGCGATTCACGAAGGCAGCCTCGGGGCTTTTGCTGAGTCGCGGCTGCCTCTGATGATGCAACTTCCTCTTTCCTCAGAGGCGGCGCGACCCAACAAAGGACCCGAGGCTGCCTTCGTGAATTGCTGCGCTGGGAAGTAAGAAGAGCTGCTGGGAGGGGAGAAAACCACTATCAGTCTGGGAAGCTGCTGGGCAGGGGAAAAAAGGGACAGCTGCTACTGGAGAGGGAGAAGGAGAAGGAGAGATGCATCTGGGAGGGGAGGAGGGAAAGGAATCTGGGAAGCTGCTGGGCCAGGAAAAAAAAAGGACAGCTGCTACTGGAGAGGGAGAAGAAGGAGAGATGCTTCTGGGAGGGGAGGAGGGAAAGGAATCTGGGAAGCTGCTGGGCAAGGAAAAAAAAGGGACAGCTGCTACTGGAGAGGGAGACGGAGAGATGCTGCTGAGAGGGGAGGAAGGGAAGAGAGTTACTGCTGGACAGGAGGAGGAGGGAAGGGAGAATGAAAAAAGAAAGGAAACAGCTGGCAGAGAGATTAGAGGAGGGGAAGGGGAGACACAGGCATGAGAAAGTAGAGAGATTGATGATAGGAAGGGGTCAGCAGAAAAATAAGCAGAGGGACAACGATGATAGATCTGGTGTAGGAGAGATAAAAATGAAGAGAGCAGTGAAGCTGGAATGAATCATGTAAATAGGAGAGAGGGGCACAAGCTGGATGGAAAGGGGAGAGGGACATAGAAAGAAGACAGATACCATATGGAAGGGGGAGAGGACAGATAGTGGATGGAAGGGGCAGATGCTGGATTGAAGAGACAGAGAGGGCATACAAGGAAGAGAGTGAAAAAAAGATTGAAAGCAGAAACCAGAGATGACAAAAGGTAGAAAAAAATAATTTTATTTCTATTTTGTGATTAGAATATATCAGATTTGAAATATATATCCTGCTAGAGCTGGTGTTAGACATAACTGGGGACTGCAAAACCCAGGCAGTGCTTCTTTAGCTTTCAGCTGGCTTAGGGCACTCTCTGACCAGGGGGCAGTTGCCCTAGTTGCACTCCCCTAAAACTATTCCTGTCATGTGTTACTTCAGTATTCTGTTAGCATGATATTTCTGTGTAGCATTCTGTAATAATTTGGCTTGTTCAGTTTTCTTGATAGTAGAGGGGATATATGTGAAGGGGAGGGGAGACAGGGGTTTTGTTGATCCTTGCTCTGAATTATTTGTATTTATAAAATGACAATTCTACAGAATATTGTTTCTTTTTATACTTTAATAAAATACATTCAATATAAAATCATAACTGAGGCTTGTGTGGATGGGATCAGATGATTTGTGGGGACCGAGCTCGCGGAGATGGGGCGGAAACGGGATTTTTAAATTTTAGTCCTAGTAGTTTGCCGGTCCACAAAATAATTATTTTTTTTCTGCCGGTCCACGGGTGTAAAAAGGTTGAAGAACACTGGCTTAAAGTGTCTTCTTTTTAAAGAAGCCTTTAACTAAAAGTTTTTTGCTGGGTTTTTTTTTTTTTTTTTTTTTGCTGGTTATTTCCTATTTTCATCACCCTTCATCAAATTAAGATCCCCTTCCCCATCCCCTTCCCTTTTAACTTTTCTTCTGTTCTAAATTTTTTCCCCTTACCTTCCTAATGTACTACCCCATTTTGGTTATTTTATTTTAAAATTGTATTTTTTCTTTCTTTCCTACCGTTTCATGTGGCATGTCACCCCAGTTTGTTTTTTACTTTTTAAAGTAGTCATTTTTAATTTTAATGTATCTGTGATTTTATTGCCTTTGTAAAACGCTTTGTAATCTGAAAAGCGTTTAATCAAATATCATAATAAACTTGAAACTTGAAACTTATTAACCTACAAGTGTATTCACTCTGCAGTTCCTGGAACAAACTGCCTGACTTGGTACATCAGGCTCTGTTTCCGGCGATATTCCAATCCATGCTGAAAGTTCACTTTTTTGAAGCTGCTTTCAAATCCTAACGCCAACTCGCTTGCAAAACGCCCATATCTGTTCATCATTTCCTCCCCTCCCCTAGCTGCCTTACCACTCCCTTTGTAATTCCCTACCTGAGCAGCATGTATTGATTCACCCTTTTTGTCCTAATTAGATTGTAAGCTCTTTTGAGCAGGCACTGTCTCTGGCGTGTTTAATGTACAACACTGTGTATGTCTGATGTAGCAAGATTTTCACTTGGCATTTATGCCCAGAGCAATGATAACTATTCAGGCATCTCTCAACACCGGGGTTTAAAAAAGGCTTGTATAAATTCCTAAAAGTCCATAGACCATTATTGAGATGGCTTGGGGAAATCCGCTGCTTATTCCTAGGATAAGCAGCATAAAATCTGTTTTGCTAGGTGGGATCTAGATAGGTACTAGGGACCTGGGTTGGTCACTGTTGGAAATAGAATTGAATAGTTTCAAGTTTAATTACATTTGATGAATCGCTTATCACAGTATCTAAGCGATGTACAGGTTAAAAACCAGCAGGTTGTGGTAATACATATAATTTAATTGGGCTAGACAATAGACAAACAATTTGGACAGACAAGAATGAGTAGGAAAGAGGGGAAAAGTTACAATTATGATATTTGTTGAAATTTACATAAAACGGAAAACACATTAGGTAAAAATGGGGTAGGTAAAGAGGAAATTTGAATGATTGTTATAAAAATACTAGAATTTGGAATAGATCTGTCATAAATCAAATGCATCTTGAAATAAATATGTTTTTAAAATTTTTTTAAAAGAAGTAATATCTTTTTCGAATTTAATAAAATTTGGAAGGGCGTTCCATAATGAGGGGGCTACCACAGAGAACATATCATTTCGTCTTGTACCAATTACTCTCAAAGAAGGGATTGAAAGCAAGTTCGATGAGGATGATCTTAGAGAGCGAGAGGAGTTGTGTGGGACAATCATTTTTGATATAAATTGGGGCTCGTTAAACCTTCGGTCTGTCCCATTATGGCAATTCTTATGTTCTTAAAACATTATAAAACATCAACATTTGTTTGATATAAAAATCAGCTGCACCATATCAAATAACACTTTCATTCACACCTCACATGTCTGCCTGGCACAGAATGTATACAGTACAAAGATGACAGCACTGGTAACAACCAATATGGTCATCTTCAAGAGAAGAAGCACACCATAGAAGACTAATGACCTCTGAAAAATGTCCCGTTGCTACCAACAGCCAGGACCTTGGTCAGACTTTGGTCTAGGCTAGGGCAGTGGTTCTTAAACCTGTCCTGGGGGACCCCCAGCCAGTCGGCTTTTAATGATATCCCTAATGAATATGCATGAGGTAGATTTGCATATAATAGAGATAACATGTATGCAAATCTGCCTCATGCATATTCATTAGGGATATCAAGCACTACGAAGGGTTGAAAGTTGGATTAATTGCGGTTGCTTTTAAAGAAGAACATGAACAGAACATTGACTTTAGAAAAATATTTATAAACTACAATTGAGGTTGGAAGACTGCGGTTTAACAAGGCAAATTTTGCACAAAAAGGCTTTTGAACAATGAATGAATGAACTTTTTCTGAGGGGTTTGAAAGAGGAGGGAAAGTTTCATTGATAAATGTTGAGTGATTGATAGTATGTATTTATAATGTGTTAATATTATAAAAAAAAGTATATATTAAATTAACAAATGTTTGAAAATTAATTTATTGGTATTTAATGGCTCCTTTTACAAAGCACGGAGCACTTTAATATATAAACATATAAATACAGGAAGACGTGCAATACTGTAAGGCACATATGCACTTTTTAAAAACAGTTGAAAAGAAAAGAAAATAAATATTACGAGGAGCCGATGAGGAAATGACTACGTAAAGCTTGCCGCAATGAAAGGATTTTGAGGCGGTGAGTGGTGGGGCTGAGGCTCATGAAGATTTTTAAAATTAGATATTCTAGAAGTTGTGAGAAGCTCAGAGTATTTGAAACATAATTACAGATTCTATTCTCTGGGCCAGGATTTATACTATACACAGATCATATAATAATAATAATAATAACTTTATTCTTATATACCGCCAACAATCTTGCGACTTCTAGGCGGTTTACAATAAAAGAAACTGTAGATACAATCAAGAGAAACTGTAAATACAATCAAAGAAACTGTAAATACAATCAAGAGAAACTTTACGTACAGTGAATTAAAGAGTATATCAGTGTATATCTCGTACAATGAATTAGAGAGTATAGCAGTGTACATCTGATAACATTAATAATGTTAACGTCAAGTCCTTTTACAAAGGTGCACTAGTGTTTTTAGTGCACGCACCGGATTAGCTCAAGAGGAGGCAGTAGCGTTAAGGCCCTAATGCACCTTTGTAAAAGGAGCCCTTAGTAAACGCGGGTAACGAATGGATATATGATGCATATTCATTAGAGATATCTTGAAAACTAGACTGGCTGGGGATCCTCCAGGACAGGTTTAGGACCCACTAGAGAGGACAAAGGCAGTACACAGGCTTCCCTGGCTCTTGGTAGATGATGGAGCAATTACAGAAAGTTCAAGAAGCCATGGTAGACCAGCTTTTACTCCAGAGAGGTGACATGTCCTACATCTCTATAGTGCAACTGATAATGCTAGGAAGCTGCAGATCTGGCATTATATTCCAATTGTCATTAACAACCTATCGAGATATGATTCATAAAGCTCATGAAGCATCCTAAATAATAAAACCCTAGAGCGCGCATGCGTGATCCTTGGCGTCGTGTTTTCTGATCCGTGGCCGCGTTCCATTTTAGAGCGCAGCCAGGGATCACTCTGGCCACTCCCCTCCTCACTCACCAATCCGAAGCAAGCTCCTCACCAACCAGAAGCAAGCACCTCACCTCCCGCCCTCGCTCACCGCTGCTGCTGCCGCTGATCCTTCTCTTTGGGGCAGCCTGCGATCGTGGACGGCTTTGGCGGGCCTCGCGGGCTGCTTTCAGGCCTCGGTGGCACGTTCCCTCTGACGCACAGGATCGCGTCGGGAGGGAGCATGCTTCCAGGTTGGGGAGCGGCCTGTGAGGTTCGCTGGAGCCGGCCACCACGATCGCGGCCTGGAGCAGGCCAGAAGACGCCGGGATGCAGGGAGGGTAAGCAGGGAAATCAATACAGGGGGCCAGAGGGAGAGGGAAAGGGGGCTGCTTTGGGGGGAGGGGTGTGCTGAGGGGAGACAGAAGGGGCCATGGAGAGGGAAAGGGGGCTGCTTTGGGGGGAGGGGTGTGCTGAGGGGAGACAGAAGGGGCCATGGAGAGGGAAAGGGGGCTGCTTTGGGGGAGGGGTGTGCTGGAGTGAGACAGAAGGGGCCATGGAGAGATAGGGAGAGGGAAAGGGGGCTGCTTTGGGGGGGAGGTGTGCTGGGGACAGTTTTGCACTGGGGGGAAGACAGAAGGGGCCATGGAGAGACAGGGAGAGGGGTAGGGGTGTGCTTAGGGCAAACAGCTTTGCTCAGGGGGAGGAAGACAGAAAAGGGCAATGGAGAGACAGTTAGGGAGAGGGAAAGGGGGCTGTTTTGGGGGGAAGGGTGTGCTGGAGGTAAACAGCTTTGCTCGGGGAGGGGGTGGAGACAGAAGGAGAGAGAGATAAAGAAACACAGACACACACATATATATTCTAGCACCCGTTAATGTAACGGGCTTAACGACTAGTGTCTTGTAATAATGTTTAAAAACCTGCTTAATCTCCTTTGGACCGTTGTATAATAGTGTTTGAATCCAGCGCGCTAATGTCCTGCGCATGATTGTCTGCCCTGCGTGGTTATGACTCATCACCGGGGAATATATAGGTTATTGAGACTTGCTGTAGGCAAGTATGTAGTTTTGCTAGCACATTCATATTTTGTGGGATGTAATGGGAACCCCCCACTCTACTTAATAGGGATCGCGCTGCCATGTTGGGGGGGGGGGTGTAACCCACCACATTATACTGAAAACTTAACTTTTTCCCTAAAAAATAGGGAAAAATTAAGTTTCCAGTATAATGTGGGGTTACAACCCCCCCACCCCCCCAACGCCAGCGCGATCACTATTAAGTAAAGTGTGTGTGTGGGGGGGGGGTTCCCCACCAACACCCCCCGTTGGAGCCCTTTAAAAGAAGGTTTTCCTGCAGCGCGATGAAGTCTTGCGCTGAATTGTCTTCGCTCATTTGTCAGTGCGCGCTTAAGACTATGAACCCATATAATGTGTTGCAAGGACTTTGCCCAAAATGAGGTTAGGCTTTTATAGCCTAGTGGAAGAGCCATGTTGATGCTTTACACTGCCAATAAATTTCTGGATATAGATGAAGGAAGAATAGATTTCACACCTGCACCTTCCACAAATGCTAGGTTACAGCATATTACTGAGCTATGCTGGGGAAAATGGGATATGGGACCATATTCTCTCCTATCGCCACCCCTCCCCCCCTTTTCTGGAATGTTTATAGACAGCAAAACTGTTGTAGTGCTACTATAAGGACAGCCCCCCAGGTAGTATCACATATCAGAATCCTCTGGCTCTTAGCAGGAACCCACTATACATGGACTCTCTCCTTATGCCTTCCTATCAGGTTCTCATCAGGAAACCATCTTCTCCACCATGCTTTCTCACTCTGCACCAACAGGCCCAGGTTCCATGATCTTTTCAGCCTGCCCTCTGTTGCTCTACAAATCAAACACAGATTGCAGAACTGGGAGAGTATATAAGGAAAGAAAAGAAGAGATTCTAAGGGAGGTTTTTGAAAGAGAATTCTCTCATGAACAGCTATCTTGCTTGCACAGAAAGCAACCAAGTTCCACACTCTCAGTAACAGATCTGTAAACTAATTCCTTGACAAGTTCAGGTCTTCAGTAAATAAAATGGCCTGGTGCCTGCAACCTAAGGCACAACAAAGGAGTCGTGAGGATGAGATATCAATAATTCAGCCACGGGTGTAAAGTTCAAAGTTCACTTCATTGATAGCAGCACTGCTGGCGGAATTATTGACATCTCATCTTCACGACTCCTTTGTTGTGCCTTGATTGTCTCGTCGTTGAGGCCTCCTTGGGATCCCTTTTTGGTGCCTTCAACTAAGAATACAGTCAGTTGGCATGTGGGATTTGATTAATGTTCTAATGGGTTCAACCATCCTGTCATTCACTTTGCCAGGTCAGGTCACTTGAAAATATTCTGTAGCTCCCTACAGGAAAGTAAATTGTACATTCCCAGAAATAAGAGGTAAAAATTTTTAAAAAAACCTTTTATCTAATAATTACCATTGGACCTGCCTTCCAGAGAGACTTGTTGAATCCTTTTCCAAACACAGCTATATTATATGCCTTGATTACATTATCTGGCAAAAAAATTCCACAGCTTTATTGTTTTCACTGAAAATATATTCCCAGTTTTGTTTTCAATCTGCTACTAGTTTCATGGAGTGTCCCCTGGCCCTGAAAATGTATGTTTATAAGCTCTGCTTTTCTGCTGGCCCACTCTTTCCTGAGCAGTTCCTGTATCTATTCATTGCCCCTGCTTTTCTCTGTTGTATCAAGGGTTCTTTCCTGTTTAGTTACACAGGAGGAGTGTTTGGGGTCAGACTTAAGAACCAACCCCAGCTGTAGCAGGACTCAGAACACAAAGAAAAAGAAATCACTCCCCTCCCCCTCAAGCTACAGCAAGGCTCAGGGTAACTGATATCAGACATAAAGTCTGGGAAAGGAATGGGTTCTGTTCTCTATTTAACAGTGGTATGTAATTTTGGTCTGTTGTATTCGTGTAAGAATGAGCCTTCTTTATATAAGACAGTTTTTGTTAGTAGGGTTGGGGGATTCTTTTTTGTTTTATGATTGAAACTGTAATATTGTTGCTATTCTACAAACCACTTTACTATCTCCATTGACACATTGGAAAAAACTGCTTTATTTTGATTTAGCTTTGGTTTCTTTTTTTTTTTTTTTGAATATATTTTTATTGACTGAACCAATCACGAGAGATACAATCAAGCAATCTAGACATGTATATGGAGATGTTGAGAGGGTGGCAGCAATGTTCTCTCTAAGCCAACGGTTCTCAACCCATTCCTCAAAACACACCTAGCCAGTCAGATTTTCAAGTTACTGATGCAGAATGGTATCAAACTGCTTTTGGCAGTAGAAGTTGGGCCCACATAGCCATAAACTGGGTCTTTTAGAGCAGGGGCCCCTAAACCCCAGTCCGCTGTCTGACAGCCGGGCTGCGAGAGATCGCCTTGCCCAAATCTACCATCCCTCATAGCAGAACCCCACCAACCGCGAGGCCAACATACCTCCATTCTGAAAAGCAGCAGTGGCGGCAGCACTAAACAAGCTGCTTCGCTGCCTTCCCCGGGGCCTTCCCTCTGCTGCCGCATCACTGATGACATCATTAGTGATGTGGCAGCAGAGAGAAGGCCCTAGCGGGGAAGGCAGCAAACAGCCTGCTCAGTGTTGCCACCGCCGCTGCTTTTCAGAACTGAGGTATGTTGGGGCATTGTGGTCAGAGGATCATCAGGTTCTGCTGCATGTGGGGGATGGGAGGGAGATGGAAAGGTGCTGCGCAGGGAGATGGATTAGCGGGCTAATAGGGGTTCTGTCTCTCTCCCTGGCCCCCTGTATGTCTGTCTTTCTTTCTGTCTGTCTCCCTGCAACCTGTCTTTCTTTCTGTCTTTTTCCCTGGCCCCCTGTCTGTCTGTCTTTCTTTCTGTCTCTCTCCCTGGCCTTCTGTCTGTCTGTTTTTCTTTCTGTCTCTCCTTGTCCACTGTCTGTCTTTCTTTCTCTCCCCTCTGCCCAACAGCACCCATTTCCTGCTCCCCCTGTCCAGCAGTAGCCCTTCTCCTTTACTTTTACCTCCCTCCTGTCCAGTAGTACCTCTTCTCCCTTCCCTGATCCCTGTCCAGCATCTGCTAGGCCGGGCAGCCTCAGAACTTTTGCTAGGCCGGCCCGCCTCACATTATTGAAGTGGGCTGGCCTAGCAAATGCTCCGCGGCTGCTTGATGAAACCGCGGCTGCTACTGCTGCTGGTCTGGGGGTGAGTAGAAGAGTGGCAACATAGTCAGAAGGCAGAAAATCAGCCAGCGTCAGAGATCGGGACAGGAAATCAGCTGAGGCAGGCTCTGCGCATGCACGGCACGGAAGCACGGCGCACAGAGATTGAAGTGTGCATGCGCGCTAAGGATTTTATTATAGCGGATAATAGAAATGCTCTAAGAGAGATAACTAATAATAATAATAATTTATTTTGTATACCGCCATATGCAGCGAGTTCTAGGCGGTTCACATCATCTTGAGAAATTTAAATCTTTTCGTAAGACATTCCTTTTTAAAGATGCCTTTCAAGTGTAAATGTCCTTTTAAGAATTTTTATTAAAAAAAAACAACCCCGAAACTTTTTAATCTTTTACAAGTCCACTTCTATTGGACTTATTTGTTTTTAACCCCACCCTTTTGTTTATACCTTAAATATCTTACTTTTCTTTCATCATTATAGTTCTCCCCTTCTTTTCCACTCGTACCCATTTGTCCAGTCGTATATGTCATTGTTTTTATCTAATTGTGTATGTTTATTTTGTTAAAGTTATGTTAAATTATATTATCTGTTTCTGCCCTATTTTAAAATGTATAACCACCTTGAAATAAATTTTATTAAACTTGAAACTTAAACTATATTGTGTATAAAACTGCCCTATGAACCCACCCCAAATCCTCCCCTCCCCCACCCCTTACCTGTCCCTGGAAAAATTTGCTTGTATAAAAGCGGTCCTTGGTGTCAAAAAGGTTGAGGACCACTGTTTTAGAGCTTCTCCCTAGGTATCTAAAGCCTTCCCTTGGGCTTCATTATCTTACATGCCCATGTTTACTGATCACAATCCCAGACTACAAAACTTTCAGAAAAGAAATAAAAACCCTGCTATTCAAGAAATACTTGAAAACAAACCAATCACCACAGGAATCATCTCAATACTCGGAAGCAACCTGCTCTACTCTACACTTCCTCTGGAAATGTCCAAATAACTTCCTTTGTAATCCGCCTTGAACTGCAAGGTAATGGCGGAATAGAAATCACTAATGTAATGCAATGTAACATAATGAGCAGTGGAGATGAGCAACTAATGGTCCTGTGGCTCTGAGTTGATGTACCATCATTGGCTCATTTAGTTGCAATCATGTTAGGCTGAAGCAGTGAGAATATGTAGGCCACTAGCCATTTTCAGGAATGGTTCTGTTATTTGGCAGTGTGAAGCAGGGACCAAAACAACAGCAGAAAAAGGGAGTCAGAACAAGCAGAAGCCTGTTGGCACATAAGAATTGCCATGCTGGGACAAACCGAAGGTCCATCAAGCCCAGTATCTTGTTTCTAATAGTGGCCAACCCATGTCCCAAGTAGTAAAACAGATTTTATGCTGCTTATCCTAGGAATAAGCAATGGATTTCCCCAAGCCATCTCAATAATAGCCTATGGACTTCTCTTTTAGGAAATTATCCAAGCCTTTTTTAAACCCCGCTAAGCTAACTGATTTCACTACATTCTCCAGCAATGATTTCCAGAGTTTAATTCCACACTGTGTGAAGAAATATTTTTTCTGGTTTATTTTAAATCTACTATTTAGTAGCTTCATCCCATGCCCCCTACTCCTAGTATTTTTGGCTAGAATGAACAAGTGATTCACATTAGAGAATGACACGGGGAAAAAATCTGTCCCCGTCACCGGCCCACCATCCTCTGCACCGCCCCGTCACCGCCATTCCCTTCACCGCCCCGTCACCGTCACCCCTTTCACCGCCCCGTCACCGCCACTGCCATCCCATTCACCGCCCTGTCACCGTCCCCGCTGCATCCATATAAGCCTTAGTACTGTAATATTTAGCTTATTCCTTTCTTATAAATCAAAGTTCCTGCTGCTGAACTAGAGAAAGAGATGTTCAGCTGGCAGGGCTTTGTTTATAAATTTTTATCAACACAACTAATATACTATTTTATCCTAAAGCAAAAAATAAATAAATAAATATAATTTTTTTTTCTACCTTTGTTGTCTGGTTTCTGCTTTCCACATCTTCTCATTGAATTCCTTCCATCCACTGTGTGTCTTCTCTCTGCGTCTTCCATTTGCTGTTACTGTGCCTCTCCCTTAACCCCCCCCCCCCCAATTGGTCTAGCACCCATCTTCTTCCCTCCGCTCCCCCATAGTCTGGCATCTGTCTTCTTCCCATTCTGTCTTCCACATTTCCCTTCAGGGTCTGTTCCTCTCCACCCTCCTTCAATGTCTGTCCTATTCCTTTCCACCACCACCCTTCCCTCCCTCCTTTACCATCTGTTCCTGTCACCCTTCAGCTCCTCTCGCGTGGCCTATCTATCTACCTTCCTTCCTCTTATTTTCATGGCACGTTACAATGTAATTTGTGCAAGCCACTGGAGCCTGCAAGCTCGGTCCCTGTCCCATCCCCACAAACCATCTCGCTTCTGTGCTCCTATTTTCTCCATTTCTAATATCTCCCCTATGTATCTGTCATTGCCCCCCCTGTGTCCATATACAATCCCCATGGCATGTCCCCTTTATGTCTCTGTCCCTATGCCCCATGCACATAATTTCCCCTCTTTCTGTTACCTTCCTGTGTCCAGATTTCCCCTATCTTCCTCTTCCATACCAGTGTGTCTCTTCTTTTCAACCCCATCTAGCTTTTTTCCCTCTTTCTTCCCCCCCCCCTGCTTCTAGCATCTGGCTCACCTGCCAGTCCTTCCCTTTCTTTCCTGCTGTGGGTTTTTCTTTCCGACTTCATCCCCTTGGCCCAGAATCCTTTTCCCTTTCACTCCCTCCTTCCAATTTGAGCCGGGAACACTAGCGATCGCACGGTCCCCGCAGCCACTACCTGCCTGCCCAATCGATCCTAGTGTTTAGCCAGCTCTCTCCCTTCTCCTCACCTTAGTTTATAGGTTTTCTTTTTCGGCAACCTGCACGCTTTCCCAAAGAGCCGCGCACGCGCGGCTGCTCAGTGTTCAATCTTCTGCTCTGCTGCAACTTCCTGTTTCCGGTTGCGTCATAGCAGAAGATCGAAACTGAGCAGCAGCGGGTGCGCGGCTCTCTGATAGCGTGCGGGTCGCCGAAAAAGAAAATCTACAAACTAAGGTGAGGAGAAGGGAGAGAGCTGGCTAAACACTAGAATCGATTGGGCAGGCGGGTGTGAGCTGCGGGGACCGCGCGATCCTTCATGCCTCACTGCGGGGACAAGACCATTCACCGCCCCGTGGGCGGTGAATGGCCTTGTCCCCGTCGCCGCAGCGACTGCTAGTTTTCTTCCCCGTTTCGGCGGGTGACCCGCGGCTAAAATGTAGTGGCCGCGGGTAAACCGCCACCGTGTCATTCTCTAATTCACATCCACCCTTTCCACTCCACTCATTATTTTATAAGAGCTCTATCATATACCCCCTTGAGCCGTCTCTTCTTCAAGCTGAAGAGACCTTTCCTCATAGGGAAGTCATCACATCCCTTTTATCATTCTCGTCACCCTTCTCTGTATCTTTTCTAATTCCGCTATATCATTTTTTGAGATACGGTGACCAGAACGGCACACAGTATTTGAGTTACGGCTATGTCATAGAGCAATTGAAGGGCATTATAACATTTTCACCTTTGTTTTCCATTCCTTTTCTAATTCCTAACATTCTATTTGCTTTTTTAGTCACCACCGCTGAGGGTTTGAGCTGAGGGTTTCAACATATCCTCAACAATGACACCTAGATTCTTTTCCTGGGCAGTGACTCCTAACAAAGAACCCAGCATCATGTCGCTATAGTTCAAGTTCCTCTTTCCCACAGCAAAAGCTGATTGTTTAAAGATACTCTATGAAAAATCAATCTAATCTAATACAAGATTTCTGAATTGCTCTAATACCATTTAGTTCAAGGTGATTTACATAAAAAAAAAAAGCCACAATAGTTCTTTTTTTAAGTTCAATCTATTTTTATTAAATTTTGTAAACAGTACAAAACATAAAACTGTAAACAACAGATCATGTATTGCAGAATAAAACCTTCAATTCAACGTAGTGCAGTTCGTATGAGTATAAATATATATGAATATATGATCTCTAAATATCACAAGACATGTCAATTATAATGATGGTAATCTTGCTATGTCAATAAGAAGATAAACTAATACAGATCGAAAGGCTTATATATGTTAAGCTATAGAGTTGTACAGTATAGTAGTACAGGAGACCATACCTTGTCATAAGTGGTACATGAATTAGTCTTTTCAGCGGCTATCTTTTCATATTTAGAAAACAGACAAACCATATTCCACCAATATGTATAGTGTAATAAAGAAAAATCCTTCCAATTGGATAATATGGATTTAAGTGCAATGAGAATTAAACATCTAAGTAATCTGGATTCATATTTATCTAACTGACATTTCTGCAAGGCACAGGTACCATATATAATAATAGCCAGAGATAGGTCCTCATTAATGTTCAGAATCTTACAGATGGTAACCCATACGTCAGACCAAAACGTTTTTAGGTGAGTACAATAATAAATCATGTGGTCCATCGTACCTGTTTCGGTCAAACAAGACCAACATTTATTCGAAACATTTGATCCAAGTTTAGCCAATTTGTGTGGTGTCCAATACGCTCTGTGGTACAGGAACAGAACAGAATGCCATATGGAAGTCGATTTCAGAGCTTTAAAAGAAGTGAGCCAAATCTCTTTCCACTCAGATTGATCCGCTGAGACTGCCATATCATAAGCCCATATATCATATAGCACTACAGGGGGAGCATATTTATGCTTATGTAGCAATTTGTACCACGCCGATGCTTGACCTGTGCCAGAATTAATAAGGGCAGCCCAACGTAATAAGGTAGGGGTGTCAGTTGACACTTTTGAGTTTTTGAGATAGGTTGATAGGCAATGTTTCAGTTGAAGCCACTCGTAATAACGGGAAGCTTCCAAATTATAAGATCTTGAGATAGTGTCGAAATCTAAACACTGAAGATCAAGTAGTAATTGACTCATGGCCCATAAGCCCTTCTTGCGCCAAGATTTCCATTCAATATAACGACCCTGGATTAGTAAACAAGGGTTTCTCCATAAAGGTGAACTAGTAGTGGTATTCCATGGCGTAGGAGTTATTGCATCTAATTCTTGTACAGCAGCGATAGTAGATGATAAAATAGGATTATTGCGAGATGTACTTCCTTTATTGGCGAAAGGTAGATATTTAAGATTCTCCTCAGGTAGTAAGGCACGTTCTAGTTTCAACCAAGCAGGTGAGTATGATTTATCAATGTCAATAAACCATTGAGTTCCTTGCCTACATAGGAAAGCCACATGATAGTCATACAGGCTCGGAAAATTGACACCTCCATTATCTTTAGTACATTTTAATTTTTTTAGAGCAATCCGAGGTGGCTTAGCATTCCATAGGAATTTGACTAGAATAGATTCAAATTTCCTGTAAACATTGGGAGAAAACAAGAATGGAATCATAGACAATATATAGATTATCTTAGGTGCCAATACCATTTTGATGGAGTCTAGACGACCCCACCAAGACAATTTGAGTGGTGACCATCTAGCAGTGGTACTATGTAATATATCCATTATATATGAGATGTTATATTCCTGAGTCTCTTCAATAGAAGTTCCGAAGTAGATCCCTAAATATTTCAATTTAGTTGGTGAGTATTTAAGACCCAACTTCCTGATGTCATCTCCGCATGGTAATCCGGATAGCGGCATAACTTCCGATTTTGTCAAGTTGAGTTTATATCCAGATACTAATGAGTAAGCAGCTATCGTATTTAAGACAGACGGGACAGAGTCCAACAAAGTGTATATTTGTACATCGTCTGCATAGGCAGTCAATTTAAAGTTTAAATCTGCCACTTGAAAACCACAGATTGTAGCCTTAGAGCGAATATCAATTAGCAGGGGCTCCAGTGCCAAATTGAACAAGAGTGGTGAAAGTGGGCAACCTTGTCTTGTACCTCTGGATGGACAAAATGTTTTTGAGAGGACATTATTGATTCGGAGTCTTGTTGACGGATGAGAATACAGCACTTTCACCATTTGAAGAAAAGATTTCTTAAAGCCAAACCATGTTAATACAGCAAACATAAATGACCATTCCACACGATCGAATGCCTTTTCAGCATCTAAGGCAATGGTGACATATGGTAATGTTGAAGTAGAGGTCATTGAGATGATATGAGAAAATAAACGTGAGTTATCACTGGCCAGACGGCCTTTCATAAATCCGTTTTGATCAGTGTGGATTAACTTAGGTAAAATCACCTGCAATCTGGTCGCCAGTATTTTCGCATATAACTTAGCATCAATATTTATCAATGATAAAGGTCTATAGTTAGATACACATAATGGATCCTTGTCAGGTTTAGGCAGAACAATGATCAGTGCTTCCGTAAACGAACCCATAGCCATTCCTTGGCTAATAAGATGATTCAAATAAGATAGCAAGAATGGTAGGATCGAGTCTTTAAAGGCCAAGTAGAACTCCACAGGAAAGCCATCCGGTCCTGGTGCTTTATGTTTGGCCATGGAGTTCAGTGCTTCTTCCAGGTCGTTAAATTCCAGAGGTGCTGACAATAGCTCATCATCTGTCTCATCCAATTTGGGACCCGATATATTATGGAGATATTCCTCTATGGAAGATATAGTAGGATTGTCTGATTTGTAAAGGTCATTGTAAAAATCATGAAATTGATGACAAATGGCTTGATCCGAAGTTAGGAGCTCATTATTATTCATTTTAATGGCAGGTATCGTCGTTTTTTCTAATTTCAGTTTCAAGTATTGTGCTAATTGATGACCGGCCTTATTGGAAGTATCATAATAATGAGAAGCTTGTATAAGTACTTCTGATGCAGCTGCAGTACTCAGTTGTAGATTGTATTCATATCGGAGTTTATTTAGATCAAGTTGTAATGTAATATTAGAAGGATCCTTTATGTGTCGAGATTCCATTGTCATTATCCGAGACTCCATATCCCTTAATTGTCGTTTATGCTCAGATTTTTTCCTAGCAGCGTAGGATATAATAATCCCTCTAATATACGATTTAAAGGCATCCCATGTGTTCTGCCATGAGGTTTCTTCCACTTTATTTATTTTAAAATAATCATTGATATGTCGAGTAATGTGGTCCAAAAATAAGGAATCCTGTAATAGTGAGGTATTGAGCCTCCAGACACCTGGTGGCTTCGGCGGAGTGACATCTTTTAATGTGATTGTAATTGAAGAATGGTCTGATACAGTTAGAGGCTGAATATCAGCATAGTCTACTTTATGCATTAAGGAGTAACTCAGGAGAAAAAAATCAATTCTGGAATATGACGCATGTGGTGGCGAGAAGAAAGTGAACATCTCATCATTTTGGTGTAGTAATCTCCATGGGTCTACCAATTTCAGTTGGTAAATTAAATCCTGTAGAGAGTGCCATGCTTTAGATTTCCTGTAAGTAGACTTAGATTTCCTGTCCTTCTCTGGATTTAAAATCAGGTTAAAATCCCCACCTATTATTATCGGGTGAGAGGCAACAGCACTGATGTCATTAGCTAAGGCTTCAAAATAAATAGGACAGTCTTGATTTGGTGCATAGATATTGTAAACATGTATGAGACAACTGCTCACATACAATGTGACCCGAATCCATCTTCCATCTGAGTCATGAGATGAGGAAATAATTTTTAGGTCAGTGCGTTTTCTAACCAGAGTGAGGACACCATTTTTCCTTCCAATAGATGGTGAGAATAATGGGGCATACGCCCATTTTGGGGCAATTTTTTTTGCTTCGGTTTCATTAAGGTGTGTTTCTTGGTAGAATATAATATCAGAATTATATTGTTCAGTGTAACGTAATATTTTGAGCCTCTTCACTGGATTGTGAAATCCTTTCACATTCAGAGAAAAGCAAGTTAGAGCCATTAATACATTTCAATATAGATGCATACTGAGTCAATACATACTGACAGATAGCCAACACACTCACAAATGAAGGTAGTGTATCTGTAACATAAGAAAAAAGCATATTCTGCACATATAATATTCAACAGTACCTGCAATAACATACTAAACTGTAACAAACAGCGGAAAAAATCCATGGGTCAGAAAGCTGACAAGAGAGAAAAGCCTAAACAGCAGGCTCCAACAGGACTATATGTAAACAGATAGTGGCATCATTATCGCATATGTAAGGCAACAAGCAGCAATGTTAATAATTTATACCAGAATATAGTGAGCCAGATAACTCATAAAGGACTCCAAATGCCTGTATGAGATCTCACAGCAGCAATATGGGAATCAAGTCTTGTCTATGTCAGTAGGTTTTACAGATTCGATGAAATCAGCAAGGTCTGCAGGGTTGTGATAGTCTTTTGTGGAATTATTATATGTAACTCTAAGGCGTGCTGGATATAACATACCAAATTTGGCCCCTAAGTTTTTAAGCTGGGGTCTGTATGATAAAAAGTAGTTTTCTTCTCTTTGCAGTTTCTTTAGCCAGGTCAGGCACAATCAAAATCTTATTCCCTTCAAACGTAATGGGAGAGTGTAATTTGGCCTGCTGCATAATTTTAAGCACTTGCTGGTGTTTCAAAAGTGTGACTAGCACAGGTCTTGGATATTTCTTATGGAAAACCGTGGGCTGTGGCAGGCGAAAAGCAGAGTCAAAGTCAATCTTGGTGTCATCATTCATTTTTAAGATCTGGGGCAGCAGGACCGCCAAGAAATCAACCAGGTCACATGCCTCTCGACCCTCCGGTAGCCCCAAAAGTCTAAAGCTGGTCCGTCTTGCGCGGTTGTCCGCATCTTCAAGCGCTTTTTCCAAGGCTGCCACGCGGTTCGTCTGCTTAAGCAGTGATTTTATGTTGTTTTCATTCACGGCGGTTCTGGCTTCTAATAACGCCGTTGCAGATTGTACAGAGGCTAATTCCTCTTTTAGTGTAGCAAAGTCATTTTTAAGGTCCCCAACGTCTTGCTTCGTTTCCAATATTAGATCTTTTATTTCTTTTAGCTCACCTAAGATGGCTGCCGATGCCGCGTCGTCGGGCTTGCCGGCTTCCGATTTTGTCGGGGAAGGAGGCTCAGCGCTTTTGCGCTTATGTGGCTTACCAGCAGACATTCCGACGATCAGGGTATGTTTTCGAGCCAAGTAATTTGCGATAAAAAAATGCTTTTTGAGTAATGGTTGAGTCTAAGCCCGCGGAGCACGCTCTTTCAGCTGCCTAACTCATCGGGCTCGCTAGCGCCCCCCCAGCCACAATAGTTCTATGGGAAAATACAATTCCTTGGATAAAAAGATGTCCTTACAATTCTTTAAGAGTGTGGCGCAGTGGTTAAAGCTACAGCCTCAGCACCCTGGGGTTGTGGGTTCAAACCCACGCTGTACCTTGTGACCCTGGGCAAGTCACTTAATCCCCCCATTGCCCCAGGTACACTAGATAGATTGTGAGCCTACTGGGACAGACAGGGAAAAATGCTTGAGTACCTGAATAAATTCATGTAAAATCGTTCTGAGCTCTCCTGGAAGAACGGCATAGAAAATTGAATAAATAAATAAATAAATAATAACTTTACAATCTATCGTATAAATTTCCAATAAATACAAAATTTTCAATAAATAACTTTTGTCCTTATTTATATAGGTAAATCATTCCAAGAAACAACAACAGTATATGTAAAAGAAAAATTAAATTGACATTAAATTGATAGTATACCTCTAAAAGGGGGAAACTTCAATAAAAATGTATTACTCAATCTATTAGATGAATAATGCAAGAAAAAAAAAAAAAAAATGTGACCCCCTTTTTTTTTTTTACAAAGCCACATTAGGCTTTTTTATTGCTGGCCATGGCATTAGCTCTGACGCTCATAGAATTCCTATGAGTGTCGAAGTTAATACCGCCACAACTGGTGGTAAAAAAGCTAACATAGTTTTGTAAAATGGGGTGGGGGGAGGGGAAGTGAGATGATCAGAAGCCTCTGCCTGTATAATATGATGAATCAAACAGTTTTAAACTCTATACCTGTCTCTATAGGCAGCAAATGAAGTTTCTTACAAAATATAGAAACACTAGCGTCTCTTCAGACCATATATCAGTCTCACTGCAGTATTTTGAATCAGTTGCAATTTTATTTACATGTTTTTATGAATTTCTATGTAACAGCTTCATTTGAGGAAATACTTGGTCATTTTCTTAGTAATAGTTACTTTATTTTTCTTGCAGCTCCTATATCATCCCCATGCTCATTTTCACATTTTTTGTGTTAGGATTAATGTGAAAAGAACTTCTCTCACTTACTGGAATGCTGGATGAACAATCAGATAGGGTTCTTTTACACTTACATTAGACGTGAGAAAGGCCGTTTGCTTCTAAAATGTCCCAGTGCTGCTCCTGCCTCTTCAAAATGATATATGGCTTTAACATCTGGAAATCCATCTCTAGCACATGGATATATACAGTAAATTCATTCTAGTGGACCTTCTCAAAATTAACTGTCACTCTATACGACAATACAGTGTAATTTCACCAGCAGCGTTAGACTATAATCTTGTGTAAACATAGATTACATATAATAACATATTAAATCAAATGCAAATATGGTACCCTAGCCCTGCACCTAGGAGGCCGACAACAATCACTGTGGAATCCATCTGAATCTGTATTTTAATATCCATTACAGATGTCTTTGAAAACTGCTCTGAATTGATTCCCCAGTAATTAGTAGCGGTATAGAAGCTTCCAATAAAGATAAAGATTCCAAATTAAGGTGGCTAATGCTATGCATTTAATGACAAAGGAGACCTGGATTTGCAAATCTGAACCCCAGCTGCCTCCCAGTCTCTATTCTAAGACTGGTTAGGTTTCCTGGAAGCTTCAAGACATTCTACAGTCCAGAAGATCAGCATCTGTAACTGAGTCATCTGTGGTGACAGATTCTCTGCTCTGCTTTGTTATTAATAAGAGCAGAGACTCAGACACATCAGGATGAGCAAGTCAAGAAGTATGATGGCATCTTGAGGATATATGGTTCCAATACACACTACAGAGTTTCAAAGTTGTATGGGGAAACAACCTCAACTTAAATTAATGTACAGAGAAAGTTAATGTTATAGAAAAAAATCAGAACACCAAAGAAAGAGATCAAAAGGCAGTTTGCACAATATAATTCTTCCCATCAACCTTCAGACCGTCTCGCCCACCCATGACTCGCAGCTTCGACTGCATTACTACAATGCACTAGCATCTGGAGACAATCCCACTTTTCAAAGGGCTCTTCAGCTAGCTTTTTATGGCCCAGCACAACTGGAATTTATAAACCAGGCCTACTGTCTAGGGAGCTTTTCTGTCTCTGTGACTGAATGACCCTGTCTAGCCAGTGGACTAATGATTCTGCAAAGGAACAGAGTGTGTTGAGGAATGAGGACAAGTATTTAACTCTGGTGCAGCAGTGCCCCTAGCTGGTAATCTGAAGACATGACAACTTCCATCTGCAGTAGTCTTAAACAGAGCACATTTAGGGTGCCACCACAACATACTTAAGAGAATTTATTTAATAAAAAAATATTTTTAATACTTTGGACAGGAAACTTAGTGCACTGGCTACAAATAGTACAGAGAGGAACAATGTAATACCCCATAAACACGTGAATATTATTCCAAGAATGTGCTCCCCCCACCTTAGGAATGTGATAAGAGATTTGGGATAAATGACCTGGATCCCGCACACAAAATCCTAACCAGACAGAACGCATCAGGTTTCACACAAGGCTTATCTGTTTCCTATGAAAAGAAGGCAACTCAGCAAAGCATGATGATACCACATAAATGGTAACCTGGTCATTGCAGAGAGGGCAGATGATTTGCCATACAATCAGTCATTCCTTATGCTATTAAATACAGTCTGTTCTCAATATTCTTGGTAGTATGGTTTCTGAAAATGTTCGTAAACCACAAAATCATGAATAATGAACCACTGAGTCTAAGAGAAAATAGAAGTTAGGTTCCAGCGGTACACGTTGCACCTCAAAACCCTGGAAAGCGAACAGTGGATCCTCTTGGGAAAATAGGGTTAGGGTCCTGCATTGGTCAGCACTTGGAGTACCAGTGATTCACTCTCTGGACACTTTGGGCCATATCTGGAAGCAAACACCAGATTGTGAAGGGAAAGTAAAAGCAAAGAAAGCTGTTTTTGTAACAGTGGGCCCACGAATACATGAACACAGTGGCACGAATGGAGGAATATCGATCACAATGGATGCAACCGCAGATACATGAAATCGCACTTCAGGAATGATGATGGATGTCCTGCTTACATTGCAATCTAAGACCTATTTTGGACAATTTTGGCATCTCTGCCTATGAACTAGTACTTTACAGATATGTTAACTAGTACTTTTGATATGTTTTTGTTAATATTATTTTATAGGTTTTATGATTTGTTTTTCTATAATAAACCTGATTGCATCCAGTTCATCTACTCCACTGTATCTTGTACCTATGTGTACAAGAAGTTTGGTTTTGTGGATTTTTCCTGTTTTTGAGTGGAGTATTGAGGTATTTTTCTTGTGTCTTCAGAATTGATATAACCCACAATTATACAGCAGATGCAAATAAATGTGCAAACAGCATAACATATGAGTGACAAAACAAGCATAAAATGTTATTTCTATCCCATAATACCTTTCTGCTCAATGCGGGTAACAAACAATAAAAGAAACTGTTCATATACAGTGAATTGCAAGTATAACTCACACAATTAATAAATTGACAATCATAAATGAATATTGCTGCCTAAAATTACATTCTGTTCTGTTACAGTATAGGCACACAAAATCTTGCAGGGTATAGTATACTTGCAACATTGACAATAACAAAGGATGGAAAACAGGAAGGCCCACATCCTTTTATTTAAATCACTACAGTGACCAGAGATAAGAAACATGCAAGCATATGTGGAAAAGAGAGAAAGGATAAGGACGGAGGTGAAAAGCAAACTATCAATTTATATAAGAAATCAAAGTCCCAATGCCTTAATGGCAGAGGATTTCAGATGTTTTGTAATGAGAATCTCAACAGCTCCTAGGGGTGTCAAAATCAGGCCCGCAGGCCAAATTGGACTCACAGGGTAATTAGATTTGGCCCTCTGTCCTTCCCTCCCTCCATCCCAGTTTCACCTTCAAACAGCCTGCAGAGGATCGCTGGTGCTGTAGCAATCCTAAGCAGGCTGCTGTCGACCTCTGCAGTACGTTCCCTCTGGCGCGATCCCGTATGTCAGAAAAGGGGTGGGACCGCGGCAGAGGGAACATGCTGCGGAGGTCGACGGCAGCCTGCTTAGGATTGCTACAGTACCGGCGATCCTCTGCAGGCTGTTTGAAGGTGAGACCACGCTAGAAAGAAGTACCACCATTTGTCCAGGCTTCAACCTTAGCTTTAAATCGCAGACTGTAAAAGGTGCTTGTTGCCATTTTTTTCTAAGATGATTCATGGACTTGGTGACTGTAAGGTCGCTGACCTTCTTTGCTAGCTGATAAGAGAACACACGCCACACATTCTATAACGAAACAGCAGAATAAAACATATCAGTGAAAAAAAAAGTCTTTCCTGAAGCCATTTCTCTTCCAGGTGCTCAGCTTTAATTGGGAACTTATTTTTCCCTTTTGATCTGTTACCTAAAAATATAGCTTGTGTGGAAATGTAAGGACTTCCCATGGCATTTAAAGGGAAAAGAATAAAATAATGGTAGAGGGGTGTTGAAGAATATGTATGTGGTTCAGAGAGAGGAATTTGATTCTCAAAGCTTTTTTTCATAGGAAGTGAAAAAGAGTAAGAGGACCATCTATTATAGAATGGTTTTGTTACTAACTGAATAAATCAGAAGAGCCATTCCTATAAAAAATGAAAAAAGTAGGCAAATGGAATGAATTATTCATTTACTTGCCTCAACACTATAAAATTGAAGTATCACCATATTGTAGGTTCCATGCTATATAGCTTTACGTTTAGATTACTAAATATGTGATGGCAAATTGATTTGAACATTTGAGTTAGGCCTTTGATTTAAAGACCAAGGGGTCCCTTTATTAAGGTGCGAATTTAGCATGCGTTAAATCGGTTAGCATACCTTAATAAAAGGACCCCTAAGTATCTTAATAAAAAATTTGGCTCGTGACTTAGCCTATGGGCTTCTTTTACTAAGCCGCATTAGGGCTTTAACGCGCAGAATAGCGTGCGCTAAATTGCCGCCTGCGCTAGACCTTAATGCCAGCATTGAGCCACATAGCGTGGGTTTAGCTAATGCTAAAATGCTGCATGCGCTAAAAACGCTAATGCGGCTTAATAAGAGGAGCCCTATGTTTTAGATTTCGGCCTCTTATGTGATTGAGTTTGACATCCCTGCCCTAGAGACTGTGTTCAAGGCCAGATGAGGCATAACATTACCAGGAAAAACCTGTAAAGGATGAGAAAGCAGAAATAAGAATATAACAGCCTTACTGGATCAGACCAATGGTCCATCTAGCCCAGCAGTCTCAAACACGCGGCCCGCGGGCTGCATGCGGCTCTCCAGGTGCTATTTTGCGGCCCGCAGTCTGGACGCGATAATCAACTGCTCCCTTGTTGCAATTGATTTTTCTGGTCAAAGCTGCGGCCGGCGGCAGCTCCTGGCGCTATCCACATCAGCATTTCTCTTCCCCCTTCCCTTCCTTGTGGAACAGCAGCGTGTCTGGCCGGCTCAGTCGATGGTTCAGTTCAAAGTTGCGGGTGACGGCTCCTCGCGCTATCCACTCCTGCATCGGAAGCCTCTCTGACGTCACAACATCAGAGAGGCTTCAGACGCAGGCACAGATCTCACGAGGAGCCACCACCCACGGCTTTGAACGGAACGATCGACTGAGCCGGCCAGACACGCTGCTGCTCCACAAGGAAGGGAAGGGGGAAGAGAAATGCTGCTGCATAAGAAAGGGGGACCCTAGGGAAATGCTGCTGCTGTACAGGGAAAGGGAGAGGGAGGGAAGAGAAATGCCTCTGCTGCACAGGAAAGGGGGAAGGGAAATGCTGCTGCTGCTGTACAGGGAAAGGGAGGGAAGGGGGAAGAGAAATGCCTCTGCTGCACAGGAAAGGGGGAAGGGAAATGCTGCTTCTGTTGCTGCTGCACCCAATTGGGGAGAGAGGGAAGGAAGGAGAAGGAAGACAAGGGAGAGGAGAGGAACAAGAGGTGCCAAATTCATGGGAGGGAGGGAAGGAAAGGAGATACCAGACCATGGAGGGGGAGGGAGAGATGCCAGGACATGAGGGGAGGGAAGGAGACAGATGCCAGACCAGGGGAAAGGAAGGAAGGAGGGAGGGAGAGAAAGGAAGGAAAGAGATGTCAGACCAAGGAAATAGGACAGAAGAAGAGAGAGATAGGAAGAGAAGGTAAGACATGGAAATGTAGATTTTGAAAAGAAAGCAGAAAAATTGAATATTAAGTTAATGCCAAAGATGGATGCAAAGCAGAAAGTGAAGACGGAGAGAAAAACAGTCAAAGGACAAGAAGGCCCTGGAAACATAGTTAAAAGCACAGAAAAATAGTCAAAAGCCAACAAAGGAAGGGAAAATGATTTTATCAATATAGTGATTGAAATGTGTCAGTTTTGAGAAAGAAAAGATATTAAACTTTAAATGTGAGGGCTGCAGGAAAAAATAGAGTACTTGGAGGGCTGCAGAAAAAATAGTTAATGTCTTATTAAAGAAATGACAATTTTGCACAAGGTAAAACTCTTTATAGTTTATATATCTTTCCTTTTAACTGTTAAAGGAAAGTTTTATAAACTACTAGCTGATGCCCCGGCGTTGCACGGGTATTTAATTATAGCAATAACACTGTAAATGGATTCAAATAAAGATACTTTATAGTGGTGAATGAAATTATTTTTTTACAGCTTAATAAAAAGTACAATATTCAAATTATGTGAAATATTTGACAAAATGAATACAATACAACTAACGCAAAACGTGATTATAAACAACAATTTTAGTTTCACCTCCTGGAGCAAGAACATATAAATTCTTGGGTGAACCCACCCTGGAGCAAGCAACATAGAGTTGTGGGCCGCGAGACCTCAGAACATATCACCCCAGGTAGTGAGGGATCTGCATACCAAGTTTCGTTCAAATCGGTCAAGCCGTTTTTGAATTACTGTGAGAATGGCAGCTTTTTACATATTTTCCATTGACATGAATGGGTGAAATCTGATTTTCTGTTTGTAGCTCCGCCCACGTGTTCAGGTGGGCCACGAGACCCCCAGAACATATCACCCCAGGTAGTGAGGGATCTGCATACCAAGTTTCGTTCAAATCGGTCAAGCCGTTTTTGAATTACAGTGAGAATGGCAGCTTATTACATTTTTTCCATTGACATGAATGGGTGAAATCTGATTTTCTGTTTGTAGCTCCGCCCACATGTGCAGGTGGGCCGCGAGACCCCCAGAACATATCACCCCAGGTAGTGAGGGATCTGCATACCAAGTTTCGTTCAAATCGGTCAAGCCGTTTTTGAATTACTGTGAGAATGGCAGCTTTTTACATCTTTTCCATTGACATGAATGGGTGAAATCTGATTGTTTGTAGCTCCGCCCACGTGTGCAGGTGGGCCGCGAGACCCCCAGAACATATCACCCCAGGTAGTGAGGGATCTGCATACCAAGTTTCGTTCAAATCGGTCAAGCCGTTTTTGAATTACTGTGAGAATGGCAGCTTTTTACATTTTTTCCATTGACATGAATGGGTGAAATCTGATTTTGTTTGTAGCTCCGCCCACATGTGCAGGTGGGCCGCGAGACCCCCAGAACATATTACCCCAGGTAGTGAGGGATCTGCATACCAAGTTTCGTTCAAATCGGTCAAGCCGTTTTTGAATTACTGTGAGAATGGCAGCTTTTTACATTTTTTCCATTGACATGAATGGGTGAAATCTGATTTTCTGTTTGTAGCTCCGCCCACGTGTGCAGGTGGGCCACGAGACCCCCAGAACATATCACCCCAGGTAGTGAGGGATCAGCATACCAAGTTTTGTTCAAATCGGTCAAGCCGTTTTTGCGTGATCGCGGCACATACACACACACATACATACATACATACCTCCGATTTTATATATATATAGATAGATAGATAGATAAAGGATTTTACCTCATGCAAAATTGTCATTTCTTTAATAAGACATTAACTATTTTTTCTGCGGCTCTCTAAGTACCTACAAATCCAAAATGTGGCCTCACCAAGGGTTTGAGTTTGAGACCACTGATCTAGCCCAATCCAAGTCACAAGTACCTGGCAAAAACCCAAATAGTAGTATAGCTGATATATTAAGATAAGGCAAAAACAGGGCCAGGGTAACTTTAACAGGATGTAAGCCAGCATCTCTTCACACCAAATTCATCCCTGGACTACCCTAGTCTTTGTAAATCTTGATGCAGGAAAAAAAAAAAAAAAAAATCAGTCCACTTGTACCTATTCTACACCACTCAGGATTTTGTAGACTTCAATCATCTCTCCTCAGCTGTCTCTTTTCCCATCCGAAGAGCCTTAACCTCTTTAGTCTTTCCTCATACGAGGAGTTCCATCCAATTTATCATCTTGGTTGATCTTCTTTGAACCTTTTCTAGTGCCGCTATATCTTTTTTGAGATAAAGAAACCAGAACTGAACGCAATACTCAAGGTGAGGTTGCACCAATGAGCGATACAGAGGCATTAGAACATTCTTAGCCTTGTTTACCATCCATTTTCTTATAAATTACTAGCTTTGTTTGCTTTCTTGGCTGCCGTGGCACATTGGCTGGAAGGTTTCAGTCCATGAAGACACCCAGATCTCTTTTTTTTTTTGAGCGCTGACCTTTAAGGTGGACCCTAGCATCTGTTAACTATGATTTGGATTCTTGCCAATGTGCATCACTTTGCATTTGTCCACATTAAATTTCATCAGCCATTTGGACGCCCAGTCTTCTTGCAGTTTTTCACAGTCTGCATGCGTTTTAACTGTTTAGTGTCATCTGCAAATTTAATCACTTCACTCGTAGTTCCAAATTTCTAATCTTTTATAAATAAGTTAAATAGTACTGATCCCTGCAGCACACCACTATTTACCCTCCTCCATTGAGAAAAATGGTCATTTAGCCCTACTCTTTGTTTTCTCTCCAAATAACCAATTCTTAACCCACAATTGAATGTTGCCTCCTATCCCATGACACTTTAATTTTCTCAGGAGCCTCTCATGAGGAACTTTGTTAGAAGCTTTCTGGAAATCTAGATACACTACATCAACCGCCTTTATCCACGTTTATCACGGTAAACCGTGGCCACGGCCGTAAATCCACAGGAATGGAGACATTTGCAACTGGTTTACCACAGGAACGGGGACAAGACCTTTCACCGCCCCATGGGAGCGGTGAAAAGTCTTGCTCCTGTGGTAAAAAAACATTGTGCCTGTATCAGACTTGGCATCTCCTCCCCAGCTCCTTTTGCACCTATTTTACCTTCAGGAGCCAGCCATACCACGATGAAGACAGAAGGAACCCAAAACCAAAGCCTTGAGACCAATGTGAATTAATTTATTTTATATTTTGTGATTAGAATATTTCAGATTTTAAATATGTATCCTGCTAAAACTGGTATTAGACATAACTGGGGACCGCAAAGCCCAGGCTGAGCTTCTTTAGCTTCCAGAAGGCTTAGGGCTCTCTCCGACCAGGGAGCAATTGCCCTAGTTGAATTCCCCTAACACTATTCTTGCCATGTGTGAGTTGAATTCCCCTAACACTACTCTTGCCATGTGTGACTAAAGTATTCTGTCAGCTTGATTTTTCTATGTAGCATTCTGTAGTAATTTGGTTTATTCAGTTTTCACAATAGTTGAGGGGATATTTGTGAAAGGGAGGGGAGACAGGGGTTTTGTTGATCCTTCTTTATTTGTGTTTATAAAATGACAATTATACAGAAAGTCTTTTTATACTTTAATAAAATAAGTTCAGTATAAAATCATAACTATTCAAGGCTTGTGCGAATGAGATATGACAGTTAGCAGGGCAGGGACGGGGACTGAGCTCGCAAGGATGGGGTGGACAGGGCAGGGACGGGGATGAGCTCACGGGGACGGGTTGGGAACGGTGATAAATTTTTTCCCCGTGTCATTCTCTAATTCACACCTTCAAAGAAGTCAAGCAAATTGGTGAGGCAAGCCCTCCCTTGGCTGAACCCATGCTGTCTCATTAAATCATGTTTATCTACACGTTCCACAATTTTATTTTTTATAATCATATCCACTATTTTGCCCAGCACTGAGGTCAGGTTTACCGATCTGTAATTCCCCAGATCTCCGCTGGAACTCTTTTTAAAAATCAGCGTAACATTGGCAACCCTCCAATCTTCAGGTACTGCAGCCAATATTAGCGACAGATTACAGTGTCCTTTTCAAAATGTGAACTCCATAGCAATCAAACAGAAGTCATCCTATGATTGCTTCTGATACTGCCCCTAAAACATGGGCTGAGATTTCCATCTCACTTTATATCACCTGATATTTTGACAGATCTCCAATTCAGAAAGAATTACTGAGCAGCAACTGCAATGAAGGTGAAATTACAGCTAAATACTGGCTTTACAATTAAAAGCAAAGAAGCTCTTAATGACCTCTAGTTCATGCACAATAGGGTATATTTTTGGTTTTTAATTGGTAATTCTATGCACATCCAGGGTGGGAGGGTGGTTAAAATGTTTGATTTATGATTATTTATTGGAAAGGGGTAGGCGGGATAAAATGATTCTGTATGGATACTTGTAAATGGTATGTGCGTTCACGCTTTAATGTCTGCTTATTATTTTATACATTGCACTGTTAATATTTTGAAACTTAATAAAGTATTTTTTTTAAAATGAATTGGATTAAGTAGTCTTGGGTGACAGCATGGATTATGTGAAAGCTAAGACCCTGGATTTCATGTAACATACTAGATGGTACATAAAGACCAAACTGGATCACACAGATCACCTAGTTATTTCTGGGAATATTAAATCTCTCTCTAACTTGAGAGCCAGAGGCTTGACCCCCTTGGAAGATATTTTAGCTAATCCATGTCAATTTGTTTTCCTCCAACTTGTCCCTCACCCTTTTGGTAGAGGGTATACAAATTTAACCTTTAATCTATTTAAATCTAATACCTAGGCCTTCCCAAACCCTCTATACTGCATAGCTTTATAAATTTAAACATTGACTAATTTAGGGGCTACAAAGTCAATATCCCAGCTGGATGGTGCATAACCAGTGTAATCCTGCCATCAAGATAGTTGGTTCTCTGGAATACTGTAGCCTGGTGGCCATCCCTGCAGTAAACACTACCTATAGTGCTTCTTTTATCCAGATCAGGTTTTTCTCACGCAGCCATTGGGAGATAAGCCATATGTCTAAAATGTCCACCTATTGAACTGGAAATAATGTTCTCTTACCCAGAAAAATGTCCACTATCTTCTCAGATGTGAGCAAAAGGGACTCTAGAATAACTGTGGTCTGAAGGTGAAACTTCTGAAAACTACATTATTTGTAGAAGCATTTCAATAAATTTCTTTTCCCTGGATTATGAATGTTTCTGTATTGGTACGCTGTTGAGTGCTGTAAAATATGGCTGATATGGACTTGTTATTTGTATAATATGTGCTGTATGTTTCTTAGTTTTGATTATTTTTGTAAAAGCGCCTAGTTATAGGTGGTTAAAAAATCTTAAATAAATAAAATAAGGTGAATACCAAGAATGGATTATGCAGCAGTATTAGCAGAACGTCTGCTGAGTTGAAAATGCTGGTACTATCCTGCAGTTGAATGAAAGCTATATAGTGGAGTCAGGAGAACTGGAAGCATCTTAAGCCACTGAACTAAAGAGTCATAAAGCACAGTTACTTACCGTAACAGGTGTTATCCAGGGACAGCAGGCAGATATTCTTAACACATGGGTGACGTCACCGACGGAGCCCTCGGTACGGACCTTTTTAACTAGAAGTTTCTAGTTGGCCGCACCGCGCGTGCGCGAGTGCCTTCCCGCCCGACGGAGGAGTGCGTGGTCCCCAGTTAGTATAAGCCAACCCGGGGAGGTGGGTGGGACGTAAGAATATCTGCCTGCTGTCCCTGGATAACACCTGTTACGGTAAGTAACTGTGCTTTATCCCAGGACAAGCAGGCAGCATATTCTTAACACATGGGTGACCTCCAAGCTAACAAAGAGGGAGGTGGGATGGTTGGCCATTAGGAAAATAAATTTTGTAACACAGATTGGCCGAAGTGTCCATCCCGTCTGGAGAACGCATCCAGACAGTAGTGAGTAGTGAACGTGTGAACTGAGGACCAAGTGGCCGCCTTGCAGATTTCCTCGATGGGCGTGGAGCGGAGGAAAGCTACAGAAGCAGCCATAGCTCTGACTCTGTGGGCCGTGACCGTTCCTTCCAGTGAGAGACCGGCCCGAGCGTAGCAGAAAGCAATACAGGCAGCAAGCCAATTTGAAAGTGTCCGTTTGGAGACAGGACGACCCAAACGGTTGGGGTCGAAAGACAAAAAGAGCTGAGGGGCTGTACGGTGAGCTCTGGTACGATCAAGATAGTAAGCAAGGGCACGCTTACAATCCAGCGTGTGCAACATCTGTTCCCCAGGATGCGAGTGAGGCTTAGGGAAGAAGACGGGCAGCACAATGGACTGGTTGAGGTGAAAAGCTGAGACCACCTTGGGAAGGAATTTAGGGTGGGTACGCAGGACAACCTTGTCATGGTGAAAAACAGTGAAAGGTGGGTCGGCGACCAGTGCATGCAGTTCGCTAACCCTCCTGGCAGAGGTGATGGCAATTAGGAAAAGCACCTTCCAGGTTAGAAGCCTGAGAGAAGTTGTGGCAAGAGGCTCAAACGGAGGTTTCATAAGAGCTGAGAGAACCACATTCAGGTCCCAGACGACAGGAGGAGGCTTGAGAGGCGGTTTGATGTTGAAGAGGCCTCTCATGAATCTGGAAACCAGAGGATGAGCCGTGAGAGGTTTTCCGAAAACAGGCTCATGGAACGCAGTGATGGCGCTGAGGTGGACTCTGATGGAGGTAGTTTTGAGGCCAGCGTTGGACAGAGAGAGCAAATATTCCAAGACAGTTTCCACCGCTAAGGAGGTGGGTTCCTGACGATGCCGGAGACACCAGGAGGAAAATCTGGTCCACTTCTGATGGTAACATTGGAGAGTGGCCGGTTTCCTGGACGCGTCCAAAATGAGGCGGACCGGTTGAGATAGGTTCTCCGGAGAGGTCAGCCCGAGAGAAACCAAGCTGTCAGGTGGAGCGAAGACAGATTGGGATGTAGTAGAGACTGATGCTGTTGCGTAAGTAGAGTAGGAAAGACAGGAAGAGGAATGGGCTCCCTGGAGCTGAGTTGAAGCAGGAGGGAGAACCAGTGTTGGCGAGGCCACCGAGGTGCGATGAGAATCATGGTGGCGTTGTCCTTGCGGAGTTTGGACAAAGTCCGCAACATCAGAGGAAGTGGAGGGAAGGCATACAGGAACCGATCCCTCCAATCGAGCAGGAATGCATCCGGGGCCAGACGGTGAGGAGAGAAGAGTCTGGAGCAGAATAGGGGCAGCTGATGATTGTGAGGAGCTGCAAAAAGGTCCACCTGCGGAGTGCCCCATCGAGCAAAGACGGAGAGTAGAGTCGGGGGGTCCAACGTCCACTCGTGGGGTTGAAGGATGCGACTGAGATTGTCGGCCAGAGAGTTCTGTTCGCCCTGGATATAGACCGCCCTGAGAAAGAGATTGCGGTCCGTGGCCCAGGTCCAGATGCGCAGAGCCTCCAAACAGAGGGGGCGAGATCCGGTGCCGCCTTGCTTGTTTATGTAGTACATGGCGACTTGATTGTCCGTGCAGAGGAGGAGGACTTGAGGGCAGAGGAGATGCTGGAACGCCTTGAGGGCGTAGAACATGGCTCTGAGTTCCAGGAAATTGATGTGATGACGACGCTCCTGTGGGGTCCAAAGTCCCTGGGTGCGCAGATCTCCTAGGTGAGCTCCCCACGCATAGGGGGACGCATCCGTGGTGATGATCATAGAGTGAGGGGGTAGATGAAAAAGTAGACCCCTGGAAAGATTTGAGGAGTTCAACCACCATTGGAGAGATTGCTGAAGAGATGATGTCACAGAGATGGGATGAGAAAGAAGATCCGTAGTCTGAGACCACTGGTTGGCGAGAGTCCACTGAGGCGTGCGAAGATGGAGACGTGCCAGAGGAAGGACATGCACCGTCGAGGCCATGTGACCCAGGAGGACCATCATCTGTCGGGCAGGGATGGAGGGATGCGTGAGCACCTGACGACAGAGGTGGAGCAGGGTCCGCTGACGATCGGAGGGGAGAAAAGCCCTCATTAGTGTGGTGTCCAGAACTGCTCCAATGAATTGAAGTCGCTGGGTGGGAAGCAGATGCGACTTGGGGTAGTTGATCTCGAACCCCAGGAGGTGGAGGAGAGAGATGGTGTGATGAGTAGCCTGTAGCACAAGTTGAGATGTAGGTGCTTTTACCAACCAATCGTCCAGATAGGGGAACACCTGGAGGTTGTGAGACCTGAGGAAGGCCGCTACCACTATAAGGCACTTGGTGAAGACCCTGGGTGAGGAGGCGAGGCCGAACGGTAGCACCTTGTACTGATAGTGATGGTGCAACACCTGGAACCGCAGGTAGCGGCGAGAAGTTTGATTGATGGAGATGTGAGTGTAGGCCTCTTTGAGGTCCAGGGAACATAGCCAGTCGTGTTGAGAAAGAAGAGGGTAGAGCGTGGCAAGGGAGAGCATTCTGAACTTCTCCTTGACCAGACACTTGTTGAGGTCCCTGAGATCGAGAATGGGACGGAGGTCTCCCGTCTTTTTGGGTACCAGGAAGTAGCGGGAGTAGAATCCCTGCCCCCTTTGATCTGGAGGTACTTCTTCGATGGCATTGAGAAGGAGGAGGGATTGAACCTCCCTCAGGAGGAGGGGGGTTTGAGATGAGTTTGAAGCAGACTCTACGGGAAGGTTGTCCGGAGGTAGAGTCTGGAAGTTGAGAGAGTAGCCGTGGCGGATGATGTTGAGGACCCACTGGTCCGATGTAATGATTTCCCAACGGCTGGAGAAAATGGTGAGACGACCTCCGATGGGTTGTGGAAGAGGTAGCAAGGGTGGATGACTGGCTATGCCCTGGAGAGAAGAGTCAAAAGGGCTGAGTTTGTTTAGTAGGCTGAGGAGGCTTAGAGGGCTGAGAGGCCTGAGACCGAGCCTGAGCGTGATGTTGTTGTTGACGGGGCCGCCTAGATTGCTGGGGAGGCGGATTGAGTGGCCTGGCTGAGAACCTCCGTTGATAAGATGTTTGTGGCCGATAAGGTCGGGTAGGCGGTGCCTTCTTTTTCGGCTTGATCAGGGTGTCCCACCTGGTCTCATGGGCAGAGAGTTTCTGGGTGGTGGAATCCAGTGACTCTCCAAAAAGCTCATCCCCGAGACAGGGGGCGTTGGCCAGACGGTCCTGGTGGTTGATGTCCAGGTCGGAGACTCTGAGCCAGGCCAAGCGACGCATGGCTACAGCCATGGCAGAGGCCCGAGAGGTGAGCTCGAAGGAGTCGTATATCGAGCGGACCATATACTTGCGCATTTGGAGAAGGCCAGAGATGTGCTGTTGGAATAGCGGGACCTTGCGCTCAGGTAGGTACTTCTGGAGGGCAGACAGCTGTTGGACCAAGTGTTTGAGATAGAAGGAAAAATGGAAGGAATAGTTGTTTGCCCTGTTGGCAAGCATGGCATTTTGGTAAAGCCTCTTGCCAAACTTGTCCATGGTCTTACCTTCTCTGCCAGGAGGGGTAGAGGCATAGACACTGGAGCCCTGAGTCTTTTTTAAGGTGGATTCCACCAGAAGGGACTCATGGGGCAATTGAGATTTGTCGAATCCAGGAATAGGGATGACACGGTAAAGGTTGTCCAGTTTACGGGGAGCTCCCGGTACCGTGAGGGGATTTTCCAAGTTTTTGTAGAAAGTCTCCCGTAGGATGTCATGTACGGGAAGCTTGAGGAACTCCTTAGGAGGTTGCTCAAAGTCTAAGGCTTCTAAAAAGGCTTGGGACTTTTTGGAGTCAGATTCCAGGGGAAGGGACAGAGCAGCAGACATTTCCCTCAGAAATTTAGAAAAGGAGGACTGTTCAGGTTTAGAGGTGGCATCAGGTGCCGATGGTTCCTCATCAGATGAGGAGGGATCCTCCTCGGTACCGAGAGGAGTCTCCTCCCATAAATCAGGGTCCCTGACCTCTGGTGCATGTCGGGACACCGGGGTGGAGGGCGCGGTGTGGCGAGTCTTGGACAAAGATTTACCAGAGCGCACCGAAACGGTACCAGGGGAGGACGATCGGCGTCGTTCTCGGTCCCGAGAAGAGTGCCGGGCTGCCTGGTGCCGAGGAGGATCCACTGTGGGTTGAGAATGAACCACTGGATCATCATGAAGTTGTTGGGCCGAAAGAATCGGCATCGAGGTGTTCACCGGTACCGAAGGAGTGGATACCGGGGGCTCGGTGCGGGGCTCGGGCCGGTCTGGTACCGGAAGGAGCGGTGCCAGGATAGAGGGTAGCAGTTGTTCAAGTTGTTTCTTCAACTGCTCCTGAAGCTGAGTTTGTAGAATGGCCGAGATACGGTCATCTAGGGGTGGCATCGGAACCGCTTTCTTTTTCTTCGGTTCCTTGGATGCCGCTCCACGCCCCGGCGATGAGGAGGCCGATGACGAGGCACTCACCGATATCGGGGCGGAGCGTTTACGGGACCGGTGCGATGCCGGTAGGGACGGTGTCGCCACCGTAGCAGGAGGGCGCTCGAGGGAAGAGGAAGGCTTCTTAGCCGGCTTACCTGGCGCCAGTGGCGCCGATGCGGGGTCGGTCGGTGTCGAGCTTGACGGTGCCGATTTTTGCGGTACCGCCGTTGAAGGAGATGAATCCATCGCCGACTCGGTGCCGAAGAGAAGGGTTTGCTGGATTCTTCGGTTTTTAAGAGTTCGTTTTTGCAAAGTGGCACAGCGGGTGCAGGAGTCCGCCCGATGCTCCGGACCCAGGCACTGCAAACACCAATTGTGTGGGTCAGAAACGGAGATCGGGCGTGCACACCGCTGGCACTTCTTAAAACCGACCTGCGGGGGCATGAAGGGGAAGATAGCCTCCGCAAAATCGAAGTCCGAGGCCTGTATAATGGCAACAGGCCCCGCCGGGGCAAAAACGAAAGTAAAGGAAAAAATCAAAGTTTTTTTTTTTTTTTTTTGCAATTCAAATAAAAAGAAAACCCGAAGGTAGAGGGAGAAAAATTTAGAAAAAAAGCGCGAGCGGGAAGGCAAAAAGTGATTTCAACGGCCGTTGAAAAAATACACGCGTCTTCTTCGCTCCGCGGAAACGAAGAAACTGGGGACCACGCACTCCTCCGTCGGGCGGGAAGGCACTCGCGCACGCGCGGTGCGGCCAACTAGAAACTTCTAGTTAAAAAGGTCCGTACCGAGGGCTCCGTCGGTGACGTCACCCATGTGTTAAGAATATGCTGCCTGCTTGTCCTGGGATAATGATCTGACCCGACTTTTGCTGCTTAGGAGTGGAAATTTCCTTATGGAATAGATCTGATTTGGAGGCAGAGATGCTTTCCTTTTCAGAGAGTGTTCCCTTTCTCTTTGTTAGTATGACTGCCTGCCTGACTTAAAGGAGAAAAAGAAGCACTCTTCCCATGTTTTATCACTTGCTTACTTACAGAAGTGTTGAACTGCAGATCTTGAGGAAAGTGGTCTGGGGAGATAGGGAGAGGAAGTGGGGCTGTATGTGCATGTGAAGTGATGGTCTTGATTCTGGCCTTGCTTGCCTAAGTTCCCAGTGCAGGCAAGATTGCTTTGCTGCTTCATGCATGACTGAACTCTTGTCAAGGAAGAGAAGTCCAGGGCATCAAGCAAGAAGCCAGCAGTGACACAGATATATTTGAGGAAATGTGAAAGTGCATGTAAAACTGCTCATTGTGCCAATGTGTCCCAAGGATGCAGTTAAATTGGAGTTGAAAAATACTTAAGTCTTGAAAGAAAACAATCACACCTATGAAGACACACATAGAAAGTGCATACCCATGATGTTGGAGGGAGGAGGGGTTTGCGAGACTAAAGCAATATGGAAACCCCCATACATACTCAAGAGTTCTATTTTAGACTTCTTTATAGAGAATGACGCTTGGACAAATTTTCCCCCGTCCTTGCAGGAACTCATTCCCTGTCCCATAGAGCAGGGGTGCCCAACGCGTCGATCGCGATCGACCAGTAGCTCAGGAAGGCAACTCGAGTCGATCGCACTCGTGTTGCTGTCCTGATCTACGGGCCGATCAGCCTTCCTCTCCAGTGTTCTCCCTAGGGCCTTTTAGCTGGGCGGTCCGCCCAGCTGTCATCTGCCACTGCTGAACATTAAAACCAAAAAACCGGCTTGGAGATTTCAGCCCCTAGCGAACTTATGCTCCGGGCTCTAACGTGTGCGTGCAGGCTTCTCTTCTCTTCCCTCCGAAACCGGAAGTTACGCCCGGGGAGGGGGGGGGGGAGAAGGGAAGCCTGCACGCACATGTTGAGAGCCCTGAAGCAAGCGTTCGCTACGGGCTAAGGCGGGAGACATGTTAGTGAAGCATTTCCTCTTCTTGCTGCCGGGTCCTGCCTACTTTCTGTTTCCGCGAAGGCAGGACCCGGCAGCATTTCCCCCAACAGTTCCTCGCGATGCTGGTCGGCCGAAGCAGGGAGAGGTTGGGGCGGCGGCAGCTTTCGGGCCTGTTATTGGTGGCGGTTTGGGTCCTGGTCCCCGATGGCAGTTTGGGTCCCCGATGGCAGTGTCTTGGGGGAGGGCAGGGAGAAAGAAAGAAAGAAAAAGGGCAGGCAGGGAGACAGAAGGAAAGAAGAGAAACAGAAAAAAAGGAAAGGGAGGCAGAGAGAAAGAAAGGGCAGGGGAGAGGAAGGAAAAGTTGGGGGAGGGAATGAGGTGTGGAGGAGAGGAAGCATACAGGCTGAAAGAAGGGAAGAAAGACTGGATGCACAGTCAGAAGAAGAAAGTGCAACCAGAGACTCATGAAATCACCAGACAAGGTAGGAAAAATGATTTTATTTTAAATTTAGTGATCGAAATGTGTCTCAATTTATATCTGCTGTCTATATTTTACACTAAGGTCCCCTTTTACTAAACCGCAATAGAGTTTTTTAGCGCAGGGAGCCTATGAGCGTCGAGAGCAGCGCTGGGCATTCAGCGCAGCTCCCTGCGCTCTAAAAACTGCTTTCGTGGTTTAGTAAAAAGGGAGGGGGTATATTTGTCTATTTTTGTATGGTTGTTACTGAGGTGATAGTGCATAGAGTCATCTGCTTTGACCTCTTTGAAAAACCCTGGAATAGGAATGATAATTAACATTTTCTATGCGTACAGTGTGCATTGTGTTTTTTTTAAATTTTATTGTTGGTAGATCATTTTGACTTGGTCATTTTAAAAGTAGCTCGCAAGCCCAAAAAGTGTGGGCACCCCTGCCATAGAGTATCGACGCTGTCCCTGCCCCATTCCTGTAAACTCTGCCTTAACTGTACAAGCCTCAAATACTTATGATTTCAAAGTGTTTGAGGCTTGTGCAAATGAGGATAGTTTGCAGGAATGGGGCAGGAAAAGAACTCATCGGGACAGGAAAATGAGTTTCTATGGGGACAGGGAAAAATTTGCCTGTGTCATTCTCTACTTCTTTGAGCTATGTTTCCCTCCTCTGTTTTTCTTTTCATACTGTAGTTCTCCCTCTTCCCTTCACATCCATGTCATGTCTTCACACACTCCTATCCTTTAACTTTTTTTTTAACTATTGTAAGCTGCCTACATATTTTATATTGGACAGAATATCAAATCCTAATAAATTTAGGAATAATCCAGTTTACATGATCTGATGACTACATAAAGAGCAGCTTTTTAAAAAGGGTGTTCATTTCTCATGTATTTTAGAACAGGATTTGCACGCATACAGCCCGTTTTAAAATACATGAGAAATGGATATCCAATTGCTGGCTACACTCAAAACGAACATCCATTTTACAAACTGAACTATTGTAATGATCAGGGCATCAGGTTCCCCAAGCCTCAAGAAGGGAGTGGACCTAAGGTTACAATACTGACCTGGAAGGGAAGGTACCAATTCTCAGAGAGGGGGCAGGTTTTAGATCAGGCCCAATTTCCCTGGTTCACAAAACCAAGACTTAAGGGTCTAGTCAGACTCCAGAGACATGGGGCCAACCTTCCCTACACCCATGCACTACCAAGGGTAAAACACTCACACCACACTGTAATATCAAAGAGCAACAGTCCCACTTTATTGAGCTATTACACTCTCATACAAAACTAAGAAAATTTATATAAGAGTTTCAAAACAATGAAAAAAGCATTAAATAGCATTTTCTGGTAAATAGATGCAAACCATGTAATACTGCTCAGCATTTGGGGACATAATATGTAATGTTACTGTCTTGGAAACAGTCATTTTGACCAGCATATCTCATATGAACTTCTACAATAGGTCTGCCTGACACTGAATGCTCTGCACATGTCAACCGCATGTAAACACAAGGTAGCTTCCTGAAAGCGTAGACAAGACAAACATTTGATCCCTTGTATGATTCTTCTCAGCTTCTGTTGGGTTAAAAAGACATCATTGTTTAACATTTTCCTCACAGACTGTAATTTGAAGATGAACCCCCTTTATTAGCCCAGTTAAGTGCAGAGAAACAAAGATCAGCAGAGAGGCAAGAGAACCATTTCCAGGATTAGCAGCTGACAGAAATTCAGTCAGCAAAAAACTACATTTACTTATTTGAAGAGAACATGTTTCTATAAAATTAGAAACTCCCACAATGTACATAGCAGTGACATATACTTGCTAATAATGATAAGGGAAAGGTTGGATGGTATGATTTATAGCATGTTTCTGGCCATCTCACCAGGCAAGATTGCTCCTTTTCACCCTGTACAAAGAAAGAAAAAACAAACAAACAGATTTCTACAATGGAGATGAATGATTTTTTTCTTTCACAGAATCAGTAGGCTAAAAACAAGTTGCTATGAAGCCATCAGCTACATCTCTATGGTGAGGCAGAAGGGGGAATAGAATTTCACAGCTAGCTAGTCAGCATAGCACAAGACTCCTCAAAACAAACCCTTTTCAAAACTGTTATCAATTTAGACATTACAAGGGAGAACATTAGTTCTGTCTCTAATATGTTGAGATTGTTCCGGAAGTCCTGAGTTGAGGAGTAGCTTAATGGTTAGTGCACTGGCCTGATAACCAAGGGAACTGGGATTGATTCCCACAGCAGCTCCTTGTGACTCTGGGCAAGTCACTTAACCTTCCACTGCCCCAGATGCAAAATAAGTGCCTGCTTATAATAAGTAAACTTCTTTGATTGTGCCCAGAGAGGCAGTATATCAAATACCATCCCCTGACCCTTTCCCTAAGCATACCTTAGCCTCCATACTGAGAACAAAAAAATCAAGCAACTATAAGCTGGTTTCTTCAAAATGAAGTAGGCTGCAGGTTTCTTGGCTCTCGTAGTTTCACAAAATGCCAAGAAACATGTAGCCTACTTCATTTTGAGGAAACCAGCTTATAGGCTGCAGAATTTTGACCATTCTCAATCTGGCGGCCTTGGGCTTAACACCGATTACAAGGCCTGTTCAGGACCCTGGAAAACAAATTCAGTAAATCAGAGTGCATATCTGACCCTGAAAAATTCAAAAAGGTACTGGTGGACAAGTCACTTGCTTAAGTAAAGAAGGCTACTTTATCTACGACTGTCTAAAACTTCCATTACATCAAGGATTGGGCAGTTGAAAGAGCTTTTGGGGGAAACTTTCTCCTCACAAAGGTGATTTGCTTTCATCCAATACCACCAGAGGATCTGCTCCAGTGAACATTTATTTACAAGTCAAACAGTGTCAGAATAGATCCACATACCCGAGTCTTTGTCCCAGAAGCAATCCATCTATTTGGCTCCACTTCAAAAAGGTGTATCTCCTGCTAAGAGTAACACAAGAACAAAGAAATCAGTTTTACTCTTCCACACTTTTTTGGTGAGCATCCCAGGAATGTTTTGACCTTCATGTGCTCTCTAGAACCCCATCATGGCTCCCTTATACACTCCCCTAATTCTACAGTCTTGCACACCTCTTTTTACACTTGGCACACAAAACTGCACACCCAGGTTATTGAAAACTGCCAGTTAGTTACACATGTAACTTGTTAACTTAGGCACTAAGTAACTATAGCTGGCACATAACTGCACTTAGTCTGCATTATAAAACCTTAGCCTGCAAATTCTAAGCATGTAAGTAAAAACATTTAGCATTTACATCATAACATGGTGTTAAGTGATTGCATTTAAAATTAGGCATGTAACTGCACACTTACACTGTTTTCTACACCAGCAATTATATACATAGTTATCAATACAGAATTTGCACTTAACACACAGCATCCCAGCGTCTGACTTTAGGCAATCTGTAGAGAACTACAGCCTCTGTACTTTAGGGGGTGAGGGAGTTGTAACAACACTACATCTCACCCTTGAAGTTAAGTTTGTAGATTCATAGACGCTGTAATGAGACTTTTTGCTAATGGTGTACATCAGTGGTCTCAAACTTTGCAGGGCCACTTTTTGGATTTGTAGGTACTTGGAGGGCCTCAGAAAAAAATAGCTAATGTCTTATTAAAGAAATGACAATTTTACATGAGGTAAAACTCTTTATAGTTTATAAATCTTTCCTTTTGGCTAAGTCATAATAATAATATTGTCATTTATAGCTAAAGAAACATATGATTAAGAAACTGTTTTATTTTACTTTTGTGATTATGACAAACATACCGAGGGCCTCAAAATAGTACATGGTGGGCTGCGAGTTTCAGACCACTGATGTACATGTACACTTCCAAGTTGCTCTGCTCCCATTTTGTCTGTCTGACCCCGCAAAATTCAGAAGGCACACATGAAAAGTTCAAGTGCCATCCTGAGTGAAGAAGGTCACTTTGATCTACGACAGCCTAAAATCGCACCACCCAAACCTTATGGCAGCGAGAGGAACAGCCGTCGGGAAAGCACTCTTTGCAGGAGAACATGAACAGTGTCAGAACAGATCTACATACCCTACAAGTCTTTGTCCCAGCAGCAATCCATTTATTTGGCCCCTCTTCAAAAGGTGTACCTTCTGCCAGAGTAACACAAAACCAAAGAAGAAATCAGTTTTCGATCTTCACTACGGGGGATAGTCTATAAACGCTGTCGAAACTTAGGCACTGGTAAATGCCCTACCAGCGCCCAAGTTAATCGAGACATGCCATTTAAAGCAGTGAAAATTGTTAAAAATAAAAGTACCTATCAGCATCTAAATAAAAGGCACCGGAATCATGCCTATAGAGGCGCTTTACACCACGTTGGGTGCGGCTAAAACTGGAAATGGCGTTAGGTACGATTTACAACACAGATAGGCACTGGAAATGTGGGCCTGGAAAACCCTGGCCTACATTTCTGGTGTCTTATCTTTTGTGGGGGCGCAATTCTCCATAGGACGCCATTGCGTGATTGACATGAGCCTGAGTATACAATCTGTCTTGGCCCTTGAATAATCTGTCTTGGCCCTTGAATAATCTCCCACAGATGATTCCTATTTTAGATCTACTAAACTATCAGTTATTTTAGGTCTAATATTACTGAACTGTTAGTCAAACAAAGAATAATATAGTTTACTACCTACTACATCTTTTCAAGAAGAGTTTGTATGAAATGCAAACTTAAATTACTACCTTCAAAACATTTCTTTTTAAACCCTGGGGCATTATTTCAGTTTACATGCAAACAATTTTGCTTGCAAAACCACAAGGTTAACTTTTTAATAAGCCCTTTTTTCAAATTATACTTCCTATAAAAGCATTCTGATTTCTGCCCTTGTTGCTGGTGTACCACAAAATGCCTCTAATATTCTGCAGCTTCCACTACTCCCAGAAACAGAATAAGAGACCAATGAAAAGGAGAAATTAGGTCCTTACCTGCTAATTTTCTTTCAGTCCTTCCAGACTGGCACAGAAACAGATGGGTTTACACCCCTCTGCCAGCAGGTGGAGACTGAGACATTGACTTTTAGCTTCAGTACAAGTGGGCTGTGCAGTCCCCATTACAATCAGTCTGATGAATAGCCAATTAGAAATCAACTAGGCTGAACAAGAACAAACCAACTCCACACTCACAAGAAGAGTCCAAAGTGGACCAGAAAACACTGCTGGATACTGATTAGATCAAGAACCTTAAAACGTCTCCACAGTTCGCCTGCTAAACCAGTCAAACTAAATGCCCCTGCTCTTATTAAACTCCCCAACCACCAAGACAACCAACTCCCGCAGAGAAAAAAAAAACACACTCTTCGCAGAAAAAACACCAAATAAAATACCGCCGGACTGGAGGGACTAAAAAAGAAAATTAGCAGGTGAGGATCTAATATCTCCCTCTTTAGCGTCCCTCCAGACAGGCACTGAAAAGGATGGGACATACCAGTATTCATCATGGGCGGGACCCCTAAAGGGCCGCCACAAAAACATGCTCACCGAACACCGTGTCCCGGCGTGTCTGACCAAATCGCAGCTTTAGATATCTCCACTGGAGGTACGAGAAGACTCGGCCCAAGAAGTTGCCTGACCCTGAGGAAATGAGCTTTCAGAAATTCTGGAACAGGCTTTTTTTGAAGAAGGTACGCCGAAGTGATAGCTTCCTTGATCCAGCGTGCAATGGTAGCCTTGGAAATAACCATCCCCTTTACAAGAGCTTGCTAAAAAGACAAAGATTGATCTAACATATGGAACTCCATAGGCCGCTGAACCTAAGAGCGAAGGACTCTATGGACATCCAATTTGCGCAACTGTCTCTGCTCCAACGAGCCCTCCTGACAACCCAAGACTGGGAGGACCACGAACTGGTTAATATGGAAAGGCAAAACCACCTTTGGAAGAAAGGAGGGAACCGGCCACAGTATGACCCACTCTTTAGAGAACTCCAGGAATGGAGGCAGACAGGAAAAGGTCTGCAGTTTGGAAATGCATCTTGTGGAAGTAATGGTCACCAGGAACACCGCCTTAAGAGTAAGGTCCTTCCAACATGCAGAAGTCAAGAGGCTTAAAAGATGGATGAACAAGCACAGAGAGAACCAGATTAGGATCCCAGGTGGTAACCGATGGCCGAAGCAATTTTGCAGTTCTCAAGAATCGAATCACATCTGGAAAAGAGGGCAAACACCGACCATGCAAAAGACTGTGGAAGGAAGAAAGTGGCCATCTCCACCTTAAGGGAGAATTAGGCAGGCTGCGCTCCAGGTCATTTTGCAGAATCTCCAAGATTGGGATCCAGTGCACGACGACTAAGAAAATCCACCTGGACATTGTCTACACTGGCCTCCGCCCATTCCATAAGGAGGGATCTCCAGTGCCACCAGATGATTCTTGGTGCCCCCCACTGACGAATGACATAAGCCACCGCTGTGGCACTGTCTGAGAGAACTCGAACTGACTTGTCCTCCAGAAAGGATTGAAATTCCACTAATGCTAGCCGAATGGCTCGTTTCCAGAACATTGATCGTCAAGGACGCCTCCACCAACGACCAGCTGCCTTGAGCAGAGAGACCGAGACTGGCATCAGTGATAAGCACTCTCCACTAGGGTTGATCAAAACTCACTCCCTGAACAAGATTGGAAGACTAGAGCTACCAGTGCAGGCTGTGACAAATTAATCCCATAAGAGGGACAGGAGTGTCCAGATCGTGAATCTGTGGCAACCACCACTGAAGAAATACATACTGAAGAGGATGCATGTGAGCCTGAACCCACCGGACCACTTCTAGGAAGGCTGCCATGGACCCCAAGACCTGCATTGCCTGTGGACATCGGCAATCCATCAGGGAGCGAATCTGCATTTGCATATCCAAGCCTCTGGAAGGAAGCTGGTGTCGAACAGAACACAAAGATACTCCAAGCACCAAGACAGAGCCAACTGGCTCTTGGACAGATTGACCACACAGCCCAGGAACTGCAGAAACTCCACAGCTGGGAGCTCAGAAGGAAGCGCCCAAAACTGATAATGCTCTCCCAAAATCACAAAGTGAAGAAATCATTGATGGGAGGCCCAAATCAGAACATGCAGATAAGCCTCTGACAGGCCAAGAGAAGTCAGAAATTCCCCAGGCTGGAAAGCAAGAATTATGGATTTCAGGGTTTCCATGCAAAAAGATGGAACCCGGAGAATTCTGTCGACACTTTTTAGATCCAAAATGGGCCGAAAAGACCCACCTTTTTTAGGCATTGCAAAGTAAATCTATACCTGCCAGTGCAAATCTCTTGAGGAGGCACTGGGACTACCACTTTGAGGTCCAGAAGAGGAAACAATTTGGCAAAAGTCAGGAAAATAGAGCATAACCGTCCCAAATCACTTCTAGGACCCACTGATCTGTCATGATGGATCACTCCCGGTAAAACTCCCACAACTGGGCCCCGACCAGAATGGAGGGGGGGAGGGAAGGAGAAGAACCCATAACGAGTCACTGGGTCAAACAGGTGGAGGAGAAGCCTCCAAAGGAGTCACGAAGCCTCCCCCCCCTCCAGCGGGCCCCCGAAAGGACTGCATATACTGACTGAAACAGGAACGAGGTCACACCTGGGCCAGGCCGATACCTATGAAATTAACACAAACATCCACAGGTGTAACCACCTTGCAAAGTCTGACAAGATCAGTCCTCCGGTAACCGAGGCACCTTTGAATCACATAAGGACTGAACCAGCTTATCTAACTCCTCTCCAAAGAGACAGGAGCCTGAAAGGGAAACTTACTGCCTTAGAAGTCATATCCTCCACCCAACCCCAAAGCCACAGAGTATGGTGGGTCGCTATTCCGAGAGCTATGGACTTGGTTGTATCAAAGAAATAAGAAAGTGCCCAGCTCAATCTTAGTGACTTCCTGATCTGCCAAAGACCAGTCCACAGACTCGCAGTCAAGAACCAGCTCACACCACCGAAAACAGGCCCGAGCAACAAAACCATCACAAATCATCACCTGGACAGCCACAACAAAACTTTGTTTAAGGAGAGCCTCCATTTTACGGTCCTGAAGGTCTCTCAGGGCCGAACTACCTTCAACTGGCACTGTATGTCTACACGCAATAGCCGAGACCACCGCATCAACTATAGGAGACTTAAAAGTTTCTCTATCCCCATTAGGAATGGGATAGAGAAACTGGCCATTGGACTGTGCCATGCAAAAAGGCACGTCCGGAACTTTCCACTAGTGCTGCCCGAATCATGAAAAAAAAATGATTCGATTCAGCCTATTGAAATCGATTTTTCAATTCAATTTTCCTGCCCAACTGGGATTGTTGTTTTTTTTTTTTTCAAACATCCTGGTGGGTTTATTTTATAGTCTCTTCACCCACTTCACCCCTTTGCCCTCTCCTACCCACACTGGTGTTGTGGTGTAAACAAAATAAATTTAAAAAAGACTTCCTCTCTCTGTTAAGTACTAGCTCACGTTCGTGGTCTAACACCAGCTCAGGCAGGGTACACATTTCAAAACTGACATATTGCAATCACAAAACAGAAAATAAAATTATTTTTTCTACCTTTTGTTGTCTGGTCATTATTAAAATTATGTTAGTCCCAGGCTCTAGTTTCTGTTTATCTTGATAACTCGTTTGCCAGGGTCTCCTGCCATTTGTCGTCTTCTTCTTTCTCCATGCTAACCATCTTCCATCTCTGTCCTCCCCTTCCGTTTCCCTTCCATCCTCCGGAGGTCTGGCATCTTTCCTTTTTTTTTTTTTATGTTGAATCAATTTTTATTATTATCAAAGAACACAGAACAAACCAATAGGTCAGAACCACAGTAACAATGGAAAACAGCAGAAACAAAATAGGAGATCCAACAATCCCACCCACACCACCCCCCCCCCCCAAACCCCCTAGTCTGAGACGAGAAAAAGTGAGTGCAGTAGGCTTGGACTCAGATAGCCCACTGCCCAAGACAATAAGGAACACCAACACAGAAAGAAAGAAGGAAGAGAGCAAAGAAGAAGAAGAAAGAAAGAGAAAGAAGCATACCTGGCGCCCCTCAAGGATGGAACACAAGCCCAGGTCTCCGAAAAAGTCACAAGGAATTTAGAATGTCACTTCTAGCCCGTGGTGAGAGTGAAAAAAGGTAAGAATCCCAGATCCGAAGAAAGAGTCGCCTCCGTCGTAAGCTATAAGACGCATCTTTACACTCCAGCAGCAGCAGAGCATGCAAACGGTTCCTCCATTCCCAAAAGGATGGAGAAAGTTCCCCAATCCAGACAGATAGAATTACTTTCTTCCCCAAGACCCCCACCCGTCTCATAAACTGCCGCTGACCCAAATCAGACAAGCGGAAGGCCTCATACTTATCCAGCAAGAGACCAGCGGCAGAAAAAGGTAATGTAGTACCAAAGACGCTCTCCACATATGTTACAACCTGCCGCCAAAAACGTTTGATTTTCACACAAGACCAGAAGGCATGGATAAACGAATGGGGTTGCTGGAGGCACTTAGGGCATAAAGGAGAGTCCGTGTAACCCGAATAATATAACTGACTTTTCGTAAAATAGCCCCGATGAAGAACCCTAAACTGACACTCCCGTAGATCTGCATTAACGGAAACTCCCGGGAGTCTTGCAATCAAGGAAGGGAGATCCAAAGCGTCTCGTGCTATCCCCAGATCCTGGCACCAACGGGCGTGTAGGACAGCTCGATCAGCCGGACCCAATAATCGATGGAGATCCTTATACAGACCCGAAACTGTAAACCCATCCTCCAAATATGGATCCAGCAGCGCCGCAAATTTGTTCTCAATAGGAAAAACCAAAGCGGCTCGGGGGAGGGATCGAACATAATGTTGAAGTTGCCGAAACGCAAGGAAGTCTCCCACAGAGAAAACACCCGACCGGACCAAAGCATCCCAGGACATTAAAGAACCATCTGCCTGAAGAACATGGGTAAGTAACGTGAAGTCCCGGGATGCCAATTTACGAAAACTAGCAGTCTCCATGCCCGGGCTGAATTGCAGATTCCCCTGAATAGGTAAGTATCTAGTAGTCGAGGGAGTACCCTTCCAGGAGTCCAACACATAAGACCATATGACACGCAGCGAGTGCAACAACAAACTCCCCCGAAGAGCCCCCGGCAAGGCAGAACGGGGCGCGTGCACCAAAGACAAAATATGCCAAGGTGCAAAAAATTCTTTCTCATAACATTTTGGAGTAAAATCCCGACGATCCGAAAGCCACTCCCCCAAAAAACGCATCAAACAGGCAGCATTATATAACCGAAAATGTGGTAGCCCCAGTCCCCCTCCTCCCCACGCGCCGAGCAGATAACGCAGCGCCACCCTTGGTCGCCGTCCCCCCCAACAAAATCTAGAAAGCATAGAATGTAACTTGGTAACATCCCGTTTCAAGAGCCATAAAGGGAGCAACTGCAAAGTATAAAGCCATTTTGGAAAAAGAACCATATTAAACAAATTGATCCTACCCGACAAGGACAGAGGAAGAGGAGACCAACGAGCAAAACACTCAGCCGAAGAACTGAATAAAGAATCAATGTTAACACGATATAACTCGGAAGTACGAGGCGTCAGCAGAATCCCTAAATAACGAAACGAAGAAGAAGCCCATTGAAGGGGAAAGGATCCAGGCCAAGAATCCCGCAAGACCGAGGATGTGGCCAACGCCAGAGATTTATCAAGGTTAAGCTTAAAACCCGAATAGTCTCCATATTCTTGAAAAGTGGCCATCAGATTGGACAGAGACACCACGGGTTCCGAGATATGGACCAGGAGATCGTCCGCAAATGCCGAGATCTTAAATTCGGAAGAACCAATTCGAATACCCGGAATAGCTCCATTAAGCTGAATATCACGGATCAAAGGGTCTAACGACAGAGCAAAAAGCAATGGTGAAAGGGGACAGCCCTGACGCGTGCCACGACATATGGGGAAGGAAGGAGAACAAAGACCATTGGCCCACACAAAAGCTGTAGGAGAGTGATAAAGCACCCGAATCGCGTCCTGGAAAAAGCCCGTAATGCCATACCGAGTTAAAACCTCGAATAAAAAATTCCAAGAGACCCGGTCGAAGGCCTTCTCAGCATCGAAGCTGACCAATAGAGAAGAAAGTTGGGTTCTCTCCACGAATTCCAAAGACGCCAATATAGATCTAATGTTTTTCACACTCGTACGCCCCTGCACAAAGCCCACCTGAGGGGAAGCGATCAACTCAGGAAGAACACAAGCCAATCGATTAGCCAAAACCTTGGCGAACAACTTGGCCTCCACATTCAGCAGCGAGATGGGGCGATAAGAAGAAGAGAGGGCTGCATCCTTATGGGGTTTCAATAGCACAACTATTTGAGCCGAAGTGAGAGACTCCGGAAGGGCACCCCGTTGAATAGCTGCTGTGAAGGTATCAGCTAAGACTGGAGCCACCGTAGGAAGTAAGAGTTTATAAAATTCCATGCGGAAACCATCCGGTCCGGGGGCCTTTAACAAGGACCCCTTCTGTATGACGCCTGCCACCTCCTCTGCCGTTACAGGGGCATTAAGTTTAGCTACCGCCCTATCAGACAGGCATGGAAGGGAGAGGCCATCCAAATATGCCGTGCCGTCCATTAAATCAGATTGCTGTGAATAAAGCTTCCTATAATAGTCAAAAAACACTGCATTAATCTCGGCGTCCGTCCGGACCAAACCCCCCCCTGCCGCTCGAAGTTGCAAGATATGTGTACGTCCCGCCGAACGACGGAGCACCTTTGCCAGAAGCGCCCCTCGTTGATTCCCATGGCGAAAGAATTGATATCTATAATAAGCAAGTGACTTGACTGTTCTAGCATGCAACAATTCCTGAAGCTTACACTGGGAAGCTAAGAGCTGGGAACGCAAAGAGGAAGCGTGAGATAGACTATAAAGCCGACGGAGGTTACCAATCCTACGTTCCAACTGCAAAAGCTCCCTATCCCGAGCACGACGTTGATGGCTGGAATAGGCCATAATCTCACCACGGAGGACCGCTTTCGCAGCCTCCCAGAAAAGCGTAGAATCAGCCCGATGGTCCATATTATGTAGTTGATAGTCAGACCATTTCTGAAGCAAGAATTCCTGAAATCTCGAGTCCTGATACAAACGGAGCGGAAATCGCCAACGGAAAGAACCCGGTGGGGAGACATCCAAGTGCAAGAGTAACAATAGCATGGCATGATCGGAAACATCAAAGGAACCAATCGAGGCCGATTCAATCTGAGAAAACAAAGCGCTAGAGGTCAGCCAGTAATCAATCCGGGATAAGGACGCATGGGCTCTAGATAAATGAGTGTAGTCACGCTCACCTGGGTGAAGCGTCCGCCAAACATCAATAACGTCCAAGGAGGAACAAAGTAAAGAAATACCTTTAGTAGGCTGCATCCGATCCTGGGGAGCAGGAAGTGATTTATCCAGCAAGGGATCATGAACACAATTAAAATCTCCCCCCACGAGCAATGGCACATCTGACTGTTGGCCCAGTAGGCGAATAAGTGAGGAGAAAAATCGAGAGTCATAAGTGTTAGGAGCATACACATTACAAAGAATCAGGGGCCTATGATTAAATAGTACCTTGGCTATGATGTACCTACCACCAGGATCCGTCCATTGCTGTTGAATAACAAAGGGTAGCCCCTTCCGAATCAAAATCAAAACCCCGGCCTTACGATTGCTCGCAGGTGCCCCCAAATGCTGACCCACCCACCAGGTCTGTAGTTTAGCATGCTCCGCTGCTGACAGATGCGTCTCCTGCAGAAAGACCAGATCAGCTCTCTGACGGTTCAGGGCTCTCAAGATCTTATGTCGTTTAATAGGCGAAGTGACACCATTTATATTCCAAGAAATACATCTAAGAGGCTTCATAAGAAAATGGATATAGACAAAAATCAGGCAAAAATCCAGAAAGAAAACCGAGAGCAAGGCCGTCCCAGCCCGCGACCAGCTCCCAGAACCTCAATCTAGACCCGAGCATCCACCAAAGGATAAAAGCCAGCCACAGGGCACCAGGAATACGGAAGGAGAAAAAGAAAAGAAGAAGAAAGAGAAAGAGGAAAGAATAGAAAGAGAACAGAAGAACCCCCAGCATATCCACCCCCCCACCCCTCCCCCCGCCGCCCCTTCCCCATCCCTCATGTGACCCACTAGTGGTCCTAGGGTCCTGTGGAACAGCTCCCAACTCCCCCTCCCAATAAACCACACCAAGAAGAACCACCCCCCAGCCCCTCACATCAATCCCACCGCCACACATCCAAAATGAAAGCCTCCTGAGTCCTACCCAACCCATACATAAACCGATCCAAGAACACGTGTGATGTCCAATAACAGGTTGAGCAGCAAAATAAACCACTACAGGGCAGAACAATAGAATGCTCGTAAACAGTATATAGTGGCCTAGCGAGCCTCCATATGTGCCACCCAAACCACCCACCCCGCATGCAAACCTTCCCACCCGTATCCTCTTCATACACACCACTCCCCCAACCGGTCAACAACTGCAAGAAGGACGTACCCCCCCCCTCCAATACAGAACTTAGCATCCCCTTCAACACCAACAAGCTCTCCCCCCCCACCATCCATACAGTCCCCGAAAGAAGAAAAAGAAATGTCCCACAAAAGTCCAGAACAGTCCATCGCCCCAGGCTCCAGAACAAGGCTGTCAGGCCAGCAAAAAGCAGGCACTGCAACGATCAGGCCCCCGCCTGAGCAGGCCAGCAGGTGCGAAGGCCTCCAGGAGATAACAAGCTGAGGCAGTCCCCAGAGCTCTGTGCATCAAACTATTGCAACCTACAACAAAGAACGAACTCCAAAGCAGTCAAGGAGCCGGGTCTGGTGCCTGCATGGAATGTAGGAATCGTAGAGCTTCAGCCGCCACAGTAAAGAAGCGGGTCTGACCAGCATGTCTGATCCGCAAGCGGGCAGGATACAGCAGAGCAAAAGGAACTTTCATCTGGTACAGCTGGGAGCAAATGGGGGTGAATTCCTTCCGTCTGGCTTGCAAAGCAGGAGAATAATCTTGGAAACACAGCACCCTGGAGTTGTCATACATCAGGGGTCCCGAAGTACGAATAGCTCGCAGAATTTCTTGTTTATGGGCTGAGTTCAATAACTTGAGTATGACCGTGCGAGCTCTCGAGCCAGGCTCACCCAGCGGGCCCAAGCGATGCGCGCGTTCAATTCTCAGGGGACCATGCGCTGTGGATAGTGCTAAAGAACGCTGCAGCCAGGTTTCCAGAAAGGAATGGAGCTCACCATCCTTCACAGATTCAGACAGGCCAATCAATCTCAGGTTCCCCCTGCGAGACCGGTTCTCAAGGTCCTCAAGTTTAGCTTCCATGGCGACAAGCTGAGCCCGTATTTGCTGGTGATCCCCTTCACAGTGCTGCACTTGATCTTCCAGAGTGGTGAGACGCTGCTGGTAGGAGGAAAACTCTCCCTGCAACGTTTCCAGCCGAGTGTCCACAGAGTCCAATTTATCCACGATAGGCTGTAGTTTTGAGGTCAGGGATCCCTCCAGCAGCAGCTTCACCTCTGCCACAATCTCGGACACCCACGCGGTCGGCGCCGGGAGCGGCGGTGGAGACTCGCGGTCGGCCATCTTGGCTTCACCCACGCGGCCGCGGTCTCTCTCCCGGCGAGGCAGCCTGCTGGTCATAAAGCCCCGAACTCCTCCAAACACCTCACAAACGCGGCAGCGATGTAATCGCCGAAATGCAGGGGCGAAATCGCGGCGCTCCGGGGTCGAAAAACAGCTGATGGTGGGAACGGGATCGGGAGCTTACCCCACCGACGTCTGCTCAGCAGCTCGACATCACGTCTCCTTTTTTTATCTCCAACCCTGCAAGCCAGCATTTCTCTAATGATCCCCCCTCCCATGCGCTCTTCTCCTCCATAAGATCCGATAAGGCACTTGCACTCTTCGGACCACCAGCAGCATGAGTGAAGCTTTCCCTCTGCTACCGCTTCGTGCATAAGCAGGACCAGGAAGCAGTAGCAGAGGGAAAGCTTCCAGTTGTGGAAGGCAACGTGTTTACTTCACTCACGCTGCCCATGGCCTCCCAAAGGCATGCATGTTTCCTCCTCCTCTCTAGCATCGTCCGGCTTCCCCCAGTCTTACCAACTAATTACGGCCTGCAGAGGATCGCCGGTGCAGTAGCGATCCTAGCATGCTGCTGTAAGCCTCCTTAGTACATTCCCTCTGCCGCGGTCCCGCCCTTCCTCTGATGTCATGTCCTATTTTGATCTGAGACGTGACATCAGAGGAGGGGGAATCTGCTGTGGAGGCCGACAGCAGCCTGTTAGGATCGCTACACCACCAGTTTGTGAGACCGGGAGGCCAGGGGGGAAGCCGGATGATGCTAGAGAAGGGAGAAACATGCCGGCCTTCGGGGGGCCCCTAAATCCGCAGAGTTGAGGGTACCCAGCGCTGGCGCCTATGCAGCACTTCCTGAATGAACCCCCTCACCTTCTAAAGCAGGAGCAGCAGTGGATGGCCAGCAAGAGGCAGTGCTTAGGACAGGCTGTTCGCTGCCAGAGTGTTGCCACTCCTGCTTTAGGAGGCCCAAAGGTACATGGAGGAGTGTTAATTTTTTAAGACAATGAATCGATTCACCAAAGTGAATCTATTCGAATCAGGCAGCACTACTTTCCACCGAGCATGCATGATATCCCGAATATCCTGATGCATGGGGAAAGAGCAGGAACCTTAGCTTCCTTTTCAAAGTGTAAAACCGAAGACATCTGAAAAATAAGCTCCTGCAGCTCTTCCCAATGAAATATGTGCACAACCAACGCATTCTCGCCAACCGGCAGCTCTAAAAAAAAACAAAAAAACCTTTAAAAAAAAATCTCCATCCACATTAGGCTCCTCAAAGGAATCTTGAGAAACCAGATCAGCCAGAAAAAAATCCATTAAGAATTGCCGCTGCTGGGTCAGACCAGTGGTCCATTGTGTCCAGCAGTCCGCTCACGTGGTGGCCCTTAGGTCAAAGACTGGTGCCCTGAGACTAGCCTTACCTGTGTACGTTCTGGTTCAGCAGGAACTTGTCTAACTTTGTCTTGAATCCCTGGAGGGTGTTTTCCCCTATAACAGCCTCCGGAAGAGCATTCCAGTTTTCTACCACTGTCTGGGTGAAGAAGAACTTCCTTACATTTGTACAGAATCTATCCTTTAACTTTAGAGAGTGCCCTCTCGTTCTCTCTACCTTGCAGACACCTACGGCTGCTTGGATGATGGCTGAGTGGGCTGGGCAGATGCTGCCAGAGCAGGAGACTGAATGGGGGCAGCTGTGGAAAGTAGCAACCCTCCAGGGGACCCCCGGAACCGAAGCAGGACCCCCCAGCTGCCTGTAAATAAGCCTTGCACATGGCCAACACAAAATCAGGGCAAAAAAAAACCTGGCGGCAAAGACACATTTAAGATATGCTCCCGTCATTCCAAGATAGGAGGAAGGTCACCTGAGGCAATGGGCAAAATAGACGTACTTCCCACCAAAACTGAGGGAAGGCCCATTGCCAAACTGTCTCCTAACAAACCTCAGAACAGACTGCACAAGCTTACCACTCCACCTGCTGAAGACTGAGAACAGCCTGATTGTAATAGGGACTGTACAGACCACTGGTACTTAAGCCAAAGTCTCCACCTGCTGGCAGAGGAGCGTAAACCCATCCATTTCTGTGCCGGTCTGGAGGAACGCTAAAGTAGTACTGAATTTATACTAGCCAAGACATGCATCTTTAGAGGAAAGCTGTAATATTAATCACTTCTGAAATATTACTGAGAACAAGTTGCACTGAACATATACCAAGAAACAGTCCCACTTCTGGAACTTACAATCTAAACAAAACAAAGCAAGATTTTGAGAAGGGAAGATTAGGTACTTACCTTAGTAATCTTCTTTCTAGTGGATAGGAACATCAGTCTTAAAACAATTGGGTTTTGCCCTCCTTAACTGTGCGGTGGGTAGACAACCCTATTTACATTAGTATTTGATAGGCGTTTTTATTAAATCACTAATAAACTTGGAAACTTCTATTTTACCATCAATCACTCTGTGCTGTGCAGCACCTCCTCAGTTAGTATCAAAGCAATGTGATTTCTTCCCTGCCCTTGTTGAACAGAAGCAAACACGGTATATGACTTTTAAGGCATGTTATACAGAAAGCAAGTTAACTTGCATCTGATAAGGTGGGCTTAAAGACTGATGTTCCTATCTACTAGAAAGAAGATTACCAATCTTCCCTTCTAGTGCAATATGAACATGTCTTTAATGATTAGGACTTATCAAAGCAGTCCTCCAAGTTTAGGGTGGGACATATGAGATGAGCCTGCTACCAGTACAGAAGAACCAAAAGTAGTACCCAACCTGGTGCTACATTCACCCTGTAGATTTTTGTAAATGTGGACCATGAGGCTGCTCTACAAATTTCCTCAGGCAGAACAGCTCTAGATTCCACTCAGGATGTTGCAATGCCCCTAGTGGAGTGCACTTTCAAGGAGATAAGCGACTGCTTCCTGCCACCGAAATAAGCTAAAGATATGGCCATGCAAATCTATCTAGAAATGGTCACCTTCAAGGCTGGCCTTCCTCTTCATGCTGCTCCCCATGAGTACAAAGAGATGCTCTGAGAGCCAAAACTTGTTTTGTCGTCTCCAAATAACGAAGCAGCACCCTTTGAACATCTAATAATTTCCAAATTATGTCAGGCTTCTTCTCCCCTGTAGGCATAAACACAGTTGTACTTTCTGGTTTACATGGATGCTCAACATGAATTTCGACAAGAAGGTACCGTTCACAGCAAGAAACCAGCCTCTGACATCTCAAGAAAAGGATCCCTGCAGAATAAAGCCTGCAATTCAGAAACCCTTCTTGCTGAGGTTACGGCTATTGAGAACACAAGCAGAACAGACAGGCTTCTACAACCAAAGACTGATGAGGTGCTGTATAGGCAAAGCAGAAGAAATGTAAATAAGTCTCTCTACACACTTCACAGATAAGAAAGGCAAAACCTAATCATTTAAGACTGATGTTTCTATTGCACTAGAAGTTGCTAATAAGAGCAAACTCAAACGGATGCATTTTTAGACTGGATTTCAAATATGGCACATTATTACATCAGGAAGTCTATTCTGGCATATATCATGCCATATGATATTGATTCATATAATGCAGCCAAATGGAAACAGTGCACCTGGAAGTTAATTATAAAGAAGGGCTCAAATTACAGTGATTTACCTGTTGAATGGAGTTCACACAACAAGAATGTAAGGAGGGGGAAAAGCCCCAAAGATTTGCCAACTGGAAAAACTGGTGTTCAGGGAACATCGTTATCACAATATTTCACCACAAATCTAGTAGCGCCATCTACCTCCCACAAAGAGATGGGATTTGGCATTCTGCCAGGCTCTGTCCATCCCAGTCTGTCTGATCGTCTCATTCTTGACCAATAAGGGAAGATTGCATCTTCTACCCATGGTAACCTGTGTGTCTAAAAAGAAAGTGGTGGAAATTATATTATTAGTACATGATTAGTTTCTTCAGACTTACTGGGCTGCCAAAACCAATTGAAACTTGTCTTTAGTATATCAACATGTAAATCTGAAACAAAAGATTTCATGGGTCTTGCAACTATAACTAATTCTCCTAGAATGTTGTCATAAAAAGCAAAGATGCTTACTTGTAGCAGCACGTGTTCTCCAAGGACAGCAAGCATAAATTCTCATGTGGGCAATGCCATCCATGGCACCCGGTTCAGAGTGACTCTGCCAAGTGCATTGAAACTATAAATCTTTAAAAAGTGCCCACACCATGTGATTGCAGGGGCTTTCCTATTTGAAGTTGGCATGCGGGACCAACAATTCATTCAAAAAGCTAAGAAGCCAACTAGGGAGTTGAGAAGTGGGCAGGTTGTGAGAATTTATGCCTGTCCTGCTATAGGTAAGTATCTTTGCTTTATCTGAGGACAAGCAGGCATAACATTTTCACATGCGAGACTCCGAAACAGAGAATCACATGGTGACTGTTTTCCACAGTAAACCACGGCAAACCTGCAGGAATGGGGAAAAATTTGGACATTTGCCATGGATTCAGGAACAAGGCATTTCACTGCCCCACAGGAGTGATAAAGGGCCTTGTTCCTGCAGTACAGGATGACTGGTGCAAGTCGCCTCCCTCCCAGCCAGCAGCCCCCCCCATCGTGAATCCTGCAACCCCTACCTACCCCATGGTTTAAAAATGGCAACCCCCCCCAAAAAAAACCTGCAACTCCCCTACTGGGTCAGCCCCTTTGTGCCTCCTGCCCCGGGCCTACCAGCGTTGTAGAAGCTTCAGAAGTTTTTGACAGAAGTTACATCAAAAGGAGGGACTTGGCTGGAGGAAGGACCCAGAACAGGCCTGTGATGTTGCATCTTCGGTCACTGAAGCGTCTGCGATAAGAGTTCAACGTTGATGAAAAAAAAAGAGTAGTTAGACTCCAATGGGAAGACTGGGAGGCAGAGTCAGGGGAATGGTGGCAATGCTCTCTAGAAGGAAGTGAATAAAATGATTGCTGCTTGGACTGGGACATTTGAGTCTTTGAGCACCGATTACATCGAGTACACTTCTTGAACCCGCTTGGTACTCTCTTTGACATGGAGGGGAAAACGGCAGAAGCAAAGTCAAAAGGTTCAATGGCCTTGGGAGCTCAAGTGAAAAGGTGCCTTAAGTGGCCAAAGGCCAAAAATGGGGGGGGAAAAAGAGACAAAATTTAACTTAACTCAATCAAAATGCCGAATAAAAAAAGTGAAGAACATGAATTAATTAACAGTACAAAAGGGGGAAAAAATTTCCAATGTCCCAACACTTGTATTGATGTTTTTCATTTGTAACTGTTTAATATGAATGATTTTGTTGATCATGAAAACGGAAATTAATAAAATTTTAAAAAAAATGAACACAACAAAACACTGGGAAGGCACAACCCCCCCCCCCCCCCCAAACTGAGACCAAAGACACAGCTTCTTGGCTCCATGGAAAGCTTGGCTCCTATCTGACATGAGGCGGTAAGGCACCTGCATGCACACAGTGTGGACACTGCCTACAGATTTAAAGTGATCGTATACCCAGTAGTGGCCATACCAGATTCTGTGGATGCCTGCTTGTCCTCAGATTTACTCCTACAGTAACTCAGAAGAGTACCCAGATTATACTGCTGTTACCTCCCAATTCAATATAACCTACATGTAATGCTTAATTATCTATGTGGAGGCCTGCTCAGGATGTTCATATAATCACTGAATAATCAGGTGAAACACGGACTGAACATGCCGATCATCACTGCAGAACCTCCTGTGTGTGTGTGTCTGTTCTACTTAGGGCAATGGAGGGTTAGGCGACTTGCCCAGAGTCACAAAGAACCGAAATGAGAAATTCCCATGGTTCTCCAGCTGCTGCACTAACCACTCCAACCGCGCTCTTCCACAGCCCTATTACACATAGAGCCGGAAAATTATACTTAAAAATAATTTTCTTTAGGTCGTTACTTCCCGAGTATGTTTTTCGTAAAGTTGTGTTGGTTTCCTATTTGCGTTCCCTATCGCCCGTTTTCCCCTTTGTCTCTCTTGCTAGACATGGCCCGGGACAAGAAGCCACGGCAGCTCCAAGGGATACCGAGGAGCTCATTTTCAAACCGCTTACACACACAAAAAGCATCGTGGTACCGATGGTACTTTGTGTGTCTTCATTGAGGAGAGCGGAAGAGAAAGGGCGGACCACGTGGGAGTGTGTGAAGGCAGCCGAGCACGAGAGTCACGCTAATACTGTGACCTGGGGGCTCATTTTCAAACTACTGCGGTACTTTGTGTCCAAGTAGTTTGAAAATGAGCCCCCAAATCACAGTATTAGCGTGACTCTCGTGCTCGGCTGCCTTCACACACTCCCACGTGGTCCGCCATTTCTCCCTTTCTCTTCCGATCTCCTCAGTGAAAACACACAAAGTACCATCCGTACCACGTTGCTTTGTGTGTCTTAAGTGGTTTGAAAATGAGCCCCCAAGTCACAGGATTACCGTGACCCTCGCGCTCGGCTACCTTCACGCTCGCACGTGGTCCGCCATTTCTCCCTTTCTCTTCCGCTCTCCTCAATGAAATCCATCTCCCCCCTCTCTTGCCTTTCCGCAATCCGACACCTATCTCTACCTCTCTTTCTCTCACACTCATACCTGAAGGTACCCACCTATAATCCCGAAACTTTCCTTCTCCGGTACTCCGACCCGTAGTACACATTTTTCTCCCTCTGAGGCGCACGTCCCGCCTTGCCGGAAACAGCAAATAGCGGAAGATCCCACCAACACGCACTAGTCAGTAGCATTAGTCACTGGAGCTACGGCGCATGCGTATGGCTACAAGTGAAGCTTGCCATAGCCACGCGCTGTTAGATCAGGTAGTGACTTCTGATGTCACTGGCCTGCGTCTGTGTCAGGGTGACCTTGTTGCCTCAGCCCGGACAGGACAGAACGCAAGCGCGGCTGCGCTGAATTATTGACGCAAAGGATGTGTACAGTGCTATTTAACCATCGGGGTTATTTTCTTTATTAAAAAAATTCAGGCCGGTTCTACAAATAATTTTATACATAAAACGTTTACATAGAGCTATATAACTTAAGCCTACTAAACAAAAGATCTGCCATGTATAAGGTTACCAGATTTCCTTAAAAAAAAAAGACTTGGCCCCGCCTCATTCCAAGATATTTCCCTATCACCCGTTTCTACGTCTGTTGCATCATCTCCACCAATTCTTTCTCCCTTTGCAGCAGCATTTCATCCTTCCCTTCCCCTCTGCAGCACTTCTCACCCCTTTCTACCTCTGTTGCATCTCTCCCTTCCTTTCCTCCATCCCATATCCAATTCCTCTCTCTCCTTCCCTGTGCAGCAGCATTTCATCCCTCCCTCCCATGTGTAGCACCTCCCGACTGACCCCGACCAGGCTCCTTTTTGGGCTTCCTAAACTAGCAGTGGTGGTGGTAGCCGACTTGGCAGAGGCAGCGTGATTAACAGGCTTTCCGTGGTCTACCCTGCTAGGGCTTCAGTTTCCTTATCATCATTTACGCAGTAGAGGGAAGGCTTCAGTGGGGTAGGCCAGGAGAAGCTTGTTCACCGTGCTCCCTCTGCCAAGCCAATCACCGCCACCACTGCTGCTAGTTTCAGAGGCATGTTGGGATTTACTGAATCAGCAAGTCAGATTTTTTTAAGGATGTGAATTGATGCAAATCAGGCAGCACTATAAGCACAGGATCGTGATGGAGAACTTCAGATAGGTTTGGAGGGGTGTGGGGGGAGGTGGGAGAGGGAGGACGACTCCAGAAAGGTGCACACATGTAGGGTTACTAGATGTCTGATTGCACTGGACAAAAGCTGTAAAATTTAAAAGCCGCCCGGACTTTCCACAGAGTCCTTAGAAAAAGAACATGTCCGGGGAAATCCAGACATCTAGTAACCCATTATAACTATATATGCATGAATGGTGACAAAGTCATCCCTTATATGGATTGATTATTAGTTCAATTTTTTTAAAAAAGTATTACTTTATTCTTTTTGTTTGGTTTTATTTATTAATGACACCATACTTTAGATTAACAAGCAGTGGGCAGAGCAAACATAAGATGGTGTCTTGAAGCTTCCACAAAGCCGCTGTCATCAATTTTACCCGTTGGTAAAAAGGAAATCTAAGATCCGGGTCTTCCCAGAGGTGCCTGTTTCTCTTACCGGGCCAATGGATATCTTCGTGGAGCGTGGCTCCCGAGTTGAACAACCGGAGGAATCTTCGGCTGGAGTGGCTCACGGGCTGAAGCGAGCGGATCCTTTTTTGAAGGCACCAGCTTATCTCCGGAGAAGCAGAGCCCACCAAGTCCCCCAGGAGCTATGGAGGAGATTTTGGAGGCTAGACCGGCCCTGGACGTTTCCTCTCTACCTCAGCAGAGCGGGTCTCTTAACCCTGTGCAGGGGCAGGAAGATGGTTCAACAAGCCGGGTGGAGGAAATGGAGCAAACCCGTGAAAAGGAACTGGTTCGTGTTTCTTCGATTGCTGCAGCTCAAGGTACTTTGCCTATAATGGGTCCTAGAATGGAGAGTGCCCTCTTCCAAAGTCCTAAGGTCATCACTATGGAGACGATTTGGGAGGCAATTTCCACCCTACAACTTTCTCTGGGTAATCAAATTCAACAGTTATCTACTTCTTGCATGACGATGCTCTCTGAGCATACAGAAATTAATAATAATAATAATTTTATTCTTGTATACCGCCATACCCAGGAAGTTCTAGGCGGTTCACATCAATTAAATAAAGATCCGAGATTACAAGCAGATTCACAACATTTTGTCAGTTACAAGCAACGATGTAGTTGAGGTTAGAAGGGAAGGGAGAGAGAGAGAATCAGAAAGGGGAGGGGAGGAAGGGGAAGAGCAGTAAGAGGGGGAGGAGGTGGTTTCAGTTCATTGCAGGAGGCGGGGAGTTAAGGGTCCTGTTCACGGAATAGGTGAGTATTAAGTAATTTTCTGAAGCCAAGGTAGGTAGGGGCCTCGAGCACAATTTGGGCGAGCCATGGGTTCAGCTTAGCCGCCTGGAAGGCGAAGGTTTTGTCTAGGAATCTTTTGAGATGACATAGTTTTAGGGAGGGGAAGGCGAACAGCTGAATTCTGCGGGATTTCTTATTGGTGTAATTCAGAATGAAGTGTGGATTGATGTATCTTGGCGATAAACCAAATACTGTTTTGAAGCAGAAGTAGGCGAACTTGAATAGGACTCTGGATTCGAATGGCAGCCAATGCAGTTTGTGGTAAAAAGGGGTGATGTGTTCCCTTTTGTTCAGGCCGAAAATGAGGCAGACGGCAGTGTTCTGGATCATTGTTAGTCTTCTGATGGTTTTCTTCATGGAGCTCAAGTAAATGATATTGCAGTAATCCAGTATGCTGAGAATGGATGATTGTACTAGTAGGCGGAATGAGGTGTCGTCAAAGTATTTTTTTATGGTGCGAAGTTTCCAGAGCACCGAGATGCTTTTCCTGACTGAGATCGGTGTGATTCTCTAGGAATAGATGTTTGTCCAGCGTGGCTCCCAGTATTTTTAAGGTTTGTTCGAGGGGAAAAACCATTCCTTTCACTTGAATTGTGATGTCTTTGATTGTGTCTTTGGGGGTGGCTAGGAAGAATTTTGTTTTGTCAGGGTTTAGTTTTAATCTGTAGGATAGCATCCAGCGTTCTATCTGATTGAGTATGCTTGTAATAGAGGCGAGTAGTTCTGGTGTGAAACTGGTTAGCGGGATGGCTATTGTAATGTCATCTGCATAGATGAAAAATTTGAGCTTGAGGCTTTGCAGGAGGTTTCCCAGGGAGACGAGGTAGACATTAAACAGGGTGGGGAACAGGGGGGAGCCCTGCGGAACACCTCAGGAGTTATCCCAGCTATATGAGAAAGAATCATTCTTGAGTACTCTGTAAGATCTATTTCGTAAGAACCCATGGAACCAGTTGAGGACCTGGTCGGAGATGCCGATGTGTGCCAGGCATTCTAGGAGAATGATGTGGTCGACTAGGTCGAATGCACTGCTCAGGTCGAGTTGTAAGATCAAGACGCTGGAGCCCTGGCTAAAGAGTGTGTGCAAGTGGTTGAGTAGGGCAGCTATAATGGTTTCGGTGCTGTGGTCCGAGCAAAAGCCCGACTGATTGTCGCTTAAGATGTTGAATTTTTCCAGGTATGCGGTGAGTTCAGCATTTACAACTCCTTCTGCTATTTTGGTGAATAGCGGGAACAAATTATCTACTTTGGAGAATAAAACGGCAGACTGTGAGACTAGACTGAAAAATTTGGAATTGCAAGCTTCAATTTGGGTTAAAGATAGTGGGAATTTGCACTTTTAAGAATGAAATGTTGGAGAATGTAACTAAAAGATGTAATCTTAGGATTATAAATTTCCCAAAAGGTTTTTCCTATTTCAGCACAAGAGATGTTTAAGCGATATTTGAATGAGATTTTGAAAGTACCAGAGGCTTCATATCCACCCCTCTCTAAAATGTACTACTTACCTGGGAGAATAAAATCCAAAGTTACTAATCAGCAGAATTTGTGTGCAGATAGCCTTGATTTAACTAATTTCCTAGAGAGATCTGATAGTAAAGCCCAAGTTCCGGCTACTCTTTTGGTACAGTTTGCCATTGAGTTCGACAGGGAATGGTTACTTAAACTGTTCTTTAAATATAGAGATGTTTCATTTATGACATATAAAGTAAGAATGTATCCTGATGTATCTAAACCTACCCAGAAAAGAAGAAAGCAATTTCTTCTTTTGAGACCCCAGGTTAGGAGCAACCTTCGTTTTACGATATCCATGTAAATGTGTAATGGTATATAAAGGTAATAGATATGTATTTTATGAGCCGCAGCAATTATCTAAATTTATTTCCACACACTCTATACCTGCTTCATGAGTGTTGTACTCCAGTTAATCCGTTTAATTGGAATTACTCGGGGACTATCAAGTGCCATCTTTATTTTCCTAATGTTATTTTTTATAGTAAAGTTTAATCAGTCATGCTATAAGTCCATCTCTCTTATTGTGGACTAACTAACTTTGGAGTGTATCATTTTACCTGTAATTATTATGCAGGAATGTTTTGATTTTTGCTAATTAGCTATATTTCTGTTTCCATGGTAATTTTCCTTTTGACTTGTTTTATTGTTATATGATGAAAAAACAATACAAAATTAAAGATATATAGATTAACAAGCAGTTACACCACTTTATCCTCCTATGTTAAGTGTTGCTAGAGTTACCATATTTGTGAAGTCAAAAAAGAGGACACATGACTGCCCCCCACCCGCTCCACCTCCAACTAGAGCTGCTCGATTTGAATCAATTCACGTCAGCTGAATCAGTTCAAATCTGGAAACAACTGGACTGACAGATTCAGTGCAGACCCATAAGGAAGTGCTCCAAGGGCAGGCAGCATCTTGATCCAGGAACTTCTCCGCAGCAGCAGCCTTCACAACACGGTATTCGTGCCAGCATCAGACCTTCTCTGCCAGGTCCTGCCTTCACAGAAACAGGAAGTAGGTCCGACGCCGACAAGAGCTCTCAGGGAAGACAAGGCCATAGCGGAGAACTGAAATGAATTCTTTGCTTTGGTCTTCACTAAGGAAGACATGAGGAAGCTACCGGTACCAGCAATTGTATTCAATTTTGATGAATCAGAGTAACTCATACAAATCTTTGTAATACTGGATGATATAAAGCAGTGGTCTCAAACTCAAACCCTTTGCAGGACCACATTTTGGATTTGTAGGTAATTGGAGGGCCGCAGAAAAGAAAAAATAGTTAATGTCTTATTAAAGAAATGACAGTTTTGCATGAGGTAAAACTCTTTATAGTTTATAAATCTTTCCTTTAACTGTTAAACTATAAAGAGTTTTTACCTCATGCAAAATTGTCATTTCGTTAATAAGACATTAATTATTTTTTTCTGCAACCCTCCATGTATCTTATTTTTTCTGCGGCCCTCACAGTTAAAATTTAACATCTTTCCTTTCTCAAAACTGACACATTTTAATCACTATATTGAAAACACAATCATTTTCACTACCTTTGTTGTCTGGTAACTTTATTTTTCTGTGCTTTTAACTATGTTTCCAGGGCCTTCTTGTCCATTGACTGGCTTTCTCTTTCTTCACTTTCTGCCTTGCATCCATCTTTGGCATTAACTTAACATTCAATTTTTCTGCTTTCTTCTCAAAATCTACTTTTTCATGTCTTACCTTCCCTTCCTATTTCCACGGTCTGACATCTCTCTCCTCCCCCCCCCCCCAGTGTAACATTTCTCTTTCCCTTCCTCCTTTCTGCCCCCTGCAGTCCATCTCCCATCTCTTCCTCCTTTCTGGCCTCCCTCCCAGTCCAACATTTATCCCTCCTTTCCACCAGTCCAACATTTCTTTCCTCTTGCATGCTTCTCTGGTCCTCCTTCCCTCCCCCAACCAACATCTCTCTCTTCCTCCCTCCATGAGTCAAACTTTTCACTCTGCCATCTCCCACTTCCCTAGTGTAACATTTTTCCTTCCCTCCTTCTACCCTCCCCATCCATCTCACCCTCTCCATGTCCAACATTTTCTGCCTTCTGCACGCTTTCTCTCTCTGTCCTTGCCTTTTCCCTCGAGTGGCATCCCTCTTTCCCACCCCTCAACCTAACATGCTCTCTCCCCATGCACCATCTCACCCTCCCCTCCAGTGTGTACTGTAGCACCTTTCCTTTTCCTCCCTTTCTACCAGGTCCAGCAGCACCTCTTCTCCCTTCCTTTTACCTCCCCCCTGTCCAGCAGTACCCTTCCCTGCTTCCCCTGTCTAGCAGTACCCTTTCTCCCTTCCCTTCCCTCTTCCCCTTGTCCAGCAGCACATCTCTCTTCCTTTTAGCTCCCTCCATGTCCAGCAGTATCCCTTCCCTGCTTCCCCCTGTCCAGCAATACCTCTCCTTTCTGTAGCCTAGCGGCAGCTCACTGTATACTTTTGACTTAGTCAAACAGCTGCTGCTAGCTTTAGTTTAGCTTTAGCCGTGGTTTCAACAGGCAGCATCGGGGCTTTTGCTAGGCTGGCCCGCCTCGCATCATTGAAGTGGGCCGGCCTAGCAAAGACTCTGCGGCTGCCTGATGAAACCGCAGCTAAAACTAGCGGCAGCTGTGTGACTAAGTCAAAATCACACTGAGCTGCTGCTGCTGGTCCGGGGGTGAGAAAAAGAGGATTCCCAGCAGCGTATAGACGGCAGAAGGCAGGAAGTCAGCTGACGCCGACACGGGTGATCGGTGGCAGAAGGCCAGATCGCGTACAGACTGCAGACCGCAAGTTTGAGACCGCTGCTAAAAAGGGTCAATTTGACAAATTGAACAGTAGCAAATTGCCTGAACTGCATGGTATATACATCCCAGAGAGTTGATAGAATTGAAAAACGAACTTACAGAGCTATTAATAATTTGTAATTTTTCTTTAAAATCCAGCATAGCACCAGCAGACTGGAGGGTATTCAGCGTGATGCCCATTTTTAAAAAGGGTTCCAGAGGTGAACCGAGAAATTATAGACCGGTGAGTCTGACATTGGTGCTGGGCAAAATAGTAGAGATTATAAAGAACAAAACATATATGTAAGCATGAATTAATGAGAGAAAGCCAACATGGATTTAGTCAAGGGAAATCTTGCCTCACCAATCTAGTGCATTACTTTGAAAGGGTAAATTAACATGTGGATGAAGGTGAACTAGTTGATATTGTGCATTTGGATTTTTAAACACATCTGAAAAGTACCTCAAGAAAGGCTTCTAAGGAAACTAGAAAGTCATGGGATAAGAGGTAATGTCCTGTTATGGATTAATAACTGGTTGAAAGACAGGAAACAGAATAGGTTTAAATGACCAATATTCTCAATGTTGAAGGGTAAATAGAGGGGATGGGAATAATTAGTGAGTTAATTAAATTTGCTGATGACACAAAGTTGTTAAATCACAAGAGGACTGTGAAAAATTGCAAGAGGACCTTGTGAGACTGGGCATCAAAATAAAATGGAAATAAATTACTCTTTTTATTAGATTAAATTTTAATACATTTTTTCCTAACCAGGTCAGGACAGGATACAGCAGTATTCTGTACTGACCTGAACAATGAGGTTTTGGCCTCTGAAAGCTAATTTAAAAATGGATTAATCCAATAAAATGGTATTTATTTCCATTCTTTGTGTTATATCTATTTGTTAATTTGTAAAGTGGTGATTGTTTGCCAGTTTTTCAAATTTACATCTGTTATCTTTTTACTTTGCACAGTTATAGGGGACGTATTACTATTTCTGTGGTATTGCATTGTACAAGTATGCAGAGGCTGGCTTCTGAGCCATTTAGTTTTATCTTTTGTCCACATATTTCTATTTTTAGTTTGTAATTACTTATTCCATACTGGGTGTGGGTGTATCTATTCTAGTTTATGAAAAGGACATGGTTTTCTGTTAGCTTTGATTGTGCAGGATTGATCTGTATTAATCTGGTTTGTTTAGTTTTACAATAAAAATTGAGTCAACTTTAAACTTAAAAAGCTGTGTCATTAAAAGTCAATTGAATCAAATAATCGATTTAACAGGTCAAATTGAATTGAAAAAGTTTTACCTGCCAGTTACATGTTTGTTGTGTGTGTGTGTGTGTGGGGGGGGGGGGGGGTTGGTCTGCTGTATTGTTTAATCTGCATACTTTTGTATTTGTTGTGCTTTATGCAGGCTTGTTTATATTTTCAATAATTAAAGAAAATATTTTTAGAGGGGAAAAAAAGAAAAATGCTGGACATAGCACAAATGTTGGACCTGGGTGAAGGGGAGGTAAAGGTGCACAGAAGACAGGCTCAATTAGGGTTACCAGAGGTCTGGGAAAACCCAGACATGTCCTCCTTTTAGACAGAGGTGGCTCTGAACCAGGGAATCAACCCAATAGTGGAACAGAGAGTTTCTACACTCTATTCTGCTCCTATCCCAGTTCACTACTCCACATCCCGTACTGTAAAGACCAAATTCCCAACATTCTCAAACCATGTACCATATGATTACTCGGAGGCGGGTCCATTCCCAATCCCAACTCTACCGCCCCCCGCATAGATCAACTAAGCCCCACACAAAGAAACAACAATCTCTAAAAAATCTAGCCTATTCCCATTTTTTTCCAATTGACCATGCTAGCTACCAGAATCTACAAGGTTTTTACCTAAACATAAGATCCATGAGGAACAAATCCATACTGATCAAGGACTGGCTGAATGAAATTAACCCTGATTTTGTTCTACTTACAGAAACCTGGTTGCTATCAGACAACGACATTATTATCCAAGACTGCCTTCCCTCAGGCTTCAAGATTTTACCACTAGCCAGAATCTAGGGAAGGGGGGGGGGAGGATTAGCAATAATTTTCAGAGACTACCTAAACTGTTCTGTCTTAAACTCCAAATCCTCTCCCAACTTAGAAATTTGATCTCTCTCATTAACCTCAAAATCCCTAACCGCAGCTTTAACAACTACTTTGTTTTATATTCCACCAATAAAATGGAATATAGCCAAGGAAGACTTTTCTGAATTTTTACTAACTAACTCTTTATCAAGCCCATACAATTTATTATGTGGGGATATTAATATTCATCTCGAGCAAATAGATCAACCAGAAATCATGCATTTCTGGTCTTTCATCTCTCAATTAGGCTACTTCAAACCTTCCCCAGTTAAAACCCATCAAAGAGGTCATCAGCTAGACTTAGTCACATTCTCCTCCAGAGAACTGGCCAATCCCAAAATCTACTGGAAACAAGATAATTGGTCAGATTCTTTATGGTCCGATCATAGACTAAGTAATTTTACCATTGACTGCCAACTAAAGACATCAAAATCAACATTCAAGAACAAAACAAGAAATAAAAAAGTTCTTGCTAGTAGAGGCAAGATAAATCCAGTTGAATTTTGGTCCCATTACGAGATCGTCTCAAAACAAAACAAATAAATCGATCAACTTATGAACTCCTGGATTAACGATAGCACAAACATTCTAAATGAAATAGCCCCCATTAAAACCCGTAGAATAAGAACCAAAAACCTAGAGGGATGGTTTGACTCAGAGCTGCTATTTGTGAAGAGGGATTTAAGAAAATCAGAAAGACAATGGATTAAATCATGAACTCAAGAGCACAGAGTTGCTTGGAGAACAAAATTAAAAAACTCCAAAAACCTCTCCAAGGAAAAACGAAAAAATTTCTATGCCCAAAAAATTGGAAACGTTTCAATTAATAGTAGTAGCCTTTTTAAAGTGGTCAATGATCTCTATAATCTTGAGACATTCACTGACACCCATGAAGATTCTACCTTAACCGCAAACAGTTTGGCGTATTTCTTTAACTCTAAAATTCAAAAATTAAGATCCTCGCTAGCTGTTACTGCCAAGCCCCACTGGTGCTATCCCATCCTGCCAGACAAGGACAAGTCAGGAGCTGATCTAAAGTCCAGAGCCAATCTGAATTGGAAGTATTTTACAATCACTGACTGGCAAACTTTTAGCAAATACTACAACAAATATGCTAACTCCTACTGCAGATTGGATACTTGCCCCCCAAATGTCATGAAAACTGCCCCAATCAACTTTTAAGTCAAATTGTGGACATGGGTAAACTTCTTTAACCTCTGGAAAGTTCCCAGCAGAACAAGGTCACATCATGATTACTCCAATTAAAAAATGTGCAAATGAGCCATCGAATGCCCCATCTAACTACAGATCTATCGCTAGTATCCCGCTGGCTACCAAAATAGCAGAAGGGGTGGTAAATGCTGAACTCTCCACATATTTGGAGAAATTCAACATTTTACACGACAATCAATCGGACTTTCGCTCAGGCCATAGTACCGAAGCCATTATAGCCTCACTGCTCGACTACCTGCACTCACTCTTTAGCCAGGGCTCAAGCGTCCTGATCTTGCAAGTTGATCCGAGTAGTGCATTTGACCTGGTCGACCACACTATTTCTCCTGGACTGTCTGGCAAACATCGGTATCTCAGGCTATGTTCTCAACTGGTTCCATGGGTTTCTGGGACACAGATCATACAAGGTGTTTAAGAACAACTCTTTCTCCTATAGCTGGAACAACACTTGTAAGGTTCCACAGGGCTCCCCCTTGTTCCCCACCCTATTTAATATCTATCTTGTCTCCCTGGGAAATCTCTTGCAGAGTTTAAAGCTCAAATTCTTCATCTATGCTGACGACATTACTATAGCCATCCCGCTAACGTGTTTTACACCAGAGTTACTAAAATCACTAGCAATCACTCTCAACCAGATAGAACTCTGGATGCTAGCTTTTAGATTAAAGTTAAACTCAGAAAAAACTAAATTCTTCCTGTCAACACCCAACGAAAAAAATCAAGGACACCACAATACATGTGAATGGGTCGGATTATTGTTTTGAACAAATCTTAAAAATACTAGGAGTTACTTTAGACAACCATCTCACTCTGGAGAAATACTCTGATCTAGTATTTAAGAAAAGCATCTCGGTGCTCTGGAAACTCCACACCATAAAAAAAATACTTAGACGACACCTCTTTCCATTTGTTAGTACAATCCTCCATTCTCAGCATCCTTGACTACTGCAATATCATATACCTGGGCGTCTTTAAGAAAACCATCAGGAAACTGATTCAGAATACCGCCATCTGCCTCATCTTTGGCTTGAACAAATGGGAACACGTCACCCCTTTCTACCATAAACTTCACTGGTTACCATTCGAATCCAGAGTCCTGTTCAAGTTCTGTATCTGCTACAAAACAGTATTTGGAATGTCACCGAGTTACCTTAACCCACACTTCAATTTAAATTACAACAATAAGAGCTCCCGCAGAATACACCTATTTGCCTTTCCCTCATTAAAATTATATCATTTCAAAAGGTTCCTTGATAAAACTTTCTCCTTTCAGATGGCTAAACTGAATCCATGGCTCGCCCAAATTGTACTTGATGCCCCCTCCTATCTTGACTTCAGAAAGCAGCTCAAAACGCACTTATTCCACAGACTGAACTCCTAATGCACTGTACCACTACTATCTTTACTACCTTCCCTCAATACTACTACCTTATGACTGCTCTCCCTCCCCTTATGATCTGCAACTCTTCCCGCCACTTTCTTATTTTGTTCCCCTTCTAACTGTTAACTTCAATGACTTTATTGTATGTATTTTTGATTAACTGCTGTGAACCGCCTAGAACTCCTTGAGTATGGCGGTATACAAAATAAATTATTATTATTATTATTATATAATGTATGTAAACCACTTTGGTTGTAGCATAGAAAGATACTATGTCAAATCCATAACCCTTTACCCACCTGGTGTTATTATTTTAAGAACATAAGAATTGCTGCTGCTGGGTCAGACCAGTGGTCCATCGTGCCCAGCAGTCCGCTCCCGCAGCAGCTCTTAGGTCAAAGACCAGTGCCCTGAGTCTAGCCTTACCTGCGTACGTTCTAGTTCAGCAGGAACTTGTCTGTCTTGAATCCTTGGAGGGTGTTTTCCCCTATAACAGCCTCCAGAAGAGGTAGACCCCTCCATACCCAATGCAATTCGCAATTTTGGAGGTATATCCTACCCCCTGGTTGGAGAGGTGTAGCTGAATGTTCTAATGCCTAGGGACAGCCTTAGGGTAGCCTTAGGGTTAAATCTGTCACTGTGTGGATCCAAGTAAGCTCATGGTTTTCCTTTTCCCCCTGGTCAAAGCAGCGTCTAGAGTAGGGGTGGGCAATCAAGGTTGTTGAGGGCCACAACCCAGTCATGTTTTCAAGATTTCCATAATGAATATGCATGAGATCTTTTTGCATACAATGGAAGCAGCAATTACAAATCAATCTCATACATATTCATTGTGGAAATCTTGGAGGACCATGCATACTCCTGATGAAAGGAGGTAGGCATTAGGACTTGGACTTGGGCAGCCCAGTATTCAGATTCTGGCAGCAATCTGGCAGGACAGACTAGCACCAGCTTTCATCCCAGCACTTATATTGTCACTTTCTTGAGTGAATATGCACAACAATCCCCATCCTCTATAATAAAACCCTAAGCGTGCCTGCAACAGGAATTTCAGCAGCGGTTTGACTCTTGCGCTGCTGGGACACCTCTTCTTACTCCCGGACCAGCAAATGCAGCAGCTGCGGGGCATTTGCTAGGCCGGCCCACTTCGATAATGCAAGGTAGGCTGGCCTAGCAAAATCCCCGAGGCTGCCTGGGCTAGCGGATGCTGGTCAGGGGGATCAGGTAAAATGTGCTGCTGGACAGGGAGGAGGGTAAAAGGAAGGGAGAAGGCCTACTGCTGGACATGGGGGAGCAGGAAAGAGATGCTGCTGGACAGGGGGGGAGGTAAAAGGAAAGGAGAAGGCCTACTGCTGGACAGGGGGAGCAGGGAAGATGTGCTACTAGACAGGGGGGAGGTAAAACGAAGGAAGAAGGGCTGCTGCTGGACAGGGGGAGCAGGGAAGGGGTGCTGCTGGACAGTGGGGAGGTAAAAGGAAGAGAGAAGGGCTGCTGCTGGACAGAGATGCTGCTGGACACAGGGGAGGTAAAAGGAAGGGAAAAGGGCTACTGTTGGACAGGGGGAGCAGGCGTGGTGGTGGACAGCCAAGGAAAGAGAGAGACAGAAAGCGGCCAAGGAGAAAGAGAGAAAGAAAGACAGATAGACACACACATCTATTCTAGCACCCGTTAATGTAACAAGCTTAAAGACTAGTAATGTATAAAACACAAACACCTTGTTTGTAGCTTTTAATAATATACAAAACAGAACAATAGAATTTTAATTCTCTTATATCAGAAATGTACAAAAAAAAATGTTCACAATGCCGGGCCAGCTTTTATCAAAAGGTAGTATCAAGCCCAAATAAACATAAATGTAAAAATTAAAGAAAACTGTCTGCTTGAAAATCACTACTAGCAGTTAAAGTCTATCTTTTGCTCTCTTCCTTTCCCCAGATAATACACTACGATTGCCTAGATATTCTAGAACACTATTTTCAAGCAAGTCCTAGACTTATTCTCTAGCCAATTTCGTTTGCAGGACAGCCACATTGAACATGCATGAGAGATGTCCTTACATTGCATGCATACAAAATCTCTCTCATACATGGTCATAGCAGATATCCTAAAAAATATGACAGGCTAGTGAGCCACATGTATTAGAACAGTATTCTCATCTCAGCCACTCTATCCTAATGGAGTAACAGGGAAGACAGAGAGCCTGGAAGAAAAGTCAAAAGACATTAAATTTGTTTCAGGAAATCTCAGCCTTTGCTCTATTTTGGTTGAATATGACATTTTGGCATTATAAATACAAAACACATGAATCAGATTCTGTCATTCTTGCCATTTTGTTGTAATAATATCCGAGATCAAACATCTCTGCAGACATCAAAGCATGAATACAAAAGGCACTATTTCTGTTCTCTAGAACAAACCATTTTAGTGAATAATCCCAACAATGTGCTCCTTGTGCAGTTGCTGCTTAACCAGCAAAGGAAGTGTGTATTCAACTGTCCTGGAGTTATTGTTTATCTGTAAACCTACCTTGGATTCATCTGGGGGCATTCTGGGGTGGGGGTAGAGTCAGTACTTGGCCGGTTAAGCAAGTCAGTCCTATCTTTATGCAGTGTCCTGGTTAAGTGCTGAATATCAAGTGCTTAATCCGCTAAGGTTTAGCTGGCTCTGGAAAAGCGGAGATTCAATGCTGGAATCTGGACATGGCCCAACATTGATCTGGGCACAAAGCCATTGGCAGACAACAAAACATTGAGCACCACTAGCACCAGCTGAATTATCAACCCCAGAAAGAAAAAAAGGAGACTGAGATAAAACAAGAATCGAAATCAGACTACAAACACAGGTTGGAGGATTATTTCTTTGCATGCTTCTTAGGGTTTCCTATTTGTTGGTTTTCCTATGGTGGTTAGGTATTGTAAGCTACCCAGAGGTAGCGGGAAATGGCTGTTAATTGTCTTTCACATTCATCAGTTTAGTGAATAATGTAACATTTTTAATTTGAAGCCCATGGCTGAAGGAAGAACATGGAACTTGCTGTCCAATGCTATAGTAGGTGCTGAAAATCTCCCTTAAAACATCTCCACTGTAGCCCTTCTTCATCCACAGAGTAAGGGCACATAGTCAGCTACATCCTTGCAAGAGACTCTTGTTGCACTTAGTAGGATAAAGGACATATATTTACCCATTAGTGTTTGAACTCAAGCCATGGTAGTAGATATCTCAGACTTGGAAGAGTATGTTAGATATGGATGAAGGCAGATATGGCCCTCCATCTTAAGGGACAGAGAGTGAGAGATAAGGTGTTTGAGTCTCCATTCGTACTGGGCAGCTGGTAGTAATTGTTGCCTCTTGACAATGTAGAAAAGATTGTTTGCACGGTCAGCTTGTGCTCAAGCAGAAAAGGTCAACTCTGCCGTTTATAGAAAGAGAAGAAAGAGGTATCAACTACTATCTGATGTTATTCCATTATATATCAGTCTTTCAGAAACACCTAGGAACTATTATCATGCCAAAAGGAAAATGCTGAAAGATCTGGATGAATTGGGAACACAGGGTGAATCTAAATTAACCATTATCATTACATTCTTGTAGTGCAAGTTTATGTAACAGCCATTCTGCAGTTTTTCATTTTTGCAAATGAGATCAGAGAAGGAGCAATGCTGTTTTACAATTATCTAATTATAGTTTTGGTTTATCAAAGATGTAGCATGTAGGAAGACTGAGCATGGCAAGTTGGCCTAACAGAGCATAAGGATAAATATGACAGCCATAGTAGAGATAACGGCAGTTACTGTTCAGCCTAAAATGCGTCTTAGTTGGGCTGAGAACTTTTCAGCACCCCGTTGTATTGGGGAAAGAGTGCACTCGTTTTTGCATTCTTTCAAAAGAGCATACACTCAATGACTTTACTCTCATGTTAACAACTTAGTTTAAAAATCCTTTCTTATGCTACAAAAACTAAGAAGGTAAGACCCTACTTCTTCCAACAGCATTACAGGATACTAGTGTAATCAACAATATTGTCACTACTAGACTACTGCAATGCTCTACGCTCAGGTAATTGAAATTAATTTAAAAAAAAAAATTCCCAACTGATACATTCTTAGCAAAACTCATACTACAAATCATGATTTAACCATATCTCACGCCACTAATATAAAACTACACTGGTTACTGATAGAATACAGAATAGAATTCAAACTTTGCCGCACAACATTTAAAACACTATACGGTGATGTCCCTAATAACTCCCCCAGATTGACTGAACTATTAGGTAGATCTGTGGACTCTAACAACCTAATCCGATCATTCCCAACTCTGAAAGATATAAAATACAAGACATCTCACAACAAATCATTCAACTACCAAATAGCAAAATAGTAGAATTCACATCTCATCAAAATTTGCACAACTATAATATACACACTGTTTTGCAAAAATCTAAAAACACGGCTTTTTAAGAAGTCCCTACCAGGGGTCAAGAGAAATGCAGACTAAAATTACAAGTCACCCAAAACAAAGACAATGTTAACAGTCAGCTGCTATTATATTATCTCAGATCGTATGTATAATTTGATAACTTTATGTAGCATGTATAATTCTTTGTAACCTATTTAATTCTATACAACAACATGTTGCCTGTAACTTGCCTAGAACTCTATTGAGGATTTGGCAGGATGTAAATTTTTTTAAACCCCCCAATTTTTTATTGTAAATCACTAAGGGCTCCTTTTACTAAGCTGCGCTATGGTTTTAGCGCGCGCTAGACACTAATGCCTCCATCGAGCTGGCGTTAGTTTTTCCACGTAGCACAGGGGTTAGCGCGTGCTAAAAATGCTACCACAGCTTAGTAAAAGGAGCCCTAAAGTTCTGATAAGCATTTTTATCAAATTTTAATAAAACTTGAAACTTGAAAATGAACCGAGAAAAACAAGTAAAACAAACATTCCCAGAAATGATATGAAATTTTTTTCTCGTTACCCATTCCTAACACCAAGGGGTAGTTGACTTCAGTGGGCTCTTTGCTTGCCTTCAGCCTCATTAGCACTGGAGCTATAAATATTAGTACACAAACACAGCATATGTTCTGCAGCAAAGGAGCTTGTTGTGTATCACACTTCAGTCTACTTACTTCAAATGTGACCAAACTCATTTGCTGTTATCCTCTCCTTTAGTGCTCTGAATGCCTCTTCAATCACCTAGAAAATAAAGAATGGGGCAGAGGTCAGGGCTGATATTTGTAACTGTCGGAGCTTAGTCAAGTAATTTGGGAGAGGTCCCGAAAGCCTACCTGCAGACTGTGCCTCTCAACTTCAGGAAAGATTAAGATTCTCTGTGGCATAGGAACCCAGAGCAGGTACCTTAGTTACGCCTCTATAATGCTAGTCCTAACAAAAGCCGCATGTAGGATGAGGATGTAAGGCAAAGATAACAAGGATAAGCAAGACACGGTGGGGGAAGAGTTGCCAGGAGAAGCAACATACGAGAGATGCAGTCAGGTGCAGAGAGAGATTTTTCATATTCTTTGGTGAAATGGTGTGGTGGCCGTGTTAGTCCACTTTTCAAGATAATATTTAGAAATAAAACAAAAACAAAGGAAAATAAGGTAACATCTTTTTTATTGGACTAACTCAATGCATTTTATGATTAGCTTTTGAAGATAACCCCCTTCTTCATACTAGAAATAAGCAAATGTTGACAAATATCAGTATATATAAGGGAAACATGAATGCATTTCAGTGATAGTTTCACAGGAAGAGGGAGCATGAGACAGAGAGGTGGCAAAGTGACCCAACATAAGGAGCTATACAACAATGACACTATCAACTTAGAGGATCTCTCCACAAGCCTAAAAACCCATTTCTGAATCTGTTGATGAGGTTGCCGTGGAATGGCACACTGAGGTAAAAACCCTACATGAAAGGCTAGCCCTAGTCAAAGAGATCAAATACTATCCCTGAAAATATTCCTCCCCCTGGTTTACCAACGACTTAAGAACTAAAAAAAAGAGAACTAAGGAAAGTGGAAAGGAAATGGTACAAATCCAGGCTTAACAGTGACAGGTCCAAATGGAATGAACTGCATGAAGAATATAAAAAAGCCACCCTAGAAGTTAAAAGGATAAACTACTCCCAACAACTATTAAAGACCCCCAATAGATTTTTTTTAAAAACCTTTTTAAACTAACAAAAAAGATACAATATCGCAAGGAGACAACCAATGCCTTACCACTGAACTCAACAGCGAAACACTCTCAAACTACTTCGCTGACAAAGTAGGCAAAATATGGTTTCACCTTGACTTCAATGCGCTACAGACATCGTCCCTCCATGACTCAAGACAAGATAATTAAAACTACAACTGGGAACTTAACTCACTTTGAAACTGTCTCCCATGACAACTTCACCGAGATATTAGATACTATTCATACTTCTGGCTCCAACCTGGACCCTATCCGCCACACCTCCTAGTGGCTATGAAAGATGCCTTTATAGAGACTCATCCTTCCTCTCAACACCTTTCTACAAACAGGCTAATTTGCCCACAAACTGGAAATCAGAAGTCATCAGACCAATCTTGAAAAAAAATCCACACTCAACCCTAACGTGACTGACAATCTTTAGACCTGTCTCCAACCTACCCTTCAACTCCAAGATTCTGGAAGAAACTGTGTTAAACCAATTACACTCCTTCATTGACAAAGAGCCCTATCCATCTTACAATTGGGATTTAGGAAATTCCACAGTACTAACTGAAACCATATTCAACAACGTCCCTGGCAGTGTTCAAAACCAAGCTAAAGGCCCACTTTTCTGAAACTGCTTTCAACTCTTAACTCCCCCTCATACCCACTATAATCTCCCCAACTATGCTGCTGTCAGATACCTATACCCACTATAACCTCCCCAACCCTCAAATGTCCTGTCTAAATTAGATTGTAAGCTCATCTGAGCAGGGACTGCCTATTGTATGTTAAAATGTACAGCGCTGCGTACACCTTTTAGCGCTATAGAAATAATACATAATAGAAGTAGTAGCTTTGCCTTGGTGGAGAGACAGACCACCCGAGTTGTAATCAGTAGCCAGGAGGGGAGACCCTGTTGCAGGTATCTACTTGGCCAGCCAGCTCTAAACTTTGTTGTGTCTTGGTGACTGTTCCCCTAGAAGCTTAGTTTGTCCTTGTATGATAAAGATGTTTGGGGCTTGAGCGCAGGCTGTTTGGTGCCAGTGTCAGTTTGGAGGGCTTTATCTGGCATCAGCTGCATCTTCCTTGAAGAGGATAGGGCTATGGGGCTCCAGGGATTTGGGCTCTAACCCAGTCTGAGTTGCAGCCAGAAGAAACAAGTAGTGCCCTTTTGAATTTTGCCATTTATTTTTGTTGTGCTTGTCTGAGACAGTGAGGTCTCCACCATCACCAGCCTGCTTTTGAGCTGAGAGGCACAGCTTAATAGAGCCAACTCTTAGGAGACAACTTTCAAACAACACTTGCAAATGTAAAGTCTATGGCTATGTTTACCCACACACTTCTATTCTGAAATAAAATATTTACAACTTCTTTGGAGCAAGAGCAAAATCTGTGCAAGAAAATCTGTGCACTGAAACCCTAATTAGCACAGAAAACGATTATAAAATTATAGAATTACAGTTCATTTTCCAACCTGTGTAATTTTTTTAAATCTAGTTTTTCTTCCTTCTTTTCTTGATCTCATCCATTTCCATCCTTTTTATCCAGTCTTGCCCTCAATTTTTCCATCTCTTTGTCTCTTTTCTAATTTCCGTTTCATTTGATCTCTGCAACCTTCCTTTCCATTCTGCCTCTCTGTCTCCACAATTCACTTTTCCATCTCTTTCTTATATTTTTCAATTTCCCTCCTTAACATTTCTGTCTCTTTTCAGCCACTGTTCCTATCTTTCTATGCATTTTTCCCCATCCTTGTCATCTTTCCTTCTACTCAGATCTCTCCATGGTCCAAAACCTCTTTACACTTTCTCTTGTTTCTTTGTCTCCCAGTTCATCTTCCACATGTTTGTCTCAACCCCCAGTAGTTCCTTCTCATCTTCTCTTCTAGTCTCACTTCTTCCAACCCTCTCTCTCACTTCTCTGTTCTCCCTCTTCATTACTTTCATGTTCAGGAGCATTGTGTGTCCAGGAGCATTGTGGTAGTAACAAAGGAGGCCATAGGACCATCGAAAGAACACAGTAATCTATGTCTCTGTGGCTACCTTTCCATTTCTACTGACACACTTCCTTGTTTAAAGTGGATATGTGCACATATTCAGAAGGAGTGGCCAAGGGGACATATGAGCCACGGACTCAGGGGCGGAAAATTTCATGGCGACACCAGAAAGTATTTCTTCACAGAGAGAGTGGTTGATCATTGGAACAAGCTTCCAGTGCAGGTGATCGAGGCAGACAGTGTGCCAGACTTTAAGAATAAATGGGATACCCATGTGGGATCCCTACGAGGGTCAAGATAAGGAAATTGGGTCATTAGGGCATAGACAGGGGGTGGGTAAGCAGAGTGGGCAGACTTGATGGGTTGTAGCTCTTTTCTGCCGTCATCTTCTATGTTTCTATGACTCTGGTGCTACTACACAGATCAGAATAAACATAGTATAGAAACAGCAATGAGATGGAGAAACAAAAGCCAAGGATGCCCAATTTGGCTTTTCCTAGTTATCTTCTAGGACAGGGGTAGGCAATTCCAGTCCTCGAGAGCCGGAGCCAGGTCAGGTTTTCAGGATAGCCACAATAAATATGCATGAGATAGATTTGCATCTCAAGGAGGCAGTGCATGCAAATCCATCTCATACATATTCATTGTGGATATCCTGAAAACCTGACTTGGCTCTGGCTCTCAAGGACCAGAATTGCCTACCCCTGTTCTAAGATAATGACTGGATTATAAAATTAAGTTATAGGAATGCATTTTATCAGGCAGGGGTTCCAGGCTGTAGAAATGCCAACTGTTGTTCTTAATGCAGGTGCAGCCAAGGATACACTTACTGTATGAGAAACATTGCCTGAAACTGGTAGGACTATCTGGACTCTTCTCAGTATGCTGTTTCTTATCCTCTGTGAAAAGTAGTAAAGCTCTTCCAGAATCCAGCGGACCTCTTCACTCAGTGGAAAACTTAACTTCAGCGATCCGACGAGCGGAATGTTGAGGATGGAGACATTGGAAGAGTGGCACGTATCCAAACAGATCTGCATGTTCCTGCGGTAGGCCTGAACATCAAGAAGGCATCATTCACATTAGTTTCTTGCATAATTTCAGATGGAACACTGTGCAGAGTTCCAGTAAATAGTTCTGAAGAAAGCTGCAAGCTAGTTTGTAATCATTTTTATAGTGTCATTAAAAGAAGTTGCTGAATTTTATATAAGCTGTTGGGACCATGCAGACCATTCTTCCAATATCTTCAGACTTCTGAAGATGAGGTCTGCATGCACAAGCACTCAATTGTGACTACCATTGGCCTAGTGGTCTTCTAGCTATCCACACTGCACTCTCTAATCCTAACCAGTGTTACACTATATTAATCCATCCAAATGTGTTTAGCACTTTGTCTTGGGGTTACCTTGGGGGTCACTAGTCCCAGCACCCCCTTCCGTCAGTGCAGGCTGTGTCTCCTTATAGCCTGTTTTTATTGTTCAGGTTCTTAAAGTTTTAATGACCTGTTTCAATTGTTCATGTTCTGGTTTCATGTTTTGAACAGATTAGACTTATTGGTTGGAGATTTAATGCTAAGAAATGCAAGGTTATGTACATAGACAAGATTGTATAATTCCATATTACATACCACTAATCAGCTTACTCAAATATTTCCATCTACAATTTTAAATCACATATATACTTCATATGCATTTGATGACTAGATATGTTAGTAAAATCAATGTTTTCAGTACAGAACCCTGTTAAACGTATAACTATCATTTCTTAGCTTATGTTCTTTCACAGATAACTCTTAACATATACATAATATAAATATAAAGCAAAAGTTTCTTTTTTATACAAATAGAAAAATGTTGTATTTTGATTTTAGATGTGTACAAAAGTATTAATTCAATTTTTATTTCTACATTATTTATACTATAATTATTTTGTTTTTTACTCATTTAATTTGTATATTGTTTTTAAATTTGTGTGATGTTTTATCTATTTTCTTTGTCATATATCAGTTATTTAATTTGTATGTTTTTTTTTAATTGTGGGATGTTTTTATTGAGTATGTTTGTCCATGTTTTTTATTTGTAGACTCCTGAAGCAGGCCATAGTGGCCGAAACACATATAGTACATGTTGGGTCTTTATCATAATAAAGAAATTGAGCATCACAGGTCACCTTTTCTATCTTTCTAATGAACATACAGAACAGTTTCTCGGTGGAGATGATGGAGACAAGGACAGTACCCGAGTTCAAGAAAGCATGAGGCAAAGAGAAAGATCTGTAAGGGAGAGGAAGGGGTTGCAGAGTCTTGACTATTGGTTTGGATGGACAGACTGGAAATGCCATATGGGAGTCGATATTCAAAGCCACTTAACTGAGTAGCAGAGCTTCTTTTCCGGTTAACTGGCAGTAAGTGGGCCCCGAAAAAATATTAGGCAGCACCTACCTGGATAGTGCCACTGAATATCCATCTAGCCACTAAGGCAGGGGTGCACAACTTCAGCCCTTGCCAGGCAAGGTTTTCAGGATTTCCCAAATGAATATGCATGAGATCAATATGCATACAATGGAAGCAGTGCAGGCAAATAGATCTCATGCCTTCGAGGACTGGAGTTGTGCACCCCTGCACTAAGGCCAAAACCGGCTATTGTGTGGGTGACCTGGGGGGCAGAGTCGCACTTAACCAGATACATGCCAATATTCAGCCCTTAACCAGCCAAATAGGACTACATTAATAGAAGTCCTATTTTTGGCCAGTTTATCTTAACCAGTTAAGGACTGAATATCGGCACTTGATTAAGAGCCGGCTGCCAGCATATATCCAGATATTTAATGCCAATAATTGACATGGCCCAATGGTAGTTTATGTTAAGCAAAAACAAATAACCATGACCATCACTAGCTGAATATTACCCATATGGTCTCTTTCTGCTGTCATTTCAGGGAAAATCTCTCACCTTTTCTGCTTCTTCTGGGCCATTACTCCAACTCTTATAGGTCACAAAATAAACTGCCTTGCAGAACAAGTCAATGTCCTCATGGATTTCCACCTCTCCTGGCTGCAGGATCTCACATCCCCAGGATGGGTGTCTTCCAAGACAGGGAAAGAGCGAGTATGAAAAATCATTCAAAGTTAAATCCAAGTTGTCATCAATTGGACACACAAGTACTGCCTGTGAGAAGATAGGAGAAAAGGATTACACTAAAATGTGTTTTGCTAATTTAGATTTATCTTTTTATTACTGTTTTAACCTAAATACATGTATGATGTCAAAGAGTGTCTGAAAGAATGATGGTTAAGAAAGGTGTACCACAGGGGTCAGCTTTGTCTGCGTTAACATCTATATGGCAAGCTTAGGAAAAGTCTTTGGTCAACTAGGAGTTGAATATAGAATATATGTTGATGATATTCTGTTTTACTTTCCGATAAGAAAATATATACAACAGATTGAACACAAATTAAACCTTTGTATGAAAAAGGTAAGCTTGTGGATGTCATCACATGGTTTAAAATTGAATGTTAACAAGACTGAGGTCATGTTTGTTGAAAAAGATCTGGAGAAAATTCAGGTGGATTGCTTGAATGTATTAGGGGCACAAGTAGAAGTAAAACAGGAATTAACAATTTTGGGGATCTGCCTAGATTCTACACTTACAATGGGTAAGCAGATCCTGAAGAACATCCAAGGGGGGTTACGCACAATTACATACCCTATACAGACTAAAACCAATGTTAACATCTTTTGATCTTAGGACGGTGGTACAGGATTTAACTTTGCCAAAATTGGACTACTGTAACTCACTCTTATCTTGGTTTGACACAAGCAAAAAAATAAGGTTTTGCAGTTGGTAATGAATTCGGCTGCTAGGCTGATCACTGACGCACCCAGAATGGCGCACATTTCACCTGTTTTGAAACAACTACATTGGTTACCAATGAAACAGAGGGTACAATATAAAGTCCTGTCCCTGGTGCACCAGGTCTTATATAGAACGGCCACAACATGCTTTAGCGCATTTTGAGAGATCTATTGACTTGGAAGGACCTTGAGATCAGAGGAAGGTATGAGACTAACAGCAATTAAAGGAAAAGGAGTGCACTATGCAATTAGAAGAATAAAAATGTTCTGTATTGCTGGTGTGCGCTTGTGGAATAATTTACCAGGATACCTGAGACTATGCACGGATTGTGATAACTTCAAGAAGTTATTAAAGACACAACTGTTTATTAATGCCTATACGTAATGTGGATGATAAATTTTGCATGTTGTTTTAGGTATTTAGCCACCATATATGGATGAGAAGATAGTGGTTGTTGATTTTATATCTATGTGTTTTACGGAAATTTCTTATGAATGTTTGATACTGGAAAACACTTAGGCGATATATAAATTTTTTTAATAAATAAATATCTCACTAAAAGCAGTGCTACAGATTAGCGGCATACTGAATGCAAAGGGTCAGTCCCCATGGGCTTCTTCGCATTCAGCTCATATAATCAATAACACCGCAGACAGCAAACACTGTTGAAGAGAGCTACTGTGAGAGAAGTGCCTGTTTCTTCTGTTGTTCCATCTTTCCTGCCTGCCGCTGGAACATCGCTGGCCCCGTCTACCGGTGACATCACCAGTAGGATGAGGGTAAAGAGTGGCGGCGCAATGCCAGGCAGAGAGCAAACCCTGCTGGAGAGAGCCACTTTGGTAGAAGATGTCTGTGCAGCTGGTACCTGTTTCTTCTGCCCTGAGCCGCCAGTTGTTCCATCTTTCCTGCCCGCCGCCAGGACATTGCTGGTCCTGTGCCCACAGTTCCACCTACAGGTGACATCACTGGTAACATGACATCACTGGTAACATGAGGGTAAAGAGTGGGGGCACCACACTGGAGGTGCTGTGCACCAGAGGGACCGCGTCAACACAGTCGTGTTGACAAAAGAACATGACTTGGGAAGTCCTTAGTTTGCTCTTTTGTTTGCGACTTTGGGTGGGACTCTGGAAACTTGGCTTTGTGATCTTCCTAATGTGTAAGGACCCAATTATCACAGGGCAAAGCCATTATGGTCACTTGGAGAGAACACACATTATTAGAAGTGCAATTAAATGGCCAAGAAGTCATTAATGCATTGAAAATAGGTAAAGTGAATGTTTGGTCGGTAAGATCTAAGACAGTGTTGATGTATGATATCATTGAAGAATATGGTCTGGATGTGCTTGGCATAACGGAAACCTGGTTAGAAGAGTCTGGTGTGGCAGTGGCAAATCAATGTTGCCCACAGAATGTTGCATGGAATTGGGCATGTTGTAGGTAAAGAAAAGGAGGCGGTGTTATGTTAATGTTTAAAAAGAAATTGAATTTTAAGGTATTATACCAAGGTACTATTGATATGTTGGTTATGAAAAACAATAATATTACTGTCTTGTTTATTGTTTTATTACTTTGTTGTTGGATCTTGAAAAAAAAATATTATCAGTGATTTTAATATACCAACTTTGCTGAAGGCTTCATCCTTATGTGTCCCTCTTGAGGCATTGGCATCATTAGGGTTTAAGAAGTGGGTAAGGAGTACAATGCATCAAGCAAGTAACATGTTGGATTTGCGGTTTACATCCGTTAAATTTATCAATGTACCAGATTTGAATATTTTTATGCCATGGAAAGATCATGCTTTGGTTTTGGCAAAAGTGCTTGTTAAAAGTGTATATGATAGTAATAATGATAGTAGAAAAGAGGTGAGAAATGTAAGGTCTGAAGTATCGCGTGATGCTCTATGGAATGAATGGGGTCCTTTATTAGAGAAGAGAAGATTTCTCTACATTTGAGAAAGCTGTAGAAGGCTGGCAGATGTCTCTTACCTCAGCTTTGGAGAAGATTGTCCCATTACAAGATAGAGCAGTGAGAACTGGGAATGAGAGAAAGAAATGGTTTGAGGAGGAATTATTGGCATTGCATCAGTTGAGGAGAAGTGAAAGGAAGTGGTGTAAAACGAAAAATGCTGGGCTAAAATAATTCTTTTTAATGAAACTCAATGAATACAAGTCTGTGTTAGCTAGTGAGAGAAGTAAGTTTTATCAGGAGAAATTGAGGACAACAATGAATAGACCTAGGGAGGTGTTTAATGTTGTGAAGAATTTGACAAGGGAAGGGCCTGCATTACAATCTATTTTGCCATTTTCCGCTGATGAATTCAATTTGTTCTTTTAATCTAAGGTGAATACAATTTTTGAGACTGTCCCAAAGGTAGAAAGAACAACTGAGGTTTTGTTCGAAAATGTGAATCAATGGGATCACTTTGAGAGGGTAGATGAAGAGCAAGTGAGAATGCTATTGCATGCAGGTTGTCCAACGAATTTGACTATGGAGATTTGTGTTCCCCTATTTTGTTAGAAAATATGGGAGAAGATATTTGTTCTGTGATTACACGAATGATAAATCTTATGTTGGATGAAGGGGAAGTTCCTGGAATGCTGAAGATAGCCACTATTCAATCTGTTGTTAAAGATAAGAGAACAGGAGTAAGCAAAATCTCAAATTTTAGACCTGTTGCATCATTACTAGTGTTGTCATAGATAACAGAGAAAGTTGTCTATTTGCAGTTAGACGACCATTTACAACAAAATAATATTTTAGATAGCCATCAATATGCGTTTCGAAAAGCACATAATATAGAAACGTTATTGATCTCTACATTAGATGAGGTGCGATGTGGGTTCAATTGAGGGGAGAGCTTTCTAAAGGTATTCCGTAATATTGCAGCTGCATTCGATACACTTGGATCACTGTATTCTGTTAGAAAGACTTCAACAATGTGGGCTCAATGGGACTGTGCTTCTCTGGTTTTAGTCGTTTCTGTCAGGTAGGAAACAGGAAGCGTATATCAGAGGGCACTGTTCATCACACAGGGTGATTAGAACTGGTGTTCCACAAGGGTTGACGCTGAGGGCTGTTCTGTTCAATTTATATCTTCTCCCACTATGTATATTGTTATTGCATTTAGAGGTATCATACAGGATATATGCTGATGACATTCAGTTCTGTCTGCCAAATCATGGGTCATTGTCACAGACAATATTAAGATTGAAAGAAGTTCTGATTGAGATCAGGGATTGGATGAGTGCTAGCAAATTATGTCTTAATATTTCTAAAACTAAGATAATGTATCTTTCTAAAGATCCAGTCTTGAATCTTCAAACCCCAGTGAAGATGGTGGATAGTGACACACTTCTCTAAGGAAATTTGTTACTAAGGGGTGATTTTGGATTTGCAGTTAACATTTAGAGCACCTATTCAAGCTGTGATTAAAAAAAAAATCATTTCAAACTGCAAATGATAAATAATTTGAAGATATATCTTTCTGATAATGACTATAGGCAAATTCTTCAAGCAGCGGTGCTGTCTAGTTTAGGCTATTGTAATAATGTGTTCTTAGGCATATCTTCTACTTTAATGCATGCTTTGCAAGTTTTTCAGAATTTGATTATTTGTGTTTTGTTTGGAATTAAGAAGTGGGATCATGTTTCCTTGTATTATGCCAAGTTATATTGGCTGAAAATGGAATACAAGATTCAATATAAGCGATTGTTGTTTTATCTAAGTTCACATCAATTAACACCTAAATCAGGGGTCTGCAACCTTTAAGACATAAAGAGCCACTTGGACCCGTTTTCGAAAAGAAAAAAAAACTTGGAGCCGCAAAACCATTATAAAACAAATCTAACACTGCATATATTGTTTCTTATCTTAATGCTATATACAGGATCACTAAATTGAAAATAAAATCATTTTTCCTACCTTTGCTATTTGGTGATTTCATGAGTCTCTGGTTGCACTTTCTTCTTCTGACTGTGCATCCAATCTTTCTTCCTTTCTTTCAGCCTCCTGTATGTTTCCTCTCCTCCAGACCTCATTCTCTCCCCCAACTTTTTCTTTCTGTCTCCCTGTTCCCCCTTCTTTCTGTCTCCGTGCCGTCCCCCAAGCCACTCGGTTTGCTGCCACCGCAATCGGGGAACAGCCCCCAAGCCACCGCCGTCCCAAGCTTTCCCTGCAGAAGTGTTGCGCTGACCAGCATTCCGCTCCCTGACGTCAATTCTGACGTAGGAGAGGAAGTTCCGGGCCAACAAGGCATTTCTCCTCATTCCATCCAGCCTGAGCCCCATCTCTCCTTGATCCAGCATTTCCCTTCTGTGTCTGTCAGAATTACCATTCCACCTATTTTCCAGCATCACCCTTCTTTGTGTCCATCTCACCTATATCCCTATCTCACCACTTTTTCAGAATCTTCATTTGTCTCTGTCCTTATCTTTACGCCATGTTCACCATTTGCCCTTTCAATGTCTTTATCTCCCCCCACACACTTTTTCAGCATTACTTCTATGTCTCTATTTCACCTCCTCTTCATGTCCCCTCTGTATCTCTATCCTTATTCAGTAGGTCCTGCTTACCCTTTCTCTTCTTTGTGTCACTATCTCCATTTTCAGCTTTCCCCCCTTTTCCTTTGTTACTGCACCCTGTAGCTAGAATCTTTCCACCCTCCCTCCACTCCGGCCCAGCCCAGTATGAAATATTTCCTTTTGTTTCCCTCCCCTCTCTCTTTCTCTCTCTCTTCTCCTCCCTCACCCACGAGTCCTGCATCTGGCCCTCTCCCTTCTACCTGCACCTGGCAACACCCCCCTGCTCCGCGGCTCTCTTCAGCAACAGTGATCAAGACAAGCTGCCGACATCGAGGCCTTCCCTCTACGAGTCCCGCCTTTGTGGAAAAAGGAAGTTGAAACAAGCGGGACTCGCAGAGGGTAGGCCCCGACGTCAGAAGCTTGTGCTGAGTTGCCGAAGAGAGCCGCGGAGCAGGGGATGTGGCCGGAAGCAGGTAGAAGGGAGAGGGAGATAGGAAGGCTGTAGATCTCCGGAGCATGACACCGACCCCGGCCAGGATGACTTCTTTTTCAGGCACCTTACAAGTCCAGCGTCGCGGGGGAAATAGCCATGCTGAGCAGTGAGCTCAGCACTACACAGATGAAAGCCTTGCTTGCTGATTGGTCCGGCGGGGCGGGGCCGCCGGACCAATCAGCAAGCAAGGCTTTCATCTGTGTATGTGCTGAGCTCACTGCTCAGCATGGCTATTTCCCGCCGCGACGCCGGACTTAAGCTGCATGCCTGCGTGACACACTACCGGAGCCGCAGCAAAGGTGGAAAAGAGCCGCATGCGGCTCTGGAGCCGCAGGTTGCCGACCCCCGACCTAAATACTTGCAGGACTGTGTTTCATGTTATGTATCCTCTCGTGCATTACATTCTGCAGGACATTCTGATTTGATCATTCCAACACGAAAAAAATTGCACCTAGACAGTGAGTCCTACTGTCTTCTCATGTGCAGGTCCTACAGAGTAGAACAAATTATGAGTTTACATTAGACAACAGAAGGATGTATGCACCTTTAAAAAATTGTTGAAACGTCACTTGTTCTGTAAGATGAAATATAGGCATTGACGTTTTTATGCTTTGTATTGTATTTCATATGTTTTGTATTGTATTTTATATGTTTTGTATTATATTTTATTGTAAAGTTGTAATCCGCCTCGTTAAAAGGCGGACTAAAAATAATAAACTATAAAAGAAGCCCTAAATGATTTGCTACTTCACTGACTGCAGGAAATCACACTGTCACATCATCAATTAGCCCTCAGAATTTGTTTTTTGTGCAGCAGTGAGTTGAGATGGAGGAGTTTAATTACAATAGAAGGCTCTTGGCTCCATCTGAGAAAGTGACAGGGATAGAAAAAAGCGACAGAGAAACAGACAGACATCTAGCAGCACTATGGAGATAAGTAGTAATAGTAATATTACCTCTTTATCTGTGATCTCATTGGCTTTGATGGATTCTATACCAAAGGGTAGTAGGTTGTGCAAATCCTCTGTAGAGCTACAGCTGCTATCCATAGATGCTGGTATCTCCTCCTGTCTTGGGTCTTTGGGTACATTCTGCCCTTGAGCTGTCGACATCTTCCTTGGTGTTTTCTCTGCAGATGTATCCTGTCCTCGAGCTATTGGTATACTCATCCTTGGGGCAGCTGCTATATCCCACTTTGGGGTTGTGGCCATCTGTTTTCCAGGAGTTACTGAAGTACTATCTCCCAGACCTGATGTCTCATTTACCGGGGCTATATGAGCAGTGGGCGTTATATGCAGTGGATCTGCGGGCACACCTGGCCATTGAGCTTTGGGCCTCTCCTGCCCTGGGGAAGTGAATATCTCTAGTGAAGTGAGCATTTGTTCTCCTAGGGCATTGAATGTCTTCTGTTCCCAGGCAGCAGGTATAGACAACTGATTTAATGTGAGAAGCTCCTGGCCTAGCATGGTGTGTATCTCCTTTTCTGGCACAGCAAGAGTCTCCTCATTTGGGTCTTCCTGGATGTCTGATACACTGGTTGGGGACATCAGCTGTCCAGGTGCTGCAGCTGTCCTCCGCTGCAGCACTAGTGTGCCCTTTTTTGGAGTTTTCTGAGTCAGCATCTCTTGCATATTCAAAGCCTGATCTGCAAATATCTCTTGCCCTGGGGTAATGGGTGTCTCCTGCACATAGGTTACTGGAATATTCATACCTGTACCATTGGATATCTGATGCTTAGGAGTTGCTACCCTCTTCCCTGGGGTTTTCCAAGTAAAAGTCTCCTGTTTTGGGGCAGAAGAAATCTCCAGTCCTTGCTCAGTAGATATTTCTTGTCCTGGACTAGCAGGTGTCTTCTGCTTTTGGGCTATAGGTATATCAATCTCTATGGGTACAATACCCATTACACCAAAGCAAGCTATCTCTTGCACTGATATTGCTGATATATTTATTCTTGTGGCTGTGGGCATACCCTGCCCTGATATAGCAGGTGCTTTCTGTTCTGGGACTGTTGGTATATCCAACCTTTCAACCTTAATAGGTACCTCTTGTCCTAAAGCTACTGGTACACATATTTTTGTGGTTATGTCCTGGCCTGAGGCACTGGGGGTAACCTGCTGTGGAACTGATAGTATATCCAACTCGGAGGATTTGGGTGTCTGCTGTTCTGGAGTAATAAGTATCTCCTGAACTACAGCTGTAGGCATACACATCTCAATGGCTGAAAGTTTGTCCTGCCTTGGGGTACTGGGTGTCTCATGTCCTGTAATGGCTATTATATCCAACACTAGGTCTCTGGACATCTCCTGCCTTTGGGTGGTGGGTATTCCCTGTGATTGGGCTGCTGGTATGCTCATCTCTGTGGTTGGTGGCCTTTCCTGACTTGGGGCACAAGGTATCTTTAGTCCTTTTGTTGATAGTATATACAATTCTGTAGTTTTTGGAATCTGCTGCTCATGAGTTGCTGCTCCCATTCTTGGCATCTTCTGAGTAGATATATTTTGCCCTAAGATAGCAGGAGTCTCTTGCCCAGTAGCAGTACATGTTATCACTATGGCTGTTGGACTGTTCAGCTTCATGACTCCAGGTTTATCCTGTCTTGGGGTGGTGGAAGTGTCTGTCTGCTGGACTGTTGAATTATCCGGCTCTGGGGTAGTGGATGTCTCCCTTTGCTGGGCTGCTGATTCATCTGGCTCTGAGGCAGTAGGCATCCCTTGCTCTGGAGCTGGCAATATATTCTCCCCTGGGGTAGTGAGGGTCTCTTGCTGTTGAGCTGCTGATACATCCACTTCTGGGGCAGTGGGGACATCGTCTCCTGGGGTGGCAGATGTCTCTCTCTGCTGGGCTGCTGATTCATCCAACTTTGGGGCAGTGGATGTCTCTGTCTGCTGAGCTATCGATTCATCTGGCTCTGGGGAGGTGGATGTCTCTGTCTGCTGGACTGGGGTAGTGAGTATCTCTTGCATTGGAAGTACAGATACATCCTCTTCTGCTACAGTAGGTACCTCTATCTCTGGAGCTGCCGATACATCTGACTCTAGGGCTATAGATATCCCCTCCCCTGGGGAAGTGGGCGACTCTTGCTCTGGAGCTGCTGCTGATTTCTCCAGCTTTGAGGAGGTGGATGTCTCTCTCTGCCGGACTGCTATATTGTTAAGCTCTGGGGCGGTGGACGTCTCTCTCTGCTGGGCTCCCAATTCATATGACTCTGAGGAAGTAGGCATCTCTTGCTCTGGAGATGCCAATATAGCCTCTCCTGTGGTAGTAATGGTCACTTGCTCTGGGAGTAATGATACCTCCTCTTCTGCAGCAGTGGGCATCTCTTTTCCTGGAACTGCTGATACATCTGACTCTAGGGCAATAGGTATATCCTCCCCTAGGGCAGTGGATGTCTCTGTCTGCTGGGCTACTGATTCGTCCAGCTCTGAGGCAGTAGGCATCCCTTGCTTTGGAGCTGTCGATATATCCTCCCCTGGGGTAGTGAGGATCTCTTGCTCTGGAGATGATATATCCATTTTTGGAGCATTGGGGACATTCTCTCTTGGGGCGGTGGACGTCTCTGTCTGCTGGGCTGCCAATTCGTCCACTTCTGGGGTGGTGAATATATCTTTCTCTGGAACTGCTGATACATCTGACTCTAGGACAGTAGGTATATCCTTTCTTGGGGCAGAGGGCATCTCTTGTTCTGATGCTGATGCTGATTTGTCCAGCTTTGAGGTGGTGGATATCCCTGTCTGCTGGGCTGTCGAACGGTCTGGCTCCGTGTAGGTGGACGTCTTTCTCTGCTGGGCTGTCAATTCATTACGCTCTGGGGCAGTAGTGACATCCTCTCCTGAGGCAGCGGACGTCCCCATCTGCTGGGCTGCTGTTTTGTCCGGCTCCAGGGCAGCAAACAGCTCTGCCTGCTGGCTGGCCGTTTTGTCTGGGACGCCAGACGTCTCTGCCTGCTGGGCGGCCGTTTTGTCTGGGACAGCAGACGCCTCTGCCTGTTGGGCAGCCATTTTGTCTGGGGTGGCGAACGCCTCTGCCTGCTGGGTGACTGTTTTGTCCAGGTCGTCAGACGCCTCTGCCTTCTGGGCGGCCATTTTATTCGGGGCGGCGGATGTCTCTGCCTGCTGGGCGGCTGTGTTGTCCAGGGCAGCAAGCGTCTCTGCCTTCTGGGCGGCCGTTTTGTCTGGGGTAGTGGACGCCTCTGACTGCTGGGTGACTATTTTGTCCGGGGCAGTGGACGTCTCTGCCTGCTGGGCGGCTGTTTTGTCCAGCTTTGGGGTGGCGGATGCCTCTGCCTGCTCGGCTGCCTTTTTTACCAGCTCCGGAGCAGCGGACACTTCTGCCTGCTGGGCGGCAGTTTTGTCCAGGGCAGCGGACACCTCTGCCTGCAGTGCGGCTGTTTTGACTGGGGCAGCGGGCGCCTCTGCCTGCTGGGCTGCCGTTTTGTCCGGCTCCGGGGTAGCAGACGGCTCTGCCTGCTGGGCAGCTGTTTTATCCGGGGCGGCAGGTGCCTCTGCCTGCTGGGCGGCTGTTTTGTCCGGGGCAGCAGACGTCTTTGCCTGCTGGGCGGCCATTTTTTCCGGGGCAGCGGATGCCTCTGCCTGCTGGGCGGCTGTTTTGACCGGGGCAGCAGACGTCTTTGCCTGCTGGGAGGCCGTTTTGTCCGGGGCAGCGGACGCCTCTGCTTGCTGGGCAGCTGTTTTGTCCGGGGCAGCAGACATCTTTGCCTGCTGGGCGGCCATTTTGTCCGGGGCAGCGAACGCCTCGGCCTGCTGGATGACCGTTTTGTCCGGGACAGCGGACGTCTCTGTCTGCTGGGCGGCCGTTTTGCTTGGGGTGGCGAACGCCTTTGCCTGCTGGATTGCTGTTTTGTCTGGCTTCGAGGCAGCGGATGCTTCTGCCTGCTGGGCTGCCATTTTGACTGGCTCTGGGGCAGCGGATGCCTCTGCCTCCTGGGCTGCTGTTTTTTCCGGCTCCGGAGCAGCAGACACTTCTGCCTGCTGGGTGGCAGTTTTGTCCAGGGCGGATGACACCTCTGCCTGCTGGGCGGCTGTTTTGACTGGGGCGGTGGACACCTTTGCCTGCTGGGTGGCTGTTTTGTTCAGCTCCAGGACAGCGGATGCCTCTGCCTGCTGGCCCACCATTTTGTCCAGCTCTGTGATAATAGGGATCTCTTGCTCTAGAGATGTCAATATAGCCTCTCCTGTGGTAGTGATGGTTTCTTGCTCTGGGAGTAATGATCCCTCCTCTTCTGCTGCAGTGGGTATCTCTTTTCCTGGATTTGATGATACATCTGACTCTAGGGCAATAGGTATATCCTCACCTAGGGCAGTGGATATCTCTGTCTGCTGGGATGCTGATTTGTCCAGTTCTGGGGCAGTAGGCATCCCTTGCTTTGGAGTTGTCGCTATATCCTCCCCTGGGGTAGTGAGGATCTCTTGCTCTGGAGTCGATATATCCATTTTTGGGGCATTGGGGACATTCTCTCCTGGGGCGGTGGACGTTTCTGTCTGCTGGGCTGCCAATTTGTCCACTTCTGGGGTGGTGAATATATCTTTCTCTGGAACTGCTGATGCATCTGACTCTAGGACAATAGGTATATCCTTTCTTGGGGCAGAGGGCATCTCTTGTTCTGATGCTGATGCTGATTTGTCCAGCTTTGAGGTGGCGGATGTCCCTGTCTGCTGGGCTGTCGAACGGTTTGGCTCCGTGTAGGTGGATGTCTTTCTCTGCTGGGCTATCAATTCATTACGCACTGGGGCAGTAGTGACATCCTCTCCTGAGGCAGCGAACGTCCCTGTCTGCTGGGCTGCCATTTTGTCCGGCTCCGAGGCAGCAAACGGCTCTACCTGCTGGGCGGCCGTTTTGTCTGGGGCAGCAGACGCCTTTGCCTTCTGGGCGGCTGTTTTGTCTGGGACGGCAGATGCCTCTGCCTGTTGGGCGGCCGTTTTGTCCGGGGCGGCAGACCCCTGCTGGGCGGCCTTTTTGTCTGGGGTGGCGAACGCCTCTGCCTGCTGGGTGACCGTTTTGTCCGGGGCAGCGGACGTCTCTGCCTTCTGGGTGGCAATTTTTTTGTCCGGGGTGGCGGACGTCTCTCCCTGCTGGGTGGCTGTCTTGTCCAGGGCGGTGAATGTATCTGCCTGCTGGACGGCCATTTTGTCTGGGGTGGCAAACGCCTCTGCCTGCTGGGTGACCGTTTTGTCCAGGGCGTCAGACACCTCTGCTTTCTGGGCGGCTATTTTATTCGGGGCAGCGGATGTCTCTGCTTGCTGGGCGGCTGTCTTGTCCAGGGCAGCAGACATCTCTGCCTGCTGTGCGGCCGTTTTGTCTGGGGTGGCGGATGCCTCTGCCTGCTGTGTGACCGTTTTGTCCGGGGTAGCGGATGTCTCTGCCTGCTGGGTGACCGTTTTGTCCAGGGAAGCGGACACCTCTACCTGCTGGGTGGCTGTTTTGACTGGGGCAGCGGGCGCCTCTGCCTGCTGGACTGCCGTTTTGTCCGGGGCAGCAGACGCCTCTGCCTGCTGTGCGGCTGTTTTATCCGGGGCAGCAGACTTCTTTGCCTGCTGGGCGGCCATTTTGTCCGGGGCAGCAGACTTCTTTGACTGCTGGGCGGCCATTTTGTCCGGGGCAGCGGACGTCTCTGCCTTCTGGGCGGTAATTTTTTTGTTCGGGGTGGCGGATGTCTCTCCCTGCTGGGTGGCTGTCTTGTCCAGGGCGGTGGATGCCTCTGACTGCTGGACTGCCGTTTTGTCCGGGGCAGCAGACGCCTCTGCCTGCTGGGCGGCTGTTTTATCCGGGGCAGCAGACTTCTTTGCCTGCTGGGCGGCCATTTTGTCCGGGGCAGCGGACTTCTTTGCCTGCTGGGCGGCCATTTTGTCCGGGGCAGCGGACGTCTCTGCCTTCTGGGCGGCAATTTTTTTGTCCGGGGTGGCGGACGTCTCTCCCTGCTGGGTGGCTGTCTTGTCCAGGGCGGTGGATGTCTCTGTCTGCTGGACGGCCATTTTGTCTGGGGTGGCGAACGCCTCTGCCTGCTGGGTGACCGTTTTGTCCGGGGAGTCAGACGCCTCTGATTTCTGGGCGGCTATTTTATTCGGGGCAGCGGATGTCTCTGCCTGCTGGGCGGCTGTGTTGTCCAGGGCAGCAGACATCTCTGCCTGCTGTGCGGCCATTTTGTCTGGGGTGGCGAACGCCTCTGCCTGCTGGGTGACTGTTTTGTCCGGGGCAGCGGACGTCTCTGCCTTCTGGGCGGCTATTTTATTCGGGGCGGCGGATGTCTCTGCCTGCTGGGCGGCTGTGTTGTCCAGGGCAGCAGACGTCTCTGCCTGCTGTGCGGCCGTTTTGTCTGGGGTGGCGGACACCTCTGCCTGCTGTGTGACCGTTTTGTCCGGGGTAGCGGATGTCTCTGCCTGCTGGATGATCGTTTTGTCCAGGAAAGCGGACACCTCTGCCTGCTGGGTGGCTGTTTTGACTGGGGCAGCGGGCGCCTCTGCCTGCTGGACTGCTGTTTCTTCCGGGGCGGCAGACGCCTCTGCCTGCTGGGTGGCTGTTTTATTCGGGGCAGCAGACTTCTTTGCCTGCTGGGCGGCCATTTTGTCCGGGGCAGCGGACGTCTCTGCCTTCTGGGTGGCAATTTTTTTGTCCGGGGTGGCGGACGTCTCTCCCTGCTGGGTGGCTGTCTTGTCCAGGGTGGTGGATGTCTCTGCCTGCTGGACGGCCATTTTGTCTGGGGTGGCGAACGCCTCTGCCTGCTGGGTGACCGTTTTGTCCGGGGAGTCAGACGCCTCTGTTTTCTGGGCGGCTATTTTATTCGGGGCAGCGGATATCTCTGCCTGCTGGGTGGCTGTGTTGTCCAGGGCAGCAGACATCTCTGCCTGCTGTGCGGCCGTTTTGTCTGGGGTGGCGGATGCCTCTGCCTGCTGTGTGACCGTTTTGTCCGGGGTAGCGGATGTCTCTGCCTGCTGGGTGACCGTTTTGTCCAGGGAAGCGGACACCTCTACCTGCTGGGTGGCTGTTTTGACTGGGGCAGCGGGCGCCTCTGCCTGCTGGACTGCCGTTTTGTCCGGGGCAGCAGACGCCTCTGCCTGCTGGGCGGCTGTTTTATCCGGGGCAGCAGACTTCTTTGCCTGCTGGGCGGCCATTTTGTCCGGGGCAGCAGACTTCTTTGCCTGCTGGGCGGCCATTTTGTCCGGGGCAGCAGACTTCTTTGCCTGCTGGGCGGCCATTTTGTCCGGGGCAGCGGACGTCTCTGCCTTCTGGGCTGTAATTTTTTTGTTCGGGGTGGCGGACGTCTCTCCCTGCTGGGTGGCTGTCTTGTCCAGAGCGGTGGATGTCTCTGTCTGCTGGATGGCCATTTTGTCTGGGGTGGCGAACGCCTCTGCCTGCTGGGTGACCGTTTTGTCCGGGGAGTCAGACGCCTCTGATTTCTGGGCGGCTATTTTATTCGGGGCAGCGGATGTCTCTGCCTGCTGGGCGGCTGTGTTGTCCAGGGCAGCAGACATCTCTGCCTGCTGTGCGGCCGTTTTGTCTGGGGTGGCGAACGCCTCTGCCTGCTGGGTGACTGTTTTGTCCGGAGCAGCGGACATCTCTGCCTTCTGGGCGGCTATTTTATTCGGGGCGGCGGATGTCTCTGCCTGCTGGGCGGCTGTGTTGTCCAGGGCAGCAGACGTCTCTGCCTGCTGTGCGGCCGTTTTGTCTGGGGTGGCGGACACCTCTGCCTGCTGTGTGACCGTTTTGTCCGGGGTAGCGGATGTCTCTGCCTGCTGGATGATCGTTTTGTCCAGGGAAGCGGACACCTCTGCCTGCTGGGTGGCTGTTTTGACTGGGGCAGCGGGCGCCTCTGCCTGCTGGGTGACCGTTTTGTCCGGGGAGTCAGACGCCTCTGATTTCTGGGCGGCTATTTTATTCGGGGCAGCGGATGTCTCTGCCTGCTGGGCGGCTGTGTTGTCCAGGGCAGCAGACATCTCTGCCTGCTGTGCGGCCGTTTTGTCTGGGGTGGCGAACGCCTCTGCCTGCTGGGTGACTGTTTTGTCCGGGGCAGCGGACGTCTCTGCCTTCTGGGCGGCTATTTTATTCGGGGCGGCGGATGTCTCTGCCTGCTGGGCGGCTGTGTTTTCCAGGGCAGCAGACGTCTCTGCCTGCTGTGCGGCCGTTTTGTCTGGGGTGGCGGACACCTCTGCCTGCTGTGTGACCGTTTTGTCCGGGGTAGCGGATGTCTCTGCCTGCTGGATGATCGTTTTGTCCAGGAAAGCGGACACCTCTGCCTGCTGGGTGGCTGTTTTGACTGGGGCAGTGGGCGCCTCTGCCTGCTGGACTGCTGTTTCTTCCGGGGCGGCAGACGCCTCTGCCTGCTGGGTGGCTGTTTAATTCGGGGCAGCAGACTTCTTTGCCTGCTGGGCGGCCATTTTGTCCGGGGCAGCGGACGTCTCTGCCTTCTGGGTGGCAATTTTTTTGTCCGGGGTGGCGGACGTCTCTCCCTGCTGGGTGGCTGTCTTGTCCAGGGCGGTGGATGTCTCTGCCTGCTGGACGGCCATTTTGTCTGGGGTGGCGAACGCCTCTGCCTGCTGGGTGACCGTTTTGTCCGGGGAGTCAGACGCCTCTGTTTTCTGGGCGGCTATTTTATTCGGGGCAGCGGATGTCTCTGCCTGCTGGGTGGCTGTGTTGTCCAGGGCAGCAGACATCTCTGCCTGCTGTGCGGCCGTTTTGTCTGGGGTGGCGGATGCCTCTGCCTGCTGTGTGACCGTTTTGTCCGGGGTAGCGGATGTCTCTGCCTGCTGGGTGACCGTTTTGTCCAGGGAAGCGGACACCTCTACCTGCTGGGTGGCTGTTTTGACTGGGGCAGCGGGCGCCTCTGCCTGCTGGACTGCCGTTTTGTCCGGGGCAGCAGACGCCTCTGCCTGCTGGGCGGCTGTTTTATCCGGGGCAGCAGACTTCTTTGCCTGCTGGGCGGCCATTTTGTCCGGAGCAGCAGACTTCTTTGCCTGCTGGGCGGCCATTTTGTCCGGGGCAGCAGACTTCTTTGCCTGCTGGGCGGCCATTTTGTCCGGGGCAGCGGACGTCTCTGCCTTCTGGGCTGCAATTTTTTTGATCGGGGTGGCGGACGTCTCTCCCTGCTGGGTGGCTGTCTTGTCCAGGGCGGTGGATGTCTCTGTCTGCTGGATGGCCATTTTGTCTGGGGTGGCGAACGCCTCTGCCTGCTGGGTGACCGTTTTGTCCGGGGAGTCAGACGCCTCTGATTTCTGGGCGGCTATTTTATTCAGGGCAGCGGATGTCTCTGCCTGCTGGGCGGCTGTGTTGTCCAGGGCAGCAGACATCTCTGCCTGCTGTGCGGCCGTTTTGTCTGGGGTGGCGAACGCCTCTGCCTGCTGGGTGACTGTTTTGTTCGGAGCAGCGGACGTCTCTGCCTTCTGGGCGGCTATTTTATTCGGGGCGGCGGATGTCTCTGCCTGCTGGGCGGCTGTGTTGTCCAGGGCAGCAGACGTCTCTGCCTGCTGTGCGGCCGTTTTGTCTGGGGTGGCGGACACCTCTGCCTGCTGTGTGACCGTTTTGTCCGGGGTAGCGGATGTCTCTGCCTGCTGGATGATCGTTTTGTCCAGGGAAGCGGACACCTCTGCCTGCTGGGTGGCTGTTTTGACTGGGGCAGCGGGCGCCTCTGCCTGCTGGACTGCCGTTTTTTCCGGGGCGGCAGACGCCTCTGCCTGCTGGGTGGCTGTTTTATTCGGGGCAGCAGACTTCTTTGCCTGCTGGGCGGCCATTTTGTCCGGGGCAGCAGACGTTTCTGCCTTCTGGGCGGCAATTTTTTTGTCCGGGGTGGCAGACGTCTCTTCCTGTTGGGCGGCTGTCTTGTCCAGGGCGGTGGATGTCTCTGCCTGCTGGACGGCAATTTTGTCTGGGGTGGCGAACGCCTCTGCCTGCCGGTTGACCGTTTTGTCCGGGGCAGCGGACGTCTCTGCCTTCTGGGTGGCAATTTTTTTGTCCGGGGTGGCAGACGTCTCTTCCTGTTGGGCGGCTGTGTTGTCCAGGGCAGCAGACGTCTCTGCCTGCTGTGCGGCCATTTTGTCTGGGGTGGCGGACGCCTCTGCCTGCTGTGTGACCGTTTTGTCCGAGGCAGCGGATGTCTCTGCCTGCTGGGTGACCGTTTTGTCCAGGGAAGCGGACACCTCTGCCTGCTGGGTGGCTGTTTTGACTGGGGCAGCGGGCGCCTCTGCCAGCTGGACTGCCGTTTTGTCCGGGGCGGCAGACGTCTCTGCCTGCTGGGCGGCTGTTTTATCCGGGGCAGCAGACTTCTTTGCCTGCTGGGCGGCCGTTTTGTCCGGGGTGGCAGGCGCCTCTGCCTGCTGGGTGACCGTTTTGTCCGGGGTGGCAGGCGCCTCTGCCTGCTGGGTGACCGTTTTGTCCGGGGTAGCGGACGGCTCTGCCTGCTGTGTGGCTGTTTTTTCCGGGGCGGCAGAAGCCTCTGACTGCTGGGCGGCTGTTTTATTCGGGGCAGCAGACGTCTTTGGCTGCTGGGCGGCCGTTTTGTCCGGAGCGGCAGATGCCTCTGCCTGCTGGGCAGCTGTTTTGTCCGGGGCAGCAGACGTCTCTGTCTGCTTGGTGGCCATTTTGTTTGGGGTGGCGAACGCCTTTGCCTGCTGGGTTGCTGTTTTGTCCGGCTTCGTGGCTGCGGATACTTCTGCCTGCTGGGCTGCCATTTTGTCCGGCTCTGGGGCAGCGGATGCATCTGCCTCCTGGGCTGCTGCTTTTTCTGGTTCCGGAGCAGGAGACACTTCTGCCTGCTGGGTGGCCATTTTGTCCGGGGCGGCAGATGTTTCTGCCTGCTGGGCAGCAGACACCTCTGTCTGCTGGGCGGCCATTTTGTTCGGGGTGGCAGACGCCTCTGCCTGCTGGGCGGCCATTATGTCCGGGGCGGCAGAAGCCTCTGGCTGCTGGGCGGCCGTTTTGTCCAGGGCGGCAGACGCCTCTGCGTGCGGCCTTGCCATTTTGTCCGGGGTGGTGGATGCCTCTGCCTGCTGGGCTGCCATTTTGTCCGGGGCGGCAGACACTTCTGCCTGCTGGGCTGCCATTTTGTCTGACTCTGAGGTAATAGGCATCTCTTGCTCTGGAGATGCCAATATAGCCTCTCCTGTGGTAGTGATAGTCTCTTGCTCTGCGAGTAATGATGCCTCCTCTTCTGCAACAGTGGGTATCTCTTTGCCTGGTACTGCTGATACATCTGATTCTAGGACAATAGATATATCCTGTCCTAGGGCAGTGGACGTCTCTGTCTGCTGGGCTATTGATTCGTCCAACTCTGGGGCAGTAGGTATCCCTTGCTTTGGAGCTGTCGATATATCCTCCCCTGGGGTAATGAGGATCTCTTGCTCTGGAGCCGATATATTCATTTTTGGGACATTGGGGACATTATCTCCTGGGGTGGTGGTCGTCTCTGTTTGCTGGGCTCCCGATTCATCTGGTTCTGAGGTAGCGGACGTCTCTGTCTGCTGGGCTGCCGAATGGTTTGGCTCCGTGAAGGTGGATGTCTTTCTCTGCTGGGCTGCCGATTCATCACGCTCTAGGGCAGTAGGGACAGTGTCTCCTGAGGCAGTGGACGCCTCTGCCTGCTGGGCTGCCGTTTTCTCCGGCTCCAGGGCAGCAGACACCTCTGCCTGCTGGGCTGCCAATTTGTCCACTTCTGGTGTGGTGAATATATCTTTCTCTGGAACTGCTGATACATCTGACTCTAGGACAGTAGGTATATCCTTTCTTGGGGCAGAGGGCACCTCTTGTTCTGATGCTGATACTGATTTTTCCTGCTTTGAGGTGGTCGACGTCCCTGTCTGCTGGGCTGCCGAATGGTCTGGCTCCGTGTAGGTGGACGTCTTTCTCTGCTGGGCTGTCATTTCATTACGCTCTGGGGCAGTAGTGACATCCTCTCCTGAGGCAGCAGACATCCCTGTCTGCTGGCCTGCCGTTTTGTCCAGCTCTGGGGTAGCAGACGGCTCTGCCTGCAGGGCAGACATTTTGTCTGGGGCGGCATACGCCTCTGCATGTTGGGCAGCCATTTTGTCCGGGTCGGCGGACGCCTCTGCCTGCTGGGCAGCTGTTTTATCCGTGGCAGCGGACGTCTCTGCCTGCTGGGTGACCATTTTGTTCAGGGCGGCGGACACCTCTGCCTGCTGGATGGCTGTTTTGTCCGGCTTCGGGGCAGCGGATGCTTCTGCCTGCTGGGCTGCCATTTTTTCTGGCTCTGGAGTGGCAGATGCTTCTGCCTGCTGGGCGGCAGTTTTGTCCAGGGCGGCGGACACCTCTGCCTGCTGGCCTGCCATTTTGTCCGGCTCTGAGATAGTAGGGATCTCTTGCTCTAGAGATGCCAATATAGCCTCTCCTGTGGTAGTGATGGTTTCTTGCTCTGGGAGTAATGTTACCTCCTCTTCTGCTGCAGTGGGTATCTCTTTTCCTGAGATTGATGATACATCTGACTCTAGGGCAATAGGTATATCCTCACCTAGGGCAGTGGATGTCTCTGTCTGCTGGGATGCTGATTTTTCCAACTCTTGGGCAGTAAGCATCCCTTGCTTTGGAGCTGATATATTCATTTTTGGGGCATTGAGGACATTCTCTCCTGGGGCGGAGGACGTCTCTGTCTGCTGGGCTGCCAACTGGTCTGGCCCTGGGGCGGTGAATGTATCTTTCTCTGGAACTGCTGATACATCTGACTCTAGGACAGTAATTCTATCCTTTCTTGAGGCAGAGGGCATCTGTTGTTCTGATGCTGATTTGTTCAGCATTGAGGTGGTGGATGTCCCTAACTTGTGGACTGCGGAACGGTCCATGGAGGCGCATGTCTTTCTATTGTGGGCTGCTGAACGGTCTGGTTCCATGGAGGTGGACGTCTTTCTCTGCTGGGCTGTTGATTCATCACACTCTGGGGCAGTAGGGACATCCTCCCCTGAGGCTGCAGACGTCTTTCTCTGATGGGCTGCCGAATGGTCTGGCTCCGTGGAGGTGGACATCTTTGTCTGCTGGGCTGCCGATTCATTACGCTCTGGGGCAGTAGGTACATCCTCTCCTGAGGTTGCGGATGTCTTTCTCTGCTGGGCTAATTGGTCCAACTCTGTGAAGATGGATGTCTTTCTCTGCTGGGCTGCCGAATGGTCAGGCTCTGTGGAGGTGGACGTCTTTCTCTTCTGGACTGCCAATTCATCACGCTCTGGGGCAGTAGGGACATCCTCTCCTGGGGCGGCAGACGCCTCTGCCTGCTGGCCTGCCATTTTGTCCGGGGCAGCGGACACCTCTTCCTGCTGGCCTGCCATTTTGTCCAGGGCGGTGGATGCCTCTGCCTGCTGGGCTGCCATTTTGTCTGGGGCGGCAGACGCCTCTGCCTGCTGGCCTGCCATTTTGTCTGGGGCGGCGGACACCTCTTCCTGCTGGGCTGCCATTTTGTCTGGGGCGGCAGACGCCTCTGCCTGCTGGCCTGCCATTTTGTCTGGGGCGGCGGACACCTCTTCCTGCTGGCCTGCCATTTTGTCCAGGGCGGTGGATGCCTTTGCCTGCTGGGCTGCCATTTTGTCTGGGGCGGCAGACGTCTCTGCCTGCTGGGCTGCCGTTTTGTCCGGCTCTGAAGAAGTAGGCATTTCTTGCTCTGGAGATGCCAATATAGCCTCTCCTGTGGTAGTGATGGTCTCTTGCTCTGGGAGTAATGATACCTCCTCTTCTGCAACAGTGGGTATCTCTTTGCCTGGAACTGCTGATACATCTGACTCTAGGACCATAGGTATATCCTCACCTAGGGCAGTGGATGTCTCTGTCTGCTGGGCTGTTGATTCGTCCAGCTCTGGGGCAGTAGGCATCCCTTGCTTTGGAGCTGTCGATATATCCTCCCCTGGGGTAATGAGGATCTCTTGCTCTGGTGCTGATATATCCATTTTTGGGGCATTGGGGACATTCTCTCCTGGGGCGGTGGACGTCTCTGTTTGCTGGGCTCCAGATTCATCTGGTTCTGAGGTGGCGGACGTCTCTGTCTGCTGGGTTGCCGAATGGTCTGGCTCCATGGAGGTGGACGTCTTTCTCTGCTGGGCTGTGGATTCATCACTATCTGGGGCATTAGGGACATCGTCTCCTAAGGCAGTGGACGCCTCTGCCTGCTGGGCTGCCGTTTTGTCCAGCTCTGGGGCTGCGGACGTCTCTGCCTGCTGGCCTGCCATTTTCTCTAGGTATGGGGCGGCGGACACCTCTGCATGCTGGGCTGCCATTTTCTCTGGATCCAGGGCAGTGGACACCTCCGCCTGCTGGGCAGTTGGCATCTCTCTCTGCAGGACTGCCGATTCGTCCGACTCTGGGGAGGTAGGTGTCTCTCTCTGACTGGCTGCCAATTTGTCCGGCTCTGGGGAGGTGGGTGTCTCTCTCTGCCAGGCTGCCAATTCGTCCGGCTCCAGGGAGGTGGGCATCTCTCTCTGTTGGGCTGTCGAATTGTCTGGTTCAGGGACGGTGGATGTTTTAAGCAGTTCGTTTGATCTTCGGTCTGAAAAAACATGATCATTTTAGCTCTTATTATAGACAGCTTCACTGGTTACCGTTTGATGCAAGAGTTTTATTCAAATTTGGTTGCATCTGCTTTAAAGTATTATTCGGTTTAACTCCAGCTTATCTTGTCTCTCATTTGAATTTCATAGACCAAACGTGAATACACGCAAATCTTACTGGTTTGCATTTTCATCACCTAAAGCTTGTCTTATACAAGATTTTTTGATCAAACTTTAGCATACCAGGCTAGTAAAATTAACACCTGGTGGAGTATCTTAATTCCTCAAGCTCAATCGTACCATGCTTTTAGAAAAACACTGAAAACCTACTTGTTTGATAAATTCATATCTTAATTGTTTTAGTATTGTATTTATGATATTGTCATGTAGTGCTTTTAGAAGATTCGCTCTTGATGTAAACCGCCTAGAACTCATTGGTATGGCGGTATACAAAAATAAAGTTTATTATTATTATTATAATTACTTTTCTTTTAAAAAAAATGTTATGTTATGTTACCGTCTTATATCCTGCCAAATCTTCCTAAGATAGTGCTCTAGGCGACTTACATATATTTTTGTGTTACATTATAACTTTATATATAAACACAATATTGATCAGGTTCTTGCTTTAGTATCTATGAGTATTTTAGTATATTGAGTTACTTATAATATTTTCATAAAACAGTATGTTACAAAAAGCAATGTTACTTACCGTAATAGTTGTTATCCAGGGACAGCAGGCAGCTATTCTCACTAATGGGTGACGTGATCCAACAGAGCCCCGATGCGGACGCTTCACAAGCAGTCTTGCTTGAAGAAAACTCGGAAGTTTCGAGTTGCCCGGCATGCGCGAGTGCCTTCCCGCCCAGACCAGGGTGTGTCTCCTCAGTTCAGATAGCTAGCAGAGAAGCCAACTCAGGGGAGGTGGGTGGGACGTAAGAATAGCTGCCTGCTGACCCTGGATAACAACTGTTATGGTAAGTAACATTGCTTTATCCCAGGACAAGCAGGCAGGTATTCTCACTAATGGGTGACCTCCAAGCTAACTATAGTGGGATGGTGGGAGAGTTGGCAACTTAGGAGAATAAATTTTGTAATACTGTTTGGCCAAACTGTCCATCCCGTCTGGAGAAAGTATCCAGGCAATAGCGAGAGGTGAAGGTATGAACCGAGGACCAAGTGGCAGCTTTACAAATCTCCTCAATCGGTGTCGATCTGAGGAAGGCTACAGAAGCTGCCATAGCTCTGACCTTATGGGCTGTGATTTTTTTGTCAAGGGGCAATCCAGCCTGGGCATAGCAGAACGAGATGCAAGCCGCCATCCAGTTGGAGATGGTGCGCTTAGAAATGGGGCGTCCCAACTTGTTCGGATCGAAGGAGATGAAAAATTGAGGAGCAGTTCTGTGAGGTTTGGTGCGTTCTAGGTAGAAAGCCAAAGCACGCTTACAGTCCAGAGTATGAAGAGCAGATTCTCCAGAATGAGAATGTGGCTTCGGAAAGAACACTGGCAGAACGATGGATTGGTTAAGATGAAATTCCGAGACAACTTTCGGGAGGAATTTCAGATGGGTGCGGAGAATCACCTTGTCATGCTGGAATACTGTAAAAGGTGGGTCCGCAACCAAGGCTTGGAGCTCACTGACCCGTCGGGCGGAAGTGAGCCCAATGAGAAACATCACCTTCCAAGTGAGATACTTCAGATGAGCCTTGTGAAGAGGTTCAAATGGAGATTTCATAAGCTGTGAAAGGACAACATTGAGATCCCAAACCACTGGAGGCGGTTTGAGAGGAAGATTGACATGGAAACCACAGGATGAGCAGACAGAGATTTCCCTTGAAGAGGCTGATGGAAAGCAGCAATTGCACTGAGATGGACTCGTATGGAGGAAGACTTGAGGCCAGACTGAGACAGGTGTAAAAGATAGTCCAAAACCGAAGGCAAGGAGGAATGTTGAGACTCCTGACGCTGAGAAACACACCAAACAGAGAATCTAGTCCATTTTTGGTGGTAGCATTGTCTAGTAGCAGGCTTCCTTGAAGCTTCCAAGACATCCCTCACAGGTTGGGAAAACTGTAGGGGGGTTACGTTGAGAAGAACCAAGCTGTCAGGTGTAAGGACTGCAGGTTGGGGTGAAGCAGAGATCCCTGATACTGTGTAAACAGAGATGGAAAAACTGGTAGAGGGTATGGCTCCCTGCTGCTGAGTTGAAGTAGAAGGGAGTACCAAGGTTGTCTGGGCCACCGTGGAGCAATCAGGATCATGGTGGCATGGTCTGACTTCAGCTTGACCAGAGTCTTTTGAATGAGAGGAAATGGAGGAAACGCATATAGAAAGCGATTCGTCCAGTCCAGGAGGAATGCATCTGCCTCGAGGCGCTGAGGGGTGTAGATCCTGGAGCAGAAGTGAGGCAGTTTGAAGTTGTGGGGGGCTGCAAAGAGGTCTATCTGAGGTGTTCCCCACAGGGAGAAGATGTGATGAAGGGGCGTGGAGTTGAGAGTCCACTCGTGAGGTTGCAGAAGACGGCTCAAGCTGTCTGCTAAGGCGTTGTCCGCCCCCTGAATGTAGACCGCTGTGAGGAAGGTGTTGTTGCGAGTCGCCCAATCCCACACCTTCAGAGCTTCCTGGCAGAGGGAGGCCGATCCCGTGCCTCCATGCTTGTTCACATAGTACATGGCAACCTGGTTGTCTGTGCGAATGAGGACAACCTGGTCGCGAAGGAGATGTTGAAAGGTTTGGAGAGCATTGAAGATCTCTCTGAGTTCCAGGAGATTGATGTGGCACTGGCGATCCGTGCTGGTCCAGTAAGCCTGAGTGTGGAGGCCGTCCAGATGAGCCCCCGAAGCATAAGTCGACGAGTCGGTCATGAGGACTTTCTGATGGTGGGGGGTTTGGAACAACAAACCTCTGGAGAGATTGGAGGATAGCATCCACCAGCGAAGAGACTGTTGCAGAGCAGGAGTGACCTGGATGTGTTGAGTCAAGAGGGTCGGACGTCTGGGACCACTGAGACGCCAAGGTCCACTGAGGAGTCCTGAGGTGAAATCTGGCAAACGGAATCACATGTACTGTAGAGGCCATGTGGCCTAGCAGGACCATCATCTGTCTCGCCGAGATGGACGGGCGAGAGGACACTGAATGGCAGAGGCGAAGAAGAGCCTCCATGCGTGGGGGAGGGAGGAACGCTCGGAGTTGGGTAGTATCCAGAATCACCCCCATGAAGGGAAGAGTCTGGGAAGGCTGTAGATGGGATTTTGGGAAGTTTATCTTGAATCCCAGATGTTGTAATAACCAAATAGTCTTCTGGGTCACGAGGGCGACTCCCTGAGACGTGGAATCCTTGATGAGCCAGTCGTCCAGGTAAGGAAACACCTGGAGGCCATGGTTCCTGAGTGCTGCGGCTACCACCACCAGGCACTTGGTGAAGACTCTAGGAGATGAGGCCAGGCCAAAGGGAAGCACTCGGTATTGAAGATGAAGATGTCCCACCCGGAATCTGAGGAATTGGCGGGAGGCCGGGTGAATGGGGATGTGAGTGTAGGCCTCCTTTAGATCCAGAGAGCATAACCAATCATTCTGCTCGATGAGGGGATACAGGGATGCCAGGGTCAACATGTGAAACTTTTCTTTGACCAGAGCTTGTTGAGCACCCTGAGGTCCAAAATGGGCCGCAGATCGCCCGTCTTCTTTGGAACAAGGAAGTACCGGGAGTAAAACCCCTTGTTCTGTTGGTCTCGAGAGACCGGTTCGACAGCTCCGAGCTGCAGCAAGGCCTGGGCTTCCTGAAGAAGAAGGGCGGTCTGTGTCAAGTTGGAAGGATACTCTCTTGGAGGATGTTCCGGAGGAACTTGGTGGAACTGAAGGGAGTATCCCTCCTTGACAATGGAGAGGACCCAGAGGTCGGTGGTGATAGTTGTCCATCGATGGAAAAAATGATGGAGACGACATCCGATTGGTGGAGTTACTGAAAAAGGCAGAACGACAGAGGTTATGCCCTCTTTTGAGACAGTCAAAAGGGCTGAGGAGCCTTAGGGACAGCAGATGGTTGAGGCTTTTGCTGATGTTTCTGCGGGTGCTGTCTCTTCACAGGCTGTCGGATGGGGGAGCCTGTTTTGTGGGGTAACGCCGCTGGTATATCAACGGTGGGCATGATTGACGAGGGGAAGCAGGCTTGGGCTTCGGACAAAGGATGGACTGGAAGGATTTGTCATGGTCCGAGAGCTTCTTGGTCGCCGCCTCGATGGACTCATCACAGAGGTCGTTGCCAGCGCAGGGAACATTAGCGAGCCTGTCCTGGAGGTTGGGGTCCATGTCGATAGTCCTCAGCCATGCCAGCCGGCGCATAGCTACCGAACATGCTGTGGCCCGAGCTGCGAGCTCAAAGGCATCGTAGGAGGACTGCATAAGCTGCACCCGGAGCTGGGATAACGAGGCCAGCGCCTCCTGGTACTCTAACAGTGCCCTAGGGTCCACGGAGGGCATAAACTTCTGGAGTACGGACAAAAGGAACTCCAAATATGTTGTGAAGTGGAAATTGTAATTCAGAACTCTCGAAGCCATCATGGAGTTCTGGTAAACCCTCCTGCCGAACAGGTCCATGGTCTTTCCCTCTCTACCAGGCGGGATGGAGGCATAGACCTGGGAGGGATGGGACCGCTTCAGTGAGGACTCCACTAAAAGGGATTGGTGGGAGAGCTGAGAGCCGTCAAACCCCTTACGATGGACAGTGCGGTACCTGGTGTCCAATTTACCCGGCATCGCGGGGATCGAATACGGTGTCTCGAGGCACCGTGCAAAGGTCTGGTCCAGTAGCTTGTGTAAGGGAAGCTTGAGGGACTCTGCAGGTGGTTGAGGGAGGCACATAGTCTCCAGGTATTCTTTCGAGAACTTGGACCCCGTATCTAGGGAGATGTCCATGTCATCAGCCATCTGTTGAAGGAATGAGGAGAAGGACAACTGGTTGGCCGTTGCAGGGCCTCGAGACGGGCTCGATGAGGTCGAGGCCTCCGGATCCAATGGGGACAGGGATCGAGACGGTGAGAGAGATCCCATCGTGTCCACGAGCTCTGGCATCGGTGGAGGAGTAGTAGTCGGTGGCGAATACTCCAGGTATGCTTGCTTCCGATGAGGCGAGGCCTGCCTGGACGAGTGCCTTGAGGAGTGCCTCGATCGGCAATGCGGGCTGTGCTGAGAGGTCAACCTCGATGGGCGAGGCAAGTAAGTCTTCGCTGAGTCCCCCAGCTAGTGGATGGGGCTGGAAGTGGTGGATCGAAGCAGGGGTGGTTGCCGTAAAGGCTCGAACCCTGTCGGGCACTCGCAAAGACTCTGCTCCTTGCATCGAGTGCATCGGTTCCAGTGGAGGCATGGGCAAAGACTCTGCTCCTTGCGATGCATGCATTGTTGCCAGACCAGACACTCGCAGAGACTCTGCTCCCTGTTGAGAGTGTGTTCCCCACTGAGGCACTGGAGGGGGTTCAACCTCGTGGGAGGCCTCCACATGCCCAGGCTGGATTTGGGAAAGAAGCTGAGGCCCCATCGTGGTAAAGAGCTCGATGAATTGCTTCTGTAGCATGGTCTGGAACGAGGCCGGCAAGGAGGGATCCGCATCTGAAATGGGACCACCTGCGCGGGCCTCACGCTCCCTCGGAGCAGTGTGTGAGTGCTTGGACTTCGAGGCCTTGGGCACTTTCAACACTACTGGGGGAATGGGCTGCTGGGCTACCTGACCTGAGGAGGTTGAGGAAGGCATCGCAGCAGGCGCCAGAGTTTGAGCCGGGACAAACAAGGCGGGCTTGATGAGACTCGGCACCGCAGAGGTGGTAGGCTGTGGCGTTGCGGATGATGTCGAAGGCGAAGGTCCCTTCGTGGTCGACGGATCCATCGAGGACTCCTTGAACAGCGATTCCCACAAGACGCAACGGCGCTTGAAAGCACGTGCGGTGAGTGTGAAGCAAGGCCGGCACGATTTCGGAAGATGTTCAGGCTCGAGACACCGAACACAGCGTCGATGAGGGTCCGTTAGTGAAATCGTGCGCTGGCACTTGTCACACTTTTTAAAACCGGTGATAGGCCGGGACATAGGCCGAAAAAGCTCCGCCGCAAGATCGAAGCTGCAGGGCTGCGGCCACGTGGCCTGCCCGGTCGAACGGAACGAAGAAATTTAAAAAAAAAATAAATAAAACACGACGAAAATCAGCAATTAAGATCAAATAAAACCAAAACCGCGGACTTAGAAGGCACAAGTGAAGAAAACTTTGCGCAGAGAGTCGAAGACGGACTTCTCGGCTCCGCGGAAAAGTAAGAACTGAGGAGACGTGCCCTGGTCTGGGCGGGAAGGCACTCGCGCATGCGCGGTGCGAGCAACTCGAAACTTCGAGTTTTCTTCAAGCAAGACTGCTTGTGAAGTGTCCGCATCAGGGCTCCGTTAGATCACGTCACCCATTAGTGAGAATACCTGCCTGCTTGTCCTGGGATAAGATGTCTTCAGTTTTATGGAGTAGGCCCCTGGTGGAGTCTAATTTAGGCCACATCTCTCCTTGAGGTTTCTGAACAGCCATGTTTTCAGACATTTTCTGAACGTGGTGCACTTCAAAGTCTCTGTAGGAGGAGAGTTCCAAACTTTTGCTATTTTATAATTAAAAGATTTGCAGGGAGGACTCTCATATTTTATACCTTCGATGGATGAAAATTATAGAATTAAGCAGCTGAAGTTGCAATGTTTAGAAGAGCTACCTAATAGTTCGGTGAATCTGGGAAAGCCATTCAGGGTGTAAGCTAAGCCATACAACAAAACTAGAAAGGAAGAACTAAGAAAGTCAACTTCACTTAAATATATAAACTGGAGTGAGACAGCTTCCTAAAGCACCCATGCAAGCTAAGTTCACATTTTTGAAAAAACGCTGAAGGTATTATTTTGTTCACATGATTGTTTTGGAACATTAATTCAATTTTTGGAAAAATTGGTTCACTATATTCTTTCTAACACGGGAGAGGATGCAATGATAGAACACTGAAGTGTCTATAGGGGCTTGTCCCCATTAGCATTTATTCCACCTTGTTTTTCAAGGTTCTGAGCACCTCTCAGGTTGAAAGTTTATATATTTAAGTGAAGTTGACTTTCTTAGTTCTTCCTTTCTAGTTTTGTTGTATGATTCTGCTCTTTTGGGAGACATACCGTGTTTCCCCGATGGTAAGACACTGTCTTATTTTTTTTGGAAGGCCAAAATATGCTCTAGGGCTTATTTTCGGGGGGATGCCTTATTTACCCTTTCATGTCCCCTCTGTATCTCTATCCTTATTCAGTAGGTCCTGCTTACCCTTTCTCTTCTTTGTGTCACTATCTCCATTTTCAGCTTTCCCCCCCTTTTCCTTTGTTACTGCACCCTGTAGCTAGAATCTTTCCACCCTCCCTCCACTCCGGCCCAGCCCAGTATGAAATATTTCCTTTTGTTTCCCTCCCCTCTCTCTTTCTCTCTCTCTTCTCCTCCCTCACCCACGAGTCCTGCATCTGGCCCTCTCCCTTCTACCTGCACCTGGCAACACCCCCCTGCTCCGCGGCTCTCTTCAACAACTCGTCAGCAGCAGTGATCAAGACAAGCTGCCGACATCGAGGCCTTCCCTCTACGAGTCCCGCCTTTGTGGAAAAAGGAAGTTGAAACAAGCGGGACTCGCAGAGGGTAGGCCCCGACGTCAGAAGCTTGTGTCGATCGCTGCTGCTGAGTTGCCGAAGAGAGCCGCGGAGCAGGGGATGTGGCCGGAAGCAGGTAGAAGGGAGAGGGAGATAGGAAGGCTGTAGATCTCCGGAGCATGACACCGACCCCGGCCAGGATGATTTCTTTTTCAGGCGTGCATCTTACAAGTCCGGCATCGCAGCGGGAAATAGCCATGCTGAGCAGTGAGCTCAGCACTACACAGATGAAAGCCTTGCTTGCTGATTGGTCCGGCGGCATGGCCGCCGGACCAATCAGCAAGCAAGGCTTTCATCTGTGTACGTGCTGAGCTCACTGCTCAGCATGGCTATTTCCCGCCGCGACGCCGGACTTGTAAGTTGCATGCCTGCGTGACACACTACCGGAGCCACGGCAAAGGTGGAAAAGAGCCGCATGCGGCCCTGGAGCCGCAGGTTGCCGACCCCCGCGGTAGACGGAGGGACCACATGGAGTCACCCACTGTACCACCCGATTCGGGTAAGCGCAGGTATCGGTGGGTGGCTTATTTGCGGGGGGGGGTTGCCTTATTTTACAATTTTTTCTAAAAAGGGGGGGCTGTCTTATTTGATGGCCCTGCCTTATCATCGGGGAAACACGGTAGTTTTAAGTTTGACCCAGTAGTTTTCATTGGGTTTCTTAAAAGCTAAGCAGCATAGTTTAAAATCAAACCACTTTTCTTTCGGAAGCCAGTGTAACTCTCTGAGCAGTGGTGTATGTGATCAAATTTCGATTTTGCTGTAGTGTTCTGTAGCAGTTGGATTATTTTCAGGTTTTTTTTAGATTCCCGATAGTAAGGCATTAGTCCAGTGTGGATAGAATGGCTGTTTGTTCTAGTATTCTGTATTGCTTCTGGAAAAAGTAGCGTCTGACTCTTCTTAACTTCTGAAGTGTAAAAAACAAATTCCAGGCTAGGTTGTTTACAAAATCCTCAAAATGTTAGCAAGCTATCTAGAATAACATAACATAACTTTGGGCTCCTTTTACAAAGACGCACTAGCGGTTTAACGCATGTGATACCACGCGCTAAACCGCCGGCCGCGCTAGCCGCTACCACCTCCTCTTGAAAGCAGGTGTTAGTTTTTAGGCCAACGCGGGGGTTAGCGCGTGATGAAAAGTCACGCGCGTTAACCCCGCTAGCGCAGCTTAATATAAGGAGCCCTTTATTCTTCTATACCGCCATAATCAATCGATTTCTAGGCGGTTTACACAGAAGAAGGCTGGACAATCAGCGAAGTACAATTAATTAAAATACAACAGGTTTCCTAAAATATTCATTTTAAAATTTTGATTAACAATGATAACCCCAATTAGGAAATACATTTATCAAATAACGCTGTCTTAATTAATTTTCAAAATGCACCATATGACAACATAGCTCCACTATTATACTTGCCCCACTAGGACTGCTGCTTCCTGGCTTGAAATGCAGGAGTCCTATCCAAAAAGTCTTATATTTGCAACCAGTAATTTTTGGATAAGCAAATAAATTGGTATTCCTAGTTATTCTCGCTGGGCTGTATAACACAAAGTGAGATAAAAAAGGTAATTTGGGCCTAATCCCCAAACCAGATGCAAACAGATGCAAGAAAATTTGAATAGCACTCGTGCTTCCATTGGGAGCCAGTGCAGCAGTCAATAATAAGGACTAATGTGAAAATTTTTCTTCAGCCCAAATATCAATCGAACTGTCGCATTCTGTACTATTCTCAATTTTCTCAAGATTTTCTTTGGGGCTCCCAAATAGACAATATCACAGTAATCTAATATGGATAAAACTAGTGCTTGTACTAGTGCTTGTACTAGTAATCTAAAAGATAAAGGGTCAAAGTAATTTTTGATGGTCTTTAATTTCCATAGTGCAAAGAAGCACTTTTTTACTACCAGATTCGTAGGTTCTACCATAGATAATTGAGAATCTAATATGACTCCCAGTATTTTCATAGATTTTGAGACTGGGTAGTTATGACCATTTAAATAAACTTTTAAGGATTTTTCAGTATTGATGCAGATTCTATTTGCCAGCTTCATGGTGAATGGGATGGAGTGTGTATGTTGACTGAACTATAGTAGCTAAGTTTTTTTTTTCTGTATTTAGTTTGAGGTGGTATCTTGTCCAGTGCTCGGAATAGCTTGGTTGACATGGTTGCGATATTCAAGTCTGCCAGGATTTAGTAGGAAGATATCATCTGCATAGGAGAGGAGCCATTCCCCAGGTTTTAGTTCAATTGAATTTAAAGTCGTCATGGAGATAATAGTAGTGAGATGGAAGAGCCTTATGATATGCCACAAGGTGGCATCTAGTAATTTGAGTTGGATCCATCTGTTAAGTACCAATTAATTAAACTTACTTGCTCCACTTCATCACTGACGCTGAAACCATGGATTGAAGACAAAGTTTTATTTTATTTTTCTTTCCAGCTTATGATTTATCTTTAATCTTATCTATTGTTTTGCCTTTTGTCTTAGTTTTGTTCTATTTCTATCATTTAAATTTCTCCAGAATTCTACTGTTCAACGGCTCCCCCTTCTGCTTCTATTCCTTTCTCTCCTCTCTTCTACCTTCCAAAGTATTTAGATCAATGCTGTCTTGTTAAAATGTTTATTTTATTTTTATTTTTCCTCTAACTCTACTTTTCACTTCTCTATTACCCTCCAGGTACTTTAGTTAGATTGTGAGCCTTCGGGACAGTAAGGGAATTTTTCAAGTACCTTTCTTATTTCTAATCTTAATGTATATTTTCTGTAAACTGCTTAGAACCTAACGGATATAGCGGTATATAAGAAATAAATTACATTACATTACATTACATTACATTAGTTATTGAGGTTTAGGAAACTGCTAAAAACCAAATTTTTCAACTAGGCATTTAATTGAGAAGAAGATTTATGAACTTGATGCTGCTTATGCTTTATTATTACAGGCTATGTTAGGATTGTGAGATTGTTTATATATATATTAGTTTAGATGATTATAAATAAACACATTGGTCAGGAAATTTTTCTTCAGGCTCAGGCAAGTGAGAGCAATCAGATCATTGCTGAGCCAATCCAACTTCAGAACAATCGCACAGGCAGTCCTCCTCCCATACATGGATTACTGCAATGCCATATATATAGGTATTGCAGTATACGATTACAAAAGATTACAACTGCTCCAAAACACAGCAGCTAGATTGATTTTCCAAACGGGCAAATATCAAAGCGTCTCTCCATTCCTGAAGGAATTACACTGGCTCCCCGTGAAGAGAAAACTACAGTACAAGACAACCTACATGGTCCACAAAGCCTCTATGGGGAGAACTCCATGGGACTTAACGCAGGCATCACAGTTAAACACTCCTTCTTCAATGCAAGAACACATCAGTGGTAGAAGCTAGCCTTCCCTCCCTCCTTCCCCCACTTCAGGCATACATAGAAAGAAGCTGCATGAATCAATGTTCACATACCAGGGACTCAAGATATAGAATGGTTTCCCTCTCCACCTGCACAGCCATGCCAGTATTATATCTTGAGAAAGAATCTTAAGACCCACCTTTTCTCCTTGGACCTACAATGAAGGCGCCTACCCCCTAACTCTTCATTCAATGTACATGTCCAGTTCTTAAATCTTGTTGTAAACCGCATTGAATCCTAGCTGAAGAAAAATGTATAATATGGTATGGAATGCTTTTATTGTAAGCTGCCTAGGTTTTTAGGCAGGTAATAAATAGTTTTAAATAAATAAATTAGTCTGTCCATGAACTGCCTAAAATTGTTATAAAATGCAGCAGAGTAATCTATGGTTTGAATTGTCAAGAAAGAATTACGGTACTCCTTTCCTTGCAAACTCCACTGGCTTCCTGTCAGGGCCTGTTGTAAATTTTTAAGAAGTGTACCATGATTTTTAGAATAATTCATGGTATGGCTCCAAGCTATCTTCCTGAATTAAGGTTGCTGAAGAGTCAACAATCTCAGAACAATCTACTTTTATTTCCCTCTATATATAAGATTATGTTTCAAAAGTTTTTTTTAAACAGCTTCCTTTCCATATATGGCTGTAAAATGTTGGAATTCTTTACCCTCTAGTCCAGTGGTTCTTAATCTGGGTTCGACCGAACCCCAGGGGTTCGGTGAGTCGGTCTCACGGGTTCGGCGGAGGTCAAAACACACCTCCGACTCATATAGCGCTTCGGTCAAGTTCAATCATCTTATCAGTTATTCAGTGATTTTGATCAAGACTGATCGTGTACTCGGTTTCTTGATCTATCAATCTGTAACTAACGCCTTATATACATCAATCAATTCCTGATCAAAATTTGTGATTTAACTGATAGATGATTGAATGTGACCGAAGCGCTTATGATTCGTGATGATACGCCCCGCTTGTCCATAATTGGCTGCAGGTGATCACGCAACATTGCTTGGCCTATCTGTGCTGCAGGGGATTTAATGCGCACAGTAGTCGAATTGTAAGTGTTGTGATGGTACGTCGTGTGATACCTAGCTTAATATTTAATCCCTTACTAACTATGTCGAGCAAAATACGAAAGTGGTCGGACGAATATGTACAATATGGATTCACATGTATAATGGAACGTGATGGGAGTCAGCGTCCTAATTGCATGATTTGCAATGCCAAGTTGAGTAATTCTAGTCTAGCTCCGGCAAAACTAAGGGAATAAAGAAGGGTTCGGTGAACACGCATATGAAACTGGTGGGGTTCAGTACCTCCAACAAGGTTAAGAACCACTGCTCTAGTCTGAGAACAGAATCTTCGTATATTAGATTTAGGAAACTTCTGAAAACAAAATTTTAGAAAATATTTTTTAAAATTAAGCATAAAAAGGTTGTACCCGAGAGGATTATAAATACCTACATTTTGCTATAACTTGTTATCAATCAGATTAAGCTTAATAGTAATCAGAGATATTATGTTCCCTTTATTTATTTTTGTAATCTTTTGTATCCACATTAAACCTGCTGGGTGAGTGGTGGAATAGAGGGTTCTCATACTGTGTTGTATTGTATCCATGTCCAACTCTGAAATTTGAGCCTTTAAAGGATCTGGAGTCAGCGCATAATTGTATAAGAGACCTACACATGGGCATGTTTCCCACTTACACACTAACTTACATGCACAACTTATAATATTCTGTAAGTACAGCACTTTGGCACTAACATTCACGCCTATCTTAGGTCTGGTGTAAATTTAGGGCTCCTTTTATCAAGGCGCGCTATGGGGGTTAGCGCGTTGGACATTTCATCATGCGCTAACCCCCGCGGCAAGCCTAAAAACTAACGCCTCGTCAATGGAGGCGTTAGCGACTAGCGCAGCAGACGGTTGAATGTGCGGTATTCTGCGCGTTAACCGCCTACTGCACCTTGATAAAAGGAGCCCTTAGTGCCTAAATGTAGCTGCATTTCTGACAACTTATGATAGCATTCTATAAAAACACTTACATTAAGGCAGCCAACTAGATCCAGATTTGCAGGACAGGATCGATCCAGTCCTGAGTTTACTGAAGACGTGGCAGTGATTATGATGTGATGATAATCAAGGGGTGATGGGGGAAAATTAAAAGCCCTAGAATGTGTGTTACAAGATGTATGGGAGCACAAAAGAAAGAAAAATTAATTGTAGACAGCCGGCCACAAGTGTAGAGAAAAAGTAAACAAGTCATATTGTAAGGGAAAACAATGAGTATTCAAAGTTTCCATTCAAGCAAAGAAATAAAGAAACCACGAGAGCAAGTAGACCTTGCAGAGACATAAGAAATGAGCAATGTAAACATATGAGAAATGTGCAGGCTGAAAAGTTCCAATTAAGCTAATAACCATTCGGTGCAAAGTACAGGCATGATAGATTGTAAATAAAAGACACACCATAGATAGGTAGAAAAAAAGTATATAAGGACATCAGTGAAATGCAAAATTGGGGGATAGTGAGCTCTGAGATTTGTGAGTGCTTCTCCCCCCCCCCCCTCCTGTGCAACTATATTAGCTGCATATAATTTGTAATTGATTAATTTGCTTAATTTTAATCTGCTTAATATAATAAAGGAAATTTACTTAAACTTGTGCAAGTCTCTTTGGTGGTCAATCTCTGTTGAGTGGGAGTTGCAGCCTCTCTACTCATTACCCCATTGCATGCTGGGACTTGTAGTCTTGCTTTTCTCAGGAAATGCAATGGAGAAATCAAAACTACAAGTCACTGCATGCAACAGGGTAAAAGCCAAGGACTGGATCAGTCCTGTTCTGTGAATCTGGATCCAGTCAGCAGCCTTAACTTGCACACACAAGTGTTTTATAGAATAGCGATAGGTGCATACTTGTATAATCAGGAGAGTCTAATTTCTACCCTAAGGGGGCAATTCTATTACTGCATGCCTCAATTTAGATGACCTGAGGACACACCGGAGAAGGCTATTTTATAAAGTGAACTAACAAAATACTAGCGTAATCCAGTACTGATGTGCCTAACATGTAGGCACTGTACTTTCGCCAGCCATAGAGCTAGAATAAGTGCAGGCACCTAAATGGGTAAGTAATATGTGTAAGTGCCTATGTATGTCCTGCTCATGTTGTACCCCTCCGTACAACCCCCTTGCAAGTAAGCACCATGGAAATTAAACAGCACTTAGGCAGAATTTTTGCATGTATGTATGCTACCTCCATAGCTTCCGAGAGGAGAGATCCCAGTTATCAGGCAACAGCAAGAGCAAGCCGGTAGATTTAGAACCCAGGATTCAGGGATCCAGAAGGAGCCCTGGTGTATGGTGCTGGGCTAAGAGCTGTCTCAGCAGATTGGAGTAGAGAAATAGTCTAGTGGATAGAACAGAAAAGTAGCGTGGAGACCCAGGGATGCCAGGGTTAAAATCTCTTTGTAGCTCTGTGTGACCTTACACTTATCACTGTAAATACTGTACAGTTTCTAATAATGGCCCACCTCCTGTTTCAACATCGAAAAACCCTGAAAATTTCATCTAAAAAGCCAAATTTAAATTCCCAATCATCTCAATAGTAGCCCACCCCCAAGAATTTGTAATAATCAGCAATGAATTACTGTCCTCTACTCTCCCTTCCCTGTGATAACCTTTTCCTATCTTTTCTCACAGTTATGATGCTGAGCCAGAATGGGGTCCTGAGTGCCCCAAAGAGCATAGCCTCCCACTAGCCCGGTACCATAACCATGAGAAGAGAAGAGATGTTTTTGGAATCCAGTAGAATACAGGATGTGAGGCAACATGGATTCACTAGAGGTAGGTTTTGTTAGACAAATCTTTGACTGGGTGATCAGAGAATTGGATAGAGGGAGTGTGCTAGATGTGGTGTATTTAGAATTTAACAAAGCCTTTGACAGTGTTCCACTAATAAATAAACATAGTATCTAATAAATAAACATAGTATCTTTGGGATGGGCCCCAAAGTGACAGACTGGGACAGGAACTGATTGAGTGGACGGCAATAAAGGGTAAACGTCAATGGAGATCTCTCTGAGGAAAAGGATGTTACTAGTGGTGTGCCTCATTGTAGGTTCTTGGGCCTTTTTTTTGTTTTTTATTTGTCATATTGCTGAAGGACCATCAGATAAGATTTGCCTCTTTGCAAATGATACCAAAATTTGCAATAGAGTAGACTGATGGTATAAATAACACGAGGAAGGACCTAGTGAAGCTTGAGGAAAGGTCTGAAATTTGGCAGCTAAGATTTAATGTTAAGAAACACAAGGTCATGTATTTGGGCTGCAAAAACCCGAGGGGTTTAGGGGATGAAGAACTTTTGTGCATGAAAGAGGAGCAGAACTTGGGTATGATAGAATGTGATGATCTTAAGGTGGCCAAACAGGTTGAAAAGGTGATGGCAAAAGCTAGAAGGATACTTGGGTGCATAGGGAGAGGAATGGCTAGTAGGAAAAAGGAGGTATTGATGTCCCTGTATAAGATTCTGGTGAAACCTCATTTAGAATATTGTGTACAATTCTGAAGACCGCACCTTCAAAGAGATATAAGGATGGAGTCGGTCCAGAGGAAGGCAACTAAAATGGTTGGTGATCTATGTCATAAGGTGTATGGGGACAGACTTAAAGATCTCAATATGTACACTTTGGAGGAAAGGCAGAAGAGGGGAGATATGATATGTGTGAGGCAAGTCTCTTTCAATTGAAAGGAGACTCCAGAGTGAGAGGGCGTAACATGAGGTAAAGAGGTGATGTGCTCAGGAGTAATCTAAGGAAATACATTTTTACAGAAAGGGTGGTAGATGCATGGAATAGTCTCCCAGTAAAGATAGTGGAGACAAAGACTGTGTCTGAATTAAAGAAAGCATGGGACAGGCACATGGGATCTCTTAGGGAGAGGAGGAGATAGTGGATGCTGTGGATGGGCAGACTGGATGGGCCATTTGACTTTTATCTGCTGTCATGTTTCTTTGTTTCTAAGAGAGATTCAGTCATCATGACAGGAGGTGTGTGAAGAGCAATGCCAGTTACTGCAAGGGGCAGGTTAGAGGAGAGAAATGGTGTGTTTCCAGCCTCTATTAATAGCCCACCCTAGACTTCATAAAATCTACTTGTTTCTAATAGCCAGGGCATTTATTAGAAGCAATATGGTATTTATGTGCATATTGCATGAAAATGTGGATATCAAAAGCAGGTTACAGAATTGTCCTTTTAGTGGCTGCCAAATATATAAATTCCAATGAGTGAATTTTAAACACCATAGAGCTGAGGTAAGTGATTGTGCCTTAAATATTTGTGTAGGTGTGTTTTCTGCTATTTGCTATAGTTTCTATAAAAGAAAAGTAGGTGCTTACTTTGCTTTATAGAATATGTTTAAAACAGGCACCTTGTTACGGAAGTGTTCTATTATCTAAAAGGCATCAGAGAAAAGAAATGCTTACACATATTACCTGAAAGTCTCATTTCTGCTTCAATTAGAGCTGCAACCTGCTCCTGTATCCAGTTCATGCATTTTGAAATTTCTTCTTTTCCCGTAAAGACAGCTGAATGGAACCCCACCAAAACCATCTGAGTGGGGCAAGAAAGGCTTGGAAAAGTGTGGATCTCAACAACCTTCCATTGCTGGTTGAGTTCTTTCCGTAGCGTGTCCATGAAATTCAGCCAGATGGGGCTACACAGATGCATTTGAACAAAGTTGGGTACATCAATGTATTCCTCACAGATCACTTCTTCTAGATAACTCTTTGCATGACTGATCTCTTCCTCTGTCATCCCAAAGAGCTTAATCTGCTCCCTGGCCCGGAGCCCCACTAGTATTTTATTGGCAAAGAAAACTTTTTGGGTGAATTCCTCTTCATTCAGGGACCTGAGAAATGAGGCCTGGAGTTCTGTCACCAGCAAATCCTCCCATCTCATGGTATTCTCTAAATCATGAAAGCGCTGCTCTACTGCTAAAACCATTTCTCTGGGTCCTTCCAAAAGGATCAAAGCATCTGTAGCCTCCTGGTAGCTTCTCACATTGGGGAATTGTCCTTCCCGCCTCAGGAATTCTAGGATTATGACAGATGTTGCCCAACTTCCTGCCCGCCATTGTTTAGTCACCAGTTCTTGGTTGAAAGCCAAGTCCTGGAGTGTTCTGAGAAGCTTCAGGACTTCTGTCCTATGTCCAATAAGTCTCTTTTGTTCATAAATACAGACAGAGTTGAGTCCATTCAACAGCTGGTCATGGTTGTTCAAAAGCAGTTCTATCAAATAGGCATCTGTCTCCTCATACACGATATAATTATCCCTTATAATCTCATAAGCTGCTAAGACAGCATTTGTCCAGCTCCTTAAGCTTTCTTTACAGCATTCTTCAGGTACCAGGGCAATGATCTGCAGTGCCTGTCTGGTCCTACCTGCTGAAATGCTTGCTCCTAATGGTTTTAGCCTGTCACAGAAGTCTCTATGAGCATCTATGCAGCCAGTGAAGTAGTCCACGAATAAACTGTCTTCCATGACACACATGCCCACATTTTCTAGGATGGGTGAAAAAAAAAAAGAAAATAATTTATTCTACTTGAATTGTTTTTATCACTACATAGCTATGGTCAGTTCAAACTTCAGCTGGCAGTGGTCAGCTAAATTTGCCCCAGATATTTAGTGCCAGGCTATGTGCAGGCACCGATACTGAATATTCATGGTTAACTAGAAAATCAATGGCCACAGGATCTTATGTGAGCCCTGGGTGATATTCTGCATAATTTAAATAATATTTCCTAGCCCCTCCGATCCCTTCCCAATAGAAGACATGGCAGCCATTTTGATGAGATAACGGCTAGGAGAAGAGAGAAATTCATTTCTGCTCCCAGTGACCGCCACTGGTCCACTAGAGATGTTAGGTAGGCTTGAGGAGGGCCTATGGTGACAGTGAGGGGGTTGGGTAGGGTGTATTGTTGTTTCAAGGGAGGAAGATCAGAAAGGAGGGCTGGTTTTGGGGGTTTTTTTTGCGGGGGTGGGGGGGGAGAAAGATCAGATGGGAGGAGGGGGGGGGAGGGGGTTAGGACATAGATTAGAGGGGCTGGGATACATTTTAAAAGATATTTAGCACTGCACCCGCACAGCTAAACACCTGAATTTAGGACAGATTTTGCAATCATGCCAAGTCACATGCATTCGGGCCCCTTCTCCAGCTCACATGCTAAAGGGGCCTGATCTCATGTATTAGGCTCCCTGCATCAACTGACCATTTTTTTTTTTTGCCACTCTAATAGGCTCCCTGCCCCCATGGTCTGGAATCTCTCCAATAGGTCAGACAGCATACCCTCCTCCTCCCTTCCCTCCCCCTGGTCCTCATAAACCAATGAGTTGTAGGCAGCACTAAAGACACGCTGCTGCTTCTAGCTGCCACGATCCTTCTTTCTGCTTGGTCCCACCTTTCTTAATGCAAATTCCTGTGCGCAGGACCAAGCACAGAGGATTGGGGTCGCCAGAAGCAGCAGCACATTTTTAGCACTGCCCATGGTCCACTAGTTTACAAGGATGAGGAGGAGGAAACAGATACCAGACCAGGGGTGAAGGAAGGAAAGAGGGAGAGCTTCCAAACCCACAGGATTGGGGAAAGGAGAGAGGAAGAGATGCTATACCCATTTTAGGGTGGGGGAAGGAGGGAGATGTACAAGACCCAGGGAGATACCAGACTGGACCAGATCAGACATGAGGGGAAAGAAAGGGGGAGATATGCCGGACTCTGGGTTGGGGAGTGGAGGGAAGAGAATTAGAGGCCAGATTGTAGAGGAGAATAAATCCCACTTCCCTCACCATAGGTCTGGTGAGTGGAGGAAAAAGACAGATACCAAGTGAGAGATGCTGGACCAACAGAGGAAGAGAGAGAAAGAAGCTGAACTGCAAGGGTGGGCAATGAAGAAAGAGGAAGACATGTTGGCCCTGGAGTAGGATGTCATAGGAAGGGAGGAAAGAGGGGGATATACTAGACAAGGACAGGACAGAGATATAGAGAAAAGATTTTGGGCTTGAAAGGAGGAGGGACATGGAGAAGGCAGATGAGGAACATGGAAGGAGGTTAGAGAAAAGGACATAGAGGAGAGTTGCTGGATAGGACAAATAAGGGATGCAGAGGGAAGATGTGTAATGGACATAGAAAGAAAAGAATTACCAAATGGACAAGAAAACTCTAGCAAGATAGTTAAGAGAAAACAGAGCCAAGCAGAAACTAGAGACTGGGACCAGCACCATAAGAAAAATAAAATGCCCGTAAGACAAAACTAGAAAAAATTGTATTTTCTATTTATTGATTAGATTGTCAGTTTTTTGGAATGCCAGAACTGATTTTAGACATGACTGGGGCCTTCAGTCTCCAGCAAATCTCCAGCTTTGGGATTGGCCTATGCGGATGCCAGCACTGAATATTGCTGGCACCTGTATAAAACTGCTGGCTGCTCCCTAATACCACCCCCTATAATGCCCTTGACCTGCCCTTATTTTGATGGCTGGTTGGAGCCGATATTCAGTGGCACTACCCAGTTAAACGTCACTAAATATTGGCAGTCGCGCAGCCCTGAGCAATTTAAGCAAGCAGGAGCCTCTGCTGCACATATTAATCACTTTGAATATTGGCCCAAGTTGGTTTATTCTCAAAGATAACCAATTGTTCCGTGGATCCAGCCTTCTCTTGGTTGCCCGATGCTAATCCAAAAGGCAGGTGGAAAATATAAGCCTGTACAATTTTAACCAATTCTCCAGCAGTGAAAAAGAAAACATTCCTTCCCAACCCAAGTCAGTTCAGAATGTGGGATTAGTGTTCCCCTCCCCTCTTTGAATGGAGGCATAAGCTGATGGCTGGAGAATAAGCAGAGAACCAAAGTAAGCAACGGGTCCAATAAGCGACCCATGAACCATAGATTATGCGACATACGTACGTATTACCCATGATCCACCATTGTTTAATAGAGACAATGCCACTCCCAAGCATTATGCCACCTTGCTAACAGTACAAGCCATGGCCACACATCTCCCCCTTAAAATAACCACTCTAATAGGTAACTATGAAGCAATGTTTGAAAACTGAGCACGATTAGGTAAGCCCCGACTTTAAAAAGATGGATCACCTTTTCAATAGGCTTCTGAGACATTTGCGTACAACGCTTTGTTTAATTGGTTTCACTGTGGGACTATTTTGAATTCACATCTGCTCACCATCACTATTAGATCAGCTTGGTACATCACACATTGCATGCTTTTGACTCCTGATGCAGCCGTTTGGCTGAAACCTGAATCGTGTTGCGTCGCTTTGTATCACCAAATAAACCTAATCCATTATAGCCTTTTGGTTTTTGTCTCCTTCGCTGTGGTATTGCACCTCATATTTTTAATATACCTAGCCATGACCCATCTGATCCTTTTTTTGTGTCACCCATTCAACCTGTTGACCCTGCTCTGCTGAACTAGGGAAACCAGATTTCAAATCCCACCTCTGGTGCTCTGAAACCTCAGGCAGATTACTTCACTGTACTGCTTCAGATCCAAAAGGGATCTTATGGGAAGTAATGTAAGCCTAGACCTAAGATAAATGGATCACCTAAGTCTTCTCTGTCTCCATAGTGTTCTTCCCATTCCCTTCTCAATTTTTTATTTTGTAAATTGTAAACCTCCCCTTTTTCCCTCCAGTGCCATGTCTTGAAAATTTCAAATTTTCATATGTGTGTCCTTTCCCTTGTTTTTAATTATCTTTGTTTGGTTTTTATAAAATTATTTTATAATGCTAACTGCTTTGGTACTTAAGCGGTATATCAAACCATAATAAACTTGAAACTTGGGGCTCCTTTTACGAAGCCGCGTTAGCGGCTTTATCGCACGCACCTTTTTAGCGTGCGCTATCCCCCGCGCTAGCTGAAAAACTATCGCCTGCTCAAAAGGAGGCTGTAGCGGCTAGCACGGCCGACAAATTAGTGCGTGTTATTACGCGCATTAAACCGCTAGCGCGGCTTCATAAAAGGAGCCTATGAATTTGCACCAGATTTGGCAAATACCAAAATCCAAGTCAAATAATCCAATGCCTTTTTAATTCTATTTTTTTAATGATTATTAAGAGAGGCCAATAATGTAGTTAAGGTTACCATTTCCTGCAAGCTACTTATTTTTAGTTTTAAATTTGAGTATGATACTATAATGTTTATAAAATATAAAACTCCATGACACAACCATTCAATGCAGAGCACAAATTTGAATGTTCTTTCCATGCTGCTCACATTATGGTATCATTTGTACTCTACCGACATCATATTTCCATTATATGATTGTTCTACTGTGCTCTTAAATATGTACAGTTCTGATACTGTATCATGTTACGCCTGTTTCTAAGGTCCAGTTTGCAGGAGTGTGTGGAGAGGTGGTCAAAGCTACAGCCTCAGCACCCTGGGGTTGTGGATTCAAATCCCACGCTGCGCCTTGTGACCCTGGGCAAGTCACTTAATCCTCCATAGCCCCAGGTATGTTAGATAGATTGTGAGCCCACCGGGACAGATAGGGAAAATGCTTGAGTACCTGATTGTAAAACCACTTAGATAACCTTGATAGGCGGTATATAAAATCCTAATAAAACGTAAACATAAAAAAACATATTTGCCTACCTCATTGATTCTATTTATACTGATGTTTGATCATTTCACTATTATGTTGCTAACCAGAACGTACGCAGGCAGGGCTAGTCTCAGTTAGGGCGCTGGTCTTTGACTAGAGGGCCGCCGCGTGAGCGGACTTCTGGGCATGATGGACCACTGGTCTGACCCAGCAACGGCAATTCTTATATTCTTAAGGCTATACTTGTTGTTCACCACCTTGGGTGAATCTCTTTATAAAAGGCAGTCAATAAATCCTAGTCATTAAATAAAAAAGTCAATGCATTGATTAATCAGCTAGCTGAAGAACTGAGCAGCGTATATATTTCTCTTACCAAGAGATTTTGCTATTTCTCGCTGCACCTGAAAAACAAAGTACAGGGTTGTCTGAGTAGATGAAGTTTGAAAAAGCGTTGGCAATAACATCAAGCCAAGAGACATCAGAGACTGTCTGTAAAGAATGAGTGTTCCTGTTGACATACTGTATTTGGCAAGAAACGGCAGAAGCCATGGTAAAAGGAGTGGATTTTCCCAATCCCTCTCCTTCTGTCTGTCTTCCTGCTTACCGCAGGTAGGGCTTGGTCCTCTGGATGTAAGAGCAGCCGAATTTTCCGCAGTATGCTATTCCACCGTTGTCCCTCAAAGCAGGAGATCTCCTCCAGCACCACCCTCAGGGCTTCACTAGTGGACAGGGGCCAGCTTCTTTGGCCAAGGATAGGTAGAGCAAGGGATCCAACGAGCGATTTATCACATTCATCTAAGCACTTCCTTATCACTTTTGCAAAAACCTGCAAGGAAAAGAGTTTTGCCAGAAAGTTTAACTGCATTGCATCTAAAACAGCTCACTCTCCACCCTGAACTATCGCAGAGTATGTGCAACACAGGTAATCAGGGATAAGAGATCCCCTTATACATACAGGCTGACCCACAATAGAAATGTACACCCTGAGTAGTGGCAGCACAAGCTTAATGTTTGGGCCTTTTTAAAATCAATTTATTAGATTTCTTATATCAAAGTAGTATAATATCAACTGTAGTAGGTATTTCCCTCTCCCCAGAGCTTACAATCTAACTTTATACCAAAAGCAACAGAGGCCTCGGACATTGGTAGGCAATTCTGGTCCTCGAGAGCCAGAGCCCGGTCAGGTTTTCAGGATAGCCACAATAAATTTGCATGGGATAGATTTGCATCTCAAGGAGGCAGTGCATGCAAATCCATCTCATACATATTCATTGTGGATATCTTGAAAACCTGACATGGCTCCGGCTCTCGAGGACCAGAATTGCCTACCCCTGGCCTAGGAGCTGCAATGGGCTATGAACTTGGCTTCAGTGGTTTTCAGCCTGCTGTTCTATAAGCCACTCCTCCACACCACCTCAAGCTCAGAGAAATGGCCAATATTTAAAGCTAGTTATGCAGGTAGCAGTGCAATGACATTCAGTGGCATTATCTAGATCAGTGTTTCCCAACCCTGTCCTGGAGGACCACCAGCCAGTCAGGTTTTTGGATAACCCTCATAAATACGCATGAGAGAGATTTTATATAATGGGAGGCAAAAGGCATGCAAATCTGCTCCATGCATATTCATTAGGGATATCTTGAAAATCTGACTGGTTAAGTACCGCTGATCTGGATAATAAAGAAAACGGGACAGGACAAAAGGCTACATTACTTTATGCTTTCTTGGACTGTAATAAAACATTGATTTTATCCAGCTGGCTCTGGTGGAAAACCTTTTGTCCTGTCCCACTATTTTCTTTGTTAGCGCTTCGTTTGTGGGCTTTCTTTCTGTTGGACTCTGTGGCATTATCTAGATAATAATAAATTAAAAAAACTAATTGATTAAGTAATAAAGTAATATTGAATTAAAAAAAAATTAATGTTTCAAATATGGTAGGGAGGATGGGTTCAAGCCGGTGACGTTACTAGGAGTAAGAGAAAATAAGTTTTCTTTCTCTTGGAAGAAATCTCAGAATGGGAAAATTTATTCCATAATCTGAGGCTTGTCCCTGTTTGTTTAATTAAATAACTTTCTATAGTTCATTTTAACTTTTGCAATGTTTTTTGATATGATTATCTAGATAATACCATGGAATGGCATGTTAGGCCACCTTGGCAGTGCTGCGATGGTCCAGGGGGGCTAAGGTGAAACAAGATGTTATTTGGGTGATTTTGGTACCTGGATAAACTATTCAAGCAAGTTAGGCCATACTAAATAGTTGTCCTAACTTTATTCAGTGTCGGAACTCGACAGCTCTTCAGGTACCAATGCTGAATAATTAGCTAGTGTTTGCAGGGGCTAAAAGGAAAGGATGTCAAGATTAGCAAAGTAGACAAGGGGACAAGAACTTCCCCACCTCCCACACTTTCAGGTTTATTTAAAAATTTGACATATCGCCTTATTAAAATTCAAAGCGGTTTTATATAATATAAAAACAAAGTATAATAAGAGCGTACATTAAAAACAAATTACAAACAATGCTACAAAGAGACGGACTGACAAACATTAACTTACCGATACAAGATGGAGAAGGGCAGAAATACAATTTGTATAAAGAGAAAGAGGGGAAGAGGGACCAAAACAAAAGGAAGGGGAACAAAATATAAATAGTCTAAAATAATGTAAAATAAGCTAAAATGATTAAAAAATGGCAAGGAACAGATTTCCATTACCGTCCTTAGAAGAACTATTATACACCGAATGTGTCTTTAAAAATAAAGGCCTTCAAGTTACTTTTAAATTTATCAAGGGATGTAATTTCTCTTATATAATTTGGTGCTGAATTCCAGATGGTAGGGGCCGTAACAGAAAAGATGCTAGTGCGCATAGTGTTAATGTATCTTAAAGAGGGGATGGATAGCAAGTTTTGATTAGATGAACGTAATGTATGGGTTAACTTTCTCTCCCTTCACCATCTCTCATATATTCTCACCCTTACCCCTGGACTACAGAATTTCACGGGGACCATTTACCGTGGTAAACTGTGGTCACCGCAGTAAATCTGCAGTAATGGGGGCATTTGCAACTGGTTTACCGCAGGAATGAGGACAAGATCTTTCACCACCTCCTGGAAGCGGTGAAAGTCTTGCTCCTATGGTAAAAAAAATTGTGTCCATGTCAGACTCGGCATCAACTCCCCAGCTCCTATTGGGCCTATTTTAATTTCAGGAGCCAGCCATGCCATGATGAAGACAAAAGGAACCCAAAACCAAAGCCTGAGACCAATGTGATTTGAAGAATAAAATTACCAGACAAAAGGTAGAAACAAAAATTATTTTATATTTTGTGATTAGAATATTTCAGATTTGAAATATGTATCCTGCTAGAGATGATATTAGACATAACTGGGAACCGCAAAGCCCAGGCTGTGATTCTTTAACTTCCAGCTGGCTTAGGGCTCTCTCTCTGACCAGGGGGCAGTTGCCCTAGTTGCTCTCCCCTAACACTATTCCTGCCATGTGTGACTGAAGTATTCTGTTAGCTTGATTTTTCTATTTAGCATTCTGTAGTAATTTGGTTTGTTCAGTTTTCACAATAGTGAAGGGGATATTTGTGAAAGGGAGGGGAGACAGGGGTTTTGTTGATCCTTGCTCTGTATTATTTGTGTTTATAAAATGACAATTGTACAGAATAGTCTCTTTTTATACTTATTTTAAGTTCAGTATAAAATCATAACTATTCGAAGCTTGTGCAGGTGGGATCTGACAGTTTGCAGGGTGGGGACGGGGACCGAGCTTGCGAAGACGGAGACTGAGCTCGCAGGGATGGGGCGGGAACGGTGATAAATTTTTTCCCCATGTCATTCTCTACCCTGGACTCCAGACTCAACCTCAGAGAGATGTCTTGTGGTTGAACAATATGCCCCTTATCAAAAATACCCCAGAGCCTCAAGAACATCAGAAATCTGCTCACGTACCTTTTTCAAGCACTCCGAGCCACTGTTGTGTACACACACCCCCAACAGATACAACTGCTGGAACTTCAAGTGTGTGTATGGCTCTGTGGGAACCATCACAGTACACCCAGTGTGCAACTCTGCCACTTCTGGAACAAAATCCCACAGGCAATCCAGAGCACCCAGACTCAGACCCAGGAGAGACCTCATGTCGATGCTTGATCTTCTGTCTCTGTCCAGCAGAACAGGAATCGCTACAACCTGCACCTGCACAGTCACAGATCAAATACATATAGTAAACAGCGAAAACTGCAGATAAAGTCAGTATCACAACATCAGGATAGTGCAGCTTTACCAATCAGTAGGCAGGAAGTGGGTGTAATTGTATGACATCTTTTCTCTCTTCTCCCTAACTTTTAATTGAAAGTCTGTACTAAAGTAAGAGAAGCAAGCTGTGGTGTACCAAAGGAGGATAGTTTGGGAGGGAGCCATGAATCAGAGTGCCAGTCTAAGGGGAATACTGGGGAACTAGAAGTGTGTGAGCGTGTATGGCCATAAGGCACTGAGACCCATGGTACACCATCAGAACCAGGAAGTTTTCAGTACCAAATATGTGCTATGACTGCACAGCTCAGTACTTTTGCACAATTTTCACTTTCTATATTTTCCATATATCTACATACTGGATGATAGTGATAAAGACAACTTCCTTGTGGGTTCCTTTGTGGGTTCCAGATTCCATCAGTTCAATTTACCTTTTTTATAGTCACTGCCTGCACACCAACAACAGGATAGGGGTATAGCCACAATTAGGCCTGGACCCTTTCAGTCTTACCTTAGATCCCCTGAGCAACCAGGCACACAATTGCTATAGCTGGTAGGTATCCCCAGGCCCCTTAAAAAAATCTTTAAAAAGCTTAAAAAATCTAGAGCCCATATTAGTTGAGAGGTGAAAAAGCATGACAGTCAGTGACAGCACACTGAACTTCCTGAGCATGTTCAGTTCTCACAGGAGCTCTTCCTGATATTGATCTCGTTATTGGGCTTCCCTGCCAGTACTCAAACATGATAGTAGCGCCAGCAACAGCAGCTAGAAGCGCTGCCACCAACTGTAGCAGTAGATAAAAGGACCTGCCCAACAAGGCGGCCAGAGTTGTATCTTGCATGTTGTACAGGTTCCACTTTTTTTATGATTAGACACTCACTAGAGTAGTTAATTTCTCTCTCTCCCTGCCAAATTTAGGGCACAGACTGTGGAAGTCTGCCCAGCCCTGGTCCTACTTGCCAACTAATGGAGTTGCTACCAAACACCACTCCAGCATTTACAAGTCCTAGACCATGGAAGTCTACTTGGCATTGGTCTTTCTTCCCAACTTTTGGAGCTACCATCATAGCTTACTGCAGCCATGAGTTCATTTAAATTTGTTTTAATTGCCCCACATATTCTTGAATTCCATCATTCCTGGGAAGGCATTTCCAGGCAGCCACCACCCTCTCTGTGAACAAGTACAGTATTTCCTGATGTTGCTCTTAAGTCTACCACCCTGCAACCTCAGTGTATGACCTCTAGTTCTACTGCTTCCTCCTCCTCCCCGTCCCTGAAAAAGATTAGTTTACATACTAATACCTTTTAAGTATTTAAACACCTGCTACGTTTCTTTACTTCTCAGTCAATTCAGACTCTGGATTTCTCTTGCTATTAGACCTTGAGAGATCCCCAATAGCTAAGGTATTTTTCATAAATCTTGAAATGTAGTTAAGAACATAAGAATTGTCGCTGCTGGATCAGACCAGTGGTCCATCGTGCCCAGCAGTCCACTCATGCGGAGGCCCCCAGGTCAAAGATCAGTTGGAGAAGGGGGTAGAAAGAGCTCAGGGAAAACAAGTGACAGATGCTGGGAAAGGCAGAAAGTAATGGGTTACTCACTGCCTAATATTAAGGTTTGGCTCCCCCCAAAAACTCAGGTCCGGTTCAGGATAAGTTCACTCCTGAGCTGCAAAGGCTAAGAGACATCATTAGACTGTCCTCTGGTCTAGCAACCATAACCCAGACCACAGTGAGCCCACTGTGTGGTGGTAGCCATAAAAGCAAACCGAATGCTAAGAATTATTAGGAAAGGGATGATAAATATGAGAAAATTATAATGCCTCTCTATTGCTCCATGGTGTGACCTCACTTTGAGAATTGCATTCAGTTCTGGTCACCCTATCTCAAAAAAGTTATGATGGAATTAGAAAAGGTTCAAAGAAGAGAAATCAAAATGATTTATTCTAAAATGACAAAGGAGATGGAACTCCTCTCATATGAGGAAAGGCTACAGACGTTAGGGCTCTTCAGCTTGGAAAACAGATGGCTGAGAGGGGATATTATTGAGGTCTACAAAATCCTGAGTGGTATAGTGAGGGTAAAAGTGAATTGATTTTTTGCTTTTTTAAAAATTACGAAGACATGGGGACACTCCATGAAGTTACATGGAAATACCTTTAAAACAAATAGGAGGAAATAGTTTTTCACTCAAAAAATAGTTAAGCTCTGGAACTCATTTCTACAGGATGTGGTAACAGTGGTTAGTGTAGCTGTATTTAAAAAAGGTTTATGCATGTTCTTGGGGGAAAAGTCCATAGTATACTATTGAGACAGAATGGGGGGGGGGGGGGGAAGCAACTGTATGCCCTGGTATCGGTAGCATGGAATGTTGCTGCTATTTGGGATTTTTCCAGGTACTTGTAACCTGGATTGGCCACTGTGGAAACAGGATACTGGACTAGATGGACCATTAGACTGACCCAGTATGGCTATTCTTATGCTCTGTATAAGTTTCTGGTGACACCCCATTTAGAGCACTGTGTACAAATCTGGAGTTCACACGTTCAAAATGAAATATACATAGAATGGAGCCATTTTATAAAGGTAGCTACTAAAATGGTCAATAGTCTTCATCATAAGATATAAAGGGAATGACTTAAAGATTTCAGTATGCATAGTTTGGAATAAAGGTGGAAAAGAAGAGAAACAATAGATATTTAAATATCTCTATGGCATAAATGAACAGATGAAAAATTTCTTTCAACTAAAAGGAAGTTCTGGAATGAGGAGGCACTTAAATTTTTTAAATGGCTGAGCGTTAATGCTATCAGCGCATATCCAGGTAGTGCATGCCTCAGTATTTATTTATTTTTCACATTTATAGCCCGTGTACAATATGAACATACACAGTAAAAGAAAAATAAGAACAGCATAAATTAATTTTAAAGTTTAATATATCTTTTGCATACATTCTTTCAGTCTTGAGATACTTAATATGGTCAAGGAGACATGGACTAATTTTACAAAATTAAAAAAAATTTGAAGACAAACTTCTTTATTGTTTATGCCTGACCAATCCTTATGAGTGAAGCTAGTTGAAGCTAGAGCAAAATAGCTCAGAGTGGACTTCACTCCCCTTATAGAGCTGTCTTCAGCTTCTCAGTATTTCTCTAGCTCCAGCAAAAATATGCAGGCTAAGTAAGCTGCTCCAGGGAAGGCTGTAGGTTCAGATTCCTGGTGGAGCACAGACTAAATCTGGGGGATGCAGCAGGAAATAGTTCTTTAGAGATGATTTTCCTCCTCCCCTTAGGAAGAGATTAGAGGGCTAGGATTGGTGGAAACTGATCCATAGAGCCAAGGGTGCTGAACCCAGTGGTGTCAGGTTCCTTCCCCTGCCACCCCATCCCAACCCCTGAACCTTTTTGGGATTAAGGCTGCAGTGCTTACTGTCTTTCTCTGTTACTCATGGGAGGAGCCAGAGTTTTGTTCCCAAGTGCTGGAAGAAAGCTGCTGTGTTCTGTGCTCCTTCATGGAACCAGGTGGAGTCTTCTAACTGGGTGGATGATCACTACTCAAGGAACTTTCTTCATCCGCACTGTAGGTTTCAGGGACAATTAGACTGGTGATGAGCCATACAGTTTTGGGCTCAAAAGAGGGCTCTGAGTCTATTTGTTCTTGAGGCCCCCATGCACAATGGCAGACCTCTTCTCATCTAGCTCCTTGCATGGATACATAGGAACATTCTCTCCAAGGATTGCTACTACATATTCCCAGATTCAGTATCCTGGATCCCTCACTCAGACTCTCTCCCCTTGGGCTAAACATGGCCCTAAATGTTTGGCTATTTAATACCAAGTCAGAACAGAAGAGTTCAACAGTAGCCAGGGTTCGGTAGGTGTAGAACCCTGTGCTGATAATTACAAAAAACACATTTTGTTCTTCCTAGTTTCTGGAGCATAGGGAAGCCCTTCTCATGTCCTAAGAACAATGTGGTCAGGGGCTCAAGTCTAATGCCAAGATCTCCTGTTACCACATACTCCCTCAGAATGGTCCTCTCTGTAGGTCCTAGGCTCCAAGACAGTGGAGTTGTATCTTGTACCTTGGGATCAGATCCATACATGTCTCCCAGTTCAGACTCCATTCAGGGTGACTTTTATGAGACCAGTGGCACAAGGCTACTTTTTGTCTAGCACGGATGGAAGAGGCCTGACCAGGTGGATTTCATAGTTATATCTGGCAAGGAATGGTTTGGGAGTCCCCTTCATGATTATTTTCCACTAAAGCAGTGAACATGATAGGCTGTGAGGGGAAGGGTAGCCTAGCACAGCTGAAATGGTGACAACAGTCATGATGGAGTACCAGGAAGTCCAAGTCTAAGCTGAGTACAAGAGCCAGCCATCTAAGGCATTAGCAATCCTTGCATCTAGCATGGGAAAAGTTAGTCCAGGTGGTTGCTAGCAGAATATTACTATTTGCTCATAGGAACAAAACTGAGGGAAGTAGTGGCCCTCATGTGTCCTGGTAAGTGTGTCAGACTGGAATGGAATTCCTTTACAGAACTTAGCAGCAGCACACATGACTGGCACCATTATCAGTCAGATGAATTTTCAGACTAAACCATGTTTGAGATTCTGAAATGTAAGAGCTGAAAGGAGCAGCTGTGGCTCTACAAAGGGTCACACAGAGCATTTCCATGAGTGGAAGTCATATCAGTTCAGTGAAACTCCAAGACAAGCAAATTCTTCAGGCAAAGAAAACCAGAAGCCAGAGGGCTGGATATCCTAGTAGAACCAAGACTAAACATCCAGTCTTGTGTGCTAGTTCCTGGCAAGTGACTGATCTGTTTTCTGAAGGGGGAAATCAGGAGGGGTACTTTACCTTTTTCCCCACTCAGATGATTCCTTCCTGGAAGACCCCTTCTATTCTCTTGTGCATTCTTGGCTGTTGGAAGAATAGACCAGAAAAGAAAGGGGGAATTACAATGTCCAAAACAAATCTGAGGGAAAATGCTCAAAGTGTTACTGTTCAAAATCCCATAGAAAATCAAAGTGTGTGTTAACACAACAAATTAAATATAACTAAAATATTTTGTATTGTGTACTTATAAATCATTGGAACAACCACAGACCTAATGGTCTCTCGATGTATGCTTTAATTACTGTATACCTCAAACTGTGGTATATTCTAGCAACCAAGTGCCATTCATGCGAGTGAATCAAATAATCAAAATATCAAAAAAGTGAACTTATCTTGTATAATATATGGCCCTAACACGTTTTGCAATAGCTGATTCAGGAGGCCAATAAAAAAAAATTATTGACTTGGGTCTGTTTTTCATCTTAAGTCAATAATTGTATATTGGCCTCCTGAATCAGCTATTTCAAAACATGTCAGGGCCATATATTATACAAGATAATCAAATATCAAAAAAGTGAACTTATTTGATTCACTTATATGAATGGCACTTGGGTGCTGGCCTATGCCACAGTTTGAGGTGTACAGTAATTAATACATGCATTGAGAGACCATTAGGTTCATTTACAACTTTGTAGTTGTTCCAATGATTTATGAGTACACAATATAAAATATTTTAGTTATATTAAATGTAACTTATTTTGTTAGCACACTTTGAAGTTTGATTTTCTGTTGGGAGAATAGGGCAACATAGCAAGGATACTTCTTAGTGTCAATGTTTGTTGGTGCCAAAGAGGCCTGCATAGGAGACTTATGTTGGAGTTCGTAGGCCCTGCGAGTTCATTATTGGAGGGCACAGGTCCTCTTGAGGGATCTATTTCTTCAGCCTTCTTCCTCCACAAAAGATTGGTATGAAAATTAACTTATAACTCTCATAGAAGGCAGAGGCTGGCTCTGAGAAAGAGGCACAGAAGCGCTCTCTCGCTACTCTTGCAGATGAAATACTCTCTTCCAGAGAGATGAGCATGCAAGACTGCTATTTGAAACCTGGGTTTAGTCCTGAGGGCTCAGGCCTCCCTATCAAGCCTCACAAGGTAGCATCTCTTTGATCTTGAGGTAGAGGTTAGTCTCCTTGGGTAATTTTAAAGGAAAGCATTTCTCTGTGCCCAACATTCTCCTCCTCCTAAGGACGGTGTATTGTTCTGAGAGAATCGGGCTTTCTGTTTTCAATTATTTAAAAAAATTAAAAAAAAAAGTCAGTTGTTGGTAACATTTGAGATGTTTTGTAAGTGCCCAGGTTCTTCTAAATTTTGAGATGCAGCTTTCTTTTTCTATTAGTGTGTCCTAATAATACACAGTGGTCTTCTAAGACATTTGGCAAAGAGTAAACATCTGTCAAAGTGTGGAGCATATAATCATCTTGGATCACACCAACAAAAGCTGTCAAGTCTCAGAGGACTTGCTAGCCTACACAATCAAAGTGTAGGCGTCCTTGTAGGCAGAGTTAGTCTAACTTCCAGAGGATACTGGTAGGATAATGCCCTTGCCTTTATTGTACCCCCTCCTCTAAATGCCTCAGCATGGGTATGAAGGAGATCCAATAACTATCATGGCTTCCTCCCACCCATTTTAAGTAGAGCTTGGGTCCATTCCACTCATTTGGATTGATATGGCATGGATGTGAAATGGAAATTTGGACTTACCTGCTAATTTCCTTTCCTTGAGTCATGCCAGACCAATCCAGAACCCACTCATGGAAGCTATGGTATGCAAAGGTTCTCAGTATGACATATTCAGAAAGCTAAGAGAGTATGTGGTAGCCCACTATGAAGGTGTATGGCATTCTCATTCATGGGTTAGTGTCTATGCACCAGGTTTGGCTTTAGAAGTAAACTCAAAGCCCAAAACATGAGAATTGCTTTCAATATTCTTAGCTTTGATATAGGATACTGAGGAGCTGAAGGCAGCTCTATAAGGGGAGTGAAGTCAGATCTGAGCTTTGTCTAGCGCTATCAGCTGGCAGGGGACCTACAGATTCTTCTGGTAAGAGTCTAGGAAAAGAAATTTAACAGGTAAATCCAAAATTTCCCCGTTTTATTCAGGCATTTCCAGATTTATCTTCATGGGGAAATGGCACCAGTTTCTACATCAATAAAATAATATTTATTTATTTATTTTAAAAATTTCTATACCGTTTAAAACTAAATGGTTTACATCATTTACATACATAAGAACATAAGAAGTTGCCTCCGCTGAGTCAGACCAGAGGTCCATCGCGCCCAGCGGTCCGCTCCCGCGGTGGCCCATCAGGCCCATTGCCTGAGCAGTGGTCCTAGACTATTTTTCTAATCTATCTCTACTCCTATCCCTATCCTTAATTCTTATCTGTACCCCTCAATTCCCTTGTTCTCTAGGAACCTATCCAAACCTTCTTTGAAGCCATGTAACTTGTTCTAGCCTATCACAGCTTCTGGAAGTGCGTTCCACATATCCACCACCCTCTGGGTGAAAAAGTACTTCCTAGCGTTTGTTCTAAACCTGTCCCCTTTCAATTTCTCTGAGTGCCACCTTGTACTTGTGCTTCCCCATAATCTGAAGAATCTGTCCCTGTCCACTTTTTCTATGTCCTTCAGGATCTTGAAGGTTTCTATCATGTCTCCTCTAAGTCTCCGCTTCTCAAGGGAGAATAGCCCCAGCTTTTTTAGCCTGTCAGTATATGAGAGGTTTTCCATACCCTTTATCAGTTTAGTTGCTCTTCTCTGGACTCCCTCGAGTACTGCCATGTCTTTCTTGAGGTGTGGCGACCAATACTGGACACAACCAGATGTGGGCGCACCATTGCGCGATAAAGTGGCAGGATGACTTCCTTTGTCCTGGCCGTGATGCCCTTCTTAATGATTCCAAGCATTTTGTTTGCTTTCCTTGAGGCTGTGGCGCATTGTGCCGATGCCTTCAGTGTTGTATCCACCATTACTCCCAGGTCTCTTTCAAGGTTACTTACCCCCAGCAGTGATCCCCCCATTTTGTAGCTGAACATCGGGTTCTTTTTTCCTACATGCATGACCTTACACTTCCCTATGTTAAAACTCATTTGCCACTTATTGGCCCACTCTTCCAGTGTCGTCAGATCCTTTTGGAGATTTTCACAGTCTTCCGTTGTTTCAACCCTGCTGTATAGTTTGGTGTCGTCTGCAAATTTAATGACCTCGCATTTTGTTCCCGCCTCCAGGTCATTTATAAATATATTGAAAAGGAGCGGTCCCAACACCGACCCCTGCGGCACCCCGCTCGTGACCCATTTCCAATCTGAATAGTGACCCTTCACTCCAACCCTCTGTTTTCTGCCTGCCAGCCAGTTTTTGATCCATCGGTGGACCTCCCCTTGTACCCCGTGGTTCCATAGTTTCTTAAGCAGTCTTTCGTGTGGTACCTTGTCGAAGGCCTTTTGGAAGTCAAGGTAAATGATATCTATGGATTCCCCTTTATCCACCTGTTTGTTCACCCCTTCAAAGAAGTGTAATAGGTTAGTGAGGCATGACCTACTCTTGCAGAAACCATGCTGCCTTGATTTAAGCTGTCCATTGGCTTCGATGTGTTCACAGATGCTGTCCTTGATCAGCGCTTCCATCATCTTTCCCGGGACCGAGGTCAAGCTCACCGGCCTGTAGTTTCCCGGGTCGCCCCTCGAACCCTTCTTGAAGATTGGCGTGACATTTGCTATTTTCCAGTCCTCTGGGATCTCTCCAGTTTTTAAGGATAGGTTGCATATTTGTCGAAGTGGCTCTGCTATTTCGTTCCTCAGTTCCTTGAGTACCCTTGGGTGAAAGCCGTCTGGACCTGGTGATTTGTCGCTCTTTAGCCTGTCTATCTGCCTGAGGACATCCTCTTGGCTTACCTCTAGTTGGGCCAGCTTATCTTCCTGATCACCATTTACGATCTCTTCTGGCTCCGGAATGTTGGATGTGTCCTCTCTCGTGAAGACTGACGTGAAGAACTCATTTAACTTGTCAGCCATCTCTTTTTCCTCTTTTACCACCCCCTTTCTGTCTCCATCGTCCAAGGGTCCCACTTCCTCCCTTGCTGGTTGCTTCCCCTTAATGTATCTGAAGAACGATTTGAAGTTTGTTGCTTCCCCCGCTAATTTCTCTTCATATTCTCTTTTTGCTTTCCTAACCACTCGGTGGCACTCTTTCTGGTGTTTTTTATGCTCCTTTAGGTTGTTCTTTGATTGATCCTTTTTCCATTTGCTGAACGATGCTTTCTTGTCACTTATCGCCTTCCTCACTGCATTTGTTATCCACACTGGGTTTTTCGTTCTGTTTTTTTTGCACCCTTTCCTGAATTTGGGGACGCACAGGTTCTGTGCTTCGTGTACCACGCCCTTGAGTAGGGTCCAGGCTTTTTCTACGGACTCCGTCTTCCTTGCGTTGTTGAGTTTCTTTCCCACCATTTTCCTCATGGCATCATAATTCCCTTTTTTGAAGTTGAGTGTTGTTGTTGCGGTCCTTTTCACCTTCGATGATACAATTTCTAACCTGCACTGGATCGTATTGTGATCGCTGTTCCCCAGTGGTCCTAGTACTGCCACCTCCTTTGCGGGTCCCCCTAGTCCGTTGAAGATTAGGTCAAGAGTGGCATCTCCCCGTGTTGGTTCCATGACCAGTTGTTCCAAGAAACAGTCCCTTGTGGCTTCCAGGAATTTGGCCTCCCTTGTGCAGTTTGAGTGCCCGATACTCCAGTCTATCCCAGGGTAGTTGAAATCCCCCATCACCATCACCCTTCCGCTTTTGCTTACCTGCCTCAGTTCAGCTTCCAGGTCCTGGTCGATCTCTTCCGATTGCCCAGGTGGTCGATAGTACAGACCTAATTTTGTGTCTGCTCCAGATCCTCCCGGTAGCTTGACCCATAGTGATTCTAAGCCATCAGCCCCTACTGTTGTTTCAATCCTGGTTGAAGGTATGGATTCCTTTATGTATAGCGCTATTCCTCCACCCTTTTTGTGTGTCCTGTCCCTCCTGTAGAGTTTGTACCCTGGTATGGCCACATCCCATTTGTTGTCATCAGTCCACCACGTTTCTGTGACTCCAATTATGTCTAAGTCCTTTTTGCTGGCTATGACTTCCAGCTCTCCCATTTTGGCCCTCAGCATTGGTATATAGACAAAGTAAGTCCCGGTTGGTTGCCTTCCCTGCTGGTTTTGCTCGTGGTCTGGTTCTTATGCCATCCCCCTCATGGGCTGCTGGACCTAGAGCCTCGCCTTGGTCATCCTCCTCCTGTAGTGTGCCTGTTTCGTCCTCAGCCTGATTCCCCGTTTTTAGTTGTCCCTCTGGTTCCGGTTGCTCTCTGTTGTTACTGCCCACAAGTTTCCTCTGCTCCCTGGGCCCCTGCATAGCGCTCTTAGGTCCTTTTTCCAATAATTTCCACTCAGTCCCGAGCCCCTGCATAGCGTCCTTAGGTCCTTTTTCCAATAATTCCCACTCAGTCCCGAGCCCTTGTTTACAGTGTCCTTGCTCAATATCTTTAGTTGATACCTTTGTCCGATGTGTCGAGGTCAGATCGACTATCGGCTTTCCCCTTTTTCTCAGTTTAAAGCCAAGTCTATGCCGCTCTGGACGTTGCGTGCCAGCATCCTCATCCCAGCCGTGCTCAGATGCAGTCCGTCTCTCCTATAGAGCTTGTTCTTCCCCAAGAAAGTAGTCCAGTTCCGAATAAAGTGGAAACCTTCCTCTTCACACCATCTCCTCAGCCAACCGTTGATTGCTTGCAGCTCACTCTGCCTCCTTGCGTCTGCTCTCGGTACTGGCAGGATCTCCGAGAAAGCAATCCTTCGTGTCCTCGTCTTCAGTTTCCTCCCCAGGATCCTGAACTGGTCAGTTAGTGTAGTCCTGTTGTAGTTCCTCCTGCTGACGTCGTTGGTTCCTATGTGGATTACTACAGCTGTCTCCTCCGTTTCAGCTCCCTCCAGGATTCTCTCAATTCTGTCGATGACGTCCTTCGTTCTTGCCCCTGGGAGACATGTCACCAGTCGGTCCTCTCTCCCTCCGGCTATATGACTGTCCACTTCTCTCAGGATTGAATCTCCCACTACAATAGCAGATTTCCCCTTCCTCAGCTGTCTCTCTGGTCTCAGGTCTGTGTCAGTAGCGCAGTCTGCTAGTCCTTCCTCTTGGCTCTTTTGGGTCTCCGTCTCATCTGCCTGTCCAGATTCTCCGCAAGGTCCTCCTCCTATGGCGTTTGGTTCTCTTCTGATGTGCTGGTGGTCCTGTGCTTCCACCATCCTGCAGGCCTCCTCGATGAATTTCTCCAGCTCTCTAACTTGTTCTGTGATGTGGTTTTCTCTGGTGGTGTCTTCAATTGACCAGCACTGTCCCTCTATGGTGCAGAGTCCCTCCAGCTCCTGGACTCTAACCTGCAGTCTCCCGACCTCCTTCTTCAGGCTCTCCAGTTCCTGGCATCGACTGCACATGTATGCCTGTCTCCCAGAGGGGACCCTAAGCCGCGCATGCGCACTCCCACCTGCGTGCTCCCGTTTTCTGTGAGCTGTAGGGCACCGCAGGTAGGAGTGCGCATGCGCGCGAATCTCTCTTTCTCTTCCCCCCGAGGCGGATGTCAGCCGCGGCGGCTGTCAGCTCTCTATCTGCCATCGCATACAGTTCAAGATCTTATTTCTGACCTACAAGTGTGTTCATTCTGCTGCCCCTCAATTTCTCTCCTCACTTCTATCTCCTTATACACCTCCAAGAGAACTCCATTCCTCAGTTAAGTCATTCTTAACGTTACCCTTCTCCTCCACTGCCAACTCCAAACTTCGTTCCTTTTATCTAGCTGCCCCCTAAGCCTGGAATAAATTACCTGAGTTTGTCTGTCAAGCCCCTTCCCTTGTTTAAAAGCAGACTGAAAACCCACCTTTTTGATATAGCTTTCAATCCTTAACTCTACTCCTCTGCCCTCCAAACCAGCCCGCCGATTAACCGTTCCCCTTAACTGTATCCATGATATCTTGTTTGTCTGCCTTGCCGATTTAGATTGTAAGCTCTTTTGAGCAGGGACCGTTTTCTTTGTGACTCTGTGTAGCGCTGTGTGCATCTGGTAGCACTATAGAGATAATTAATAGTAGTAGTAGTAGCAGCGCTGTTTCAGTTCCTACTGGATTGAACTGCATCTGTTCACAACCAAGGAGTACGGTTAGAACAGTATTTTAGGGGGGGAATCAGCCTCTTGAGGGATTAGTTTTGGGCCTCGCCTGGATAAGGGAACAGATCCAGAGAGATCTTAAACCCCTTTGTAAAAGAAACCTAGTTCATCTGTGGCTAGTAATACATAATAGATGGGATGGAGAACAGAGTGTATTCCACATTGGCAGCTCTGCATTGGGAAACCAAGGTTTGCAGTGGGGGATGAAAGAGGGGATACTGAAAGGTAGGAAAGATTGGGCTTAAATCTTTAGGGACTTTTTCTAGGGCACGGAGATGGTGTCTTTTGCGTATTTACAGGACAGATACTGTCTTCCCCAGGGGACTTCTTGACCTATATGCAGCCCATTTAGACACAGGGCTGGCTGGGAGCTTCCCCCGATACTGACTGAACATTGGGGAAACTTATGGCTGTTATTGGGAAGGATTCCCAGATCTTTATCAGCTCTGCACACCTACTTGAGAGGTTTGGAGAAATTTAGATGTTCATATATGATAAAATGAGAGACAGATTTGGGCTTGAGGCTTACTGAGAAGGACTAGGACCAGATATGTCAGGAAGTACGAAAGGCATCTTCCTGTATTTTGATAAAAGAAAATGTTATCATGGTGGTACTACACCCCAGAAAGGTTACATGCTGTTTGCCCCTCCTGTCTGACAAGTGCTGGAGATGTGGCAGTCATGTAGGAACCTTTCTGATTATTTGGTGGTCATAAAGAGTGTTTCAAATGTTTTGGCAGAGAGTAACCTCCTATTTGAAACGATGGCTTAATGCACAAGTTCCTCTGGACACATGGGACTGCCTGCTGGGGCTTCAAAATATGAAAACATTTTATTGGCAAACTCAATTACTCTGGCTTGTCCTGTCAACTGCGAAGTGTTTAATAGCATCTCACCGCAGAAAAAAAGAGTGGCTCCCATTGAAGAGGACTGGAAAGTGCAACTTCAACAGTTAGTGCAATTGGAATGTGGGGCTGACCAGAGAAAAGATATTTATGAGACACACCAAAAAGCTTGGACTTTGATTTATGCCAAACTCAGTGATCTTACATAAGCTGTAATAAAGGTGAGGGGAGAGGGAGTTTGGGCCGAGTTTCATGTGGGTGTTCTGAAGGAAAACCTGAACACCCCTGGATCATTCAGTGGATGTTGTTGGGGAAGTAGGGGGGGAGAATTGGCAGGGATTTTGCAGATTGTTTATAGTTAAGAATTCTGTAAAGGTGTCTATTTTGGGGGTTGTTGATGCATAGCTCTGCTTTGTTGTTTGCAGAGAGATCAACTGCACATTGATTTATGTTCTTGGAAAATTCAATAAAAATTTAAAGTGGAAAATTAATAAGGAGATAAAGCAGCTTTTAAACTAAAATGGGAGGGAAAGCCAACAGTCGGCTAGGAGTGGACAAAATTTACAAGTTAGAATACACATTTTTGTGGATATCTTTTGTTTCATGAGTAAATCAAGGAAAATTTTTGTTATTTACCTGCAATTACATCACTTTCTTTTCCAGAGATAAATTAAAAAAAAAAAAAAAGATTTGACATTGATATGTGAACATTTAAGAAAGAACTGAATATTTCATGGGGTGTCCTTATTTTTTCACATGACTGTTTAGTGAAACTAGAAAAAGTTCAAAAAAGAGCAACCAAGATGATAAAGGGGATGGAATTCCTCTCATATGAGGAAAGACTCAAGAGTTAGAGACAGCCAAGGGGAGATATAATTGAACTGTACAGAATCCTGAGTAGTGTAGAACAGATACAAGTGGATCGATTTTTTACTCCATCAAAAATTACAAAGACTAGGGGACACTCGATGAAATTACAGGGAGATAATTTTAAAACCAATAGGAGGAAATATATTTTCAATAAGAGAACAGTTAAGTTCTGGAATGCATTGCCAGAGGATGTGGTAAGAGCGGTTAACATAGATTTGGACAAGTTTCTGAAGGAAAAGTCCATAGTCCGCTGTCGATCCGGCCAACTACCAAAACCTACATGGCTCTTACTTAAATATAAGATCCATGAGGAACAAGTCCATACTAATTAAGGACTGGCTGAAAGAAACCAACCCTGACTTCGCCCTATTTACAGAAACATGGCTATTATCCGACAACGATATTATTATCCAAGACTGCCTTCCCCCAGGCTTAAAAATTTTATCGCTAGGACCTGGGGTAGGGGGGGGAGGCCTAGCCATAATTTTTAAAGACAACCTACACTGCTCTATTCTAAACTCAAAATCCACTCCCAACCTCGAAATTCTTTCAGTCTCACTTTCATCCAAATCCCTAACGGCTGCGTTAACAACAACTTTGTTTTATGTTCCACCAAAAAAATGGAACCTTGCCAAGGACGACTTCTTCGAATTCTTACTAACTAACTCTCTATCTAGCCCTTACAACCTACTATGTGGAGATATTAATATCCACCTTGAAAAAATAGACCAACCTGAAACCAAAGAACTCTGGTCACTCATCTCTTCACTAGGGTACCTCAAACCCCCCCCCCCTCCCCAGTTAAAACCCATCAAAAAGGCCGTCAGTTAGATTTTGTTTCTTTCTCCTCTCGAGAGCTACCCAACCCCAAAATTATCTGGAAACAAGAACACTGGACCGACTCACTATGGTCGGATCACAGTCTCTGCAATTTTGAACTTGACTGCCAACTAAAAACTACGAATCCAACAAATAATATCCCAAAAACAAGAAATAAAAAATTCCATACCAGCAGAGGTAATATAAATCCTGTAGAATTCTGGTCTCACTATGAGATCATATCAGAACAAAACAAACAAACCGATCAATTCATGAACTCCTGGATTACTGATAGCACCAATATCCTAAATAAAATGGCTCCCATCAAAACCCGCAGAAAGAGACTTAAAAACCTAGAGGGCTGGTTTGACACAGAACTGCTAATGCTTAAGAGAGACCTAAGAAAATCAGAAAGACTTTGGCGAAAATCAGGAATGCAAGAGCACAGAACCGCCTGGAGATTAAAAGTAAAAACCTACAAAAATTGAACCAAAGAAAAACGCAAAAACTTCTATGCCCTCAAAATCGGCGACATTTCAACCAACAGCAGCAACCTTTTTAAGCTGGTAAATGATCTATACAATATAGAAACATTTATCAACACACCCGAAGAGACCACTCTAACAGCAAACAGCTTGGCGGATTTCTTCATCTCCAAAATACAAAAACTAAGATCCTCTCTTACCGACCCAACCAAGCCCCACTGGTGTTACCCCATTCTACCAGACTCAGGCAATTCCAGAGCTGACCTGTTCTGGAACACATTCTTACCCATAGACTGGCAAACTTTTAGTAAACACTACAATAAGTATGCCAACTCCTACTGCAGACTGGACACCTGTCCCCTGTGACAAACCCAGGTCCGTTTCGGGTTTTGGCCAAAACAAACCCGAATCCGTACCGGGTTTTGCCCCAGTGATCAGGAGTATTCACAGTGCTCCTAGATGCAGGAGGGCTGATCAGGTGACCTGCCAATTGATTGATGAAGCTGACTTCTGCTCTGATTCTGACATGTAGGTAGAAGAGACAGGGCAGGATAAGATTAAGAGAAAAATCCTACACTCCATGCAGACCTGTCACTGTCAGAAAGCTTATTCAGTTTGAACAGCCTGTTAAAATCAGGGCTAGGGAGAAACCTGCCTGTAATAGCAGGAAGCAAGCCGGTGTGTGGAAAACCCTTCCCCCCCACCTTCTCAGAGGGGGAGTGGTTATCCACAGGATATAACTAGGCACAGGGGACACATGAGGGGGAGAGAGGAGAGACGGGAGAATGGGAAGCTGAGAGGAGGCAGTCTCTCACAGACTGTCCCATGCTGAGGCAGATGAGTTACCTCCTGTCTGGGACACTGGAGTACAGCCAGAAGGAGAAGCCATGGAGGGGCAGGGAAGCTGTGTAGGAGCTGACACTCTGCCAACACCCATGGAGACCCAGTAAGCCTAAGATTGGGATTTAATTTCTTTATGCTGCAAGCTTGTCTCTTACCCGTTTGAAGCCAGTGAAGCTCTCCTGGGAAGCCACATTTTTGAGGTTTTCTGTAAAGCAGGAATGTGTGTGTTTTCTGACAAACCATTTTGAATGTATTTCCTGTATGATGATTCAGCTGGGAAATCTCGATGGTCCTGCACAGCTGTGCCTGATTGCTACAGCAACGTTTAGAGGGAAACGTTTGCTTGATTTTGAACTCTGAATAATGCTGTGATTCTTATGTGTTCTGGACTGTTGGATAAAAGCATTACTTATCTGATTATTACTGCTCTGGTGAAGAGAACTGTATTTCTTGACTGATTAAAGTCCAGAAGCAGGGGACTGTACACAAGGCAGTGCTGACCCAGATTCAACTGCCTAATTATATTATTGTGAACCTTTGTATTTCATGCAATATCAGTCCATCTTGAACTACAAGGCTGTTGCCTATATTTTTTTGATTTATTCAACCAGTGGTTGAAATAAAGTTTATTTTTGCTTTGCCATTTCTGACTAAGATGCCTTTATACTTTGCATGCTGATAAGTTTAGAATGTGCCTGTTCTAAAGACCTGAAGGATCCCTTAGTGGAAAGGGACACGTCGGGTTTCAGCTTTGGTCACATTCCCAGGTGCTCGCTGCGCCTTACAGGAGCCCGGGTTGTGACACCCCCTAATATCATGAAATCGGCCCCTGTCAATTTTAAGGCCAAAATGCTGACTTGGATCAACTCTCTACTATCCTCGGGGAAGTTCCCAGTAGAACAAGGGCACATTATGATTACACCAATTAAGAAAAATACTTAAGAGCCTTCTAACACGGCTTCCAACTTTAGAACTATCGCCAACATCCCCCTGGTTACCAAAATAGCAGAAGGGATAGTAAACACCAAACTCACCACATACTTAGAAAAACACAATATCTTGCACGACAACCAATCCGGCTTCCGGTCAGGTCACAGTACTGAAACAATTTTAGCTTCCCTGCTCGATTACCTTCATCAACTATTCAGCCAAGGCTCTTGTGCTCTAATATTGCAACTCGATCTAAGTAGCGCATTTGACTTGGTTGACCACTCCACTCTACTAGACTGTCTGACTTCTATTGGAATCTCAGGTCATGTTCTCAATTGGTTCCATGGATTCCTGACAACAAGAACCTACAAGGTGTTCAAGGACGATACTACCTCCTACAGCTGGGACAACCCTTGTGGAGTCCCACAAGGCTCCCCCCTGTCCCCTACCCTATTTAACATCTACCTTGTCTCCCTAGGAAATCTCCTACAAAGCTTAAAGCTCAAATTTTTCATCTACGCAGACGACATCACAATAATCATTCCGCTCTCTTACTTTACCTCAGAGTTTCTAAACTCGCTATCTTTCACCCTAAATCAGATCAAACTTTGGATGTCAGCGTTTAGACTAAAGCTAAACCCAGAAAAAACTAAACTCTTCTTAGTATCCCCAAACGACAAAATTAAGGAAACTACGATACACATCAATGGACTTGACTACTCTATTGAGCAATCATTAAAAATACTAGGTGTCACTTTAGACAAGCATCTCACACTGGAGAAACACACTGACCTAGTATTTAAGAAAAGCATCTCGGTGCTCTGGAAACTCCGCACCATTAAAAAATACTTTGATGACACCTCCTTTCGTCTGCTGGTCCAATCTTCCATTCTTAGTGTCCTGGACTACTGTAACATCATTTATCTAGGCACCTTCAAGAAAATCACTAGGAAGCTGAGACTGGTCCAAAATACCGCCATCCGCCTTATCTTTGGCCTGAAGAAATGGGAACACATATCCCCTTTCTACCACAAGTTGCACTGGCTGCCATTCGAATCCAGAGTTCTATTTAAGTTCTCTTGCATCTGCTACAAAACCGTATCTGGTATGTCACCAGCCTATCTTTACCCCCACTTCAACCTGAACTATAATAAGAAGAGCTCCCGCAGAACAACTTTGTTCGCTTTTCCCTCACTGAAATCGTGTCACCTTAAAAGATTCCTTGAACGAACCTTCTCTTTTCAAGCGGCCAAACTAAACTCATGGCTCGCCCAAATCATACTTGACAGCTCTTCATACCTCCCCTTCAGAAAAAAGCTCAAAACTCTACTTTTTAACGGACCAAATCCCTAACGCTCCCCTCTTCCACCGTAACGTTTCCCCCTCTCCACCTTAGAAAACAGATTAAAACCCTTCTTTGCAACAGACCTATCCCTTTAATGCCCCCATTCCCCCATCTCACCCCCCCTCCCCCCTCTCCTCCTCCTTACTTTCCCGCCCGCCCCCTTCTAAGTTTGTTGCTCCCCCCCCTTTTTTCCATCTAATATGCTTTGTTCCCCCCTCTCTTAAACTCAATTGTATCCTACTACAGCACACACTGTATGTACCCCGTATTTAGCCCTACCCTCACCTAAATTGTTAATGTAAACGAGTTTGACCCTATGATTGCCTTGTTATGTTCTTCTTTTTTTTCTAATCGCACTGTATGTAATTCATCTATCTGTTGTGAACCGCCTTGAACTCCCTGGGTATGGCGGTATACAAAATAAAATATTATTATTATTATTATTATTATGCTTGCCCTGGATTGGTAGCATGGAATGTTGCTGGTATCTGAGATTTTGCCAGGTACTTGTGAACTGGATTAGCCACCATGAAGACAGGATATTGGGCTAGATGGACCAATGGTCTGACCCTGTAAGGCTATTCATATGTTCTCTGTACAGTAAACAGCCCTTTTATTAAACCTTAGTGCATGCTAAATATGAAGATGGCACACTTATTTTTAGTAAAAGGTCCCCTAAATGTGTCAAATGAAAAAAAAGTAAGGAAACTTACGAAACAATCATAAAATATGACTTTTAAAACAGTTATATATATTCAGAGCCTACCTTCTCTTGAGCAACATACCCAGAGTCTATGTCAATCTGTATATTATCGCCTTCGTGGCTCCTAGGGTACAAGGCAGTTTGACTGCAGTTCAAGCTTCTCCACTTCCTCTGGCACCTGGAGGAGAACTTAGAGAGAGCAGCTTCCTGGTTACTAACAAACAGAACTTGCTTCAAGCCTGGGAAGGGGAAGACTTGACTGAACATCTCCAATGCCTTTGCGACACTTCTTGCATAGGCTGAAGAAGCAAGAACATTCCTTTCAGATTGTAAGCAAAGAATAGCCAGTGAGGCAAAACCTTGTTTTTCTGTATAATCTAGACCAAGACATATGGCCTCAGTCAGACACTGCTCCCAACCCTGGAGAGCCCCAAACAGGTGCCCCTCAGTATTCTCAGGCACAGTCACTAGGTGGATCACCTTTTGTAACTTCCCTGTGTGAGATATGATGGTCTGAGAATAGACTGCGATCCCCTGCCTTAAGATTCGATCTTGTCCTGTAATCTCTCCCAGTATACTGGAGGACCCATGTCTATTTACATCAGATATGGAGTTGTGCTGTAGTGTGCAGATCATTGCATCCACATTGGGCACTGAATCTTCACTGTTGCCACTGTGGAGTAAAATTGTAGAGTTCCCTGTCCAGTGAAAGTGAGAATTTTGTGGAGGCATCCTAGAACCTTGCTGGAGCTTTTCTTTATCCTTGATGATCAGCTCAGCTACAATATCTTTGGCCTTTTCTATATCTTTCCTTAGCCCATGGAATAGGATAGCAGGCTCTCTCAGATCAAACTTAGCCTCTAGCTCCACCTGCATGCACGAGAGATTGAGGGTGCTTTGCAGTTCCTGGAACTGCAAAAGCTCAGAGGAACCTACGGAGACACACTCGGTGGTATATTCATGACTGTACAAAAGGCTCACAAGGTCATTTTCCACAATGGAAAAGCAGTCCTTAAACCCTACCAGGACCACCTGAAAGGATCCAGTGTCCCCATTCTGGAAGATATCGACATGCACTCTCCACCTCAGCTCTTTGAGTTTGCTTTTCAGCCAGTGCTTCATGACCTGCCACTCACACAACCCAAAGTTTTTGATGGGGATCGGGAATATCCTCTGCCGAATTAAGCCACGAATGAGCTGTTCTGCTTCTACAGCATCTTCTGGGGACGGTGCAGTTCCAAGCAGGTCTCCATCCAATTCCAACTCTATGGGAGCTCCCAAGATCCTAAACATCTCCAATACGAGCTCCTGGAGGTTCAGCGATTTCAGGAAATTCAGCTCATGCACAGAGAGTTTCATCTTCCATCGACACTTCTGGTTTAAGGCAACAGAAAAAAGAAGAAGGCAACAAGTGAGCATTTGTTTAAACAAAATGTGCTGAATTAGGAAAAAGAACAGAACAACATTGAAGGAATAATAGTTCTCCTATAACATGTACAGACAGCTGCTACCTCCAGACCTCAAAGCATAGGAGCAGGGCAGGACTAAGGCATAGGCAAACTAAGCATGTGTTTAGAGCCCAAATGTTTAGGGCAGGGGTAGGCAATTCCGGTCCTCGAGAGCCAGAGCCAGGTCGGGTTTTCAGGATATCCACAGTGAATATGTATGAGATGGATTTGCATGCACTGCCTTCTTGAGATGCAAATCTCTCTCATGCATATTCATTGTGGATATCCTGAAAACCTGACCTGGCTCTGGCTCTTGAGGACTGAAATTGCCTACCCCTGGTTTAGGAGGAGCTTTCTCAGATGTGCTACTTTAATGGCTCCCAAGGGAGATTTTTGTCCTGGTCAGTTAGTTATTGGCAGAAAGAAGAGCTAGGAGTAGAAAAGGGTGGAGGAGAAGCGGGGGAACCACTGTAGTCTACAGAGGTCGGTCTGTTATTCTCAATCTTTGTTCACTGTTCTCCAATCCAGTCAGGAAAGAGCACTTATTTGCTGCTTCCTCCTCTTGTCAATTTTCCTCTGCAGTCAGAACCACATGAAAGCTATTTTATGAGAATCTGAGATGTATCTGTATTATGATGGGGGCTCAACAGAGTTCATCCTGTCCTCAAAGTATATGTGCCTGAAGCTTCCACAGAAGTGACTTTGCTGATAGGCTTGATTTGCACCATCCTGATAAAACCTAAAAAGGGACCGATGTAAAATATCCCATTTCAGCAGCCTTTTGGATCAAAGGCAATACTGTAGATTGTTCTGCTCCTCAAGGAAAAGGAGAGCACTACTTTATGGCCAAGGCATTCTGTTATCTTTCATTAGCAGGGGCCCAACAAACAGAGAAATGGAGAGAGATGGAAGAGGAGGAAGATATGGAAGAAGCCATGTTAAATGAAGACAGGAAGGACAAGGAGATACAGTGATGAAAGCATCGAGGAGAAAAAGAAATGAGACAGGAAGGACAAGGAGATACAGTGATGAAAGCATCGAGGAGAAAAAGAAATGAAAAAGGATATGGAAGAAATTGCACGAGGCATACTGCTAGCACCAACACTACCCTCACTTCAAGTGCAAAACTGTTTTCTTTTTACTTTGATATATTAATAAGCAAATATCATGGAAGGCCACTAACTTGAGGAAATGTGGATATTTGAACATAGTCCTGGTCCAACTACAAGCCAAATGTAATGGAGAAGCAGAAAGAAGTGCATAGAAAGCACACACGGTAAAAATAAAGCAGAAATACCTTTCTGTTATGTGTTCTCTCCAGGGGATTCTGCTGGAAACCCTCCAGTGACATTACTGGCACCCGTTGCCTTCCCTACACAGGAGAACTGGACACGGTGTTAGGGGGCTATGATGCCCTGATCTGGAGCTCTCTTCTGTGCAGAGAAACAAATTTTACCATTAGTGGTGAACGCATCCCATGCTTCCTGTTTTACACATTCAGAATATAAAGTGGGATTCACCTGACCCCTGACATCCCCAATGCCAAACATGCTGAAGGAACGTTTCCAGCCCCAACACTCCCCAGATCAGGTCAGCTTCCTAGTGATTTTTTACACTTTCATACCCCCTTCTCCCCAACACCTCCAACCTTACCGTTATTAGATAATCACATTCTCCAGCAAATTCTTCCCCCAGTAAGGAAATAGGAGGTCTATATTCAGAACATGGCAGAACCATGGCAACCCAGTGGTTATTTGATTTATTGACCTTTTAGGAACAAAACAGATGATAACAAATAGACCAATCAACCAACCCAACCAGTCTGCTCAGTTAATCCTGTCCACCATACCAAGCTGTCAGTTGCACAGCTTGGCCATACGTGAACAGCCACCCTTCCAAGACAAATCCAGCTAGGTGAAAAGCCACGTTTATGCTATGAATGCTAGTTATTACTGTGCTTGTTGCCTGCGAGGCAGACCAGTTGCTAGCTTAATTCTATTCCCATCTGATATTTGTGTTGAGATAGCTAGGGTTCTGCTTCATTGAGGATTTGCAAAGACCTGTACAGGCTCTACTCAAATACTGGAATTTGACTTGTAAATGCTCCCATAGCTTCTGGAAGAAGGAGGTTCTCCCAAGCAGTGAAGTAACAGTGAGAGGAGAACCCATTTGGAGAGAAACTGTGGCTGGTATAAAAACCTCAGCTACTTTGAATCTCTTGTCTTTGGCTTCCCTGGCCATTGCATCACTCAGCTGTTGCATCTGGTGAAAAAAGGAATGGGATGTAGCAAGAGCGCTGCTGAGGCTGCTACACTAGTCTTATGTATGAGCTGGATCAGGGAGCCAGCCCACTGCCATATTCTGCATAGGAGGATAAAGGAGTATAGAAGGGGGGGGGGGGGTGTGAGCAAAAGAAGTCACTTGGATCCAATCAGCAAGCCCTCTGGGAAAATATTAGCCCAGATATAACAGAAGTAAACAACTTAGGAGTAAGAATAGAGAACCTACAGAATAGAGAACCCTGAAGCAACATACCAGAGACTGTAAGCGTAACAATGCCTAATTTTTGTTTTCTGCCTCTAAATATTGTCGCTGTGACGATTTTGTTCTTTTTTTTTTTGCTACAGACTTTCTTTTAAGTAAAACCTTTGGTGAAAAACACAGTCCTGGCCTGGACTAAGTTATTAAATGCCAATAGATTGTAGGAAGTGTGGCTTGTATACCAATAGCCTCCCAGAGTCCTGGCCCTCACCCACCAACAAACATTTTAATAAAGAAAGCTGCCTACATTGTTATCTGAGTCAAAAAAACAAAATATGGAGGAAAGAATTTAAAAAAACAAAACAAACTTGAAAAGATCACACTGAATGCATTACATAAACACGTTTTTCAAAAGCACTTTGTTATTGGAATAGAAGTCAATCAACAATTCAACTATAACAATTGTCTCAGAGACATGGAGGAAAAAGGGGAACTTGTTCCCCAAAAATCCTCACCACCCAATCATTGCTTTACCCTCAAAATTTACTGAAATACTATTGTGCAAAGCATCAAAATATCTAAACTGAAACTTATCTGTTGAGCAATGTTCTTTGGCCTCGACATGCCACACGTTTCAATATTTCATCAGGAAGCCAAATAGTGAGTTCAAAAAGACAACGTCTTTCATAAGGGTGTCAGTCTCTCCTCCTGTTCCTCTTTCCCTCCACTTTGGCCATACTTCTGAATCCAACCTTTTTCTTAATAGGGAAGACAAGACTCATACCATGCATCATCACACTGCCTTTTTCCTCCATGACTCTGAGCATAACCCTCTAATTAGACAATTGTTATAGTTGGATTTTTGATTGACTTCTATTCCAATAACAAAGTACATTGTTATCTTGACAAAAATAAGGGTATATTTGAATTTCTTAATGGGGACTCTTCAAACAGCTTAGAGACTGTATACTAGATCTAAGTATAAGGTGAATGAAGATAAGATTCATCCTGTTCACAAAGGCGGTTAATAAATCCCAATAAATAAATACATAAATATTGTTATTTCTCCTGGATTTATTTCTATTTTTTAAAAATGTATCTCAGTTTTAAATACTTAAGCAAATGGACAGCACCTAGGATTGAATTTTTGATGGCTGGTGTGGTTAAGCGTACAGCTGGTCCTCTAATCAATGGTTTTCGGTGTCTATAGCAAAGTTCTCAGAGTCTCCACCGCCATCTGCTCCTCATGTACCCAAAACAAAAGAAAAAGGGCCTGGTAGTTGTGAACATCCTCTGGATAGCCCCAGTGACCCACACTAAGGGAGACTGGTAGGAAGTTACATATAAATACCTGCATATTGGACAAGCAGGCAGTGAAACAATAAGACATCGGGTCCATAAATATAAAGGGATGACAAAAGGTTTCAAAGTTGCTCACAGTTCTAGTGTCGCTTGGTCTCCCTCGTTTCATGAGGTCACCCAAGCTCTCCATTTCTCTTTTCCTGGACAGGTCCCTGCACTTCTTCTGTGCATCTATTCTCCTGTTTAGTACCTCTTAAGTCGATAGAAGCCTCCATCAAGCCTTCCAGAAGTAGCCTAAAGGTTAGTGTGGTGGCTTGAGAACCTAGGGAACAATTCCCACCACAAAGCCCTGTGACTCTGGGCAAGTCACTTAACCCTACATTGCCCCAGTCACAAAATAAGTTTCTGTACATAATATGTAAACTACTTTGATTGTAGCCACAGAAAGGCGAAATATCAAATCCCAACCCCTTTCCTCAATCTTAATGCAATATCAGGATAACAGGTTCAAGAGAGACTAGGATTACCATATTTTTTACGGAAAAAAAGAAAGAGGTCATGTTGCCCCACCATATTCTGTCCCTAGCCCCACCCCACCACATTTCCTCTTCTTACTGGAGCTCGGGGGCCACATCTGGAAGGCCTCCGAGCATGCGCGGATGCGACACGATGACATTCCTTCCAGACGGGGCTACCAAAACCCAAAGTGCCAGATTTTCTAAATCCATCTAAAACGCCTAGACAATGCTTTAAAAAGAGGCCATGGCCAGGTAAATCTGGACGTCTCGTAACACTAAAAGAGACCCTGAACACTCGTGCTGCTGCCACTTGAAATGTGAGCAGAGTATGTTGTCTACAGTACTCCCCTGTGAATTTTGAAAAACCGCGAATATTGGATGCAGTACAAAAATGGAGTGGAAGAAGCTTTTGGAACCGGGAGCCCGGTGTGCCCGAGAGAGTTTCTGCTGCTTTATCTTTATTAATTTACAAACATTTGGTATCCTGCTAATCGGCATAATACTTTAAAAAATTAGTTTGTATAGAAAGGAAAGAGCAAATCGAAGAGTAGAAGCAGGTCAGGTTTTACTTTTTGCCCCCCCGGAGGAGACTCGGGACTCACTGTTGTTGGCTGTCACTCCCAGGCCGAATCCCATCATGGCAGGTCTAGGCTGCTGCGACTCAACCCCCCGGGCCCAACCTTTTTCTGCATATTCCAATCAGCTCCAAACATACCCAGCACTGCCCAGAAGCACTGGAGCCACAGAGAAGTAAAAACTTAACACAAAATCCAATTTACATTTGATTAGGCTACCCGAGAACCGAGGTCTCGGGCAGATCGTAGCCGAGATCCAGGCTACTGTGGAGCAAGTCCTGCGTGAAACTCCGCACATCACACACAGTATACCACTGCCACAGACCTCATCAGTTGCAGCCATCCGTTCCCGTTTTCATAAAGCAGAACGCGACACGCAACATTAACGCAGAATGTAGGGGTTTTAGTGAAGTATTTGATAAAATTTGGATCCCATTGACTAAATTTGTAAAAACATAATAATGTATTTTCATCATATCTCTTCTTTTCTTTGGTTTATTTATCTTTACACATCCAGGGGGGTGGGAGGTTGGAGGGAGGGGAATAAATATTGATAGTGATATTTGGGTAACTTTATTCTTTATTTGTATTGTATATTAGGATATATTATGATATTATTATATGCAGGAAAATGAAATTATTGAATGATATTTATGTTACCTGTATAGATAATAGTGGAATATGTGTAATATCTTTTGTTCTTTCATTTGTATGACACTGTTTTTGATTAAAAATCAATAAAGAATAAAAAAAAAAAAAAATTGAGAAGGGAAAAACCGCGAATGACTTGAGTCCACGAATTCGCGGGGGTATACTGTGTGTGTGTGTATATATATATATATATATATATATATATTTTATTTTTATTTTTTTTTTTTTTAAGTGCTGTTGTAGATGATACTACAAGTTCCTATAGCTTTGTCATTCTTAGGTAATTGGCTTTTTTTGAGCTTATGTGCTTTGTTCCCAGTGGATTTAAGCAGAAGCTGCTTATGATGTAGTCTGACTGCTCAGCTTTCCAAGTCCCTTGTGAATTTCATTGTGCTTTTAACAAAACATATTTACATTACCTTCCAGCTGTGTAGCTCAATCCCCCTAGACTCTCGTGCATGGGAGAGCTGATTAAGAATGGACTCAGTTTACAGAAGGAAGCAACTGCTATTCCAATACATCTCAACATGAAACACGATGACAGATAAAGGCCAAATCGCCAATCTAGTCTGCCTATCTGCACTATCTCTTCCTCTCTCTAAGACAGTGTGCTGCCTCCTGAAATTTCAGGTATGTCGCGACACACTGGGGAGGAGGAAAGGTGCCGGCTGACTGCCTACAGGATGTGCCTCTCCCAGCGAGAAGCACATCCTTTAGGCAATCAGCCGCACCAATGCCTCTCCTCTCCGGCCCTCTTCCCTGCTGGCACCCCCCACTGGCGGCTCAGGGCCGCCATCACAGCAACATCCATGCACTTCCAGGTGCCTTGAGCCGCAACTACTATGTTTAGTGTGCTGCGGCTCAACAAAGTTTGCGGGACACTGCCCTATGAGATCCAACGTGCCTGGCCCATGCTTTCTTAAATTCAGACACAGTCTTTATCTCTACCACTTCTACCAAGAGACTATTCCTTGCATCTACCACCCTTTTTGTAATAAAAAAAGTTATTTCCTTAGATTTTTAACTGAGCCTATCACCTTTTAAGTTCATCCTATGCCCTCTCATTCCGGAGTCTCCTTTCAAATGGAAGAGACTAGCCTCATGCCTATTTATGCCACATAGGTATTTAAACGTCTCTATCATATCTCCCCTTTCCTGCTTTTCCTCCAGAGTACACATATTGAGATCTTTAAGTCAGTGTCCATGCACCTTATGCTAAAGATCACCAACCATTTTCGTAGACTGCCTCTGGACAGACTCTACCCTATTTATATCTTTTGGAAGGTGTGGTCTCCAGAATTGTACACAATATTGTAAATGAGGTCTCACCAGAGTCTTAGACAGGGGCATCAGTACCTCCTTTTTCCTACTGGCATATCTCTCTCTATGCACCCTAGCATCCTTCTAGCTTTTGCTTTTTCCTTTTCTACCTGTTTGGCCATCTTAAGATCATAACATACTATCACACCCAAGCCCCGCTCCACTTTTGTGTACAAAAAGTTCTTCACCAACCTAAATTGTCCTGCTCCCTTGGGTTTTTGCAGCCCAAATGCATGACCTTGCTTGTTGTAGCATTAAATCTTAGCTGCCAAATTTCAGACCATTCTTCAAGTTTTGCTAGGTCATTCCTCATATTATTCACACCATGAGGGGTCTCTACTCTATTACAGATTTTGGTATCATCTGCAAAGAGGCAATCATACCTGACCGCCCTTCAGTAATATCACTTACATAAATGTTAAGAATAGGCCCAAGAACTGAACCTTGAGGCACACTATTCGTAATATCCCTTTCCTCAGAGTGATCTTCTTTGACCATTACCATCTGTCACCTTCCACTCAAGCAGTTCCTGACCCAGGCAATCACTCTGGGGTCCATACTGAGGGCACCCAGTTTATTTATTACACGCCTGTGTGAAACACTGTCAAAGGCTTTGCTAAAATCTAAATATACCATATCTAGAACACTCCTTCTATCCAATTCTCTGGTCACCCAATCAAAGAAATTGATCAGATTTGTCTGCCTCTGGTCCTATAAGCCAATGGATTTCAGAAACATCACTATTCTCCGTTTTAAAAGTGTTTCCATTAATTTACTTACTACAGGAGTCTTGTCTTTTCCTCTAATTAACTGCATTAAAGAATAATTGGATCAAGTTTGAGTTTACTTAGTGATGTTAAATACTAGTTTAACTGCCTGCCACGACATTTTAAACTACTCTGTTGAAGATATAGAGACAACTTTCCTTCCGTGCTCCTCCCTTTAAGGGAGCTGTGTTGTCCTCTAAGTCCACAGTGTATTCATGACCCCTCTGGATTAAAGCAAGCAGGATGTATCCAGGACATGGGGTCTTTCCTCCTTTCACTCATGATAAGAACATAGAATTGCTGCTGCTGGGTCAGACCAGTGGTCCATTGTGCCCAGCAGTTCCCTCCCGCGGCGGCCCTTAGGTAAAGGACCAGAGCCCTAACTGAGTCTAGCCTTACCTGCGTATGTTCTGGTCAAGCAGGAAGTGGTCTAACTTTGTCTTGAATCCCTGGAGGGTGTTTTCCCCTATGACAGCCTCCGGAAGAGCGTTCCAGTTTTCCACCACTCTCTGGGTGAAAAAGAACTTCCTTATGTTTCTACGGAATCTATCCCCTTTTAACTTTAGAGAGTGCCCTCTCGTTCTCCCTACCTTGGAGAGGGTGAACAACCTGTCTTTATCTACTAAGTCTATTCCCTTCATTATCTTGAACGTTTCAATCATGTCCCCTCTCAGTCTCCTCTTTTCAAGGGAGAAGAGGCCCAGTTTCTCTAATCTCTCACTGTACGACAACTCCTCCAGCCCCTTAACCATTTTAGTCGCTCTTCTCTGGACCCTTTCGAGTAGTACCGTGTTCTTCTTCAAGTAGGGCAACCAGTGCTGGACACAGTATTCCAGGTGGGGTCGCACCATGGACTGGTACAGCAGCATGATAACCTTCTCTGATCTGTTCATGATCCCCTTCTTAATCATTCCAAACATTCTGTTCGCCCTTTTCGCTGCTGCTCTGCATTGCACAGATGGCTTCATCGACTTGACCAGAACTCCCAAGTCTCTTTCCTAGGGGGTCTCTCCGAGTACTGCACCAGACACCCTGTATTCATGTACAAGATTTTTGTTACCAACGTGCATCACCTTACACTTTTCCACGTTAAACTTCATTTACCATGTTGTGACCCATTTCTCGAGCATGTTTATGTCCTGTTGCAGGTCATCATAATCCTCCTGCATCTTCACTACCCTGATCAGAAGACAAAGCCCTACTAACAGTCCCTTCTTTAAAAGTCAAATACTCTAGGAGAGACATGATTTTTTCTGTTTCAGCTTCCCAAATCTGGAACTTATTCCCACTTAACCTAAGAGAAGAAAAACTATTGAACAAATTTAAAAGTCTCCTAAAGAGTTGGCTATTTAAAGACGCTTTTTAATAGACCAGTCTTACTATACTTTAGGTTAGGATGAGGAGGTCATAGAAATATGTGGGTATTTGTTTCCCAACCCATGTGTCCTAAACCTATACCCGATTTTGTTTCTGGTTTTATTTTTTTATTATTGTAATTAAGCTACCTCCCCTCCTAATGTTCTATTGTCAATTAGCAGTGTATGTCATGTATGTGGATTTTATTTGATTTCTAACTGATGTAAATCGCATTGAAATTGGATTATGCGAACAAATCAAAGAAACTATTATTAAATTTGAAACTTGAATAACTTCGTTTCTTTTGCAAATTTAATCACCTCGCTCGTCGTTCCAATTTCCAGGTCATTTATAAATATGTTGAAGAGCATGGCCATGCACCGAACCCTGCAGCACTCCACTGATGATGCTTTTCCAGTCTGAGTATTGTCCATTTACTCCCACTCTCTTCTATCCGCCATCCAGTTTTTGATCTATGTGAGTATTTCACCTTCAATCCCATGGCTTGCAATTTTTCGAAGTAGTCGTTCATGCGAGACCTTGTCAAACGCCTTCTAAAAATCCAGATATACAATGTCGACCGGGTCACCTTTGTCTATCTGCCTGTTAACTCCCGTGAAGAAGTGCAACAAGTTCGTCAAGCAAGATCTTCCTTTGCTGAAGGCGTGCTGGCTGGTCCTCATCAGATTGTGTCTGTCAAGATGGTCAACGATGCGGTCCTTTATCAGCACCTCTACCATCTTTCCTGGTACCAAGGTCAGACTCACTGGCCTGTAGTTTTCCGGATCTCCCCTTGAACCTTTCTTGAAGATCTCTCAATCACACCTTATGAGGGGAGTTCAATAATTTATCTACCTCAGTATGAAAAAAAGAATTTTGGAAAAAAATGTCTACACTTCTCGATATTTTAGGATGTGAAACACTCAGCACTTTCCCTCTTCTTCTCTTTTTTGGGATCCTCCCTTATTATTCCCTCTTTAACTCCCTAGTACTGGAATACTGTGCCCTGAAATTCAGGTAAAGTATTGGCTTCACATTTCTTTTCTCCTTTCTCCTCCATTATAGGAACAAGCCTCTGGAATAGATGTCCCAGATCCCTCATGAGCCACCGGGTGGGTGTAACCCAATGATTGGAGCAGTTGCCTGAGAACCAGCGTTCAAATCCCTCTGCAGCCCCACGTGTTTTTGAGCAAGTCGGTTAACCCACCATTGTCAGGCGTGTGACTCCTCCAGGGACAGGGAAATACCTTGAAACACTAAGAAGGGAAAGCCAAATCCTATAATGAAGCACATTGCTTCACCTCTTACATCTTTGTTGAACTTATTTGGGAAGGAAGGAAGAGCCCAGGTTCCTCCCTACACTCATTTTTTTATATTTCCCTCCAATTTTGGGAACACCTACTACTCTCATCCTCTCATCTTTGAGTGGTAGTTCTCTGGAGCAGGGACCCAGAATATTCTTCCTCCTGTTAATACAAGGAAGGCACATGTTGGCATCCTTTTCCATGTTTCAAGCTTCTGTAACTGTGGGATTCTAGGCCCAAGACAAACTGGCTGTGCTGCCTTTAGCGCAGGGGTGTCAAACACACAAGGGGCTGAAATTTAAAAACACAGGCCAAGTCGTTGACCAAATTTTTTTATTAAGAACTTAAGAGGTCCTCTTATTAAGGTGCGCTAACCAATTTAGTGCACGCTAAATGCAAAGGCATCCATTATGTATTCAGAACACTAATCTTTAGCTAATCGGAAACAGCACCTTAATAAAAGGACCCCTTAGTCTTAGTAGAAGTATAGGGTTAAAACCTCTCCAACCCCATGCCGGCTCTTTGGTGTAAACAAAATAAATTTAAAAAAAAAAGACTTTTCCTCTCTCTTTTAGGTCCTAGTTCACGCCAGCTCTGACAGGATGCACATTTCAAATCTGACATATTGCAATCACAAAATAAAATCATTTTTCTCTCTTTTGTTGTCTGGTCATTTTGTTTTTCCATCATCTTGGTCCCAGTTTCGCTTTCTGCTTTCTGTCTATCATCTACTAATTTTCTTTCCAGTGTCTGCTGTCCATTTTTTCTCCTCTTCTCTCTTGTACCATTCCCTCCTTATGCCCGTCTCCAACATATTGATTTTTACCATTCAGCTTTCTTAACTTTTTCTTTTTTGCCTCTGTCCACTCAAATCTTGCTCTCTTTCTCACCCTTCTTTTAAAATTTTCAGCTACCTCTCAATTCTCCATCTCCTCTCAATCCTTAGCTCTCCTATTTCCTTCTATCTACTCCCCCATTACCACATCTCTCCTCCTTTCTCCCCGTGGTCCAACATTTTGCTCCCTCTCTTTTCAGTTGTTCTTCTTCCCTCCCCCCTTGATGCTGAACAATGAAGTGGAAGGAAAAAAAAAAAAAGAAGAGATGCTACATCTCTCTCTCCTTTCACTCCCAGGCCTAACATTTCTCCCTCCCTTCCATCCCCAGATACAACTTCTCTCCCTTTCTCTTCCCAACTGCTCCCCATCCCATCTCTCCCCCTTTCTGCCTGCCTGCCTCCCCCCCCCAGGTCCACCATTTCTCCCTCTAAGTATCTCTTTCCCTTTTCCTCCACACCACCCCAGGTCCAACTTCTCTCCCTTCAGAACATTGCCCACCATCTCTCTCTCTCGATCCTCTGTTTCTGGCCCCATAAGTTCTCCCCCCACACCCAGTGTGGCACTACTTTTAATACCCTCCCCATTCCTACTATATAAAAAAAAAAGAACCAGTTAGTCTAGGAGGCTTCCTCAGCCCAGCATGCCCTACCCCTTCTTTAAACGCGGTTCGATGTAGCTGTTACGCTGAAAAAGTGGCCCGCGGCAGTGTTCCCAGAACTTCCCCTTCTCACGGCCCAGCATGTCTTCCCTCCCATGCTGGTCCAATGTCACCATCACACTGAAAAATCTGCCGGCCTCAGAAGTGATTCAGCAACGTTGTCCGTGGCTCCCCTTCCTCCTTTCCGTCTCATGGTCCACCCAGGTGGAAACAGGAAGTTGCATCATTGGAGACAGACCACGGCAGATGGAAATCAGGAAGGGGAGCCGCGGACAATGTTGCTGAATCACTGCCGAGGCCGGTAGATTTTTCAGCATGACGGTGACATCGGACTGGCGCAAGAGGGAATACATGCCGGGCTCACTGTCAAGGCAAGAGGAAATCTGTATGCCTAGAGAAAGATCCAATACATGTGCCATTTTCTCCCCCAATTTAAGCATATCCCAGGAACACCAGTGGCATAGTCATGGGTAAGCCAAGGTGGGCACAGGCCCACTCACCTTTGAGCTCAGGCCCACCCAACAGCGGCACAGCTAGTTTGTGGCTGGCGAGGATTCCCAAGTCCTACTAGCTGAAGACTTCCGGTAGTCTGACATCTCTTAACTTCTTCCTCCCACCTCCCAATACTTTTTAAATTGTTCAGTGCTGGGCTGGCACTCATCGCGACAGCTCTGCTCGCATTGGCCTTGAGCCTTCCCTCTGACACAACTTCCGGGGGGGAGAGGGGTTGAGAACACAAAGCTGAAGGCACTGCTGGCTTTATGGTAGGATGAGCAGAAGAGTCACTAGAGGTGCTGTTAATGGCCCCATGAACACACACAAGAAAATGGATCTTTCATCTCAGACTGACCATAAAAAGCCCATCTGCAGAAAATATGTAAACGCCGGTTTTCAAAAAGCAAATACATAACATATTTCACTGCAGTTCGTCCAAATAGCAAGGGAGTGTGGGGGAAGGTGTGTTTTGGGTGGGACTAGAGCAGGTCCAAAATTAGGATGTCTCTTAGCAGTAAAGCACAGTTACTTACCGTAACAGGTGTTATCCAGGGACAGCAGGCATATATTCTCACATGTGGGTGACGTCATCTACGGAGCCCCGATGCGGAAGCATTTTCAAGCAAACTTGATTGAAGATTTAAGTTTGCTCTGCTGCTCCACGCATGCGTGCCTTCCTGCTCCACTAGGGGGTGCATCCCCTCGTGGTCTCCAGTTAACTTAACTAGCCAAGAAGCCAACCTCGGGGAGGTGGGCGGGTTGTGAGAATATATGCCTGCTGTCCCTGGATAACACCTGTTACGGTAAGTAACTGTGCTTTATCCCAGGACAAGCAAGAGCGCTTCCACGGTCTGTCAGTTCTTCATACATTTTATATGGACCGTGGAAGCGCTCTTGCTTAAACTGGTCATATCTGACACCCCAGGTCTCACTCACCATAAGTGTATTTTGGTTAGGTCACTTTTTGCTTCATACTATACGTTTGTGAGGTTATCCCAGGACAAGCAGGCATGATATTCTCACATGTGGGTGACCTCCAAGCTAACTGAAAAGGGGTGGAGGGAAGTTGGCAATTTAAGCAAATAGATTTCGCAATACCGATTGGCCGAACCGGCCATCGCTTTTGGACAGTGAGTCCAGACAGTAGTGGGAGGTGAAGGTATGAACCGAAGACCACGTGGCAGCCTTGCAGATTTCCTCAATAGGTGTGGACCTGAGGAAAGCTACGGAGGCTGCCATCGCTCGGACTTTGTGTCCCGTTACTCGACCATGCAGCGCGAGACCAGCCTGAGCGTAGCAAAAGGAGATGCAATCGGCCAACCAGTTGGACAAGGTGCGTTTGGAAACTGGGTGACCTAACCGGTTTGGGTCGAAGGACAAAAACAGTTGTGGGACTTTCCGGTGTGACTGAGTACGTTGGAGGTAAAAGGCCAACGCTCTCTTGCAGTCAAGAGTGTGGAGCGCCACTTCTCCGGGGTGAGAGTGGGGCTTGGGAAAAAACACAGGTAAGACAATGGACTGATTGAGATGGAAATCAGACACTACTTTAGGTAAGAACTTTGGGTGGGTGCGGAGTACCACCTTGTCGTGATGGAATACCGTGAAGGGTGGGTCCGCTACCAGAGCTTGTAGCTCACTAACCCGCCGGGCGGAAGTGAGCGCGAGTAGGAAAATTACCTTTCAAGTGAGGAATTTTGGATGGCATTTGTCTAGGGGCTCAAATGGAGGTTTCATTAGTTGAGCCAGAACCACGTTAAGGTCCCAAACCACCGGTGGAGGTTTGAGAGGGGGGTGGACGTTCAGCAGACCCTTCATGAAGCGAGAGACTAAGGGATGGAGCGAGAGGGCTTTCCCTTCCAGGGGCTGATGAAAGGCCGCAATCGCACTGAGGTGTACTCGAATGGAGTTGGTCTTTAGGCTGGAATGAGATAATTGAAGTAAATAATCCAGGACCAGAGGGACGGGGACCGACACCGGGTCCTGGCTGTGGGAGGAACACCAGGTTGAGAATCTGGTCCATTTTTGGGAGTAGCAGGTTCTCGTCGAGGTCTTTCTAGAGGCCTCCAATATCTCCTTGACTGATTGAGACACGGGGAGAGCAGTCAGGGGGAGAGAAACCAAACATTCAGATGAAGAGATTGAAGATTGGGATGTAACAGCGAACCCTGACCCTGTGATAGTAGAGAGGGAAACCGAGGTAGAGGTAGTGGATCTCTGACGCTGAGTTGAAGTAGAAGGGAAAACCAAGGCTGGCGTGGCCAGCGAGGAGCAATCAGGATCAGGGTGGCTTGCACCGTTTTCAGGTGGACCAGCGTCCGCAGGATCAGGGGAAACGGCGGAAACGCGTACAGAAACCTTCCCTCCCAGTCGAGGAGGAAGGCGTCGGCCTCGAGCCGGTCCGGGGAGTACATCCGGGAGCAGAAGAGAGGCAGCTTGTGGTTGTGAGGGGATGCGAACAGATCTATTTGAGGCGTCCCCCACCGTTCGAACACCCATCGTAGGGTCTGAGAGTGTAGTGCCCACTCGTGTGGCTGGAGGAGGCGGCTGAGTCTGTCCGCCAGACAGTTTTGTTCTCCTTGTATGTACACCGCTCGAAGGAAGGTGTTGTTGGAGATTGCCCATTTCCAGAGGCGCAGGGCTTCCCGACAAAGGGACCAAGACCCTGTCCCCCCTTGTTTGTTTACGTAGTACATCGCTACCTGGTTGTCGGTTCGGATGAGAACCACTCGGTCGTGGAGCAGATGTTGAAAAGTTACAGCTGCGAGATAGATGGCCCGCAGCTCTAGCACGTTGATGTGGCAGCGACGGTCCTCTGCTGACCACATCCCTTGAGTGCGTAGGCCGTCCAGATGGGCTCCCCAAGCGTACTCCGACGAGTCCGTGGTGAGTACCTTGCTGTGGGGTGGGGCGAGGAAGAGCAAACCTTTGGAAAGATTTGAAGAGTCGGCCCACCAGCGGAGCGATCGTTGCAATGAAGGAGTCACTGTCACGGGACGGTCGATCGGGTCCCGGTCTTGACGCCATTGAGAGGCCAGGGTCCATTGAGGGATTCTCAGATGGAGGCGGGTGAAGGGTGTGACATGGACGGTGGAGGCCATGTGGCCCAGGAGAGTCATCATCTGTCGAGCTGATACCGAGGGTTGCAGGGAGATCCTTCGACTCAGACTTACTAACGCCTCTAGGCGCGGAGGGGGGAGGAAGGAACGGAGGCGAACCGTGTCCAGCGTGGCCCCGATGAACTGTAGGGACTGCGAGGGGCGTAGTTGGGATTTTGGGAAGTTTATTTTGAACCCCAGACTTTGTAGGTAGGTAATAGTCTGTTGGGTCGCTGAGATAACCCCTTCCCTGGACGGGGCTTTGATTAGCCAGTCGTCCAGGTAGGGGACTACCTGGAGGCCCTGTGAACGTAAGGTTGCTGCGACCACCACGAGGCACTTGGTGAAGACCCGAGGTGATGATGCTAGGCCGAAGGGGAGGACTCGGTATTGTAGGTGCTAGTCCCCTACCTGAAAACGCAAGAACTTGCGGTGAGCGGGGTGCACTGGGACATGTGTGTACGCCTCCTTCCGATCGAGGGAGCAGAGCCAGTCGCCCACGTCGATCAGGGGGTAGAGGGTCGGTAGGGAAAGCATCCAAAATTTTTCCCGTACCAGGAATTTGTTGAGGCGTCTCAAGTCTAGTATTGGGCGTAGGTCTCCCGTTTTTTTCGGTACCAGGAAGTAACGGGAGTAGAAGCCCTTTCCCCGTTGGTCGGGGGGAACCTCCTCCACTGCTCTTAGGCAAAGGAGGTCTCGAGCTTCGGAGAGGAGCAGGGGTAGCTGCCTCCGGTTCGGAGGGCAATTCGTTGGAGGGTTGTCTGGAGGAATGGCCCGAAAGTTGAGAGAGTATCCCGATGAGATCACGCCAAGGACCCATGCGTCCGACGTGACTTGTTTCCAGCGAGGGTAAAAGGCTTTGAGGCGACCCCCGATGGGAAGGAGGCTCGGGACTATGGCGGAGGGGGCCCGCCCCCTTCCGCGCATCTCGTCAAAAGGATGGGGATGGTTTGGTAGTCGCAGGCGGTTGGGACTTGGGTAGAGCCCGAAGGTGGGCCTGCGGGCGCCTGGGTGGAGGCCGCAAGAAGGCGGGAGTGGATTTTTGTGGGTATCGGCGCGGAGGGGCCTTGAACGGCCTGGACGCGGTCGGTTTAGGTTTTTGCCAGATGAGGGAGGCGAATGAACGTTCGTGTTCGGAGAGGCGTTTTGTAGCCGCCTCGATAGTGTCATCGAACAGTTCTTTTCCCACGCAGGGGAGGTTAGCCAACCGGTCCTGTAAGTTGGGGTCCATGTCGACCAGGCGCAGCCAAGCTAGTCGGCGCATGGCAATAGCAAAGGCTGCCTCTCTGGAGGAGAGTTCGAAGCCATCGTAGGCCGCGTGGAATAGATGGAGGCGCAGGTTGGAGAGGGACTCTAAAAGCAGGCCAAACGCTCCTTGCCGGGAGGCCGGTAGGTCAGTCTCAAAGGCTCTCAATAGTCCAATGAGGTGTTTGAGGTAGGATGTGAAGGTGAAAGTGTAGCTTTGCACCCTAGAGGCCATCATTGCGTTTTGATATAGTCTCCTGCCGAACTTGTCCAGGGTTCGGCCTTCTCGGCCTGGGGGGACCGCTGCTGAGACCCGGGATGGGTGAGCCTTTTTCAAGGAGGATTCTACTAGCAGCGACTGGTGGGAGAGCTGTGGTTGCTCGAATCCCGGGTAGGGTACTGTGCGGTACTTGGCCTCCATTTTGGAGGGTACGGCTGTGACCATGTAGGGGGTCTCCAGGTTCCTGAAGAAGGCCTGTTGGAGTACTGGGTTAGGTGGTAAGCGAAGGGACTTTCTGGGCAGTGATGGCATGTCCAGCTCCGCCAGGTACTCCTTAGAGTATCTGGAGTCGTACTGGAGGTCTAAATCCAAAGCGTGGCCCATGTCCTGGACAAAGCGAGTGAAGGATGGGCGAGATGTTCCCGGGGCCCCGTGCGGGGTCGGTGAACGAGACCTCCGTCAGGTGGAGAAGGATGAGGAGGCTTCCCTCGAGTATCGAGGTTCCTGCTCCAATCCACGCTCCGAGGCCGGGGAAGCACTGTGAGAGTGTTCCAGGGTTGTCGATCTTCGGCGTCTCGAGGAGCCCTTCGGAGACGATGCCAGGGTTCGGGGTATCGATCGATGTCGAATCGGTGACCTCGACCCGGACTCCCTCGGAGAATACCTGCGACCTCGGGTCGGGGTCCCGGTCCGAGGGGGGGTTCGGAGGATGCGCGGGTTGGAGAGTGATAACTCAGTCACCCTTAGTGGTCCCGTATGAGGTGTAGGAGAACGGCCTCGTAGAGTTGGTGAACCTTGGGCCTTCTTGGAGGTACGGCGGTTCGAGGTTTCTGTCGTTTTAGCACGATGTTTTGACCCTTGGCGGTCTGCGGAGGGAGAGCGTCTCGGGCGCCTCGGCGAGGAGTCCGAGGAGGATGGGATGTGGCGAAGATTGCGCACTTTTCCCCGAGGTTGCTCGATGCGAGGTTCAGGCTGGTCTGGCACATGCGGGGTCGAGGTCGAGGCCGATTGAAACTGGGCCATTGCAGCGGACAGCTCCGACGAGATCATCGCTCGGAGTAGGTCCTGGAAGACGGGCACGGACAGCATCGAAGGCATGTCCACTGCCTCGGTGCACTCCACCGGGGGCGACCTCGTATCAGAGTATTCCCGTGTGGTGGAGGCACGGTCCGAAGGCTTGGAGGGCTTAGCCGGGGCTGTAAGCATGGGGCTTCCGCCATGCGTCGACGTTGTCCCCGAGGCTGGCTTCTTCGATGTTACGGAACCTGAAGAGGGAAGAGGGGACTTACCCGGGGCCGAGGCTTTCTGTTGTCCCGAGGACTTCGGAGTCGAGTCTCGAGGCGATGCCGAGGTATTCGGGGCCGAGGTCAAGGCCGGGGCCGACCTCGAGGCCGTGGTGGAGGGTTGGTCCGGGGTGAAAAGGTCCGCCATGCGGGCTTTTCTTCGACGGAGGGCCCGGTTCTGGAAAGTAGCGCACTGGGGGCAGGAGTCGGTTGGATGAGCCGCCCCCAGGCAGAGGATGCACCGGCGATGCGGATCTGTGATGGAAAGAAGCCGCTCACACCGGGTGCACTTTTTAAAGCCGGTCAAAGGCCTGGACATTAAATCGAAAGTAGCCGCGGCTCGATTAGCCACGCGGCCACGGGGACCCGGAAGCCTCCGGGTCGTCAAAACGAAGCAGGAATCAAGTTGAAAAGTAAAGAATTCGCGCACAGCGACTTAATCGAGGAAAAAACAATAAAAAATCGCGGTGCTAGAAGGCAGTTGGGGCAGAGCCTGAAAAACACGACTTCTAGGCTCAGCGGAAAATTTTGAACTGGAGACCACGAGGGGATGCACCCCCTAGTGGAGCAGGAAGGCACGCATGCGTGGAGCAGCAGAGCAAACTTAAATCTTCAATCAAGTTTGCTTGAAAATGCTTCCGCATCGGGGCTCCGTAGATGACATCACCCACATGTGAGAATATCATGCCTGCTTGTCCTGGGATAATAGATGTATAAGCCAGAGAACAAATTTATATCAAGTCTAATTAAATTATCAGACCTCAAATACCCAAGGCACTACTTGAATTATTTTTTATGCCCTTACTGGGGTGGTAAATTCATCATTGGTCTTGGCAAAGTGACGTGCTATAAATATTTTTTATAATCTTAATTTCATAGCAATCAGTACATATAAAGTGCATTTAGTGCTTAAGGTGCTACAGAAAGGAAACACCAGTTTTCAAAAACCAAATACATAACATATTTCACCGCAGTTCGTCCAAATAGCAAGGGAGTGTGGGGGAAGGTGTGTTTTGGATGGGATTAGAGCAGGACCAAAATTAGGATATCTCGTAGCAGTAATAGAACAATGTCTGTATCTATCTACCAAATTGTCTTTGGCGATATGATACTCACCTTGGCTTCTGCTTTCTTGTGTCTGAGTTTGTAGAAGATTTGAGTAGTGTTGAAATGTTCCACTTCTTCAGTTCAAGTGTTCAGTCACTTCCAAGTTTTGGTTTTCTTTTTCACCTTGTAAAATGTTATGCTGATACCACCCTTCAGTCAGTCAGCTGAAAGATCTGGGATGTCTGTGAAGTGGTTTCTGTTTCTATTCCTCGCTCTGCTGCTAATTGCATATTCTCTGCCTGTAAGTATTGTTTCTGGACACATCCTCTGGGCTGGCTTCTGACTTGACAGCAGACTCCTCCCTGAAAATGGTTTCTGACTCGATGCTCTTCCATAGAAAAGATCTTTACTGTAGGAGTTTCCTTTTCAATGACGTTTTTAGTTAATAAATAACTTTACATTCCTTCTTAACCTTTTTTCTTCTTATTAGTGCTTTATTCCCTCCCTATTGTTGTAATCCTGAAATATAGAATTTGATACAGAATGTAACCCTTTAAATATAGTTTTCCTAGTGTTTCATGATTGTAAGTTTTTGTAATTATGTAATATTATTTGTCTATGTAATAATTACCCCAAGTTTTTATTTATTCATTATTGTTTGTATATCGCCTAGAATGTAGAATAGGCGATTAATCAAATTGCATAATAAACTTGATAAACTTGAGTTCTAACCCCCTACTTCTCCTGTTTGTCTGATTAGATTATAGCTCCACAGAGCAAGGACTGTCTCTTGAATGTTTTAATGTACAGCATTGCATACGAGGTATGTCTAGCAGCTCTATAGTAATGATAAGTAACAGTAGTAGAGCTGAATGTAAGATTGGCAACCTGCTTCATGCAGTTCCTCACATCTCTCTAAGATGGGCAGGTTTCCTTTGCCCTCAGATACTCAGTCTTAAATCCCTCTTGTTTAACTTGGATTAAAACATGAATTTAATATTAGGGGAGCTTGTTAAAGGAGGGTGAAGCTCTTCCACTGTATCTGATTCAGGAGAATCTACAAAATGTTCTTCCTCTTCTTAAAATTGGATCAGTAAGGGGGGGGGGGGCACAAGGGGGCTGTACTGTCCAGGGCCACTGAGGGGGAAGGCAGGCCAAGCTTCTAAGGGGGGGGGGGGGGAAGAATGGGCCTGGGCCCTGGATTCCAAAGGAAGGGGACCCCAGCACCAGCAGTTCAGGTAAAATCCAGCATCTTTCCCTCTCTTCCAACCCGGATGGAAACAACAGTAAGGGCGGACGACTTGGAATCACTATGGGTTAAGCTACCAGGAGGAACTGGAGCAGACATAAAATTGGGTCTGTACTATCGCCCACCTGGACAAATGGAAGAAATCGACCAGGATCTGGAGGCTGAACTGAGGCAGGTATGCAAAAGCGGAAGTGTGGTGGTGATGGGAGACTTCAACTACCCAGGAATAAACTGGAGTATTTGGCACTCAAACTGCATGAGGGAGACCAAATTCCTGGAGGTCACGAGGGATTGTTTCATGGAACAGCTGGGCATGGAACCAACACGGGGTGATGCCACTCTTGACCTAATCCTCAACGGACTAGGGGGACCCGCTAAGGAGGTGGCGGTACTAGCCCCACTAGGAAACAGCGATCACAACACGATCCAGTACAGGCTAGAAATTGGATCATCAAAGGTGAAAAGAACTACAATGACTGCACTTAACTTCAAAAAAGGGAATTATGATGCCATGAGGAAAATGGTGGGAAAGAAACTCAACGACAGCGCAAGGAAGATGGAGTCCGTAGAAAATGCCTGGACCATACTCAAGGGCACAGTGCACGAAGCACAGAACCTGTGCATCCCCAAGTACAGGAAAGGGTGCAAAAAAAAATAGAACAAAAAACCCAGTGTGGATAACAAATGCAGTGAAAAAGGCGATAAGTGACAAGAAAGCATCATTCAAAAAATGGAAAAAGGACAAAACAGAGGAGAACCAAAAGGAACACAAAAAACACCAAAAGGAGTGTCATCGAGTGGTTAGGAAAGCAAAAAAAGAATATGAAGAGAGACTGGCAGGGGAAGCAACAAACTTCAAATCATTCTTCAGGTATGTTAAAGGGAAGCAACCAGCAAGGGAGGAAGTGGGACCCTTGGATGATGGGGACAGAAAGGGAGTGGTAAAAGAGGAAAAGGAGATAGCTGACAGGCTAAATAAGTTCTTCACGTCAGTTTTCACGAGGGAGGACACAACCAACATTCCAGAGCCCAAGGAGATCGTAAAAGGAGAGCAGGATGAAAATCTGGTCCAGCTAGAGGTGAGCAAGGTGGATGTCCTCAGGCAGATAGACAGGCTAAAGAGCGACAAATCGCCAGGTCCGGATGGCATTCACCCAAGGGTACTCAAGGAACTAAGGAACGAAATAGCTGAGCCACTTCGACAAATATGCAACCTATACCTAAAAACTGGAGAGATTCCGGAAGACTGGAAAATAGCAAATGTCACGCCCATCTTCAAGAAAGGCTCAAGGGGAGACCCAGGAAACTACAGGCCGGTGAGCTTGACCTCGGTCCCGGGAAAGATGATGGAAGCACTGATTAAAGACAGCATCTGGGAACACATCGACAACTATGGGCAGCTAAAGTCGAGCCAGCATGGCTTCTGCAAGGGCAGGTCATGCCTCACGAACATATTATACTTCTTTGAGGGGGTAACCAGCCAGGTGGATAAAGGGGAATCCATAGATATCATTTACCTTGACTTCCAAAAAGCCTTCGACAAGGTGCCACACGAAAGACTACTAAGGAAGCTATGGAACCACGGGGTGCAAGGGGAGGTCCACCGATGGATCAAAAACTGGCTGGCGGACAGGAAACAGAGGGTTGGAGTAAAGGGACATTATTCAGACTGGCAATGGGTCACGAGCGGAGTTCCACAGGGGTCGGTGCTGGGACCGCTCCTATTCAATATATTCATTAACGACCTGGAGGCAGGAACAAAATGTGAGGTTATTAAATTTGAGGATGACACCAAACTATATCGCAAGGTCAATAACATGGAGGACTGCGAAGATCTCCAAAAAGATCTGACAACACTGGAAAAATGGGCCAAAAAGTGGCAAATGAGTTTCAACATAGGGAAATGCAAGGTCATGCATATAGGGAAAAAAAACCCGATGTTCACTTACAAAATGGGGGGATCAGCGCTAGGGGTGAGCGACCTTGAAAGAGGCCTGGGAGTGATGGTAGACACAACATTGAAGGCGTCGGCGCAGTGTGCCACGGCCTCAAGGAAAGCAAACAGAATGTTGGGTATCATTAAGAAGGGTATCACGACCAGGACAAAGGAAGTCATCCTGCCACTATACGTGCTATTGTGCGCCCGCACCTGGAGTACTGTGTTCAGTTCTGGTCGCCGTACCTCAAGAAGGACATGGAGGTACTTGAGAGGGTCCAGAAAAGAGCAACTAAGCTAATAAAGGGCATGGAGGACCTCTCATATACTAACAGACTGAAAAAGCTAGGGCTTTTCTCCCTGGAAAAGCGGAGACTTAGAGGAGACATGATAGAAACCTTCACGATCATGAAGGGCATAGAAAAAATAGACAAGGACAGATTTTTCAAATTAAGGGGATCAATAAGTACAAGGGGGCACTCAGAGAAATTGAAAGGGGAGAGGTTTAGAACAAACGCCAGGAAGTTCTTTTTCACACAGAGGGTGGTGGATACATGGAACGCGCTACCAGAGGATGTGATAAACAGGAGCACGCTACAGGGGTTCAAAGAAGCTTTGGATAGGTACTTGGAAGACAAAGGGATTGAGGGGTACAGATAAGAGTAGAGGTAGATTATAGGGATGGGATTAGAGGTAAGTTACAAAATTAATCAGGGACCACTGTTCAGGCACTAGGCCTGATGGGCCGCCGCGGGAGCGGACCGCTGAGCAAGATGGACCTCTGGTCTGACTCAGCGGGGGCAACATCTTATGTTCTTAACCCCTTCTCCCATCATCCTCTATTTACCAGGAGTCACTGAATGGCAGGCAGCAGTGGTTGAGAGAGACTGTTCTGCCAGCCCACTGATCCTTCTGCATTCCACCTTCTGCTTCCGCATAGGCGGGACGCAGCAAGAAGAAGGATCAGTGGGCCAGCAGAGCAGTCTCTCTCAATTGTTGCTACCTGTCATTCAATGACTCCAAGCAAGTAGAGGACTAGAGGGCAGGGGCGGCAGTGACAGTGGCCCCTTTAACAATGTTTGCCCCAGGCTTGGCTCTGTCTCTTGGCAGACCTGGTACTGTCTGCTCACATCTTGCGGTCCCAAAACCAGAGACCAAATACTTAACATAACCCACTGTCACTAAGAGGCCAGAATTTCAATGTAAACCTGACAGATACTATGGGTATGCAGTCCCCCAATTTTTATTTGATTTGGAACAAAAACCCCACCACCTTTTTGTTTCAGAGGTAATGTAAATAGTGTGCACTCTTGACATGTGGGAGGGGGAAAGCACTGTCATTTTATTTCAAACAGTGCCCAGCCCTATCAGATAATGTGCAATTTACGTACTTCCTGCCCCAAGGTGTTTTTTTTACTAAGGTGTGGTAGCTACTAACGTGTGCCTAAGGCAGCTTAACATGGCATACCATGGGACGTGCTCAGGCATCTTATGGTAACTTCCAAATGTGCATGCGCTAACTGCGCGCTAAAATGTTTTCTTCCCTTTTTTTTAAAGGGGTGTGCCAGGGTCAGAGAGTGGACGTCCCTTTCCTAATCAATTAGTACATCTACATTACCACTTGTTAACTGGTTAGCACACAGATTTGGAATAGTCATAGTCTGTGTGCGCCTTGTTTTATGGTATTTTAAATTTAAAGTTTTGATTCTTAGCAAGCACTTCTGTATTTATTTCCATATGCACTCTCTACATGAGTATTGTCATACATGCTAATCTGATAAGACTACTTTTAATTACATGTATGTTCTGCCTGCAAAGTTCTATCATCATATATATGTACTGTATATTCATTGGACTTTTTGTTTTGTTATTTTTCTTGTATACATTTGTCAACAGTTCGATCGACATTGGTATGTCACTAGGAGGCGCAATTCTATTTATTTGCACTGTATTTTCTTGACTTACTGAACTACTGTATTTAGCATATAACTATGGGCTCCTTTTACGAAGCCGCTTTGGCATGCGCGACTTTTAATCACATGCTAACCCCTGCACTGGCCGAAAAACTACCACCTGCTCAAGAGGAGGTGGTAGCGGCTAGCGTGGCCGGCGGTTTAGCTCGCGCAACTACACGCATTAAACCACTAACGCGCCATCGTAAAAGGAGCCCTATGTTTGCTGGTTTGTTGTTAAGCAATATTTTGATTATTCATATTTTTATTATTGATTTGAGTTTTAATTATTTTTATTTACATATTTATTTATTATGTTTGATAAAACAGATGCAACTGGTACAAAACGCAGCAGCAAGATTTCAGCTGGGAAAATCGAGGCACACAAGTGCCACCCCGCTACTGAAAGAACTATACATTGGCTCCCGATTGAAAGCAGAGTGAAATTCAAGATCCTACTGCTGACGCACAAAATCATTCATTTCTCTGAACCATAATATCTAGCGGCCAGGCTCGAGCCAAAATCACCTGCTGGAAATTCCCTCCTTCAGAGACATCAAATACATAAGCGTCAGGAAAAGAATGTTCTTGGTGATGGCTCCAAGTTGGAGAATGCCCTCCCAAAGGAATTAAAACTAGAAAAAGATACCAGAAAGTTCAAGAAAGGGATAAAGACCATCCTCTTTGTAGACTACTTAGCCAATAAAACAACATAGAGGAGACAGTTAGCTAGCCCCCCTCCCCCAATCAGGAATGCAATAGAAAGAACATAATAGGATAAAAATAGACCAAGGGCTGAGGCCCAGAAAACTAGACTGAGGAAGATAATACTTCAAAGATAAAACACAATACATGTATATAGACTATATTTAGTTGAATAGGCCAAACTCCTTAGGAAGTATGTAAATATTGTGTGTTTAGCTGCAATAGTAAATTTAATATTGGATGTGAAGATAGGTAGGACAATTGATTTGGTATGAACATATACATATAAGTAGGCCGATCAATGTGCCAGTAACATAAGTAGGATGATTGATTGATTGATGCTGGCATTAATAACTCTATTGTAACGCCTCGCAGAAGCTCTTTGTAACTCTGTATTATAATACCTCCACAGAAGCTCAAGTATTGTAACACCTTTTACAGAAGCTCATGCCAACCGCTCTGAATTGACATCCCAGTCATTAGTCGTGGTATAGAAACTCACAATAAACAATAGGTACCGGTAAATGGTTGTTATGTATATGTATTGTCTTTAAAGACTTTGACTCCTGAGACAGGTGCTTTGCGCTGAAATGTAGTTCTGAATCAGGTCTTAAGTGGATGCATAATAAACATTACCCTTGTGTTGAAATCAGAGTGGACCCCCATTTTGGGGGCTTTTCCCTTTGGGGTCTTTCCTTTTTTTCTTAAATTTAGCACACAGATACTGCATGAGCCATTACCACCTACAAAATGGGTAAATTTCTAAACAGCCACCTGGCAACATTAGCGTATAGCAGACAATGGAAGAGACAATCGCCTCTGCACAACTAACCACGTCCAGAAAAAAAAAAAAAAGAGAGCAGAGTGCGCCTGGTCTTCAACCCTACTTTATTAGCAACCAATCATAAAATTCAAATGGACATTGAACACAAACGTATATAAGGTAAAACATAGACTCGACATGGACCGTGTTTCGACTAGGGTACTTACTTCAGGAGTCCTGAAACATATAAAATATTTAATCTGTGTAAAAAGCCATTTGACATAGATAAAAATTAAAATTATAAAAATAAAAATAGTAAACTATACATGTCATACATACCACCACTAGTAAGTAACACATAAAAGTTCCACGTCAAATCTAAGAAGAAACTATAAAGATAAAATACATACTCGAGTTTGTTAAGATTCCCATCCAGCAATACAACATGATACAGATAATTATCAAGTTACAGATCCTAATCAGTGTAGTCTAATGGTTTGATACAAAGTAAAATACAAACTTGAATTTGTTAACATTCCCATATAGCAATACAACTGGAAACAGATAACATTAACATTAAAAATCTCACTTTTAAACCGCAATCACCGCTAAGTTCTAAGCAGGTTCACAAAAAGTTATGAGTACAAAAGATTAGAAGAGAGGCAGAGCATGCCTAATTTCCAAAGTATTCAGTAAAAACATATGTTTTTATAAAATATCAAAATTGTAGATATGAGTCAGTCGACATAATTAAGAAATTCACATCTTTATCCCATAATGCTGCTTGAAAGGACAGAATTGCTGCTCTAAGGAATTAAAAAAAAAAATTGTATTTAAAAAGGCACAATAGTGAAATAAGTTTTTTTTTAATTCCTTTATTATGCTGCCGGTGTTGTCTTTTTAAAACCCTTTCCAAGTCCCATAGGGTGGCTTTTTTCCTAATTGTTTATTACCACTTAGCTTAACTGTCAGTGGTATCCTTCGGCCTCAGTATTCTTCTAGGACACACTTATCAAAAGCCTGATCTCAAGACCAGCACAATTTAAGCTAGTCTAGAGAGAAAATTGTGTATTCAATTTACAGCATCGTTTAGACCCGAGCCTGCTTTGTTTCAGACTAGAGGTCTGCACGGGAACGGAGATTGCAGGAATCCCATGGGTCCTATAGGGTCCCCACGGGAATCCCCCCAGGCCCACAGAATTCCCACGGGGGTGGAACCGGGGTTCCAGAGGGCTACCTAATATTCCGTCGATCCAGTTGCTGATTGCCATACATCCACCAGTTGGGGAGACAGAGCTGGAGCTTGATGGCCAATCAGAAGCACTTCCTTATAGAGGTGCTTCTGATTGGCCATCAGGCTCCAGCTCTCTCTCTCAGATTGGCAGAGTGAGCTTTGGCAATGCATGAGACCACCCCACCCAACCCCATCAAGGATCTTGTGATTAAGCACCAGCACTCACTGCAGCTCTGCAGCAGAAGAATTTGCGGGATCCAGTCAACAAGCCACTCAGCACCGAGCAGGCATAATCCTGCTCATTGCCGCCGAGTGGCAGAAGAAATCCGTTCCCGTGGGTGAAGAGCCTGACAGGTGTTGGGAGGGAATGGAGCTGGGGCTGGGGCAGTGTTTGTTGCTGCTATGCGGCAGAAGAAACTCGATCCCACAGGTGAAGAGCCTGACAGGGAGGGAGGGAAGGGGGTTGGGTGCAGAGCCTGACAGAGGGAGGCTGGGTGTAGGGGGTAGGGAGTTGGAAGTTGAGAAGGCAGGGAGGACAGATGTTCAGGGGGTTGGGAAGACAGATAGTGCACATACTGGGAAAGGGTTGGGAAAGACAAATGCAGGAGCTGGGGAGGGGGTAGGAAAGGAGGAAAAGAGATGATGCACAGGTTGAGTAGTGGGAAGGGAAAGAAAGAAATGCTGCCAGTGGGGGAGGGAAAAGGAACAGAGAATTGTTGAACATAGGTGTGTGGCGTGAGAGAGAAAGAGAGATGATGTAGATGGGGAAAGGAAGAAAGAGGGAGAATTGTTGGACATGATAGTGGTGGAGAGGAGGGAGGAAGAAATGTTGCACTTGGAGGGAGGAGGGATGACCCAAAGCTGCATTATGGGGAAAAGATCTGGAACAATTACTTATGCATGCTAATAACTATGGGGAATTTAGGAAACACCTAAAAACTTATCTGTTCCGGAAGTACTTTGATAGCTGAACTGCACAATCTCCCACAACAATTGATCTCTAGAACTGTTATTCACCAGTCTCTAACTTTGTTAGTTCTACTCAATCTGTAGCATTTTTTTAATCATTGTAAACTGCATAGAACTTCACGGTCCTGCAGTATATAAATAAACTGTTATGTTATGTAGATGTCAGACCACTGGAATGGGAAGGAGAGAAAGAGAGATGCCAGACCACAGAAAGGAGAGGAGAGAGATGTTAGACCTCGGGAAGAGGGAGGGAAGGAGAGAGAGATTCCAGACCATGGGAGAGGAGAAAGATTCCAGGCTATAGGAAGGAGATGAGAAAGATGCCAGACCATATGAGGGGGGAAGGGGGAAGACAGAGATGTCTGACCATGGGAGAGGGATGAGATGGTGCATAGTGTTGGAGGGGAAGAGGAGACAGAGGGAGGAGATGGTGCACAGTAATGGTTGCGGCAGGGAAGAGATAAGAAGAAATGCTTCTTATGGATAGATGGGAATAGGGGAGAAGAAAGATGGAGGAGATGGATCACATGAGTAGATGGGAAGGGAAGGCATGCAAAAGTAGATTTTGAGAAGAAAGCAGAAAAATGGAAGAAAGTTGAATGTTATAAGTTAATGCTCAAGACGGACGTATGGCAGAAAGTGAAGGAGAGAAAAACAGCAAATGGATAAGGTGGCCCTGGATACACAGTTAAGAGCACAGAGAGAAGGAGAATGGGAAAGATAGTATGAAAACCTAAATCACTAGGCAACAAAGGTAAGGGAAATGGTTTTATATTCAATTTAGTGAATGAATTGTGTCAGTTTTGAGAAATTACATCTGCTGTCTATATTTTGCACTGTTAAGTAAAAAATGCATTTGTTTCTATTTCTTTGGGGTTGTACTGCATGCATAGTCTTGAATCTTAGGGTTTCATTTATATATCAGTACTTTTAGTTTGTGGTCCTGTATTTGCATAGGGGTTATCTGTATTCTGGTAGGAATGAATGTTTAGAAGCATACAATGTGCTTTCTGTAGTTTAATTTTGTGGTTAACCATTATGTATTGTTAATAAGATTATATTGTGTGTGTCTATTTGAAAAATGAATGGAAAAAATGGTATTACAATTAGTACTATTATGGGGGCGGGGTCTGGGGGGAGCTTGTGGGGCCCCCCATTCAAAAAAGCTTTCGGCTGCTTATGATTTAAATCAGGGGTGCCCACACTTTTTGGGCTTGCGAGCTACTTTTAAAATGACCAAGTCAAAATGATCTACCAACAATAAAATTTTAAAAAAACACAACGCACACTGTACGCATAGAATTGTTAATTATCATTCCTATTCTGGGGTTTTTTCAAAGAGGTCAAAGCAGATGACTCTATGCACTGTCACCTCAGTAACAACCATACAAAAATAGACAAATACCCACTCCCTCCCTTTTTACTAAACCACGATAGCAGTTTTTAGCGCAGGGAGCTGCGCTGAATGCCCAGCGCTGCTCTCGACGCTCATAGGCTCCCTGCGCTAAAAACCTCTATTGCGGTTTAGTAAAAGGGGACCATATTGTAAAATATAGAGAGCAGATATAAATTTAGACACATTTTGATCACTAAATTTAAAATAAAATCATTTTTCATACCTTGTCTGGTGATTTCATGAGTCTCTGGTTGCACTTTCTTCTTCTGACTGTGCATCCAATCTTTCTTCCCTTCTTTTAGCCTGTATGCTTCCTCTCCTCCTGACCTCATTCCCCCCCCCCCAACGTTTTCTTCTTCTCTCCCTGCCCTCTCTTTCTTTCTCTCTTCATGCCCCCTTTCTTTTTTTCTATTTCTCTTCTTTCCTTCTGTCTCCCTGCCTGCCCTCTTTCTCCCTCCCTGCTCTCCCCCAAGCCACTGCCACTGCCGCTGCCATCGGATAACAGGCCCCCAAAGCCGCCTGCCGCCGGCCAAGCTCTCCTTGCTTCGGGCCCACCAGCCTTCCTCTCCCCGATGTCAATTTTGCCGTCGGAGAGGAAGTTCCGCTGGCCAGAACTTCCTCTCCGACGGCAGAATTGACGTCGGGGAGAGGAAGGCTGATCGGCCCAAGATCGACCTATTGGGAGAAATGCTGCAGGGTCCTGCCTTTGAGGAAACAGAAAGTAGGCAGCACCTGGCAGCAAGAAGAGCAAATCGCAAGCTTCACTGACCTGTCTCCCGCTTTAAACAGCAATGGGGCTCTAACATGTGCGTGCCGGCTTCCCTTCTCCCCCCCCCCCCCGACATAACTTCCGGTTTCAGAGGGAAGAGAAGGGAAGCCGGACACGTTAGCCCCCGGAGCATAAATTCTCCAAGCCGTTTTTTGTTTTTTTTTAATGTTGAGCAGCGGAGGCAGCAGCAGAATTCAGGAGCAGGCCAGTCAGGAGAGGAAAAAAGAGAAGGGAAGAAGGGAACCCGCTCTGCGATCGACTGGGGTCGCCTGAGCGAGCGACCTGTCGATCGCGATCGACGTGTTGGGCACCCCTGATTTAAATTATTCTTTTTCTTTGATATTTCTAGGCCAGAAACCCAGAGCTCTTCCCGGTACTGTGCTTAGGGTCCATTTATTGGAGTCTCCGTCAAAGCTCACATCAGCCCATCTAAACCATCCCAGCCATCGACGTCCTCCCCTGTTCTTCCTCAAATGAATGGCCAAATACGGGACAGAGACCATGCAAGTCTGCCCAGTACTGGCCCTATTGTCTAAATTTCTCAGCAAAGATTATTTTTCCTGCAATAGTAAGATGTAGCCCATCATTACCATATAGTCTCTTCTTTTTCCATGTATTTCCCCATCCTCCTATGTACCTAAAGCCTTCCTGATGACACCAAGCCTTGAGCCACCTATTGAAGTCCTCTGTGTTTTTAACTCTCATCTCCTAGTACTTCTGAAGAAACTACAGTCTTTACAAAAAGTTTTAAATCCTCCCCTAGCTCCCCAGAAAAGCTTTCTGCAATGCAAATGGGGAGTTGTCGGCCAGGTCATTTGTTCCCAAATGGATAACATCAGCTTTAGAATTCTTAGTTTCTTCCCTAATTATAGACTGTATTTGTTTGGTACACCTAGTAGCTGAGGATTCTGGGAGACACTTCACTATTTTAGGCTCCTTGACTTGTGTTCCAGGGTTAACGCCTCCGATGATGAAATCCCCTAAAACTGTTATTTGAAAAAAAACAAAACCAAAAAACCCCATCCCAAAAACAAGGTACCAGCATACTGTTAACGATGTTACAACCATGTAGACCTTTGTAAACAGTAATTTGAATATTTTCATGATATGATAATTTCAGATAATTTTTTAAAGCATTTTGGATTGAAACAACAATCATGGGCAAGATGTTGGTAGTGGATAAAATGAGAAGCCAGACACTGCATGAGCAAGGTTTTAGAGCAAAGGCAATACTAGCTGAATATCATCTCAAGAACTGGAAGCTCAGCAAGAAAATTTGTTGGCATGTCTGGGAAGCAAGCTCCACCCAAAACCACAAACAAACAATCACAGAACTCAAGAAAGCCCTGAAGATGATCTGGATAGCCTGCCACAAGGACCAATTGACAAGGCTGTTGAAACTTCCCAAAGCGACTGAAGGCCTGTATTAAAGCTGGGGGTGGACACTCGGAACATTCACAGTGACTGTAAAATTCTAATACATTGTTAATTGTATCATTTAAATGATGCTATTTTACTGGGAGTGTGTGGTGCAGTGGTTAGAGCTACAGCCTCGGGACCTTGAGGTTGTGGGTTCAAATCCTGCACTGCTCCTTGTGACCTTGGGCAAGTCACTTAATCCCCATTGCCCCAGGTACATAAGATAAGAGTGGGAGCCCACCGGGACAGTTAGGGAAAAATGCTTGAGTATCTGAATAATTTGTAATCCAAACAGAATTGTAGGATATGCAGAATATAAATTATTTTTTAAGAAAGCAAAAATCATTAGAAACGCTAAAATTATTATATTATTATATTAACATATTATTAACAATATTAACATAGCTTAAGATAATTAACACTGGGTTTTACTAAACGGCGTTATATGTTGTTTAATAGTAATATGTAAGTGTGATGACTGATTAAGTACGTACAATTTCTTGATGAAATTCAAAGGGTTGCTGAGGAAACTGCCAAAAACTATAGGTGGTTACTTATTTTTTGCCTTACCCTGCACACAGAAAATGGGACAAACTTTAAAATGGGGTGTTCTGTTTCAGATTTACAAGTGGAATTTTAGATGGACATTTATGTGCAAGATATCAGGCATAGGCTGCAGCTCTCCGAGGTACAGGTCCTACACTGTCTTTCCAGCTCTCCAGTTTTCTATAGAAGAGGGTGTGTGCTGCTACCCTGAAAGACTGTTTCGGAAAAGGTTACATTTTTCTATCTGCTCTGCCAGCATATCTTTCAACAGAGCTCTACCAGGAGGAAGTGAATACAGTATTTAACAGAAGCGGAGAACAGGTTGTGCCCTGAGAAATGAAACTTAGTGCACTGGAGCGTGGCCAGCGCCACTGGAGTTTTGCCTTGGATCCCTTGTAGTGGAGTTTCACACACAAGACCAGAGAACAAGAGAGCGTGAGGGAAAGAGAGTGAAACAAACAGAAGTCTATTAAACACATACATAGAGCAAACATGGGAGGGGGGCAGAGAGAGGGAAACAGTGAGAAAAAAACCCCCACAGTGAGACAGAGAAAGAATGAACCAAAACAAAGATAACGAGAGATACAGACAGATAATAATAGAGTCAGGGAAAGAGAGAGGGATAAAGACAGGTTCTTATCTTTATTAGTACTAAATTAAAAGGTTTTAAGAACTGAACTCGAACTGCAAAGCCAGCAGTGAAAAAAACCATGCTTTAAAAATGAGTTTGAGGCAAAGCTAGAGACGGAGAGAGAAGGCAAGAAAAAGGAAGAAACAGGAGAGCAAAGAGGAGAATTTGTTTACCTTTCTGAAAGGATAGGGGTCCTGAGTTGGTCTTACTTGTGACACCCACAGAACAAGAGTATTCTGTTGGACACTCAAACGCTCCCCATAGGTAGATCCAAAAATCTTTTAATTCTGCCACAACGCAGAAGGAGCAGCACAGGTTATGGTCAGAGAACAGGGAAGCAAGTGATGGAAAGGATGGGCTCTGTAGAGGCTGGGCTGAAACGATGGCCTCAACTCCCTTTCATTGATCCCCTTTTATTTCCTCTGGGTGTGGCCAGTGTGGAGAACCAGGATACAGAAAAGTGCCTTAACCCTGCACCAGCCACTCTTTCAACTCTCAGCAGAAAACACTTACCAGGAAGCTGCTGGCGTTTCTCTCCATTTACAGCATTTGCAACCTCCTCCAGCTCCCACCGTTAGGAGCTCAGTTCATCCCCAAATCTTTCTGGTCTCTGGACAGAGAGTAGAAGAGAATGTAGAGTTTTATTGGCAATGATCACAGAAAGCAGATGTTCATCTAACTTTTACCATGCCCACCCTCCAGCCAGCCATAATTGTCTAAGAACATAGGTCAAGCATTCACTCTTTATCAATATATTTGCAAAATGGACTTCAAAGTGCCAGGCTGCATATAACTTCAGTGCCTTTTAGCAAGCTTTTAAAACACAAACTTCATCATTAGTCCATCATACTTTTATTTTTATTTATTCAACTTTCTATACCATTCTCCAAGGGGAGCTCAGAATGGTTTACATGCATTTATTCAGGTACTCAAGCCGTTTTCCCTCTCTGTCCCGGCGGGCTCACAATCTATCTAATTATTCAGTGAATTTACATATCCAATCTAACCAACACAATTTTTTTTCCAGAAATTTTCAGCTTTCAATAAAATTCAATTCAAACAAACTTATCTTATGGAATTCCCTCTTGGACAGGCTACATGAGCGTGCAGAGATGCCAAGGATGGCCCATTCCATAGAGTGAGACACAAGGCCAATGAAGTGAGGTTTTTCTTGTAGTGCTTTGTGTATAAATTTAACATGATTGTAAGACCCAAAGAAGAGATGTAGGCTATTCTTATTGATGAGGAATGCCTTCATGAGCACCTAAAAATGGATTTCTGCCTCATGGGTGACATGTTTACATATTTTAAACTTAATTTCAAGTACTTACCAACACATGGTAAAGGGGATGGAACTCCTCTCGTATGAGGAAAGACTAAAATGGTTAGGGCTCTTCAGCTTGGAAAAGAGACGGCTGAGGGGGGATATGATTGAAGTCTACAAAATCCTGAGTGGAGTAGAACGGGTACAAGTGGATCGATTTTTCATTCTGTCAAAAAGGGGACACTCGATGAAGTTACAGGGAAATACTTTTAAAACCAATAGGAGGAAATTTTTTTTCACTCAGAGAATAGTTAAGCTCTGGTATGCGTTGCCAGAGGGTGTGGTAAGAGCGGATAGCGTAGCTGATTTTAAGAAAGGTTTGGACAAGTTCCTGGAGGAAAGTCCATAGTCTGTTATTGAGAAAGACAAGGGGGAAGCCACTGCTTGCCCTGGATCAGTAGTATGGAATATTGCTACACCTTGGGTTTTGGCCAGGTACTAGAGACCTGGATTGGCCACCGTGAGAACAGGCTACTGGGCTTGATGGACACTGGTCTGACCCAATAAGGCTATTCTTATGTTCTTACACATCTATGGAAACAATTCAACTGTATTTAAATATCCCTCAAAGGAAGTGTTCCATATTTTAAACCTGATCACATACAAAAACAACCACCTCAATACACATCAGATCCTACAAAATTTCTACAAAGTTATGTCAGATGTTAAAACAAACTAAAATTAAAGGTTTTTATGTCACTTCAGTAAAGGCAACGCACATTCCCTCCACTGGAGCACACTATGCACAGACTTGTGCAAAAGCACATTCAGAAACTTACCATACAATAGCACCACTAATTCCCAGGACTCAAAGAGCAACAACCTTATGCATAAAAAGGCAGCACCGCCATTATGTATACTGGGTCCTAAAACAACAATACACCACCTAGTGAAAAAGCATAACAAGCAGATCTACAAAAAGATCTTTACACAGGCAGTACATGTTAGCAGAATTCCACCCTTTGGTCACACACTCAGAAAAAAAACAGACACCCAACAAATGTGAAACAAGAGACCACAGTTCACTAACAGAAATTTGAAGGCAACGAACTAAACTGGAAACCTCAAGAAGTCAGATTTTACAGGTACAGCAATATTAGGGAAATAGAAACCGAAATGCAAAATATGAGATGTGTATTTCCATTGGCTGAAATATTCCAGTTATTAAATTCAGAATACATTTTTTTTTTAAACCTTTGTTGTGTGAACATTTTATTTTTCTATTTACTTTGGTCCCAGTGTCTTTTCTGTTCTATTTCTTTTCCTGTCTTTCAGGATCCATTTCACATTTCTTATCTTCTCCATGTCCACCATCCATCTTCCCTCTGCGTCCCTATCCATCCTGTATAGCATGTCCCCGTCCCTACCCATTCAGTATCTACCTTTTGCATCCTTATTTATCCTTGCCCTGCATTCCTCTCCCCCTATGAGCAGCATTGCTCCCATCTGTGTCCCTATCCCATCTCCATCCAGCATATATTCCTATCCCTGGGCTCCCTCTATACTCAGCATCTCTGTCTACTAGTTCCTTCCCTCTCTCTTCCCACACACTGCACTCCAAACTAGAGGTCTGCGTGGGAACGGGGATCACGGGAATCCCCCCTAACCCACGGGACTCCCACGGGGACCCCCATCTGGCCCACGGGACCCCACGGGGACCCCCCTCTAGCCAACGGGACTCCCACGGGGATGGAAGGCTTTGGAAGCAGGGTTTGTTCATAGAATATAATGGACACATCAGCCTTAGTAAAAGACGGGCTTTATAAGTTAATTACCTTAACAGAAAACAAAAAAAGGGTTCCACCAAAGAGATTCCACAAGGAAAACAGCAGCGTAAACACAAAAGAAACTGTGGAATTGATGATCCTGTCAGAAGTAATTGCTGCTTTTTATGGGGACAGGCGGGGATGGAGGTAATTCCTTGCGGGGATGGGTGGGGACGGAAAGGATCCTGATGGGGACGGGTGGGGACGGAGGGGATCCTGATGGGGACGAGTGGGGACGGAGAGGATCCTGATGGGGACGGGCGGGGATGGGTGGGATTTCTGTCCCCCATGCAACTCTCTACTCCAAACCCCCATCTTGGGGCCAATCTCTCTCCTCTCTTCCCACCCTTCTCACAGCTTTCCCTCCTAGGTCCCGTATCTCCACTTCCTCTTCTATCTAGCATCCAGTGGCGTATTGAGGGTGAGAGATGCCCGAGGCGGTGACGCCCCTCCTCCGTACCTCTAACCTCCATCACGAGCAGCAACGCCAACCTGCTGCTCGCTCCAGCGTCAGCTATTCCACTTACATCACTTCCTAGGCACGGGTCTGGGAAGTTACATCAGAGGAAAAGCCAACGCTGGCACGAGCAACAGAGGTACATAAGAACATAAGAATTGCCATACTGGGACAGACTGAAGGTCCATCAAGCCCATTATCCAGTTTCTAACAGTGGCCAACCCAGGTCCCAAGTACTTAGCTAGATCCCAAGTAGCAAAACAGATTCTATGCTGCTTATCCTGGGACTAAGCAGTCGATTTCCACAAGTCATCTCAATAAAGACCTATGGACTTCTCTTTTAGAAAGGGAAGGAGAATGCAGTAGTGACGGGGTAGGGAAGCGGAGAGGAGGACATGTCCCAGTGCCCCCATCAGACAGTGCCCGGGACAGACCACCCCCTTGCCCCCACCTGCTATGCTACTGCTAGCATCTTTCTTCCTCTCTTCTCCCTTAGTCCAGTATCTAACCCTCTCCATCCCCATCTGGGGAGCAGCATCTTCTCTCCCTACCCCCCATCCAGGAAAGCAGCATTTCTCACTGCTCAGTCCAGCACACTTCTCTTTTTCTCTAATCTCCCATGGTCCAGCAGAGTACACCTCCCTGGTCTAGCACCCTCTTCTCTCCCACAGATGCAGGCATTTCTGCCCTCCTCGCGATCCTTCTACTTGGCACCCTTAGCAATTAAAGTACTCAGGGCCATGACCTTCCTTGCGATATATCCTGCCCTCGTGGAAACGGGAAATTAAATCAGAGATAGACGGGACACGTTGCAGGGAAAGCCAAGGCCCTGAGCCAGCCCTGCTTTAATCGCTGCAGGTGCCGGGTTGAAGGATTGCAGGGAGAAGGACAGACACCTGTACTTGCAGCGGCCCCAACACAGCCAGAATAGTGCCTAATGTGAGGGTCCCTCAGGGTCAAATTTGGGAATGGTAGAACCACCAATCACCACAAAGAGTGGAGGTTATTTGTTACTGTGATGGGCTCTAGTGCAGAAGAGCTGATACAGGTTTGTTTTTTAATTTTCAGAGGTCATGCTTTCAGTTGGGGAGGAGCATTTTCAATATGACGTCCAAATCCAAGTTTGGACATTTTGCGGAAGACACACAAAAATTCATTAGCGAATGTGACCATTTTCAAAACTCAAAAACATTTTATCTTGGGTTTGTTTGTATTTTTTTTAAATGGCCATCTATAATGCATCTCTTTTTGAACCATTTTCAATAAAACCAACAAACCAATGTACAAAATAAAAACTTACAAAACATGCCATTAGGATGTAGGAGGGGCCAGCATTTATTACATTACATTAGTGATTTCTATTCCACCGTTACCTTGCGGCTCAAGACAGATTACATAAGGAGTTATTTGGACATTTAGGAATATATAAGGAGTTATCTGGACATTTCCCGTGGTATTATGGAGTGGAGCGGGTTGCTATTGGGGACTGAGATGATTCTTGCTGTGTTAGTTTGTCTTTAACGATTTCTTGAATTTATAGTAGACTGGCAAGACAGACATCTCAGCAGAGCTGTGGGGGACCTCAGAGGGCACTGCAATGAGCTGCACATAAAAGGCCCCAGGTACACACCTTACCATAACCGCTTATATTGCATGGTGAGCCCTCCAAAACCCACCAAATACCTACTGGACCCAAGTGTACATCACAATAGCTCTTATGCCTGCTGGTAGCAACTATATGATGGCACAGTAGGTTTTGGTTGGGTTTTGGAGGACTCACACCTTCCACCACAGGTGTAGTACACTTCTCCCTCCATATTTGCTGTGATAGCGGATTAATAGACCCATGAATACAGAAAAACTGTGAATAACTTTTTCCATATGTTATTCGCTGTTTTCTATTAAAAACCATCGTAAATATGGTGAAACCGTGAATAACATGGTGGGAGACCTGGCCTGTTCCTGAAGGAGAGGCAAAACACGGTGAAGAAAGTGCTGGGAATCGGCGATTTTCTCTGTAAACACTTGGAATCAGCGATTTCTCTATGCAAGCTGATGTAATTGGGGGGGGGGGGGGGAGGAGCCAGCAAGCTAAAAACCGTGAATGCTGAAAGTTGGGATATGGGATGTAATGCACTTGAGGTGCTTTCACATCCCTCCCGATCCAGCTGCCTTTCAGCGATTTTCTAAATCTTTTTACTTTGCACAGTGGAACCCGATACTCTCCTTGGTGTCGGGGAAGGGTCGAGGAGTCGAACGAGCCCTGCAAGCTGTTTTGCCATTGCGGCATGCCAATTCGAGCACTGAAAAACACAAAAGTATCAATGAGCCATACTGTGTCTCCCAAGATGGCGACAGATTAAATTCTTCTTGCAATATCCGGCGAAAGTTAGAGTCACTCATGAGAATCGCACGCTGTATTTAACTTCGCCGGATGAACTTAAGGACTTTATTGCATGCCTGGCTTAGGGTTGCGGAGCACCTTGGCGACATGAGGATTTCTGCTTTCCTTCCTGCTTGTTGGCACATCTTTGGTCTGTTTTGTAGAAACTGGTAAAATCTTCACTGCTTTGCAGTCAGGAGTGGATTACTGTTCCTCCCCATCCCGGAAAGGTGCTCTAGCATGTATGAAGTCTCCCTGGGGTTCACTTTTCTGCCCCTCAGGGTGATGCTTTTATTGCTTGTTGATTGTACAGCGCTGCATATACTATTCAGTGCTATAAAAATGATAAACAGTAAGGGCTGTACCACTTTCACAGGCCTCCAGGGACACAGGCAAAAATTGTTTCATGCCTGACTTGTGGCATGTCAAGAGAAGTTATGGAGTGGACCACACCAGATAAAGTGAACACTAGAAGTGATGGAGAATAAACAACTTTAAGATTAGAGGAGAGCAGGAAGATCCATCTGCTTGGCAAAGTACATAGACCATATTGAAGAAGAGGAAATGTGCGAGGACAGTGGTTGAGGGTGGTTTTCTGAGCTTTAGGAGAATTAGCAGGTTTATGGTGCTGCTGGATGGCATCACACAAGTATGGCCGACTCATCCTGCTTGCCCATGGAGAAGAATTATCTGTGTGTGTTTTTGTTTTTTTATCTTTATTCAATTTCCAAACTACAATTGTGCAAATACTTTATGTACACATAATATTACAAGAAGAGCACATTAAACTTACAGACATTAATGAGCAATTATTTTCCCCCACCCTTTCACCTAGTAATCAAGAAAATAAATACCTACAAGAATATCCAAAAATTCCCTAAATCAATTCCAAACCAAGCCCCTCCCCCCACCCTGGATGTGTATGTTTAAAGGTCAGTAAAATAAAGTCAGTTATCATTCCTTACAGAACTTAGTCAATGGCTCCCAAGCATCCATAAACTTCTTGTAACTTCCCTGCTGTATAGCTATCAGCTGTTCCATTTTAAAAGTATAGCAAAGAGATTCCCACCAGAAAGAGTAATTTAACCTATCCCAGTTCTTCCAATTCTTCAAAATAAGCTGTATTGCAAGCCCTGTCATTATAAAGAGAAGTTTGTTATTCCGAGCAGATATTTGGCTTTTACCTCTCATTAACGTCCCAAATAAAATGGTATCATACGTTAACGCCACTGGATTTTCCAATATATTGTTCACTTGATCCCATATGGATCTCTAAAGTTTAAGTATCAAGGGACAATGTCCCAGCTTCAAGAAGACAGTGCCAGCATCTATTAGACTTTGAACTATCTAATTTCTGTAAACGAAGAAATATTTGAAAGTTACCACAGAATGGGAATGAGAAAGAAAGGAAACAGTTGTTGTAAATAGGAATAAAACTATCCCCCTCTTTTACTAAGGCGCAATAGCCATTGTAGCGCGTGCTATACGCCAACGCATCCATAGAATATAATGGACGCGTTAGCATATACTAAGGGACCCCATTGATTTAAGTTTCAAGTTTAAGTATTTGATTAATCGCTTACTCAAATATCTAAGCGATGAACAAATCTTTCAATTTACAGATAATACAGGTGTTATAAAAGTCAGATGGACACTGAACAAAACATATTAAATTAATGACTAACAGAATAAACAGAAAAGGAAAACAAAAGGATAGGCGGAGTAATGAAATACAATAATGATGATAGAAAGAAGGACAATTATGGTAAAAAAACAATAGGAGGGAAATAAAAGAAGTAGCCTTATGAAAATAAGCAAAAATAGGCTGGGACTCCTAAATATCATAAGCGTCTTTGAAAAGAAAGCTCTTAAGTTTACTTTTAAATTTATCTCAGATCTTTTCTTCTCTGAGATAAATAGGGAGGGAGTTCCAAGTTTGAGGAGCTGTTTGAAATGTCTTCATGCAAATGCCAGAAGCTTAAGAAACAAGATGGGAAGAGCGTCTCCGAGACCTGATGCAAGGAAGATAACCAATTGGACTCTGTGATACCAGGGTACAAATTATACTGCAGCAATAGGGTGGATTGAATTGGTGAAGGCATGGCATTGTGTGTTAAGGAGGGCCTTGAATCAAATAGACTAAAAATTCTACAGGAACCAAACACACCTTGGCTTCCTTATGGGTAGAAATTCCATGTGTAAAGGGGAAAAAGATAGTGAAAAGAGTATACTACCATCCACCTGACCAGGATTAACAGACAAATACTGAAATGTTATCAGAAATTAGAAGTTTCAAGTTTTATGAGAATTTGATGTACACGCAATATCAAATATTTCAATGCATATTACAAATTAAAAAGGGGACAAACGATAAGACAATTTATTATAAAATAAAATATATACATACAAATTTATTACCGATACAAAAGGAAAGGGGGATGAACTACAATCATTAAACAAAGAGGGGGAGGGATATTTGATGCGAGTTAAACTGCGTTAGGGCTTTAACGCGCAGAATAGCGCGCACTACAATGCCCGACGCGCTAGACGCTAATGCCAGCATTGAGCTGGCGTTAGTTCTAGCCGCGTAGCATGGGGTTAGCGCACGCTAATTTGCTGCTTGCGCTAAAAACGTTAGCGCATCTTAGTAAAAGGAGCCCTAAGTGATGTTAAAGTATAAAATGATTGTATCTTATGTTACACTTATTGAAAGTTTTAAAAATTAATAAAGACTTATAAAAAAAAAAAAAGAGGAGAAACATTTATGGATAACACATCAGGAGGGGGGGGGCGACAAATGAAGATAAAGAAGAAAAGAAGAAAAAGAAAGAAAGTGAAAGAAGAGAGAATACTAACAAATTGGGTAACACAATAATAAATAATGGGTTATTTCAATTACCCCGATATAACTGGATAAATGTAATATCAGGGCATGCTAAGGAAGTAAAATTCTTTGATGAAATCAAGACTGCTTTGTGGAGCAGCTGGCTCAGGAACCGATAAAAAGGCAAAGCAATTCTAGACCTAGTACTTAGCGGAGCGAATGAGTTGATGCAGGAGGTAATGGGGCTGGGGGTACTTGATAACAATGATCATAACGTGATCAGATTTGATATAATCTCTGGAGTACATACACACAGGAAATCCAATACAATAGCATTTAACTTTAAAAACAAGAAAAGGAGACTATGATAACATTAGGAGAATGGTTAGAAAAAAAAATTTAGAAGAGTAGATGCAAAGGTCAAAATTTTACATTAGGTGTACATATTATTCAAAAAGACCAACATAAGAACATAAGAAATGCCTCCACTGGGTCAGACCAGAGGTCCATCGTGCCCAGCAGTCCGCCCACACGGTGGCCCAAAAGGTCTAGGACCTGTGCAGTAGCCCTCTATCTATACCCCTCTATCCCTTTTTCCAGTAGGAAATTGTCCAATCCTTTCTTGAACCCCTGCACCGTACTCTGCCCTATTACACCCTCTGGAAGCGCATTCCAGATGTCCACAACACGCTGGGTAAAGAAAAACTTCCTAGCATTCGTTTTGAATCTGTCCCCTTTCAGCTTTTCCGAATGCCCTCTTGTTCTTTTATGTTCTGAAAGTTTGAAGAATCTGTCCCTCTCTACTCTCTCTATGCCCTTCATGATCTTGTAGGTTTCTATCATGTCCCCTCTAAGTCTCCGCTTTTCCAGGGAGAAGAGCCCCAGTCTCTCTAATCTTTCAGTGTATAAAAGGTCTTCCATGCCTTTAATCATTCGTGTCGCTCTCCTCTGAACCCTCTCAAGTATTGCCATATCCTTCTTAAGATACGGTGACCAGACCAGATATATTTCGTTAATTTAAAAAGAAGGAAGGAAAACCAGTGTGGTTGACAAGAGGTGAAGGAAGATATTAGAGTTAAAAGAAAATCCTTCCGAAAGTGGAAGGGTCTAACCACCATCCACTTTCCTGAACTTCAAACTCGCACCATCCCTTCATCCTAAACAACTCAGGAAGCTTCTCCTGTCTGGTCCCTCCTCTTGTCCCTCCGTCAACTACCGCTGACTTTTCTTTCTTCTCTGAAATCACAGAGGAAGAAGCTGCACGACTTCTGTCTTCAGCCAAGTAAAAGGACCTTTTCAGTGCCCCTCAGACCATATTCCCACCCCTCTACTCGACCCCATCTCACATACTGTTATCCCTCCCATATGCCATATTCTCATTCTATCTGTTTCCACTGCAACTGTCCCTGCTGCCTTCAAACTTGCGGTGGTTAAATTGCTTCTCAGAAAAACCCTCACTGGACCCCACCTGCTGTCCAACTATCACCCTTTCTCCCTTCTTCCGTTCCTATCCAAGCTACTTGAGCGTGCTGTTCTCCGTTGCTGCCTGGACTTCGTTTCAACTCAACAGATTCTCGATCCTCTACAGTCTGGCTTTCGCCTCCAACATTCCCTTACTAAAGGCTGCAGTGACTTGTTCATGGCCAGATCTAACGGCCTTTACTGGATCCTCATCCTTCTTGGTCTGTCTGCTGCCTTTGATACTGTTGATCACAGCTTACTCCTTGATGCACTGTCCTCTCCTGGTTTGCCTCCTACCTCTCTCAATGCACCTTGAATGTATATGTTGGTGGGTCCTCTTCTGATGCTTCCCCACGAGCAGTTGATGTACCCCAGGGTTCTGTCTTAGGACAGCTTCTCTTCTTTCTCTACACCTCTTCCCTCAGTGCCCTGATCTCCTCCCATGGCTTCCAGTATCACCTATATGCTGAAGACACCTAAAGTCCTGTTTGGCTGACATTGCTGCCTGGATGTCCTGCCGTCAGCTGAAACTAAATATGTTCAAGACTGAGCTGCTCCTCTTTCCCCCTAAACCCTCTGCTCCTCTTCCTCCATTCTCCATCTCGGTAAATAAGACTGTCATTGTTCCAGTCTCCTCTGCTCGCAACTTTGGAGTCGTCTTCGACTCCGACCTCTCATTTTCTACGCACATCCAACAAGCTGCTAAGACCTGTCGCTTCTATCTCATCACCAAAATTCACCCCTTCCTCTCTGAGCACACTACATGGACCCTTGTCCAATCTCTCGTAACCTCATGCTTAGATTACTGCAATCTATTTCTAACTAGTCTCCCGCAGTGTTTGCAATCAGTGCAAAACTCTGCTGCATGACTCATCTTCTACAAACCTCGCTATGCTCATGTCACCCCTCTCCTTAAGTCAATTCACTGGCTCCCTATCCGTCATCGCATATAGTTCAAGCTCCTATTGCTGACCTACAAGTGTGTTCATTCTGCTGCCCCTCAATATCTCTTCTCTCTTCTTATACACCTCCCAGAGAATTCCGTTCCTCAGATAAGCCACTGTTAAGCTTTACCCTTCTCCTCCACTGCCAATTCCAGACTTCATTCCTTTCATTTAGCTGCCCCCTATGCCTGAAATATATTACCTGAGTTTGTCTGTCAAGCCCCTTCTCTTGTTTAAATGTAGACTGAAAATCTACCTTTTTGATATATCCTTCAATCCTTAACCCTACTCCTCAACCCTCCAACCCTGCCAGCTGATTAACCATTCCCCTTAACTGTATCCATGACATCCTGTTTGTCTGTCTTGGCTGTTTAGATTGTAAGCTCTTTCGAGCAGGGACTGTTTTCTTCTTCTTTTGTGACTCTATACAGTGCTGCGTGCATCTGGTAGCGCTATAGAAATAATAATAGTAGACTGAAAATAATAGGAAACAGCATAAGAGATAGTAGCTGAAACTAAATATGTTCACTGATAAAGAAGACAAAGAGAGACCTTGAAAATAAGACCGCAATGGAGGCAAACACACAGTAAAAACTTTTTTTAGGTATATTAAAAACAAGAAGTCAGGAAAAGAATCAGTTGGACTGCAAAATGAGCAAGGGGTAAAAGGTGCAATCAGGGAAGACAAGGCCATAGAAGAGATATTAGATTATTTATTCATTCAATTTACTATACTGTTCTCCCAGGGGAGGTCAGAACGGTTTCCATGAATTTATTCAGATACTCAAGCATTTTTTCCCTATCTGTCCTAGCAGGTTCACAATCTATCTAATGTACCTGGGGTAATGGGGGGAATTAAGTGACTTGCCTAGGGTCACAAGGAGCAGCGTGGATTTAAACCCACAACCTCAGGGTGCTAAGGCTATAGATTTAACCACTGCGCCACACTTTCCCCAGTCTTCACCGAGGAAGATGTGGGTGAGATATCGGTGCCAGAAATGGTATTCAGTGCTGATGAATCAAACACTGAAACAAATTTTTGTAACACCAAAAGATGTACTGGGGCAATTTGACAAATAACAGTATAAAATCACCTGGACCTGATGGCATACATCCCAAAGTACTAATAGAATTGGAAAATGAATTTGCAGAGCTATTGTTAGTAATTTATCTTTAAAATCCAGCATGGTACTGGAAGTCTAGAGAGTGGCCGTCTTAAGGCCAATTTTTAAAAAGGGGCTCCAGAGGTGATCTAGGAAATTATAGACCGGTGAGTCTGATGTCAGTGCCAAGCTAAATGGTAGAGACTATTATAGAGCATATACATAAACATGGATTAATGAGACAAAGCCAACATGGATTTAGTCAAGGGAAATCTTGAAGGGTTCAATACACATGTGGATAAATATGAGCTGATCAGTATTCAGATTTTCAAAAGGCATTTGATAAAAAATACCTCATGAAAGACTTCTGAGGAAATTAGAAAGTCATGGAATTGGAGATAATGTCCTGTTGTGGATTAAGAACTGATTAAAGGGGGGTCACGTGATGCAGCCTGTCTGAGCAGTCGCACGACAGGAGAGCTCCTGCCTCACTCACACTAAATCCGCTATAAAGTCGGCCCTTTTGCGCCCCTACTACAGCTACGAGTCAGCGGGACGAGATATAAATATCAGCTCTCACGAACGCTGTCTGCAGCGAACGCGGCGGCACGGGGTATGCCCGTTAAATCGGCTAAAGGTACCCGGGATAAGCCCTCTCTTACCCCCTCCAAGATGGCGGCGGAGCAGGCCACATTCACGATTCCCGCCGGTGACTGGATCACTGATATTACGCGCTCGGTCACGGCGGCGCTGGCGGACAGACTCAATAAAATCCAGTCGGCTGTGGATGAGATGCATGAGAAGTTCGATTCCCACAGCCGACGCTTGACGGAGGTAGAACAGCGGGTGTCCGATCAGGAGGACACGTGCGCGACGCTGACGGCCCAGGTGGCAGACCTGAAGAAAACGTCCCGGGAGTTGTCGGAGGCCCTGGAAGAGCAGGAGAATAGAAGCCGCCGAAACAATCTGAGGCTGGTCGGGCTCCCGGAGACGGTGGGTGAGCAAGAGCTGTACGCCATATTTAGCACGTGGCTTCCCGAAACCTTGAACCTGACCGGGAACGCGGAGGCCTTTACCTGTGAACGGGCGCACCGCATTGGAAGCCGGCCCCTGGAGGGGGGGAGGGCGAGGACTGCCATAGCCCGCTATACTAACTGGAGGGAAAAGGAGCTCCTTCTCCGGGCCTACAGAAAGGCGGGGGCCTTGGAGTATAAGGGCTCACGAGTGCTCATGTTCAACGACTACTCTGTGCGGGTGGCAGCCCAACGCAAGCTCATGGCACCTTCTTGCACAGACCTCCACAACAGAGGAGTTAAATTCGCACTGGTCTATCCAGCGAAACTCAGGGTCTGGCATGAGGGCCGGACCCTCACCCTTAACAACGGCGATGAGGCCAAGGCGTTCCTGGCGACTTTACCCGCCTAAGGTCATCTCGAGCCTGATGCAGTTGATCCAAGATCCCTCAGCATATAAAATCTGCTTTTCAGAGAAGCTGCGCTGGAGTCCCTAAGAGCCCGGCTTGCAGAGAGGACACATACCTGACCAATTTCAGCGGGCACCGTGAGGACGCAGGACTCCAAGCGTCGCTGCGGAAGTGGGGACCTTTCTTTCTTTCACCTAGGAACTGGCACCCGAGCCCAGGTTGGGGGAGCCGACTGGGAGATCCGCGCAGGGCTGTAAGAGGCCTCGGTGCCTATGTCCCCATATGGACTCCTGCACACTTTTCGGCCACACTCCATCTTGAGGGATTCTATCTGACCCATTCAGAGCTGGGCATCCTGACTAGACCGGGGCCTCTTGGAGCGGCCCGCGGATGCTGTGGAGGGTTCACTTATGGACTTGTTGGTATTATCTTTTCTTTGTCCCATGATAATGTTTTACTTATGTACCAGGACTGTATGATAGGGGAATTATTGGTGGGTGGGGGGGAGGGCTCCGGGCAGGTTGGGGGATAAAGTTATGGGTATGTATGCTGGTGGGGAGGGATCAGCACGGGGGGCTAGGGTGGGGGGTGGAGGGCTGCTGGAGGAATGTGAGGAGGGGTGTGAATGGGAGTGTGTGGTTGTGTCCGGGATGTGTGTACGGGGGGGATGTATGGGGGTATGGGGGATGGGACTAGGGGGCACAACGATACCGAGGGCAGCGAAGCTTAGCTGGGAGGCTTCGTCTGGGCCCATCTGCTCCTTCTGCACAGGACCAATTCCTATCTGGCTGGTGGAGAATGGATGAACTCTCTCACTCTTGGAGGGATGTTTCTCTCAAGGTCACTGTGCAGCATAAAGCTATTCTCTCATTGTTATGGCTGATCTAAGGATTGTTACCTTTAATGTTGATGGCATCAGGCCCCCAGTAAAGAGATCTCGTATTCTTACTGGCCTGCGTAAATTGAACGCGGATGTGGCTTTCCTGCAAGAGACACACCTCACTCAGATTGAACATTCTAAATTGCGGAGAAATTGGGTCGGGGATGTTTACTCCTCCACCTCTGGGGGACGACGCCGAGGGGTGGCAATTTTGTTCCATAAGAGGTTGCCCTTTGTTTTGCATAAACAACTGACTGATCGGGAGGGGAGATATGTACTAGTGCTGGGGGAACTCTGGGGTTTAAAACTGTTACTCTGCAATTTGTATGCCCCCAATTCTTACTGTCATAAATTCTTCTCCACAGTTCTATCTCTAATAGCGGCTTATCCGGAATACCAGGTGGTCCTGGGGGGGGATATGAATATCACTGCAGACCCGGGGGTGGACTGCAAACCTCCCAGGGGTAGCTTGAGGGACCATGACAACAAAGGGGTGGGCTTCCTAACACAGCATTTAGGCCTGGTGGACGTCTGGCGGGCATTGCACCCATATGATTCGGATTTTACTTTTTATTCACATGTCCATAAAGTGTACGCCCGCCTGGATTATATTTTACTAGATCAAAGGTTATTCTCTAGGGCTGCTAAGTCGGAGATAGTGGATTCCACGATTTCGGACCATGCTACTGTGGATCTTACCTTGACCCTTGCGGCTGGCAGTAAGGTCTCCTCTTGGAAAATGGCACTGCACCTGTACCAAGATCAGGAATTCCGGACGTTTCTTAGGGCACGTTGGGCAGACTACCAGGCCACTAATGACACCCCTGACGTTGGACCGATATCCTACTGGTATGCGTCCAAGGCAGTTCTGAGGGGGCACGTGATCGCATATACTGCGGCTAAACGCAAGGCCCGGGGAGCAGAGCTCTTGTCCCTCACGAGGCAATTGCACGGTTTTCGCAGGGCCCATATTTCCTCCCTCTCGGACACGGAGAGACAGGAATACAAGACAATACGAGATCGCATTGAGACCTTACTCCGCCAACGAGCGGAGCAGACCCTTGCGTTTCAACGGTATAACATGCACAGATGGGGGGGCAAGACAGGGAAACTTTTGGCAAACCTAGTGAGACCGTATAAGAAACGTCAACTTATTACAGCAATCCGCGACGCTGGGGGCACTCGGCACGAAGGGGAGAGTCAAATTGCTGAACAATTTGTTAGGTATTATGAGACCCTATATGGTAAGCGCCCGCTGGATGAGACTGCTCTTAGGGACTTTTTCAGGGATTTGTCACTGCCGAGCCTGGAGGAGGATCAGGCCGCATCCTTGAGCCTACCTATAACCGAGGCTGAACTCCGTGTCACCATTCGGTCTCTTAAACTGGCCAAGGCGCCGGGCCCGGATGGGTTCGGTCCCGAATACTATCGCATCCTCGAGGATTTGGTGGCACAGCCCCTGAGCGCAATGTATAATGAGGTGGCGAAGACGGGGGGTTCCTTTCTGGATAACATGGCGCACATAGTCCTGCTCCCTAAACCGGGTAAGGACCCAGATTTGGTGGGGTCGTTCCGCCCGATTTCCCTCCTGGATCAGGATATCAAGCTCTTGGCGGCGACTCTGGCGAGGCGTTTAAATGGTATTCTCCCCGATCTTATTCACCCAGACCAGGTTGGGTTTGTGCCGGGCCGCTATGCCTCTATGAATCTGCTGAAGGTGTTGGGGGCGATCCATGATAGGGTAGGAAGCGGAGGCCAGGAGGCGGTGGCGGGCCTGGACATGGAGAAAGCATTCGATAGCATTTCTTGGGATTATCTTTTCTGGGTCCTGCGCCGGGGTGGATTTCAGGGCGACTTTCTGGCCTGGGTATCAGCTTTATACCAGAACCCCAGGGCGCGCTTAATGATAAATGGGGGCTTAACTGAGGACTTCGGATTACAGAGAGGTACGAGACAGGGGTGCCCTCTTTCCCCGCTCCTCTTTCTTTTGGCTATCGAACCCCTCGCAGCGAAAATTCGGCAGGATGAGACCATTCAGGGAATTATGGTACGGGGCCAGGAATGTAAAATCAGCTTGTTTGCTGATGACATCTTACTTTATGTGGACCAGGTCTCCTTGCATTTGCCCAGAGCTCTGGAGGTGATCCGCGCTTTTGGCACACTGTCGGGCTTACAAGTTAATTGTAGTAAATCGGAATTACTGTTGCTGGCCGGGGGTCGGGGGGAGCCCTGGCATGCGGTGTTACCCATTGCACCCACGACTAAACCGATGAGATATCTTGGAATATACCTTAGCACTGATCTACCTACACTTTACAACGCTAATATCCGTCGACCACTTGAGGCTATTGCAAAACTGTGCCAGGCTTGGCAGGAACTACCGCTGGGGGTACTGGGTCGGGTGGCCTTGGTAAAAATGGTTCTGGTACCAAAAATCTTGTATCCTTTACAGACCATGCCGCTTTGGCTCACCAGAAGGGACGAACTTGTTTTCAAATCCACTATCTCCCGTTTCATATGGAGGTCCCGCACTCCTCGAATAGCAATGTCCAAACTCATCTTGGATAAATCTCTAGGGGGACTCAATGTCCCGGATATCCGGCTTTATAACGTTGCTTCTCTTCTCCGATGGATCCACGAGGGCTACACAGAGTGCCCACGCTATTCCCCCAAGGGATGGATGGCGGGCTGGAGTGCCCCTTTCCAATTTCTGAATCTAATACATCGACAAGAAGATCCTGGGAGGCGATACACCACTTGTTTTCGTTATCTGCGCCCGCTAAGGCTGGCGTGGCGTTGGTGGAGGCGTAGACAGCAACTGCCCTCGGACATATCTCCTTTCATGCGTATAGAGGGTAACCCCAGGTTTCCACCGGGCAGGGGTAGATCTGTATTTCAGCAATGGGCGGCCCAGGGATGTCTGATGATGGAAAACCTACTTGATTTGTCTCCTACTGGGTTCCCATCCTTTCAGCAAATACGGGACGAGTGGGGCCTCCCTTCATGCTATTTGTTCTCTTATTTTCAAGTACGTCACTACTGGGAGACGGAACGTAGAGGAAATGCTGGGGCCTGGGACAAGGGGCCTCTGGATATCCTTTTCTCGGCCACCCAGCCTGCAATGAACTCCCTTGCGCACTGGTACCGCATTCTTAAGTCCTCTCTCGCTATATCGGTAATTACCCCAGTGCGCACTTCCTGGGAGCGGGATTTGGGGCAGGATATTTCTGAATCGCATTTCGCGGCCTGCTTTGCTACATTATACTCCTACACTAAATCTGCAGATTTCCAAGAACTCCAGTATAAGATCCTTCACCGGGCTTATTTCACGGCGCAGAGGGGGGCACGCATGGGACTCTGGGAGAGTGGTTTCTGTATTAAGTGCAAGAGCAGCGCAGGTACCTATATTCACTCCTTTTTGGAGTGTCCTAGGCTGAGTGTGTGGCGGGAGGCTCTCCCCTTATTGGAACAAGCAGTGCAACGTACTGTAGAATGGGACTATGGGTTCATACTCCTGGGTCTGCAGACCTCCCTCCAGGATCAGGGTTTCACCACACCCCAATGCAGATTCTTTTATAACGCTATTCTAGTAGTGAAGAAATTGATCTTGACTTATTGGATGTCTGAGGAGGCCCCTCCGATACAACACTGGAGGAGTAGACTCCGGGAGGTGGCTCAGTTTGAAATTCGATCCTATGCTAGAACACCGAGCGTGCTTAAGCAGCACTATGTTGGCTTATGGGAGAGACTGCGGGACCTGGTGCCGTCGTGTGCACGGGAGGGGGAGCAGGGGTCTTCTTAGATCAGAATCTCTTCTGTGCATCCTTGACTAGTCCACTGCTGCGCATTCTACCTGTTTTTCTTTTTTTACATTTTCTTTCCTAGAACACCCTGGTGCCTCAGGGATGGGGGGGGGGGGAGGGAGGGAGATGCTCAGGGATTTGAGTGAATGGTATGTATGGGACGGATGTTGTAGTGTGCGATTGGTATTCTGAGTTCTGTGTGGGGTCTGGGGGTTTTCAATAGGGTACAAAAGAAAAAAAAAAAGGTGGGAGAACACTGTTCCAGATGGGCAGCTTTACCTTGCAGCCGTACTTAACTGCGTCTGCCCCCGTTGCTCTCATTGTTTTTATTTTTATTCTAATTCTGTATATTATACATGTATGGGGGACACTGTGGGGTAGCATTGTTTGTTTATTGTTCCTGCTTTTCATATGTAATGGCCTGTTTTTTGCCCTTTTGATGATTACTGTTGTGCCCAGTTGGGCGGTGTATTTTTCACTGTTAATAAACATACGTTTTAAAAAAAAAAAAAGAACTGATTAAAGATGGAAAACAGAGAGTAAGGTTACATAATCAATATTCTCAATGGAGAAGGGTAAACAGTGAGGTTCCCCAGGGTTTATGCTAGGAATGTTGCTCTTTAACATATTTACATTTAGATTTGACTAGTGAGATAATTAAATTTGCTAAATGACACAAAGTTGTTAAATTGCAAAAGGACTTTGCAAGACTAGGAGACTGAGCATCAAAATGGCAGGTGACATTTAATGTGAGCAAGTGCAGTGATGCATATGAGAAAGAGGAATGCAAAATGTTGCATGTGGGAAAGAGGTACCCAAACTATAGCTATATGATACAGAATATAACTATGTGATTCAGAATTCTATGTTAGGAGTCACCACCACAAAAAAGGATCTAGGTGTCATCGTTGAGGATATATTGAAACTCTCAGCTCAGTTAGTGGTGGCGACTAAGAAAGCAAATGGAATGTTAGGAATTATCAGGAAAAGAATGGAAAGAAAAGATGAGAATGTTATAATGACTTGTATCACTCCATGGAGCAGCCACACCTTGAATACTGTGTGCAATTTTGGTTGCTGCATCTTATAAAAGATATAGTAGAATTAGAAAAGGTACACAGAAGGGCGATGATAAAAGGGATGGAATGACTTCCCTATGGATGGAAGGCTAAAGCTAGGGCTTGTCAGCCTGAGGAAGAGACAGCTCTGGGTAAATGTGACAGAGGTCTATAAAATACTGAGTAGAGTCAAATGGGTAGATGTGAATCGCTTGATTACACTTTCCAAAAATACTAGGACTAAGGGGCATGCAATGAAGCTACTAAGTAGCAGATTTTAAACAAAACTAGAGAAAATATCTCTTCACTCAACATGTAATTAAACTGGAATTCATTGCCGGAGAATATGGTGAAATGCAGTTAGCTTTGAAGGGTTTTTAAAAAAGGTTTGGATCATTTCCTAAAACAAAAGCCCATAAGCCGTTATTAATATGGACTTGGGAAAATCCTCTGCTTATTTCTAGGAAAAATAGCATAAAATCTGTTTTACTACTTGGGATCTTTCCAGGTACTTGTGACCTGGGTTGGCCACTGTTGGAAACAGGTTACTGGGTTTGACGAATACAGGGACAGACCAAAGGTCCATCTAGCCAAGGGATGTCAAAGTCCCTACTCGAGGGCTGCAATCCAGTTGGGTTTTCAGGATTTCCACAATTAATATGCATGAGATCTATTTGCATGCACTGCTTTCATTGTATGCTAATAGATCTCATGCATATTCATTGGGGGAATCCTGAAAACTCGACTGGATTGTGGCCCTCAAGGAGGGACTTTGACACCCCTGATCTAGCCCAATTTCCTGTTTCCAACAGTGGCCAACCCAGGTCACAAGTACCTGGCAGAAACTCTGCTTTCATTGCATTCTCCAGCAATGAATTCCAGAGTTTAATGACACGTTGAGTAAAGAAAATGTTTATCCTGTTTGTTTTAAATCTATTACTTAGTACAGGGGTAGGCAATTCCGGTCCTCGAGAGCCGGAGTCAGGTCAGGTTTTCAGGATATCCACAATAAATATGCACGAGATAGATTTGCATCTCAAGGAAGCAGTGCATGCAAATCCATCTCATACATATTCATTGTGGATATCCTGAAAACCTGATCTGGCTCTGGCTCTGGCTCTCGAGGACCAGAATTGCCTATCCCTGACTTAGTAGCTCACACCTACCTACCCTTCCACTGCACTCAGTATTTTATAGTGTTCTATCATATCTTTCCTGAGCAGTCTCTTCTTCTAGCTGAAAAGCCCTAGGTCAAGGGTGTCAAAGTCCCTCCTCGAGGGCCGCAATCCAGTCAGGTTTTCAGGATTTCCTCAATGCATATACATTGAAAGCAGTGCATGCAAATAGATCTTGTGCATATTCACAGGAAAATCCTGAAAACCCGATTGGATTGTGGCCCTTGAGGAGGGACTTTGACACCCCTGTCCTAGGTGCTTTAGCCTTTCCTCAAAGGGAAATTGTCTTATCCCCTTTATCATTTTCTAATTCCACCATATCTTTTTTTAGATGCAGTGACCAGAATTGCACACAGTATTTGAGGTGCAACCGCACCATGATGTGATACAAAGACATTATAACATTCTATTAGCTTTCTTAGCCACAACTGCACACTGAGCTTTTCCTGCTCGTTCCACTCGGTAATGGTGTCACAGAAGAAAATAATTATACAAAATTCATTCTGCAGGCAAACTTCATTCTGTTGCAGTGGTGTCTAGCACTTCCACAGTATGAAAGCAGACAATTCACAGTTCTTCTGCTTCAAATTCTGGGTATTTTTTTACAGAGCACAAGCCTACTATTCTGGGCAATGTCTTGTGTTTGCCTTAGGATTTCACCTTCACCTAGACCAGGGGTATCAAAGTCCCTCCTTGAGGGCCGCAATCCAGTCGGGTTTTCAGGATTCCCCCAATGAATATGCATGGAATCTATTAGCATACAATGAAAGCACTGCATGCAAATAGATCTCATGCATATTCATTGGGGAAATCCTGAAAACCAGACTGGATTGCGGCCCTCGAGGAGGGACTTTGACACCTGTGACCTAGACTTAAGGTTACCATATGGCTCTAGAAAAAGGAGGACAGATTGAGATATCCAGGTTTTACTTTCATTGCTTTCAATGGAAGTAAAACCAGGTGTTTCTATCTGTCCTCCTTATTTCCATTGCTTTCAATGGAAATAAAACCCAGATCTCTCAATCCGTCTTCCTTTTCCTGGAGCTATATGGTAACCTTGCCTAGGCTCCTGCAAAGGCCTAACAGTACCAGGCTTGATGCTGGTTACTCCAGAGTTTACTCTTCAGAATGGTTCTAAGGCGTGGTCTTCTACTTCCTAGATCAATTTTCAGAAAAAAACTAGACAAAGTAACAAAAACTGTTTAAATATTCCAAGAAAAACCTACTTTCCAAATAGCAAAGCACAGTTCTCCAACATGGACTGAAGCAAAGCTCAGTCTATTTGCCACCCTCCCTCTTCTAAGCACCCCAATTTAATTTTTAGGACTTCACTTAGCATTTCAAAAACCCAAACACTGCTATAGTCCCTCACCAGCAGTCCTTATTCTTTATAAATTCATATTCCAAACACACACTTTGACCTTCAGCTTCCATGAGTTCAAGTTTTGGTTTTCTTTCACCCTCTGCTGCAAACTTACCTATCTCCATCTCCTTTACATGTGCACCTGTGTCAGACTCAGAACTGGTCAAATTTCATTCCCCTTCACTTCCTGGCCTAGGCCTCTGGAGTTGCCAAGAATTATGGGTGTTGGAGTCTTCCTAAGTTCCAGACTGCACTTTTGCTTCCACATCTGATTCATTTTATTTCCCAAACCTTGGCTCTGAGAGGCTTCCTCCTTTGACAGCATACACCACCACTTTCATACTACATTTGTGATACAAAGAAGTCATAAGCTCAAAAAATGATTTCTTATGTTAGAGAATAAAATGTCTAAAGTGAGTGTGTCGATATTGAGAGGAAAAAAGTCTCAGAAACCTGCTCAGAGCTTGAAAATTCAAGAAATAATCCAAGACTTTTATGGTTCCAGATTTCGATCATAGACTCTGGAAAACCTTTTCTGTGTGCAAATGTGTGTCATCAATTAAAATAAAGCACTAAATGGTGTCAAAAAAAATCTGTTTTTTTCTTTTAACAATTTTTTTGTGTAAACTAATTGTGGATGATATTAAAACTGACACTAACTAAAAGTGTGGGAAAACTACTGTCACACACCCCCAAAAAGCAGATATAAGAACTTTAACTACTGCTAACAGTGAGATGTCATAAGGTCTTGCTATTCAAAGACTCAAAAATCACTGTAAATCAATAATGTTATAAATTGATGCCATCCAGCTGGAAGAGATAAGTGCTTTTTTGGATGTGGATGACATCAATTAATAACATTATTGATTTACAGTGATTTTTGAGTCTTTGAATAACAAGACCTTATGACAACTCACTGTTAGCAGTAGTTGAAAGTTCTTATATCTGCTTTTTCGGGGGGGTGACAGTAGTTTTTCCACACTTTTAGTTAGTGTCAGTTTTAATATCATCCACAATTAGTTTACACAAAAAAATAGTTAAAAGAAAAAACAAAAAGAGATTTTTTAACACCATTTAATGCTTTATTTTAATTGATAGTACTGATCAAAAATCCCCAGATAAAAATCAAGAGAAGTGGGTAGCACTGTAATGTACTAGAAATTATCAAACCATGAAAATGTAATAATAATAATATTTTATATATGTAACCTCAGTGCAATAGTTAAAGCTAACAGGGCACTGGCGAACCAGTGCTCCAGGCTTAACCTGTTGTAGCCAGGCTATATTTCAAGCCCCGCTGTGCACCATCACAGGCCTACATAAATCCACAAATCATAATTATAATGTGATAGAAAATCAGTGAAGTTGTCACAAAGTGCAAGTAAAACTGCAGTGCTATCAACTTATCTAGACTAAGGCTCAAAAACCAGCAAATAACTCGGAACTTATCTTCAGTTAATGCCTGAAGAATTTTATCCAGAGTTGTTCAAAATGTCCCCTTAATTTCCAAACGAGGCATAATATACAGCCAAGTTCTCAGCTCAACCGGCCCAGTTTCAGGTTCTGTACCCTTCGTCAGGAGCTATATGGAGGATAACTTTTAAAAGCTGTTACAGGACTAGCCAAGAATCAAGTAGACACCACCAGTGAGACAGAAGGGTAGAGACGCAATTCAATTTAAATCAGAAGAAATATACGTCATTGTTGAAAAACTTTATTGACAACTTTGCACACACAAAACCACACGGTCATAGCAGGGCACTCCACTCAATGTTGTCATTCAACCCCCCAGGACTTACAGTATCCAGCTCAAGGATCCAGTATTGTTCCCGTAAAAGTAAATAAGCTCTTTTGTCACCAACCAGCGCCTCAGGTATCTGTTCAAGCACAAGCCACCGAAAATCTTGAAACACATGGACCTTCTCCATACAATGGGCAACCATTGGGGCAGTAATTACTTCACTCTGCAGCCTGCTTTTGTACTCGATCAGTCTGGTCCGCACTTGGCGCTTAGTGCATCCAAAATACAAAAACAGGCACGGACACACGATCGCATATACCACTTCCATAGATCTACATATAGTACAGCCTCTAAGTTTATAGATCTTGCCTTTACCGGGGTGCTTGAATGTGTCACCACTAAGGGATAACTCACACACAGAACATGCATCACAAGCCCTGTGTCCCCGTTGCACATTCTCTCTCTCTGCACATTATCCTGGGTCTTAACAGAAGTGAGATGATTAGCTAAGTTCTTAGGTCTAGAGTAGGCCACATAAGGGCCCTTGTTGAAAACTGCATGCATAGACAAAACGTGCCAATGTTTTCGAATAATATTAGCAACATGGGAGGCTTTATCAGAATAGATAAGAACACAAACGTGTTTTTCCAAAGGAGACCGGAGTTGTGGTTGCAATAACAAATCAGGATTAGCATATAAAGCCCTGCGATAAGCTTGCTGTATAACGAATCTTCCGAAATCCCCAAAACTTCATGAAGGTACCTCTTAAACATTTCCCTAGGTGTTACCAACGTTAACCTAAGGAAATTGATCAGTCTTAAGTTGTATCTGGAGTTATTTTCCATCTTTCTCCTAAGGCTAATATTGTATTTCATTAAACTTTCCTGTAATTGTCTAGAAGTTTTATTTCCTATTCAAGTTTCTGAACAGAGGAATTAGAGGCAGTCATAAAACGTCACTTCTTTAAGATTGTATATTATGGTGAATTTTAAGTTCTTATCAATGTTATTCAACCATGTAAGGAAATTCATCAGTTCCAATTGAATGCCTGACCAGATACAAATATGTTGTCCATAAAATGAACCTAGGTGTTTATCTTCTTGAACCAGTCAGATTTATACAAAAAGGATTCCTCAAAGTCTGTGACGTATAAATTTGCCACACTGGGAGCCATGGCTGTACCCATGACCACCCCATGAGTTTGCAAATAAAATGTCCCATTACATTGGAAGTAGTTCTTTTTCAAAACCAAAGTAGCCAAATCTTTAAGGAAAGACACATGAATACGATGAGAGGACTGAGATCTTTCCAGCGCTTTGATGATAATATTAATAGCAGCTTCCTGGGGAATATTGGAATACAATGCTTCCAAATCAAACGTTACCAAAATGTATGTTTATGAAGTTTGCAGATGTTTCTCAATATCCCCATGAAATGTGTCGTATCCTTAACATAGGATTATTTTCAAAACCCGGCAGTTTGTCTGGGTTTTGGAAAGCCTGAGCTCGGGGCCACATCTGGGGGGGGGGGTGTCTGAGGATGTGATATGATGATGTCGTAAGAATGCACGTAACATCATCACATTGCATCAGCGGAGGCTCAGGGAAGATGACAAAGGTTTGTGTGGAAGTGTGACTGGGGGCGGAATGGGGTGAGGGCAGGGCCATGTATCTTCTTTTTTCAATTTAAAAATCTGATAACCCTAAGCTAAGCAAATATTCAGCACTGGCTGGTTAAGTTAATAGTGAGAAAAGATAGAACTGCAATTTATGCAGTCCAAGTTGCCCACTCAGCTTAGCCAGCCAGCCCTGAATATTTGTGACATAGCCGGTTAGTGGCTAACGGTGAATATTCAGCAGAAACAACTGGCTACCCCTTGCTGAATATTAGCAGTTGTCAGGGCAGTGTGTTACTGCTAAAACCCTACCGCACAAATTGATATAGCTGCGGGGCATTTATGCGGCATCTCCCCGGTAGTATGCCCATCAAAGCTGCGCAGCAAGGAAAAGATAGAGCAGCGAACATGCTGAAGAAAATGGTGGTGACACAAACTACAGCAGTCTTGCCAGGGATGCTAAATACTCTGAAGATCCTACACATCTCACTTTGCCACTTATCTCAGCTGCTTGACGACAAATTGGCTAAGTTACATACCTCTATGGACGATATTAAGGACAGCTTAGCGGGCTATGCAGTGCGCTTGCAGGAAGCGGAAACCCACATTTCTGACCAGGCAGATCGGCTATCTACAGTGGAAGGAAAGATCGCGGTTATGAAGGATGCAGTCAAAACTCTGCTGGATCGTGTTGAGGACCAAGAAAATCGCAGCTGGCGAAAAATACCTCCAGATCATAGGTTTGCCAGAAGTTGTTAAGGACTCTGAGCTCTTGGATTTGATGGAGCATTGGTTGCTGTAGGCACTAGGCCTCCCTCAAAGTGAGAAACCTGTGCATGTTGGGAGGATGCACCGTGTAGGCCTTAGACGGGAGGAAGGCTGAAGACCGCACCCGGTAATAGCGCATTTTCTCAACTATGCTGTGAAGGCAAGACTTCTGGATTTGTACAAAAAACAGCGATCTTTGAACTATAAAGGAGACAAAATCTTGCTTTTTCAAGACTTCTCTATGTGGGTGGTTGAGCAGCGCAAGGTTCTAGCACTATTTTGCTCGCAGCTGTTTACGAGGGGCATCAAGTTTGCTTTTCAATATCCAGCTAAAGTGCGTATAATGCACGAAAACCATACTTTTACCTTGACCAAGCCAGAAGAACTACGTGCCTTTTTGGAAAAGCTGTCTCTTTCTGCTGAACACCCAGCTGCAACTTTTACCAGCAGTTTATTATGCAGCCCTATTGGACTGGGTTTTGGTGTTTTCTAGATTTTTCTGGACTGAGATTTACTACAATGTTGTTGAAGCGTTCATAGAACCCGCTTGGGGCAGTGTGACATGATCTATTTTTGTTTGAATTAGGCCATTTCTCTGCACTGCCAGTGGAGGACTATTATGATATGTTACTAACTGCTGTTTCTGTTTTGTTGTTTCTCATTCTGGTTTTGCAGATATTCCAATGCTATACACTTGTATTTTGTGAGCATGGTATGATTGATGGTGGTGGTGGGGAGCAGAGTAGTATTCTGGCTGGCTGTGGGGTATATGGATGGTGGGGAGTGTTTGGGTGCTGAGTGGCTTGCTGGCTGTCTGTGTTGGGCCTAAAGGTGCATGGAGTTGCTGGAATGAATGTGTGGGAGGCTAGGGACTGGATAATGGGGATTGAAGAAAGGGGGAAGGTTCTTGGGCTCTTTGCGATCTGGTTGTTGTCATTGTTTGTTTTGGCTTCTATCGTGGTGTGATAGGTATGGGGCTCAGGAGCAGTTCACCTGGGAGACTGCTACTGGGTTGTTGGGTGAGCGGGGAATGTATACTCATTTATTTTTTCCACCTGAGTATGGATAGTTTAAAGATTGCAACTTTGAATGTGGACAGCATGCACTTCCCTGTAAAACAAACTAAAATTTTAAATTATTGTAAAAAGCTTCATGTACAGATGTTGCTGTTACATGAAATGCATCTCACTAACTCTGAGCATACTAAGTTGCGCAGAGATTGGGTGGAGGAACTTGCTTTTGCCTCTATTAACAGCAGGTACCGGGGGTGGCAATTCTTATCCATAAACTTGTGAAAGATCCAGAGGGAAGATATGTGCTATGGAAGAGTGAATGTGAGAGAGTCGGGGATTCTCCCTCATGAGTGATATTGATGTCAGTGGACAGTAGAGGGCATTGGCCAATTAGTGGGTAAACTACAGGGTCCAGAATGCATTGAGCTTTGTAGCTCAGAGCTCAACCCTCTTTCATCAGATGGCACTGAACTGCATGTACAGGCTACCCTGCTGAGTCTTGGGGTGGAACCCAGGCATAAAGAGCTTCATATGCCTAGAGGGTATATGTGGGAAGGGGAGAGCCACCACAAAGAGACTTCCCTGAGCAGAGAATGCTCAGAAGCTGTGGGTTAAAGAGAACCCTGGGGGAAGCTGAGAAGAGTGAAAAGAATTGCTGCTTGGAAGAGCTGGTATGGTGAGTGGGGTGAGTGCTTGGCTGTATGAGAAGCCTGCTGAATGTATTGGAAGCTTGGACAGTAAAGGTGCTGGCTAAGGTAAGCCAATTATTATTTGGTTGAGGATCTGTGCTAAAGAGCCTAACACTGCTGAGAAAGGAACAGCTAATGTCTGGTGTGACTGAGGTAAGCCACGCAGGTTTTGAAATTGCTGAGAGCTGATTAACTGACTAAACACTGAATGGGAATTGATACTGTCTATAGAACCTAAGACACTAAACTTAAAGTATAGAGTTTTGGTTTCTCTAAGCTTGTGAAGGTACAGACTCGGGTCCTGTACACCAATAAAAGTGTTCATTATACCTTTAAGAGTGTCTAGAAGAGTATATGTGTGTGAATACGGAGCACTGCAGGTCCTGGCAATGTGATAGGAAAATTACTGCTCGGCCTGTCACAGTGAACTTATGGGGAATTATTATGCTTTTTGTTCTAGCTATGCATCTAATGCTTACTCTCACAAATTTTTTTCTCATCTGCTATCTATATTGGCTCCTCTGCAAGGTTATCAACTCTTGCTTGGAGGGGACTTTAATATCACGTCAGATCCCCTTATTAATTGTAAGCCCTCTAAACCTCAGCCCAAGGGTACATGGGTAAGGGAGTAAATTTTCTGATGAATGATATGGGTCTTCTGGACATCTGGTGCACGCTGATGAATATGATGACTATACGTTCTGTTCTTCTGTACATAAAGTTTATGTTCATCTGGATTATATCCTAATTCCACCTTCTCTATTAGCACAGTCCAGAGGAGTGAGTATAGAGGATGGGGTGGTCTCTGATCATCATTTAGTTTGGCTGGAATTAGGTGCAGACTGATTCTTAGAGAATGAATCCCACTCTATATGTAGATTTTGATTTTAAAACCTATTTACAGAAGGAATGGGAGCATTACTTGCAGGACAATGACTCTCAAGAGGTGTCTCCTGTCCTATACTGGGGGCTGGTGAAGCTGTGATGCAGGGGAAAATACTGGAAAATACTGCTAGAAAAACTAAGGAATATGAGCGGGAGTTGTTCTCCGTATTTCAATCTTTACGCGCGCTTAGGGCGCTTATAATTAAGACCTCCGTTGATACTACTAGGCAAAAATTCCTTGCCCTTTGGACGCATATTAATGAGGTCCTGAATGCCAGGGGTGGATTTTGGCTCCATGAGCTAGGATATGCTGTCTCTCGTCACTGACGCATCGATGTCTGATACCGCTGTTATTGTCTTAGGCAGGGAAGAGGGTGTGTGGCAGTCTTAGGCTCTCTTCCTTAGCTTCTTCAGGTCATCGGTTGGATATACTAAGCATGTGGTCAGCTGGAGGCTGGTAGGTTTCTAGGCAGTATTTCTAAAATAGTTTGAGTCACGTCTGGATCCTAGTAGTCCCTATAGGGGATATAGCTTCCTAGGTGTTATGCTTTCTTGCTTGGTGACAGGGGGCTGTGGAGTGTTCAGTTGCCCTACTCTTCTATGGTCCACTTTGGTCCACCTGTCTTTTGACAATTCGCTGGGTGTAATGGTGAATAGTTAGAGGGCTCTGTGCTTGTTTCTCATTGGCACAGGTAGTGTTTTTGTTTGGTGTTGGCTAGCAGGATGTGCAGTCAGGTTAGTCGGGCAGTTTTCCCGCTTGGGTGTTGTGCCTTAAGTTCTGTCCTGGGTTAAGTGACAGCTTCCCTTGGATTAGGGTGGTTGGGGTATGACCAGTCTTGTTGTTCCTGTGCTTGCTATGTTTCTTTCGGGAACTTTGTTTCTGAGTCTCAGGTGCAGATATTGACATGGTGCCTCATTTATCCATTTTTGGGTATGAAGGGGCTTCTCTTGAGGTTTCCTGCAATGCCTACGGTGTAGGCAGGCACAGAGCTGTTTTGAAGGGAAGCCATATAAGATATAGTTTGACAATTGACTATTGGATAGAATAGATAGGGCAGACTCATGATCCCTAGGGACGTTTAGTAGGGGACGCCACGGTTTTGCATGGAGCACAGACCTGTTGAGGAGGGTATTTAGTTTGGAACTCCTATTGGAGCTCCTGTTCTTGTCATGCTAGCCCTCTCCAGATCGTTGCCTTTCTTTCCCAGGTTTTCTGGTGGCCATTCCCTGGTTTTATTTTTTTACATCGCTTTGGATAGGTTGCTTTTCTTTGCAGTATTCACAGCATAAACGATTTAAGTAGACTATTTATACCCTCTCATTTTGTTTAGGGTCTGTACGTGTCTACCTGGAGCTGAATTTGTTTCTATCCAATAGTTTCAAGTATTCACCTTGCACTTGGAGGTTCCGATTGGTTCCACCAGCTTTATTATTTTCTGGAGTTTAGCTCATCAGAGGGGAGGCTGGAGTTGACCTTGCCTCTCTGGTAGCACTCTGGATGTAGATGTATGGGTCATTTCTTCTCTTAGGTGAGGATTTCTTCTTGAAGTTGTTCAGCGGTTTGCCTCGTTTGAGAGTTCTGTTGACTTCGTACTTTGAGAAGGGCTCTTTTTTTAGGTGATGAGTCATCACTTTTGATGTTACAGGCTCGATGCCCTACAACCTTGCAAGGGGAAGGGGGTTTGTGATACTTTTGTGCCTTTGCCTGAAGGTCATGGTTTTGCCATGGGTAAGAGCTTTGCAGGATATAGTGGATTCAATCAACAGGAGTTGTTAAGCTTCACTTGACTCACGTTGGTCAGGTGCTCTACAGTCATCCTTTTCATGGAGGGCCACTGCAGCGGGGGTTTCCGCAGCATATTGCTCTCAGGCACTGATTACTCCAGCTCATATGTGTTCTGAGGGTTGGCCTCTGTCTAATCATAGGACACATACACTCTGTGTTTTTCTATCTCCTTGGACATAGGCTGCAGAGCATGAATTAGAAGTAGAGGATTTCACAATTTCTTGATTGTTGTTCTCTAGAAATCCACAGTGGTAGTCTGGGTGTGAGGCTGCTTATGACGTGGCTGTCATATGTTGGGACTGGTAGAGCGATGTTTATTTCCCTCCCTACGTTAAGACTGCTTTACTACATCCCAGTAGTCTCTGGATTCATCTGTTGTTGATGACAAGAACGGAAAAATTATGTCCTTACCTGATAATTTTCTTTTCTTTAGTCATAGCAGATGAATCCAGAGCCCCACCCTGTTTCAATTTAAGTGTTTGTCACTCTTCGGTGCGGTTTTTGGTACACTATTTCGCCTAGAGTTGCATTCTTGGTTTTTAGGTTTCAATTGTTCATGTAGCACATGTAGGGGAAAGGAGTTTTATGTGTGCTTTATTTCGGCTGCTTTGAGAAGACCTATACTGAGTGGCCAGGAGGATGTGCATCCAATAAGGCTGAGGACAACTCAGTTCTCTCTATCGCCACCTGCTGGTTGATGGATGTAATCCCACTAGTCTCTGGATTCATCTACTGTGACTAAAGGAAAGAAAATTATTAGGTAAAGACATAATTTTTCCATCTCCATGATTCTAGGAACCCTGTTTCACGATTGTGTTGCTCCCTTTGGTCCGAGCTTTCATCCTGGATCAAGTGGCTGCTAGACAGCTGATGGAGGGCCTCCTGTCTATTCTTTGCTTATACATACACTTTTTCATCTCTATATTTTTCTTTTTATTCTTCCTGATATGGAGAGTGAAGGGTTTGGGACGGCTGGGCTGGGAACAGGGTTTTTTTTCTTCTTTCCTCTTTTTGTTTTTTTCTTTCCTTCCTTCTTTTCTTCCTCTCTCTTCAGGTATGGATGGTTTGGGGATTATTCTGAAAAAGTGGGAATGGAGCATTTGTATCCTCCTGTAACTTCTTGATCATGGTTAATGTAATGGGTTGAGCACTGCTATACTTTCTTTTGAGGTTGCTCTTTCTACTGTTTTGCAATGTGTTTGCTTGTAGTATACTGCATTCCATTTTGTCTATAAAAAGATATATTTTTTAAAAAGAACATAAGAATAGCCCTCCTGGGTCAAACCAAAGGTCCTTATAGCTCAGTAGCTCATCTTTACAGTGGCCAATCCAGGTCACTAGTATCTGGGAAAAAAACTAATTGTAGCAACATTCCATGCTACCAATTCCAGGGTAAACAGTAGCTTCCCCCGTGTCTATCTCAATAACAGATTAGGAGTGTGTGGCCCAGTGGTTGGATCTACAGCCTCAGCACCCTGGGGTTGTGGGTTCAAACCCTGCACTGCTCCTTGTGACCCTGGGCAAGTCACTTAATCCTCCATAGCCCCAGGTACATTAGATAGATTGTGAACCCACCGGGACAGAGAGGGAAAAATGCTTGAGTACCTGATTGTAAAAACCACTTAGATAACCTTGATAGGTAGTATATAAAATCCTAATAAACTTGAAACTTGACCTATCCTCCAGGTAATTGTCCAAACCTTTCCTAAACCAGCTACATTAACCGCTATTACCACAACCTCTGGCAAAGTGTTCCAGAGCTTAACTATTCTCTGAGTCATAGGCAGCAGAACGCTTTTTTGCTTGGGGGGCCCTGCAAACCCGCCCCCCAAATAGTACTAATTGTAATACCATTTTTTCCATTCATTTTTCATATATACACACACAATATAATCTTATTAACAGTACAAATGGTTAAGCACAAAATTAAACTACACAAAGAACACTATATGCTTCTCAACATTCATTCCTACCAGAACGCAGATAATCCCTATGTAAATAAGGGACCACAAACTAAAAGTACTAATATATATAAATGAAACCCTGAGATTCAAGACTCTGCATGCAGCACAACCCCAGAGAAATAGAAACAAATGCATTTCTTCCTTAACAGTGCAAAATATAGACAGACAGCAGATGTAATTTCTGAAAACTGATACAATTCAATCACTAAATTGAAAATAAAATTGTTTACCCTACCTTTGTTGTCTGGTGATTTTGATTTTCAAACTTTCTTTCCTAGTCTCTGGCAGCACTTCCTTCTGTCTGTGCTCTTAACTGTGCATCCATGGCCACATTATCTATTTGCTGTTTTTCTCTCCTTCACTTTCTGCCATACATCCATGCTCCGTGCAATGTGTTATGATTAAAATTTAAACACCTTTCCAGTGACATTGTATCGCTGCTGTGGTGCCTTGCTGAAGAGCTTATGAGCACATTTAAATATTTAAAAGCCTTTAAATGTTATATGAAGATATTATTTGTGAAACTTGCCCAGTATTGATGAGAGGGGTTTTTTTGTGTTTTGTTCTATACATCCATCTTTAGCATTAACTTTTAACATTCAACTTTCTTCCATTTTTCTGCTTTCTTCTCAAAATCTACTTTTCCATACTTTTCCACGTACCATCTCCTCCCTCTTTTTCTCCCCTCCTCCCATCTATCCATAAGAAGTATTCCTTCTTATCTCTTACCTTCCGTACCCATTGCTGTGCACCATCTCCTCCCTCTGGCTCCCCTTCCCCTCCATCCCTGTGCACCATCTCAACCCCCTCCCATGGTCAGACATTTCTGTCTTCCCCCTTCCCCCTTCATATGGTCTGGCATCCTTCTCCTCTTCTTCCCATGGTCTGGCATCTCTCTCCTCTCCCATGGTCTGGCATCTCTCTCTCCTTCCCTCCCTCTTCCCGAGGTCTAACATCTCTCCTGTCCTTTCTGCCATCTGGCATCTCTTTCTCCCCTCCTTCCCTTCCATTCTCTGGTCTGGCATCTCTTTGTCTCTCTCCTTCCCATTCCAGTGGTCTGACATTTCTCCCTTCTTTGGGTCATCTCTCCTCCCTCCCAGTGTATCATTTCTCCCTCCCTCCTTTCCACCACTATCATGTCCAACAATTCTTCCTCTTTCTTCCTTTCCCCATATACATCTCTCTTTCCCTCTCATGCCACACACTTATGTCCAACAATTCTCCATTCCTTTTCCCTTTCCCTTCCCCTTTCTCTCCCTTCCCACTACTCCACCTGTGTAGCATCTCTATTTTCCTTCTTTCCTAACCAACCCGCCCGTGCCCGCCCGCCCATGCATTTGTCCTTCCCAACCCTTTCCAGTATGTGCTGTATCTGTTTTCCCAACCCCCTGAGCATCTGTCCTTTCTGCCTTCCCAACTCCCAACCCCCTGCACCCAGCCTCTTCCAGCCAGGCTCTGCACCCTTCCCCTCCCTCCTTCATTCCATCCCCCTGTCAGACTCTGCACCCAGCCCCCCTCAACCTGCCCTGCCCTCCTGCTCGGCACTGAACAGCTTTATGACTGGCTCCCGCCAATTCTCGCAAATTGCGAGAATTCACGGGAGCCATGTCAAAAAGCTGCTCAGCGCCGAGCAGGAGCACCAAAGCGGATTCGTGAGAATTCACAGATTCCAGTCAAAAAGTCGCTCAGCGCCAAGAGGAGTGCCAAAGTGCGCTCATTGCCGCTGAGCTGCAGAAGAAAACACATCCTGTGGCTGCTGCCATCCACCGGGTTAGCAGTGGGCAGGAGCGCAGAAAGCTTGCTCCTGGCCACTGCACCTCTGGACCACCAGGGCTAAATTTTTGGGGAGGCCACAACCCCTGTAGCCACCCCCGTTCCGACGCCTATGCTCTGAGTGAAAAAATATTTCCTTCTATTGGTTTTAAAGGTATTTCCCTATAATTTCATAAAGTATCTCCTAGTCATTCAGAGCAGTTTAATGTATACTGGTACTTATTTTGTACCAAGGGCAATGGAGCAGTAAGTAACTTGCCCAGGGTCACAAGGAGTAGTGCTAGGATTTGATCCCACAACTTCAGGGTGCTGAGGCAACAGCTCTACTTAGGGTTGCCAAATGTCCGGATTTCCCCAGACATGGCCTCCTTTTGAGGACATATCCGGACGACTTATCAAAATCCGACACTTTGTCCGGGTTTTGAAAAGCCTCCTCAAATTGCGTCGGGCAGGGAGGAAGTCCGCGCATGTGCAGATGCCACGTGATCATGTCATACGCAACCCTAGCTCCACTACTAAGCCACTTCTCACCTCCACAAGCTATAGTCAAACTTCTGAAATAGTTGATGAATTATTTTAAGAAGATACACTTACATTTTATTCTTTTATTCTCTTTCTTTGAGCCTCAGGGCTCCTTTTACGAAGCCACGTTAGCGGCTTTATCGCACGCTAACCCCCGCGCTAGCCGAAAAACTACCTCCTGCTCAAGAGGAGGCGGTAGTGGCTAGCGCGGCCGGCAAATTAACACACGCTATTAAGCGCGTTAAACGCGGCTTCATAAAAGGAGCCCTCAGTTTACAGTGAACACATGATTTGCAAAATGGTGCTCACCTTTATTAAGAATGCCAGTACCTGAGCATCTGCTTGAGTACTGCATTACTAATAAGCTCACCATCGCCATCTAATGGTTGACATGTTAAAAGACAGTCCATTCTACAGAATTAAGTCTGTATGGTTCTGAAGACTTGGAAAGGTTTATTGCATTGCAACGGGGATACTTTAAGAAGTTTCAGGATGTGTGGAAACCATTAACAAAGTATTGTAAACATAACATAAGAACATAAGAATTGCCCCTGTCGGGTCAGACTGGAGGTCCATCGTGCCCAACAGTCCGCTCACGCGTCGGCCCCTCACGTCCAGGACCTGATAGTGCTCATACCCTAAAACTGTCATATGCTTTTCGCATATGTCCTGTAGAGTAACCTTAATTTGAAATTGTTTCCCTTATACTTATCGATTTAAGGAGTAGGGAGGGGGGAATTTTATTATTACATGTTTTATATGATAATGGAATATAAGGGTGGGTGGGGTGGGAAAAGGGAAGGGAAAATAAAGGGATATGTTTTTATGTAATATATCAATGATTGTTTGTAAGTAATGTAGTTAATGTTAATCTGAATGAATATATTTAACACTTAATGTAACTTTGAAAATGAATAAAGAATATAAAAAAATATATATATATATTTAAAAAAATAAAATTGTTTTGTTTCAAATGACTTATCCTATCTCCACTTCTTTAATTCAATGGTACTCCTATTCCTTATGTTCAGATATTTATTAACTGCTTTTTTTATGAAGAGATTCATCCAGTAGTTTACAATACATTGAATAGTAATCAGGTACTCTTGAGTATTTTCCCTATCTGTCCTGGTAGGCTTACAATCTACTTGAGGTGTCTGGAGCAATGGAGGTTTGGATGACTTGCCCAGGGTCCCAGAGAGCAGGCTGGGATTGAACTCACAACCTCAGGATGTGGAGGAAGCAGTTCTAACCAGTAGGTCACTCCTCCTCTCTAATTTGCAACTAATGTGAGGTCATCCCTATGTATATCTTGGGATAAGAACACTTTTAGGGACATTTTCAAAACATCGAGACATTCAATTAATGGCATAAATCACAGCACTTGGATGTCTTAATCGCCAGGAGGTCCAAGTGCCGCTTTTAAAAAACATTTTTCTGGACATATTGTGAGGCATACCAACCACTGTGTGCCCAAAACTAAAGGGGGGAGGAGGGCATGTTGGAGGTGTGTTCTGGATGTGCTTAAACTTGGACGTCTTGTGGTAATATTTATTTTAATTTCTTAAATACTGCTTCTATTTGAAGTGGTTTACATTCAGATACTCTAGTATTCCTCCCTATCTGTTCTAGTGGGCATACAATCTAACTATGGCACCTGGGGCAATGGAGTGTGAAATGACTTGTCCAGGGTCACAAGGACCAGTGCAAGGATTGAACCTATAACCTCTGGATGCCGAGGCAGGGGTTCTAACCACTAGGCCACTTCTCCACTCCAATTAACCCCTTCCTATGCTGTCCTGGATGGAACTTAGAGGTCCGAGGCTAAACCTGTTTTAAAAACCTCTAAGTGTCAAAAAGGTACCCAAATGGATCAGGTGACCACTGAAGGGATTAAGTTATGAACCCTCCCATCCATCCCCAGTGGTCACTGACCCCCCTCCCACCCACCACAAATCTGAATGAAACAGTACATACCTGTCTCTAGAACAGCAGCACCCATTATGGGAAATCCTAGTACAGGATCTCACAGGTGTCTTAAGTAGCCTGGTGAGTAGGCTAGTGAGCCATAGAGAAGAGGACCCAGGCTTATAAGCCACTCTAACCACTACATTTATTGTGGAAAGTATGAGCCCACCAAAATCCTACTATACTGCCATATAGGTGCCACCTGCAGCCATATTGGAGTGGTAGATAGTAGATTTGGGGAGAGTTTTGAAAGGCTCACCATCCATTAAAATGGGGATATGATGAGATGTACTTCTGGCCCCCTTCATATGAATTCACAGCAATGCCCTCTAAGGTGTCCCACTGCTCTATTGATATGTTTATGTGGCCAGTGCATTATAATGCTGGCTCCTCCCACATCCAAATGGTCTGGATTTGGACATTTTTGTGGTAGAAAATGGTGAACAAAGTTGGCCATCCTGGCTGCCAAGACATTGAAGTAGGTGATTTCCCCTCATCCCCCCCCCCAAAAAAAAACTGTACGTCATACAAGCTGTTTCTCCACCTATGACTTTGGACATCTTGCGGGAAACATGATATACAGCAAATAACGTATTCAGTCTTACATGTAGTAAAATGTAGTAAAACTTTCTCCAAAGTGTACTTATTTATTTGTTTGTTTGTTTTCTTTTCTATCACGTCCTCCCCAAAGAGCTTAGAACAGGTAACAGGCTAATGTACATAATATACAGTTTACAGGTTCCAATCAAGTTTTTCTCCTAACTCGACACATATTGAGGTCTTTACCTGTTCCTGTACGCCTTATGACAGGGGTGCCCAATACGTCGATCGCGATCGACCGGTAGCTCAGGAAGGCAACGTGAGTCGATCGCGAAGCCCATCCCGGGCTCCGTGATAGACTCGTGTTGCCGTCCTGATCTACCGGGCCGATCAGCCTTCCTCTCCAATGTTCTCCCTAGGGCCTATTAGCTGGGCATTCCGCCCAGCTGTCATCTGCTGCTGCTGCTGCTGCTGCTGAACATTTAAAAAATAAAAAAAAACCCGGCTTGGAGATTTCAGCCCGCAGCGAACTTATGCTCCGGGCTCTAACATGTGCGTGCCGGCTTCCCTTCTCACCCCTCCGAAACCGGAAGTTATGTCGGGGGGGGGGGAGAGAAGGGAAGCCGGCGCACACATGTTGAGAGCCCTGAAGCAAGCGTTCGCTACGGGCTAAGGCAGGAGACAGGTTAGTGAGGCATTTGCTCTTCTTGCTGCCGGGTCCTGCCTACTTTCTGTTTCCGCGAAGGCAGGACCCGGCAGCATTTCCCCCAATAGGTCGATCGCGATCTTGGGCCGAACAGCCTTCCTCTTCCCGACGGCAGAATTGACGTCGGGGAGAGGAGTGCTGGTCGGCCGAAGCAGGGAGAGCTTGGGGTGGCGTCGGCTTTCGAGCCTGTTATTGGTGGTGGTTTGGGGCCTGTTATCGGTGGTGGTTTGGGTCCTGGTCCCCAATGGCAGTGGCAGTGGCTTGGGGGAGGGCAGGGAGAAAGAAAGAAAAAGGGCAGGCAGGGAGACAGAAGAAAAGAAGAGAAACAGAAAAAAAGAAAGGGAGGCAGAGAGAAAGAAAGGGCAGGGAGAGAGGAAGGAAAAGTTGGGGGAGGGAATGAGGTCTGGAGGAGAGGAAGCATACAGGCTAAAAGAAGGGAAGAAAGATTGGATGCACAGTCAGAAGAAGAAAGTGCAACCAGAGACTCATGAAATCACCAGACAAGGTAGGAAAAATGATTTTATTTTAAATTTAGTGATCAAAATGTGTCTAAATTTATATCTGCTGCCTATATTTTACATTAAGGTCCCCTTTTACTAAACTGCAATAGAGGTTTTTAGCGCAGGGAGCCTATGAGCGTCGAGAGCAGCGCTGGGCATTCAGCGCAGCTCCCTGCGCTAAAAACTGCTATTGTGGTTTAGTAAAAAGGGAGGGGGGTGGGTATTTGTCTATTTTTGTATGGTTGTTACTGAGGTGACAGTGCATAGAGTCATCTGCTTTGACCTCTTTGAAAAAAACCCGGAATAGGAATGATAATTAACATTTTCTATGCATACAGTGTGCTTTGTGTTTTTTAAAAATTTTATTGTTGGTAGATCATTTTGACTTGGTCATTTTAAAAGTAGCTCGCAAGCCCAAAAAGTGTGGGCACCCCTGCCTTATGACATAGACTATCAACCATTTTAGCAGCCTTCCTCTGGACCAACTCCATTCCGTTTATATATTTTTTGAAAGTGCAGAGAGAAGAGGGATGTTGTGTTGGAGTTGCCATTAATAACAGCTGTTACCACGTTCAGTGTCCCATTGTAAAATCTGATCGGTTGTGCTACACCCTGAGGCAGCAGATTTGTGAAACGCTGGCCACCGTCGGTGTACCGATCAGCTGAAGATATGTTGAATAATTTTTTTCTTCTATCTTTTTGTGTCTTCTACAGCACAGCACAGAGTCTTTTCAATTTTGATGAAGGTTTTTTGCCAATGAGGTGACCGCTCAACCACCTTTAAGAAACCACTTTTTGTGGAGGTGGGAGGGCCCTTGTCTGAGGCTTTTTCCTTCTATTTCAACTTGTTGTAGAGCCTGGGCTGTTCTGGTATTATACAACTTGACATCACGCAACAATTTAAGTGAAAGTATTACTATTTATTATTACTGATTTTTCATTGTATCTGAGTCATTTTGTCCACTAAATGAGGTGCCATTTTTGTAGAAGGCACTAGAGTCGATGCTAATTTGGCTCCTCAAGCCAACCATTTAATCTGTAAACACTGGGGGATTAGCAGGTGAGCTAGCAACATAGTGGGTTTATTAAAAAAAAAAAAAAAAAAACCCCAAGCATACGTATATTCCACCTGAATTCTAGGTTGATATGAACGCATGCTTTTGGGTTCACTAATTTCCTGTTTGGTATGTAATCTTTGGGATTTTGTTATTTTTTAGTTCAAACATTATATTAACCCCCTCCCACCTTTTACAAAACCGCACTGGCTGCTGCATTAACAGCTCCAACACTCATAGAATTCTATGAGCGTCGGAGCTGTTACTGGCGTGGTCAGCGCTAAAAATGCTAGTGTGGTTTTGTAAAAAGGGGTGTGGGGGTTAAATTTTTATAACAGACAAAATACAACTAAAGAGAACTAGGGGATCCTTTTATTAAGGCATGCTAAGGCGCTCATAGAATATAATGGATGTCTTAGCATTTAGCGTACGCTAAGTCGGTTAGTACACCTTAATAAAAGGACCCCTATATAAAATAAAACATAGTGATATCATTGTCATTGTCAGAAGGGAAGAAAGACTACAATCATTATCAGTTTATAATTAACAGAAACACAATTGTAATGCCTATTGATAGTATGTTAAATCCGTGACGGATAAGTTTCAAGAGGTTTCCAAATCTTACAAGCTTTATGATGTCTATTGTTGTTTTTAGCAGCCTTAAGTTTGTATTTATAGATGAGACAAATTGTATGCCGCCAAAAGGTATCATTCAGAGTTCTGGCAGTCTTCCAAACACAAGAATCATTTGGATTGCAATCGCAATTAATATGTCAAATACCGACTGATATGCATCATCTAATTGTATTGAAGGATGTGCTGAACGTAAAATGTTGATGGATAACGAAATTGAATTGTTGATTTTCAGAATTTTTGGATAGTTGACCATATCTTTTGCCAGAAAGTATTTTTTATTTTTAATCTTTATTGAGTTTTCAAGGCTAATAAAAAGTGCAGAGCATTATACATAAAATCAGAGTAAGCACTTAATCATCCAATAACAATACAGAAAGAATAACCCTCCCTCCCTTCCAATTCATCCAATCAAGGAATTAAACAAAAGAGATCTCCCTGCCCTGGATGTGTGCATAAATCTAAAGAAAAAGTAAGGATGAAAAACAACTATATCGAAGTAACAAAAGACGTCAATGGATCCCAAACTAATCTGAATAACTTATTATTTCCTAACATGTAAGTGTTCATTTTCTCATACTTATAGCATAAGCATAAATTCGCCCACCAAAAAGTAAAAGTAATGCAATCCCAATTTTTCCAATTGCGAGTAACCATCTGCATGGCTATCCCGGTCATTATAAGGAAAAGCCGACATTTATACCGATCTAATGGTGGTTTAATATGCAATAACGTCCCTCAGATGACTACATCGTAGGTTAATGGAATGGATGAATCCAGTATGTTATTAATATGTCCCCATATCGTCTTCTAAAAATTGAGTATCAAAGGACATTAGAAAAACAGATGATCCAGTGTCCCTATTTCGAGATAACAGTGCCAGCATCTATTAGATTTAGAACTATCTAACTTCTGCAAACAAAGTGGGGTCCAAAAAGTTATATGCAACAAAAAAAGCCAGGTTTGTCTCATAGATGCTGACACTGTACACCTCATCCTTCAAGCCCAAATCCGTGGCCATTGAGTAGCAGAAATCTGCTGCTTAATCTCAATGCTTCAAATGTCTTTTAGACTGGTTCTTGGTTTTTTGGTTCAAAAAATCAGATATTAATTTATACCACTTGGCTGCCTGATGCCCTAGCAAATCTGTCTGGAAGCAAAGGCCTAGCAGGCTATACTGAGTTTTTAAATTTTTCCACACAGGGAACCCCTTCTGAATAGCCTGCTTCAACTGCAACCACTTATATGCTTGAGATTTTGAAATACCAAATGGTTGTTGCAGTCGTGAAAAGTAAAGCATTTTCCCATTTGATAATACATCATCTAATGTACGTATGCCTGCCTGCAACCAATGCTTCCATTCAAAAATCATATGCGCTAAAGTGCCATCATTTTGATTACAATGTCAGCAAAATTTGGTATTAGCAATGTTCGCTCTCCACTTTATAACCAGAGTCCATATTGCCCTGTGGTCTACAAAATATAGTCTGAGATAGGCTGTGTAGGTTTGTTGACTTTAAACCAAAAAGCATTCCCAGTCTTCAGTTGGATCAGTAATTTCCAGATCTTGTCCCCAAATGGTTGTAAGTCCCAAGATGTGCATGAAAAGAGAAATTAAGAATTTTGCAGATGGGTGAGACAAACTTGCCTTCCATGGTTTAACAATAAATATAACAATGATTTCAATAATTATAAGGGAGGTAGTATGACTTCTACGTTTTGGACGTTTTTATGTCCATTACATCAGTGGGTAACTGACTGTTATTGGGCTTTAAATGGCTCGGCGTTCACATTAGCCGGCGCATTTTGTGAGCAGCACATTCGAATTAAGAAGTTTTGTTCCGTAAGTTTGCTGTTTTAAGCACTGTGTTAAGGTTATAGTTTACTTTCAAACATTCTTTAAGTAATTAATCATTTTTTTCAGTGTTTTAGGCACTGTTTTGGCATTTCCCCTGATGAAACCGGTATAGGTGAAACGGTGGCCCCGTCGGGTCTCAAGTGCAGTGCCGAATTTTACTAAGATAAGTGCCGATTATGAGTTTATGCACTATCGTTAAATGTTTGATATTTTGATTATCTTATATTTTCAAACATTTTCCATTTAATATTTATTTGAAAAACATATTTTAAAATATTTAAAATATTTAAAGTACCTACATGTTTGTGTCACAAGCCAATGATTGAGATTCTGACCTGATGATTCATCTTGCAGCATACTGCTTGAATTCAAGGTCTCTGAGGCTTGTGATTAATTAGTTGGATATTACATCAGTGGCTAGTTTTAGAGGTGATTTTGGCTAAGACATATTTCAGTACACCTCTTCGGTATTTAATTCTTTGGGTAGACCGTACAACCCCTACCACAGAGTTGTCACTCAATAACCCAAAAGGGTAAATTGTGAAACATCCCCAGACCCTTCCCGTGTGAATAGATCAAAGTGATGGTGCAAAAATATAATATGCCCAAACAAGTTAATTAGTGTCGCTGCTGCTGTTAATACAAATGTCAGTGTCCAAGTTAAATATCACCACAAGAGCGGTGTAAATACAAATACAACACTGCTGGAAAAGATAAAGATTAATGCAGTACTTATCTTCAGGCATGAAAAAGTCAAAACCCAAGACCGCTCCGCATGCTTATAAAGTCCGACGGGGTTCCGTTTCGAAGGACAAAACCTTCTTCCTCGGGAACTTCGGCACTGCTTTACGCTATGCAAATGGTTCCAGCAATCTGTGAAGTAGGAGCTGTCCTAACCCTTCCCTCCTGGGAAGAAACCACTGGAGACACATCCTCGGTGTGAGAGGATGTGAAAGCCCAAGAGCTTGTCTCGATGGGCGAAATTTAATACTGGACTGGAGGGCCCGTTAGTCACCCATCGGTACTAGGTAGGCAGAATAGGGAGGAAGATTTAGGGGAGGGGGACGGCGCTTCTTCCCGCCTTGACCGGACAGAACTTCTGATTGGCCAAGGCATGGAAGGTTCGAGCAGGGGGGATATAAGCCAGGACCTTCCGGGGTCAGAGGTTCCTGACTCCTGGAGGACGGCTTTCATTTTAGTTCCAACAGGTGCAGTTCCTGGTACTAGGCAGCGGTGGTGTGGAGGTCGATGGCAGCAGGTTGGAGGGTGAGCCAGTGGATCTGTCCATGCACGCCGGCAATTCCTTCGCCGAGGACAGCACTTCGGACCAGGTTTGTGTGGCTGATTCCCTGTCACGGCGGCCTTTGATGTTGGTGGATCTATCTGCGATGGCCACGGCTTCCGTCATGCAGCGGGAGTGCTAGGGCGGGTGGGGTCATGCTGTTGTGAGTGGCTGAGGCCAGTCGGTGGGTGTCCATTCAGGCAGCGTGGAGTGTCAGGGGGCAGGTCTGGCTACAGAGTCATCCGCCGTGGGGTAGCAGGCCTCGAGCACTGCTTTCCTGCTGGAGGCTTCTCCTCATGTGCAGGAGCAGCAGGATGTGCCTTCTGTGTCCTCTGGGTCACTTGCAGGTGCTTCAGAAGGCAGCATAGGCCTTTTCAATTGTTGTGCGGGGCCTGCTCATAGTCTTGGTGAGCAGGGAGGGCTACAGGGTCACCTGGGGCTGCAGGGGCACCCCCTGGTGGTTGGCCATTTTGGCCTCCTGGTCCCTGGATGGCTGGTTGGGGTCCTGCTTGGTGCCCTCCTTTTCCCCCTAGTATCTCAAGGTCAGTAGCTGGCTGGGGTTTTGGGGGTAATCTGGGACAGAGTCTTGGGGTCGTGGGTGTGGGGCCCAGCTCTAGGGAGTCAGAACCATTTTTGTTGCCGCCTGCTATGAGTTCTGTGCCGGTCGCTGCTCCAGTTTCTTTTTTTTCTTTGCAGGACAACAGTGTTGGTGTTCCCAGGCTGGTGGCATCTTCTTTGAGTGGAGTGCCGGCAATTGGAGTCTCTTCAGCAGAGCGAGAGATCGTCCAGAGTTTATGGTGGCTGCTGCGTACAGCGTCACTGGCCCATCTACTTCTGGAATGGTAGGACCATCGGGTACTGCTGGACCGGGTAATGGGGCAAACTCCAGGGGGAAGGGCAAGGTGTCCAAGCGGAAGTGTAGAGCTAGGCGTAGGGGCCGGGTGCATGCTTTGTCTTCCTCTGACTCTTCTTCATCTTCATCTTTTTCTTCTTCCTCACAATTTTCAGCGGCAGGTCCCGGGGACCACAATAGGGTCAGATGGGCAGAATAGGGGTGCACCTGCATTAGTTGCACTTTCAAAGTTGTGGGAAAAGGTTCCCTGGGCATTGAGAAGAAAGATTCGAAAACAGAAATATATAGATATGTTTCAGTTGATGAAGGGGTGGGTGAGCAAGTGGAGTAAGAGGAAGGCTCGGAAGGCAGAGGGGCGGATGCGCGTGCTGGTTGTCTTCCGGAACGTGGTCAACTGGATGCATTCCTTTTTGCAGTTGGCTAGTATGTGGGGCCGGGCGCATGTTGAGGATTATGGTCTTTTGATGGCCTACATGGACTCGGTTTTGGATGCATATCAGTGTTTCAGAAGTTGGGCGTGGCTCAATTATGATGAGGCGTTTTGGGACAAAATGGAAGAAAATCATCACATGTCCTGGGGAACTCAGGATGTAAATCTTTGGCTGACACATATGCCAGCTAAAACTGGGGGGCTCTTTGCCTGGTTCGGCAATGCGGGTGGTGCTTCCGGGCAGGTGTTTCGTGGCCCTTTCGGGCTCACCCGGGCCTGGTGATTCCCAGCTCAGGGGGACCCTCCGACGTGTGTTGGAAGTTTAATCATTTGGTCTGCCCCTTTCCGGATTGTAAATTTAAGCATGCCTGTTCCCTGTGCGGGCAAGGACATTCGGCCCATAAATGTCCAAAGAAGGGAGCCGGAGGAGCCCTGGCTCCCGGCAAGTAGTTTGGCGCATGGCCGGTTGCCCACTCCTGTGCGAGTAGAGGCCTTGCAGCTCTGGCTTTGGCGATATGGCGACGCTGGGGCTGCTACGGATTTGGAGTTGGGGTTTGGAGAGGGTTTTGTCATTCCATTTCACGGGCACGTGCGGCAGATGGAGATACGGAATGTTATGTCAGTGCGGCAGTTGTGGGACTTAGTGCAAGCGAAGGTGCAGGAGGAGATGGATTTGGGTCGCATTGCTGGCCCATTCCGGATGCCATCATTTTCCAATGTGATGCTTTCCACGCTAGCAGCTGTCCCTAATCCACAATCTATCAACACCTGTAGGGTCCTCTGTCAATGATGACATCCAGACGCAGCTGTATTCTGTTCATTATGCTTCTTTTGACAGTGCTCTTAGTTTGATTCGTGAGGCGGGTCGGCGAGCACTCCTGGATAAGGTGGATATTGAAGCTGCTTTTCGTCTATTGCCAGTTCATCCAGATTCTTATCTCCTTATGGGTTTTCGTTTCGAGGGCAATATTACTTTGACAAATGTCTTCCCATGGAGTGTTCTGTTTCCTGTGCTTATTTTGAGATCTTTAGCACTTTTCCCCATTTCCCTTCCGCGTCTTCTCCCCACTCTCTCTTCTCCATTTCCCTTCAGTGTCTTCTCCCCACTCTCTCTTCCCCATTTCCCTTCAGCGTCCTTCTCCCCACTCTGTCTTCCCCATGTCCTTTCAGCATCCTTCTCCCCACTCTGTCTTCCCCATGTCCTTTCAGCGTCCTTCTCCCCACTCTGTCTTCCCCATTTCCCTTCAGCATCTGTTCTTCTCCACCCCAACTTTCCTCCCTTTCTCCCTCCCTGCCCCTTACCTTTGTGGCGCTTTCACCCCCCCCTGCAGCGAGAACACCTCTTAACCACTTCCACCATGCACCTGTGCCCCCCCCCCCCGGACAAGAGGCCCGTTCCGACAGGCAGAAGGAGTGTTTCCTGCTTGCAGCGCACAACTGTACCGACAAACCTCCCTGCCCTTTACCTTTGTGGCCGCGATTTCTAAACTTCCTTCTTACAGCAGCCGGAGCGTTGAAGTTGCATATGGCTGCCAGAAAGGTCGTCTCTGATGCAACATCTGGTTGCGTCAAAGATTACCTTTACGGCAGTCACAAGCAGCTTCAAAGCTCTGGATTCTGTAAGAAGGCAGTTTAGAAATCGCTGCCACGAAGGTAAGGGGCAGGGAGGGAGTAGGGAGCTGTTGAGACTGTTTGGCGGCAGCAGCAGCAGCGAACAGTAAGGAGGGAGAGAGCACGATAGGTGACCACACACGTTCCCTCCCTTAACTGTGGGGACAAGGCCATTCACTGCTCCACGGGGCGGTGAATAGCCTTGTCCCCGTAGCCACGGTGAATACAATTTCTTCCCCACCATTTTGGCGGGTTACCCGCGGCTACCTGCAGCTAGCCTCGAGTAACAGCCACCATGTCATTCTCTAATCTAAACTGTCTATAGAAGGGAACCTACAATTGAGTTTTTCTCCCCAGACCTATCAAAGCTCAGAGCAAAATAATGTATACTTACCCAAAGATATGTCTTCTACTCTTCTCCTTTCAGAAAGAGTGTCCTCTTCCCTCTTTCTCTCCTCTCTGAAAAAATGCTACCTTGGACTTTTCCTCTCTTTATATAGATATCATTTGTAGGGCACTGCTACAACAAACCCTTTGAAGCTCACAGAACCTAATTAACACCTAATTCAGGTCAGCAGCACTAGTTTCTGTTCCTGTTCTTTATGGCAAGATAGAAACGGGCTTTCTTTTGTTTTAAATAGAAAGTTTGAGCGCTGCTCCTAACTTTAAATCTAACTATTTTAATTTAGGTTCTAACTCTGATAAAACACATCATTTTTAAAACTATTGGAAAGGTTTGTATAATCTATTATTAACTAGTTCTAAAATGTGTTTTTAATTTTATTTTTTAATGGAGACTTAATCAGAGTAGAAAAGTTTAAACAAATATAATATTCAAATTAAAGACATTTTCAATGCAATATAGCAGAGGTGCCCACACTTTTTTGGCTTGTGAGCTACTTTTAAAATGACCAAGTCAAAATAATCTACCAACAATAAAATTTTAAAAAACACAAAGCACACTGTACGCAGAGAAAATGTTAAGTATCATTTGTATTCGGGGGGATTTTCAGGGATCAAGGCAGATGACTTTAAAATATGCAATGTCATCTCAGTAACAACTATATAAAAATAGACAAATATACCCCCCTCCCCTTTTACTAAACTGTGATAGTGGTTTTTAGCACAGGGAGCTGCGCTAAATGCCCCATGTTGCTCCTGACGATCATAGGCTCCCTGCGCTAAAAACCACTATTGCAGTTTAGTAAAAGGAGGCCATAGTTCAAAATATAGACAGCAGATATAAATTCTCAAAATGGACACATTTTGATCACTAAATTGAAAATAAATAATTTTTCTACCTTTTTGTCTGGTGATTTCATGAATCTCTGGTTGCAGTTCCTTCTTCTGACTGTAAATCCAATATTTCTTTCTTTCTGCCCACCCCCCTATTCTTTCTGTCTCCCTCTGTCTGCCTGTCTTTCTTTCTCTCTCCTCCTGTCCCCCTCTTTATTTCTGTCTTTCTTCCTTTCTCTCTCCCTGCCCCCCCAAGCCACCATGTCAATTTCTCCCTGCTTCCCCGAGCCAGGCCTGGCACGTACAAGTGCTGGGCCCACAAGCCTCCCCCCCCCACCCCCGACGTCAATTCTGACATCGGAGAGGAAGTTCCAGGCCAGCCAGGCAGCAATTGACTGGCCTATAACTTCCTTTCCATCGTCAGAATTGATGTCGGAGGTGAAGGTTTGTGGGGCCGGTGCTTGTATGCACCTGGCCTGGCTTGGGGAGGCAGGAAGATCAAGATCGCAAAGGCAGAGCGATCGACTTGTGTTGGTTTTGCGATCTACAGATCAATCGTGATCAATCATTTAGGCACCCCTGCAATACAGTGTATAACCAATAATTTGGTAAATGAAACTGAATCATAATTCAAAATGGAGGTTGAAATGAAAGTGTTCCATAGTAGGCATGGAGGGGTATTTTCAAAACATACATCTAAGCCCGATTTGGATGTATGGCGCTAGACGTCCAAAGTCTGTAGTAAGAAAATGCCTATTTTGGGAAGGCAAACCACAATACGTCTAGAAATTTTTTTAAAAAAATCCTCTATCTGGACATCTAGGCCATTGGGACACACAGACCACCAGGATATCTATCTTTATACCACATTTTTGACCAAAATTTTGTCCAAAATCCTAAATGCCCAGAACAAGGCCATTTGGATGTGGAACATGGCAACAGAGCAGTAGGGCACCTTAGAGGGCACTGCTGTGAACTTCACATAAAGGGTGTAAGATAAATATCTCACCAGAACTCCCGTATAGGTCAGGGGTGGGCAAACTTTTTGACTTGTGGGCCACAAAGGGTTCATACATTTGCCCGAGGGGCCGGGCGACCCCGGGGGGGGGGGGGGGGGCGGGGGGCATTAAAAGGTAGCAAAGCATGAAAACATAAGGTTTATTGTACAAATTATTTTCGCAATGCATTTCTTTCATAACACAGTGGTCATAACTCACAATCAATTTCAGTGGGAACAGTGTTGTTGGCCTCCCTTTTTAGCTAATGCATCAAAGTCTGGAGTTTTGTTGTGCCAATTCTCAGGATAGATCTCAGGTGTTGGTCAGTTAACTTAGACCTGTGGCAGGCTGTGTTGATGTTCATGATGCTGAATGTCTGCTCCAAACAATGCCAGCATCTTATAAGCCATCCTCTGGAAGTTTGGAAAAGTGGCTTCATTAAGTGAAGCATTAAAGTCTTTCAGTTCAAGAGAGTTGAACTTCACCTTTAAGACAGAGTCAGACTGAAGATCAATCAGTTCCAATTGCACTTCTTGTAGTACTGTTTCAGGGTCTTGTGACAGGGGAAAGGCTACCAACTGAAGTGACTTCTCAATTTTTTCAAAATCAGAAAACCGATGGCAGAATTCTCCATACAGGTCGTCCAGTGATTTGCTGTATTTCTTCATGTTTTGAATGGCCTCTTTCTGTGTGGCTAGTGCAGGAAAATGAGAGAAGGACTTGTTTGAAATTTGCCTGGGAAATAAAGTCAGTTTGGATTTAAAGGTTCTCATATTAGTGTACATATCATGCACATACTGATCTTTTCCCTGTAACTTCAAATTTAGATCATTCAAGTATGAAAATATGTCTACAGCAAATGCAAAGTCACACAGCCAGTTCTTGTTGCTCAGCTCAAGAAATCCATCAGACTTCCCCTGTAACGAGGGGGCGCTAGAGTGCCTGAGAGGAATGGCAGCCTGATTGAGTTGCTCTCCCTACAGTGTCAATATTTTTCAAAATTAGATTGAACACAGATTAGAAATTTCAACTTAACTTACCTGTTATTCAGATCTCGATGGCTTTTAACAAAACCAGCAAGAGACATAACCAGAACCAAGATCACCGTCAAAAATACCTCTGCCGATCTCTGAAAATGGCAGAAACACTGAGATATTAGAAGAATTAAAAGCTTTGCGGGATCTTAAAAATGAATCAACCGAGGTCACGAATGAAACAAAGGAGGACACCGTGGAGATAAAAGTAGAACTGGCTAACTTGACCACAGAATTGTCTCAATTTAAAATGAGAGTTAATGAAGTTAAGTCTGCTGCGAATGAAGAGCATATTAAAAGCAGATGAAGGGGCAAATTAAAAATATTTCCACACTGGAGCAAGAATTTGATGATGCTGGAAATCGCGCTCGACAAAATAACTTATGGATCCTGGGGTTGCCTGAGGGGTTGGAGGGCATATATGTGGTGAAATTTGTTGAGCTTCTAATCCCAAAAGTGTTTGACATTACATTTGAGCGGGAATTTGAGGTGATGCGTGCGCACCGTGTACTGACAGCAAAGATTCACAACAGCAAGTACCCAGACCACTGATTCTAAAAGTTTTATGCTACCATCAACTGCTGCAAATCATGCAAAAGGCGAGATCAATGGCGCCTGTTCAACACGAGGTTGCACTCTGCTGTTCATTCCTGACCTGAATAAGAGGATGGCAGAAGCGCAAAAAAAGATGCTTGCTTTTCGGCCACAACTGAAATCCCTTGGATCCCGATTTGGCATTTTCTACCTGGCTCATACAAGAGTCACATTCGAGAACTCCACTAAAGACTTCACTAATCTGAAGGACTTGGAGGAATTCATTGAGAAACATAATCCTACTTCCATTGACAAGGCTTGTCATATGGTGGGCCGGCCAAAGTGGCTGATCTAATTCATCCTGCCAGTGTGAATATTCTCTTAATGGAGCTAGTTTTCTTTCTGCAGTTTTCGTAGGACATTTAGTTCTGGGACTGCTATTTCCATTTGTTAAAGTATGTAATGTATTCTTGGTTTTCTGATTACAGTTTTTTTTGTTTTACATATAACATTTAGCTTTGGATCTGTAATTTTACTTGCTAGTGTCTGCTGGGTGTAGTCACAGGTTTTTCTTTTAACAGTCTCCTTATGATTTTTAGCCTTCAGTCCATAATTTTATCTGCTGGCGACTGCTGCGAGTTCTCTGTCTTCTTTTAACAGCTTTCTTCTGAAAAATAGCGCTGAGTCTGTAACCTGTTTGCCCATGACTGAAGTTAAATCTGTGGTTGTTCTTTAATAGTTTCCTTATGACATATCACTCTCAGATTGTAATTTCATTTACTAGTGTCTGCTGAGTTGTTTTTTTGTTTGTCTTTCAATTTATGCACTAACTATCTGACACCTTTGAGAGATCTCGATGTCCACCTTTGCAGACCTTGATGGCTTCTAGTCTAATATCTCTGTGTTGCCGCCATTTTCAGAGGTTGGCAGAGGGGTTTTTGATGGTGATCTTGGTTCTGGTTTATGTCTCTTGCTGGTTTTGTTAGAAGCCATCGAGATCTGGCAAAGGTGTCAGATAGTTAGTGCACAAATTGTCAGAGAGTTAGTGCATAAATTGAAAAATAAACAAAAAAAAAAAACCCCCAAAAAAGCTCAGCAGACACTAGTAAATCCATCAATCTGGCAAAGGTGGATATCGAGTCAGCCTTCTGGCTGTTGCCAGTTCATCCATCCTCGTATCCATTGCTGGGATTTCGATTTTATTACGACCGCTGTTTACCAATGGGATGTTTGATATCGTGCGCATTCTTCGAGTTATCTAGTTCCTTTCTGCACTGGGTTACTGCTTGGCGAACAGGACTCGATTCAGTGATTCACTACCTGGATGATTTTCTCTTTATTGGGGCGGTGGGTACGGGTGCCTGCAATCAGTTGAAAGTGACATTTGAAAGTATGGCATCGGAATTCGGGGTTCCTTTATCAGCTGAGAAATCTGAAAGGCATATCTGACAGGTATCTTAATTTAATAATTACATATCTGGCCCATATATATTCATCTAAGATACTGTTGCATTTCTTTTGCTCAGAATTAAACACAACTGCATAAGCTCAGCATTCAACTGCAGTATTTTGTTTAGCATTATTGCTGTGTGACATCTTAAGTATTAGAAAGCCCAAGAGCCCTGTCTCAATGGGCAACATCTAACTCAGAGCTGGGAGGCCCATGAGGTCGCCCATTGGGGTGGTGTTGAGATTAGTTTAGAGAGGGTGGTAGGGACCGCGCAGGGTGAGAGGTCTTTCCTGCCGAGGGAAATGACCTCTGATTGGCGGGAGGCCATGGCCATAGGGAATTGTGGGAGGGGGGATTTAGGGGGGATTCTAGAAGGGCCATAATGTTTAACTGGTCCTCTGAGGTAGCTTTGGCATGGCTGGTGTGGGGTCGTAGCAGCTTGCGGTTAGTCGGGGTGGCTTCGTGAACTTCTGCCTTGTTGGTGATCACAGTGCTGAGTACGTGAGGGAGGATCTTTGCAGTAGAGCGGCATTGAGCGGGTGTGGGAATGGCACGTGCATCCATCAGCAGCGGGATAGAGTTGGCGGTGCCCCTATTGGCAGGCGACTCCTTTGACAAGGATGAGGCAGCCGTGGTGAGTAAGACCTCACATGGGGGGAGACAGCTGCCTCCAAGTAGAGAATGACACGGGGACCATTTACTGTGGTAAACCATGGTCACCACAGTAAATCCGCAGGAATGGAGACATTTGCAACTGGTTTACTGCAGGAATGGGGACAAGACCTTTCACCGCCCCGTGGGAATGGGGACAAGACCTTTTACTGTCCCATGAGAGCAGTGAAAAGTCTTACTCCTGTGGTAAAAAAATTGTGCCCGTGTCAGACTCGGAATCTCCTCCCCAGTTCCTCTTGCGCCTATTTTACCTTCAGGAGCCAGCCATGCCACGATGAAGACAGAAAGAACCCAAAACCAAAGCCTGAAACCAATGTGATTTGAAGAATAAAATTACCAGACAACAAAAGGTAGAAAAAATAAATTTATTTTATATTTTGTGATTAGAATATTTCAGATTTGAAAAATGTATCCTGCTAGAGCTGGTATTAGACATAACTGGAGACCGCATAGCCCAGGCTGTGCTTCTTTAGATTCCAGCTGGCTTAGGGCTTTCTCTCTGACCAGGGGTCAGTTGCCCTAGTTGCACTCCCCTAACACTATTCCTGCCATGTGTGACTGAAGAATTCTGTTAGCTTGATTTTTCTATGTAGCATTCTATAGCAATTTGACTTCAGTTTTCTCAATAGTGTAGGGGATATTTGTGAGGGGGAGGAGAGGGGAGGCAGGAGTTTTGTTGATCCTTGCTCTGTATTATTTGTGTTTATAAAATGACAATTTAACAGAATATTGTCTCTTTTTATACTTTAATAAAATAAGTTCAGTATAAAATCAAAACTATTTGAGGCTTGTGCGGATGGGATCTGACAGTTTGCCGGGTGGGGACGTGGACTTAGCTTGCAGGAATGGGGCAGGGATGGGGACTGAGCTTGCGGGGTCTGGGTGGGAATGGTGATAATTTTTCCCCCATGTCATTCTCTACCTCCAAGGCTGCCCGAACTGCGATCGCGTTGGAGGTGGTTGGGGAGGTTGCTGCATCGGGAGGGAGCAAGGGGTTGGCCCGCAGGGGCAGAGGCAGGTCACTGGGAATCTGGAGGAGGGGGCATGGTGGCCCGGAAGCTGGAACAGTGAGAAAGAGTGCTGGGCTGGAATTGGGGAAAGCACCTCAGGAGGTTCCCAGGGGAGGAGCTGGTGTGTTGAGTGCTGAGATCGGGGCTGACAGCCTGGGAGAGGGGGAGGTGTCCCCAGTGGAGAGAGCTGAGCCTGTTGGGGGTGTACCTGGTGTGGTGGACCGTCCCTCGATGTCAGGGGAGGGTCACGGCCAGCCGCCGGATCCATCAAGCTGGTGGTCGCTGTGGATGGCTAGCCCATGGGGTGCTCCTTGGGGACTGGGCCCATGGCCATTGGCACCGCCTCCATTTCTTGGAGCAGTTCAGCCACCGTCCTGGGTCCTCAGTGCCACTGGGGGAATAAATAGGGGAGGGTTTGTGAGTGCGGGGGGCCTGGGTGCGGGAGTTCGTCCCACAGGGCTAATTTAACCTCATGCTGTGCAGGTTGCTTGCCCCTGTCCGGATTTTTCCCCACAGGAGCTCACCGTTGTACGGGAGAGTGCTGATGTATCGCCGGCTGCTGGTTTGTCTGGCAGTGGCATGGAGAGAGCAATACGAAGAATAGTCGGGGAGTCAGCGCGGGAGGATCACCAGTGTCCGGCTATGGTGGTTGCTGTGGATGGAGCCACTCCTGGAGTTGTCAGTGGTGGAAGTGGGCCCAAAGGTGACCGAAATATGAGTAACATGGCCCTAGGGGCTAGGGGTAAGGGAAAAAGGGGTAGGAGAAAGGGGAAGGGTAGATGGGGCCACCGGGGGTGGGATTCTTCTTCCTCTTCAACATCTCTAGCCTCTTCCTCTTCTTCTACGTCATCTTCCTCTTCAGGGTCACCTCAGCGGGAGTCGGGGGTGGGGCCAGTGCAGGGGGGTGCGCTGTCTGAGCTATGAGAAAAAGTACCTCAGTTACTCCGTCGTAATCATCAACATTTTCAAGCTTCTGGAGGGCTGGGTGTGTAGAGGGATGAGGAAGCCCATGAAAGGGGAGGGGAAGGCGAACTTGGGTGCGGTTTCTCGTGATGTTGTGAACTAGATGCGAGTATTTCTGAGGTTGGCCAGCATGTGGGGGTAGGAGCACCCGCAGGATTACAGCCTGCTGCTGGTGTATGCGGACTCTATCCTTGACGCATATCGATGTTTTAGTGGTTGGGCATGGCTCAACTACGATGAGGCATTCCATGACAAAATGGAGGTGAACCGACACATGTCGTAGGTTACCCAGGACATCAACCTGTGGCTTATCCAACTGGTGAAGCCAGGTAGGTCGGGGATGGGTGGTTCAGGGAATCTTGCCCTGCAGTCCTCTGTGGGTGTGCGATCCTTTCATCCCACAAGGGGTCTGGGTACTGGGGGCGGTCCCGGGCTCTGTTGGCAATTCAATAAATCAATGTGCTCTTTCACCGACTGTTGCTATCATCACGCTTGTTCCCTGTGTGGTCAAGGCCACTTGGCTCTTAAGTACCCCAAGAAGGGAGCGGGGGTGTCCCCCGCCCAGGCTAAGTGATGGCCGGGTGGCCAGGCTGCCCATCCCGATCCGGGTGGCAGCTCTTCTGCCTTGGCTGGATCAGTACAAGGATACAAGGGCGGTGGCAGTATTGGCGGAGGGTTTTGGGAAGGGTTTTGCAATTCCGTATGCTCTTCCAATAGGCAATGTTCAGGCTTCTAGCGCTTCCTCGGTTTCCCAGCTGCAGGTGGAGGTCAGGCATAAATTGTGGGAGAAAATTCAGAAGGGGCGTGTGGTGTGGCCATTTCAGGAGCACCTGTTCCCAGTGATGATGCTCTCCCTGCTGGCAATCATTCCGAAGAAGGAGCTGGGTCAGTGGCGTACCTAGGGTATGTGGCACCCGGGGCCCATCATTTTTTGACACCCCCCCCCCCCCCCCCCCCTCATGTAAAATTTTTTTTTTTTTTTTTTTGCAATAACCATGAAATGGAATAAATGGTCAGAATAGAAACAGGCAGTGAAAATTTTCTTTTTTTTTTTTTTTTTTTTCCAAAGTATTTTTATTGAGAATGGCAAAAGGTCCAGACAAGCAACCATGGTCTGTACAGAAACTTATACATTATCAAAAAGAACACAGAATGAGAGTAACAGCAACAACAAGCATGAACAAGCCTCTCCCAAGAGAAAATTGCCAATGAGAGGCATAGCAATACACAACAAAAGGCCAAAACTTGGGGCAAGCAAACAAATCCCACCCCAGAACCCACAAGAATAATAAGCCGGACTAGACCCTCAGCCATATTTTATAATGAAAAAAACCCCCACAAGCAACAACACCCAGACCGCTCACCAGACACACCAATCCGCACAACAAGCACCCAAGAAACACCCAGCCACCACCCAGACAAAACTACCAGACACACCTACCCCACCAAGCCCAGACCCAACCCCCCCTCCCCAGAGAGTGCAAGCGCAAAGTGGACCGTGAAAAGGGCAGCTGCAGAAGTGGAAAGCCCCAGATAAGTAGGTTAGCTAAAGAAAGCCCACAGATAGAAGAAATCAGGATAACAGAAGTTCCAACAAATGCTCCCACAGAAAATTTTCTTTTATTGAACCTCATTTATGTAACCATTATTCCAAACATAACATAACATAAATTATGTCTGAATTGTCATGACATCAGAAGTACATATGGAGTAGTTGCAGGTGATGCTTGGGACAGTTCTGATTATGTTAGTTTGGTTTTATGTGTTTTTTTAATAGAAGGGTTTTTATTTCTTTTTTTAAGGTTTTGTAGTTTGTGGTCGAGGTCAATAGGTTGTAGAGTTGGGGGTCAAGTGTTGCAGCTCGAATGGCTAGGAGGTTGTCGAACAGTTTTTTTCTTTTGACGTTTTTGGTTGGAGGGTGTGTGAATGGTGCGTGAGTTCTCCTATGTCTGTTTGAAGTGGATTGAATTATTTAGCTGAAGAAATTAGTTACCCCCCCCCCCATTCCACACACATTAATTCTCTTCCATTTTTGTTCCCATTATAAAAAAACACTGATAAGTTCCCAGGAAAAAAATACATTAAAATAAGAAGTGAAAACAAAGGCCCCTACAGATGAGAACATAACATAAGAATAGCCTAACTGGGTCACACCAATGGTCCATCATGCCCAGTAGCCCATTCTCATGGTAGCCAATAGTGCTGCCCGATTCAGAGAAAAATATTTCATTCGATCTGATTCACCCTGTTGAATCGATTTTTCGATTAGATTCACTGTTAATGACACCGCTTTTTAAGTTTAAACAAAGTATAACAATAAATTTCACAACAACAATAAATTTCACAAAGTACTTAAAAAAAAAAAAATCACATTTTTCCATTAAAGCAGTTCTGGAGACATTTGCTTGAACAGTCTTTTTTCCCAGTCCATAAGCAAGCAATATGAAAAAGATTTCCTTAATTATCTACTCAAACATTTTTGCTATTTACTTTCATTGTACCTATACTATTATTCAGTAGAAAAAATGGACTTAACTGTGCAGGAAATGAATCTCCTCATACACCCACCATATAGTGCAAAAATGTGCAAAGGTCTGTTTTTTTCTTTCGATCACTACATAGCCTAATGCCACACAAGCAGCGCTGTTACAAACATATTCTGAAGGTCAATGCTAAGGTTGACAAAGTTTCCTTCCTTGGACCAGAAGGAGATACTGACAAACCACTGGAAGAGATTCTAAAACAACTACCCAGAAATAACACCCAAAGACCCACTCAGTGTGTGAACCAGTTGAGTGGAGTGGACTAACTGGGGGTGGAAATGGGCCCAGAGTTTGCTCAGCAGAATTTCCCAGACTACCTCTTCCTCTCAACACACTGGCATGCTACCACCACCACCAACACTAGGAACACCTCACCGAGTATGCCAGCAATGCTTATAAACTTTATAAAACACATTATTATATTTTCTTATAAAGCATATATTTTAACTGAACTCAGCCTTGCCATTCACAAAAATAGAAAAGTTCCCATTTCAAGCTGTCTCATGTACACTTTTCAAATCTAACATATTGTAATCACAAAACAGAAAATAAAATTATTTTTTCTACCTTTTGTTCTCTGATCAATATTCAAATCTTGTTGGTCCCAGGCTCTTGTTGTCTTGCTTGCCAGGGTCTCCTTTCTCCGTGCTAACCATCCGTCTGCCATCTCTGTTCTCCCCTTCCGTTTCCCTTCCCTCTCCCGGAGATCTGGCATCTTTCCTTTTTTTTGTCTCCATCCACAGATTCACCTTTTCTCAACTCCCCACCACCCCAGGATCCACCATCTCTCCCTTTCTGTTCCCAACTATCCTCCTATCCAGTATCTCTATCCCCCCTCCACACCATCCCCTGTTTCCAAGTTCTCTCCCTTTCTGTTCCTTCCCTCCCTAAATCCCATTATGCACCATCTCTCTCCCACTCCTCTGTTTTTAGACCCATTATTTCTAACCCCCAAAGTCTGGCATATGCATGTATCTTTGAACCCCCCCTTCCCTCTCTCCCTCTGTGTTCTTTTACACCAGGACCCCCCCCCCCCCGAAGGTCTGTCCCCCCTCCGAAGGGCTACACCCCACCCCTGAAGACCTGCATCCCCCGAAGGACTTTACCTCCCACCCGAAGGTCTGTCCCCCCTCTGAAGGCCTAAACCCCACCCCTGAAGGACTGCACCCCCCCGAAGGCCTGTCCCCCCCTTGAAGGCCTGTCCCACCCCCTTGTAGGCCTGTCCCCCCTTTAAGGCCTGCCTGCCTGCCTTTCCCCCCCTTGAAGGCCTGTCTCCCCCTTGAAGGCCTGCACCCCCCTTGAAGGCCTGCCTGCCTTTCCCCCCTTGAAGGTCTGCACCCCCCCGAAGGCCTGTCCCCCCCTTGAAGGCCTGTCCCACCCCCTTGTAGGCCTGTCCCCCCTTTAAGGCCTGCCTGCCTGCCTTTCCCCCCCTTGAAGGCCTGCCTCCCCCTTGAAGGCCTGCACCCCCCTTGAAGGCCTGCCCCCCCCCTTGAAGGCCTGCACCCCCCCTTGAAGGCCTGTCCCCCCCTTGTAGGCCTGTCCCCCCCCTTGTAGGCCTGTCCCCCCCCCCCCTTGTAGGCCTGTCCCCCCCTTGAAGGCCTGCCTGCCTTTCCCCCCTTGAAGGCCTGCACCCCCTTGAAGGTCTGCACCCCCCCAAAGGCCTACACCCCCCCCCGAAGGCCTGCACCCCCCCGAAGGCCTGCCTGCCCCCCTTGAAGGTCTGCACCCCCCCAAAGGCCTACACCCCCCCCCGAAGGTCTGCACCCCCCTGAAGGCCTGCCTGCCCCCCTTGAAGGCCTGCACCCCTTGAATGTCTGCACCCCCCCCCGAAGGCCTGTCCCCCCTTGAAGGCCTGCCTGCCTGCCTGTCACCCCCCTCCCCCTTGAAAGCCTGCTTGCCTGCCCGCCCGCCCCACCCTGAAGGCCTGATGCCCCGACCCACCCCGAAGGACCGCTCGCCCCCCTGGCCTCCCCGCACCACCTATGAACAGCCGCAGCAGGATCGCGAAGTCAGCGTCGGGTACCAGCCCTAAGGGGGTGTTCCCGGCCTTGCCGTTCAGTCCCCCGCCACCCCCGAAGGACCGCTCGCCCCCCTGGCCTCCCCGCACCACCTATGAACAGCCGCAGCAGGATCGCGAAGTCAGCGTCAGCGATCCCTGCTGCTTCCTGCGCCACGGTCCCCGCCCCTCCTCTGACGTCAGAGGAGGGGCGGGATCGCGTCGTAGGAAGCAGCGCAGGGATGCTGACGCTGACTTCGCGATCCTGCTGCGGCTGTTCATAGGTGGTGCGGGGAGGCCAGGGGGGCGAGCGGTCCTTCGGGGGTGGCGGGGGACTGAACGGCAAGGCCGGGAACACCCCCTTAGGGCTGGTACCCGGGGCGGCCCGCCCCCCCCGCCCCCCCCCTAGGTACGCCACTGAGCTGGGTAAATATCAGTTGATACACAACTTGTCTAGGCCCGTGGGGCAGTCGGTGAATGAAGGTATCCCACGTGATCTCTATTCCGTCTGTTCTGCCTCATTTGATTGCACGTTGCGTCTAATCTTGCAGGCAGGCTGCAGGGCGTCGTTGGCAAAGGTGGATATCGAGTCAGCCTTCCGGCTGTTGCTGGTTCATCTGTTCTCATATCCATTGCTGGGATTTCGATTTGAGGGTACTTTTTATTACGACCACTGTTTACCAATGGGATGTTCGATATCTTGTGCCTTCTTTGAGTTATTTAGTTCCTTTCTGCACTGGGTTACTGCTCGGTGAGCGGGACTCAATTCAGTGGTTCACTACCTGGATGATTTTCTCTTCGTTGGGGCGGTGGGTACGGGTGCCTGCAGTCAGTTGAAAGTGACATTTGAAAGTATGGCATCGGAATTTGGGGTTCCTTTATCGACCGAGAAATCCAAAGAGCCAACCACGAGACTCACCTTCTTAGGGATAGAGATAGACACGGTTGCGATGGTGACCCGTCTTCCACAGGGGAAGGTTCGGCAGTTGTTGGAGATGATCTCGCTGGTCATAGGTTCGCGGAAGTCTACAATGTGGGAGGTTCAGTCATTGCTGGGGTCACTCAACTTTGCCTGTCGGGTCTTGCCTATGGGGTGAGCCTTTTCGTGATGGCTGGCAGCGGCAACCTCAGATGTGCATGAATGCAGGCACTTTGTACGTATTACGGCTGGGATTCGCGCAGATTTGCGCATGTGGGCCATTTTCCTTGCACATTTTAAAGGGAAGCTCCCGATTCAGCAGCCTAAAGTTGGATCTGGAGCTGCAAGCTGATGATGTGGGAGGTGCGGGTTTTGGACTCTATTTCCAGGGGGACTGGTGCGCCGAGAAGTGGATGGAGAGCTGGAAGTGGGAGGAGTTACTCATAATGTGACCCTGCTGGAGCTATTTTCCTTACTGGTAGCATACGATTTGTGGCCGGATCGGTTGCAAAATAGGCGCATTGTCTTCTGGTATGACAACATGGGTGTTGTAGAGGTGGCAGCTGATGCTCTCTCCCGTTTTCAATTTTTACAGTTTCGGCAGCTGGCGCCTGCAGCGAAGAAGGATGAATCGTGGATGCTGGATCATTTGTGGAGCTTGGTGCCAAGTAGATCTGGTACATGTTGAAGCAGTCTGGCCACATGGATCCGGTATAATGCTGGTTTCAGGACTTTATTCACTTTTCTTCACTCCTGCAGTTGGATTCCAGAGGTCCTGTTGGCTGACTTCACAGCGGACTCTCATCATGCAGGCTATTCCCGGAGTGCAGCAGCGGGTCACTTAACGGGCTCTGCCTTCTTTTATAAAGCCTTTGATTTGCCTTGTCCGTCAATGGGATATTTGGCATGTAGGATGATGGTGGCTTGGGGTTGGGTGGCTCCGCGGGTGCCAGATACCCGGCTACCTATCACACATGCGTTGTTGGCCAGTCTAATTGGGGTCTTGCCGGTGGTGACGAGTTTCCGCTTCAAGGAATACTTATTCAGAGCAGCTTTTTCTCTGGCTTTCTTCAGAGCCCTGCGGGTAGGTGAGCTACTCGTTCACCCATTGGATGTTCAAGGGGTGCAGGGTCTCCTGCGGCAACATGTGCATGTAGAGGAGGGCACGGTGCGATTGTACATCGCTCAGTCCAAGACAGATCAGCTGGGCAGGGGGCACACGGTGCTGCACTGAGTTGGGGGCAGTTCCTCATGCCCCATCATATCGCTGGATGCCTACATGGTGGTTCGTTCCTGATTGGGCTTGGCATTGTTGATCCACCCGGATGGTGCTTACCTCACGTGATACCAATTCCTGGTGGTGTTGCATCTTGCCTTGAGGAGGTGTGGAGAGGAGCCTGTGTGCTATGGTCTGACATAATTCCGCGATCGAGCCAGTTGGTGTCTGACGGTAGATGAGGGGACTGTGTAAAGTTAATCGACAGGTAAGACGGTGGGTGGAATCTAGGGGAGGGGTGCAGATCAGACACGACTGGATAGACATGTCTTGTGTGGGTTTGTTCTCTAGGGATAGAGTACACCTATCTGACATTGGTTGGGACCTTTTGCTAGACGACTTCGCATCTTGTTGCGAGCATTAGGTGAAAACTTAGCCGCAGCTCTATTCATTGGGGGGGGGGGCCTGTAACGGTATCCTGAGCTACTGGCTGCTAGCTTCATCAAGGGATGAACAGTGGGCCGGCTGTGAGCCTTGCTTGGTGGGTTCGATGACCCTGGACAATGGGGCATGTGGGGACATGCCACCCCTCGGACCTTTGCTTGTATGGCGGAGTTGGGGGGCCATTTAAATTGCTACTGTAGCTCGGGATCAATGTTGTTATGGTGATACCATTATGCTTGTTAAATTATGTTAATATTTTATTTAAGATATATGTCAAATGTTAATTTTCAATAAACAGGACTGCGGCCAGGTTTTACCACGTAGGAGTGAGTGTCTCTTTGGGAATGAGAGAGGTATGAGTTGGTGGGGGAAGTGTTCTCATTGGGTGAACAGACCGCTCCAGGTTCCGCTGTTATAACTATCTGCCTGCAGACTCAATTGTGAAATCTCTTTCTATGCATAATTGATGTGCCAGCTGTTTGCTAGCTACTGTAGTTCAACCACCACCCTGTTCTAGCCAGACATTGTTATGAAATCGAAAGAGCTCTGTATCCTCTCTTAATTGGTCTGCCTTTGTAGTGATCTTACATCAGTTTTGAATTGTTAGCTGTTTGTTGTTTCTAACCACAATCAATGAGGAAATGTTTACGAGCTTGTTCTTCAATCACTCTTGCCATTTGAGTATTTTCTTTTTCTGCATAAATGATGAGTTTATGACTGCTGGCTAGTACACTTCACCTACTGCTCATGCCTACCAATTAATGGCTAGATTCACTAAGCATACCGATTGTGTACCGATCGGTTTGCGATCCCTTTGCGACCCGATTCACTAACCTCATGGCCAATCACCTCTGATCCGATTCCGATCTGTGCATGCAAATGAGGGGAAACGGCATGCAAAGTAGGAAGGGCCGCGATTTACTAACAAAAAGCAGGCACGCCGACTGGGCTGGCCGATCCCAAACAAGCAACTACTCAGGACCAGTCACTTGTGTAAAAACCCTGCTCTCTGCCCCGATCTCCTGTTCTTCTCTGCCCCGATCTCCTGCTCCTGTCTGCCTCGATCTAATGCTCTGGCCACCCTGCTCTCGCCCCAAATCTCTCCTGCCGCCCCGACTCCTGCCCTTCCCCGCATTGAGTAGAGTAGAGTTGGGGGGGAAGGGGGGGCTGGAGTTAGTGGGCTCACATTTTTCACCATGAATATAGTGGTTAGAGTGGATTATGGGCCTGGATCATCCTCTCTATGGTTCACTAGCCCACCCACCAAGCTACTTAAGACACCTGTGGGCAGCTCTACTAAGCTTTCCTATACCAAATGCTGACGTTCTAGAAACAGGTATGTACGTTTGTATTCTGATCTTTGTGGGTATGAGGGGGTCCATGAGCACTGGGGTACTGTTGGGGTGTCTTACCTTGATGCATGCAGTGGCCATCTGGTCCATTTGGGCACCTTTGTGGCACTTAGATCTTTCTAAAACAGGTCTAGTTCCAAACATACAACTTCTGTCCAGTTTATCTTGCAAAATGTTTGATTATCGCTGCAAGACATCCATATCTAACCTACCCTTGAGACTGCCCAAAACCTGCTCATAACACGCCTCTACCACACCTCTACCGTGCCCTTCTCATGCTCTGAATGTACAGAGGCTGGAACACCTCACTAGACGTCCAAGTGCTGATTTAAGATGCTTTTTAAATGTCTGGTTTTTTTTATTATGGGCCCCATAGTCTGAAATCTAAAATACTTTGTAATAAGTTCCACTATATATTATAGCAGCACTGAAAGTGGCACGTGGAAGTAAACCCATGATACTTTGAAGTATTTGCAAGTATATGTTTAGCAATCTCAGTATAATAAGATATGAAATATTTTCCTGGTTATCGGTAATGCAATAGCAAATAATGAGATGATTAATAAAACGCTTGCTAGAAACATATGGTGAAGCCAGCAGAGGTTTCCAGTCATAGTGATTAAAGTTGTTTTAATCAGTTTCAGAGCAAACATACAGAAGTGGATAAAAATAACATGAGGTGGTCATATTCCTCAGTTACCTGCAGAAATAACCTTGAAAAAGGATCAATAAATACAATAACAGCATGAAACCAATGATTTTATAAAATACTATTAGCAGACTGAAGATTATTATTGATATGGAGATTTATCATTCAAGCTGTTGAGGTTTAGACTTGATTAACTCTGGGCTCCATCAATTGTGTAATGAAAGTCAACAGTATATCACCACAATTTAAGATTCCAGAAATTTCCAAATGTTCAGTATCGCTGCATCATCTAGCTAGAATCTCCATGTTTCACCAAATTTGCAGTGTTTCAAGGGGTTTCATGCAGATAGAAGGTAGAGATTGTGAGCAAACATCAGGAATTTCTTTTAAGTTGATAGTGTCTGAAGTCACAAAATGCTAAGACACAAAGTCCAATGATTCACAGTAAAGAAGCATTTAAAACTGCTACCGTGTTTCCCCGAAAATAAGATGGTGTCATATTAATTTGGGGTCCAAAAAACGCACTAGGGCTTACTTTCGGGGATGTCTTGGTTTTTTTTCATGTACAACAATCATCTCTCTCTTCCTCTTCTCCACCCCAATTCATCCTCTTTCCTTTATCCCCCCCCCCATGTGCCACATCATTCCTCCCCTCTCACCCATCCCTTTGTGCAGCATCTTTCTATCCCTCCCTCCTTCCCATCCCCCTGTGCAGCAGAACCCCAACAACCTTCCCACCGTGAGACTGACATACCTCCACTAGTCTGAGGCCTCCTAAAGCAGCAGGGGTGGGGGGGTTGCTAAATTGACAAATCTGATTTTTTTTCCCAGCAAATCAGGCAGCACTAGTGTCAAGGATGGAGTCAGGGAGTGTATGAGACATTCGGGGGGGGGGGCTTCAGGGGTCAATCTTAACTAGGGCTTATTTTTGAGATAGGGCTTATATTAGGAGCATCTTTAAAAATCATGCTAGGGCTTATTTTCAGGATAGGTTTTATTTTAAGGGAAACAGGGTAGTAAGATGTTTATATAAAGATGTAATCTAGGTTTTTATTTAGCAACCATATAAGAGCCAGAAGTCAGTCATATAAAGGCATATTCTATAAATGGTGTCCCGATTGTAGGCAGCGGTAGGTGTCCTACTGCTGTCTAGCCAGCTAATAGGGACGGACGTTTTTTAAAAAATACCCTGAGGTAGGCATCTGTCGCGGTTGAGGAAGATGCATAGGGACGCTTAAGCTTGCCCAAGGCTAGATGTGGGTGTGGTTTTGCCCTGAACAGGCCTTGGATGAGCGTAGACAGCCCTACACATCTTCCTAGGGCCACAATAAGCACCTGAAATGTAAACCAACAAAAAGCTGGTCTACATTTCAAATAGACACAGCAGCTATACTGATTGCGGGATAGAAATCTCACTGTCACAATCAGCTAGCGGCCATGGGCAAGGAACTTGCCACCTCGTGAAGTCAGGCAGCAGTAGGGATGCCCACTCCCTTCTGCAAATCCTCCCCATGAAGCATCCCCCCCATGAAGCATTCACTGGCAGCAGTATTGCCCAATTCCTCCTTCTGGAATACCACCCAACTGCAATAGGCAGGAGGGATGTCTACTCCCTCCTGCCAGAGACTGACCCACTCCCCCACCCAGAGACCGACCAACCCACCACCCACCTGGCAACAACCCCTCTACCCAGTGATCTCCCATAAAGGGGAGACCACCATTCCCCCAACTCCCCCATACCTTGTAAATAGAAGGTCCGACCAGTGGGAGGCATACACCCTCCTGCTGGCAGGCCCACCACTGGAAAATGGCGTGCGTTTCCCTTCCTAGTGCATTCTGGGATGCAATGGGGAAGAGCCTAAGGCCCTGATAGGCTCAGATGCTAAGGCCCCTGGGTCAACCGGAATGTTAGGCCTCCTTCCCAGTGCATTCTGGGATGCACTGGGAGGGGCCTAAGTCTCCGATTGGCCAGATACCTAAAGTCCCTCCCATGGGTGAAAGATACTTGCACAAGTAAAACTTTGTCCCTAATGAATAGCAGGCTGTAACACACACTAGCAAGAAAAGAAAAATCTGGTATGTCTTGGAAGGCAGGGAAGAGTCCGAAAGAATGCCTTTATCTAAGGGCCAGCAAAAGCTGTAGAGCAGATAGGAAAGACAGAACAAGGAAGAAAAAGTGCATCACATACTCACAATAGAAGGAAAATTCCAAGACATCTGGGAAAACTGCAAGAATAAACTCTTAGAAATACTTAGAGTAGACTGGAAAATATTCTTATCAGTATATAAAGAAGAAATAAACAAGGATAGGAAGGAAGGAAGGATCTCCTTTAGTGTCTCTGGCCCAAAGATATACACAAGCACAAAGAGATTAAGACCTTACAGTAAGCATGAGAGAGATAGAAAGAACAGGCAGTGGCATAGGCAAGGGGGCAGACCACTCTGGGTGCCATGCTGCACCTCTCTGCCCTGCCATGCTCGTGCCATCCTTCCCTCCCACCCTGCATCTCTGTAGATCTTCAATAGCGCAGACATCTTCTGCCTGTTGCTCTTGCCAGCTTGATTCCTCTCTGAATCACTTCTGGGTCACAGAGCCAGGAAGTGACATTAGAGCAAAATCCAATGCTGGCACAAGGAGCATGCTGGAGAAGCCACTTTCGCTGGCGAAGATTTAGAGGTACGGGGGGAAGGGAGAGAACAAGTGTGGAGTGGGGGGTGGGAAGGGGGAGTGCGGAGAGGAGGGTGCAGGAGGGCCTTAAGTGCTGTGTTATTTATTTCTAGAGACTGTGAGAGTGCGCAGATCGGATCAGGAGTGAGGTTAGTGATTTGGGTCAGAGTCCCAAAGTGGTCGAGACATGATCAGTGTCCTTAATGAATCTAGCCCATGATTCGTAATTGGATAGAAACCCAGCCATAACATGTAACTCCTGTTTTGTAAATTCTACCCACAAAGAGACCTAAGCAAACTGGAGGAGTGGGCAAATAAATGGCAGATGAAATTCAATGTAGGGAAATGCAAGGTCATGCATATAGGGAGAAAGAACCCGATGTTCAGCTACCAAATGGGGGGATTAGTATTAGAGGGAAGTAACCTTGAAAGAGATTTGGGTGTACTGGTGGATACAACAATGAAGTCAACGGCGCAATGCGCAGCAGCCGCGAAAAAGGCGAACAGAATGTTGGGTATTATTAAAAATGGTATTATGACCAGAACGAAAGAAGTCATCCTGCCGTTGTATCGGGCAATGGTGCGCCCACACCTGGAGTACTGTGTTCAGTATTGGTCACCGCACCTTAAGAAGGATATGGCAATACTTGAGAGGGTCCAGAGGAGAGCGACACGAATGATTAAGGGCATGGAAAACCTTTCATACACTGAAAGATTGGAGAAGCTGGAGCTCTTCTCCCTGGAAAAGCGGAGACTCAGAGGAGACATGATAGAGACCTACAAGATCATGAAGGGCATAGAGAAAGTGGAGAGAGACAGATTCTTCAAACTTTCAAAACATAAAAGAACAAGAGGGCATTCGGAAAAATTAGAAGGGGATAGATTCAAAACAAATGCTAGGAAGTTTTTCTTTACTCAGCGGGTGGTGGAGACTTGGAATGCGCTTCCAGAGGATGTAATAGGGCAGAGTACGGTACTGGGTTTTAAGAAAGGATTGGACAATTTCCTGTTGGAAAAGGGGATAGAGGGGTATAGATAGAGGATTATTATGCAGGTTCTGGACCTGTGGGGCCGCCGCGTGAGCGGACTGCTGGGCACGATGGACCTCAGGTCTGACCCGGCAGAGGCATTGCTTATGTGCTTATGTGCTTATGAAGTCCCGTGAAAGATTGCCAGGGTTCTCTGAAGCAGCAGAATGCAAAATGCGTCAGGACCCTGCGATATTAACGAAGAAAGCAAGTGAATGATTTACACCACCATCATGAGTTAAGTGTGTTGTGAATAGCACTGTTATTGATACAAGCATAAAATTGTGCGATGATTGGAAGAAGAGACATTTAAAAGTGGGCAGATTGCTTACTCAACGGTCTCAATGAGAACATATGTCTGAGCACAGGAAAAACATTCATTAATATTTCTTGAATGTTGTAATTTGGTGCAATGTGTGTGTGTATGTTGATTCTAAAGAAATTCTTTGCACCAATTTTCTATAATATCCCAATCTTTTTTGGGAGGTTTTCAGTGATTGTATGAGAGCAGCTAGTGAAAATTGCTGCAGATAGCTTTTGAGGATTTTTTTCCATTGTTGTTGAAGATAACACATACTCCTTGGGGTTTTCCCACTTTTGTCATAGTAACTATTATTGGAAGAGTGTTGCAATATACTGTAGATCTGTGTTGGGTGACCAGATAGTGGGATTATGGAAGGTATATAATGGTTTGGATGTTGTGATTGGATCTGTGCTGAGTGTACTGTATAGTGAGGATAGGGGGAGTATATGATTGTGTTTTTATGAAAGGGGTTGTGGTATGGATCTGTGTTGGGTATATAGTGAGAGTAAGAACATAAGAACTAAGGTCCATCAAGCCCAGCATCCTGTTTCCAACAGTGGCCAAACCAGGTCCCAAGCACCTAGCTAGATCCCAAATAATAAAATATATTCTATGTTGCTTATCCTAGAAATAACCAGTGGATTTCCCCAAGCCATCTTAATAATTGCCTATGGACTTCTCTTTTAGGAAATTATCCAAACCTTTTTTAAACCCTTCCAAGCTAACTGATTTCACCACATTCTCTGGCAACTAATTCCAGTAGGGTTTGTAGGTATATTGGAGGGATGTTGTGATCTGGATCTGGGTATGTCTCAGGAGAGGAGACTAACATGGTCAATATTAGTCATGAGAAAAACTCAGATAATAGTCAAGACAGACCCAAACTCCAAATTAGCAAATCAGGGCAAGCAGCCCGAGTACTTAAAGGATTATATAGTATATTAGAAGAATAGAAGAATCATTCTGAAAGGTAAATGAGTGGTATGAATGAAGATCGAATGATGGACAATGTGTGGTCGAGTGAAAGTTGTAGGGAAGATGTTTTGGAAATGTCGGGATGACATTTTTCTTGGGGGGGGAGTAGCGGGGACAAGTGAAAGCTGGTAAAATAAATAAATTAAAGTAACCCATCTGGGAGTAGCAGGTGCAGGGCTGCCAAGCCTTGGGTCCATTTTGGGCTCGTCTTTGTTGTTTTTTTTTTGGGGGGGGTTGTTTCTGGCTCTGGTGGTTGGGAGTACTGGGGCCTGGCTGTGTTAGGGCCTCAGGAGGGCCCAGAATTTTCATGCCATGGTCTCGAGGTAGAAACCTAGAGAGAAGGTAGATTTGGTGGAGGAGGTGCTTCTCCAGCGTAGCGGGGTGGTTGGTTTATTGGCCTCCAGGAGGCAGCATGTTCATCCCCAGTAATCGTGGCAGGAGTTGGATGTCGGCCGCTGGGAACGGGAGAGAAGGGAGTGAGTGTTGGCCGAAAGGGTGCAGGTGCAGTAGTCCGCGCATGCGCAGATGAAAATTTAGGCCTGACTGGCGCACCAGTAATGCACACAACCAATATTTTTTAATTAATAAATCAACTTACCTGGTCTGAAGAGCCTTTAATAGGTTCCTGCATAACAAAGTAAACAGACATTTAATATTAGCCAGAGTTCAAAGAAGGATACACTAGATCAGGGGTGTCAAAGTCCCTCCTCGAGGGCCACAATCCAGGCGGGTTTTCAGGATTTCCCCAATGAATATGCCTGAGATCTATTAGCATACAACAAAAGCAGTGCATGCAAATTGATCTCATGCATATTCATTGGGGAAATCCTGAAAACCTGACTGGATTTCGGCCCTCAAGGAGGGACTTTGACACCCCTGCACTAGATAAAGAGTGAGAAACACAAAAGCAAAGAAAGAAAAGAAGGGGATACTTACTTGAACAGGATCTCCTTGTTGGTTACCTGTGGGAGAAAGGACAGGGCAGTTTATACAAAGTAACATAGCATATAGAAATATATAATTGAAGAGGTGGTAAAAGTACTGAAAGTGGTACGCGGCTGAAAATTTCCTGAGTATTGTTAAACTTTTGAATGGAATCCTATAAGACACAAAGACAAACAGTATAGGCAGTTTACATGATAAAAGTTGCTATAGAGAATTTTTAAGTGATTTTAAGAGAACTGTTTTAATTAGAATAACAAATATTGCACTTTAATTGAGGATGTTTTCATGTCACTTAAATGATATTTTAATATGTTATGGAAAGCACTTTGAACTGAGTTTCTAGTGAATTTATGAGTTATGTGAAGTAAATATTTAATTTATTTGAATTGGCATTTGTGAAAGTGTTCCTTTACCAGGTGCACATTGTGACTCACACCATCCAGAGATTATGCAAAGTTTTATTCAGCTGCAGTGTGTTTGGGAGGAAGTGTACTCTGATCCAGGGGAAATTCCACTTACCCAGTGCTGTGACATCAGCTAATTTGCTGCTTCATTGGGTCAGAGCAGCACTGAACGCTGCAGGGGGTTTCAATTACAAATTTAGCAGGTGACTGCAGGCAGTTAACGAATTCCAAAAGGGTTCCCAGGTGGCTTGCAACTGTTTCCCACCAAGGGAGTCCCTGTCCACAATCATCTGTCTTTCAATCTGAAGTTTTATTATCATGCTTGCCCTTCATTGTGCTAAAGAGGGAGGTGTAACATCCAAGTGGACTTTTTATTTTTTTTAATTTAATAGTTGGTTTTCTGGGCAGTGATCTGTCTCCTCATAATCCGACAGAGAAAGCTGTATCACTTATTCATGATTTAAGAGCGGCATAGCTTCATTTTGTCTGCAGTGTACTTGTGACTAGGGTTAACAGATGTTCGGGAAAACCTGAACATGTCCTCTTATTAGAGGAATGTCCGGGCTCCCAGACAGACTTTCTAAAATCTGACATTTGTCTGGGTTTTGGAAAGCCCCGACAACATCTGGAGGGCCTCTGAGCATGTGCGGATGATATCACACACATCTGCGCATGCTCTAGGCCCTCCAGACGTAGCTGGAACTCGTCCAGAAGAAGAGAGGAGGATTTATGGGGGCGGGGCGTTGTGGATGAAAAATATGGCAACCCTACTCATGATTCCACCTGTTCGCTTAGGCTTGGGATAGGCATGTGGGATCTCTTAGAGAGAGAAAGAGATAATGGTTACTGCGGATAGAAAGATTAGATGGGCCATTTGGCCATTATCTGCCATCATGTTTCTATGTTAGCCTTCTGTGGTTGCCAGACTGTTTTCACTGGTTACCCTGTGCAAAACATGATTTCACATGCATTTTCCTGTAACCCTGGTTACAGAAATCAAACCCATCCCCGCTGGAGATCGAATCCATCTCCGCCTATCTCCGCAAGTAATATCTTCCAAGCCTGCCCATTCCCATAAACTTAAGAAGTAGTTCTTTCATTTAATTAAGCTACTGTATTAAAGGCTCTGATAGAGACCCATTTACAAAGAAGCAAAGACACTTTATTAATTTGGAAATATTAATTGGGAAGAATCAGGGACGGCCCTATAATGATGCCAACTGAGGTGACGGCTTCAGGCAGCACTGTTGAGGGAATGGCATCTCGCTGCCGGCCACTGGACGGCTCTCTCTGCCGCACTCCTTCCCCACTTCCCAGCATTTAATTCTTTAACTCTTCTTCCCCAAAAAGGCATTTTCCCATTCCCCCTCCCCCTGCCCACACCTGTCTTTCATTTGCTGTAAAAGTTGCCAGGTGGTGGTATCTTCTCTCCACTGCGGCCCACCCTCTGACAACTTCCTGTTTCTGCTGGGGTGGGCTGCAGTGGAGAGAAGATGCTGAGACCGGGGGCAGGGCAGCTCACTGCCACCTGGCAACTTTTATAGTAAATGAAAGGTAGAGGCGGGCGGGGGAAATGGGAAAATGCTGTTTTGGGGGAGAAGAATGAAAGAAGTAGATGCTGGGAAGGGGTGCAGCAGAGCGAGCCGACCAGTAAAAGAATAAAGGGCAAAACTCAATATAGAAAGGTTTGGGAAATGGAAGGGGTTATGAATGGGGAGGACAAAGGGGCTATAAGGGGGACAGAGAGAGATGGCAGAGGAGGTAGAAGGGGGCAGGAAGAGGTGGACATGGGGGAGGATGGAGGTGGTCAGAGGGGGAGAGATGATAGAGGATGTGAAAGGGGGAAAGGGAGAGATGGACTGGATGGAGGAGGGAATTGGGAAGAGAGAGAGATGGATTTGGTGGAGGGGAGAAAATGGGGAGGAGAAATGAACAACTCAGAGATAGACAGGGAAAGCTGGAAGGGTATGGACTCATGCCAGAAGGGGGAGGGAGGGAGAGATGTCAGACTTGGGAGGAGAGGGTAGAAGGGCAGAAAGGAGAGTTGGACTTCTAGGAGGGAAGGAGAGAGAGAGAAAGAAAGAGGGAAGGAAATGCTGGGTTACAAGTGTGGAATAAAGGATAAGGACGGTGATGATAAAAATAGTGGATCTATGTGGAAAAACTGTGAAGGAGATGAGTGAGAGGAGAATGAGTACAAAGGGTAGCAATGTGGTAATGGGAAGCAGATAAAAGGAAATAGGAAGATGAGACATGTAAAAGCTAGGGGATAAGAGAAGGAGATAGAATGTTGAATAGATTAAAAGTGAAAAGGAATAAAGCAAGAGTTACATTTCAGTGGATATAGTCAGAAAAAAGAAAAATGGAGGAGAGCACTTTAAGAGAAGAGATAAGAACATAAGAATAGCCATACTAGGTTAGACCAATATGTAAGCTGCATAGACACTAACGCCTCCTTTTACAAAACTGCGATAGCAGTTTCTAGCGCGGGGAGCTGTGCTGAATGGCCCACGCTGCTCCCAATGCTCATTGAGTTCCTATGAGCGCCTGAAGCAGCGCGGACCATTCAGCACGGCTCCCTGCACTAGAAACTGCTATCGCAGTTTCGTAAAAGAGGAGGTAAGTTATAGATCTAGTTATAGACATGATATTGCCTTGGTTAAATAAAGGGGTCCTTAGCTTGTGCAAGTGCTAAATGCTAACGCATCCATAGGATATAATGGACGCGTTAGCATTTAGCGCATGCTAAAACGGCTAGCGCACCTTAGTAGAAGGACCCCAAAATGTTTAAACTTTAAAAAAGCAGTGTCATTGAAATCAAACTGAAACTTTTTTTTTCCCTGAATCAGGCAGCACTAGTACAGAGGATGGACATGTGGTAATGGGAAATAGGTGAAAGATAAGTGGGAATAGGAGGCTGGGGAAGGGGCAAGATGGGAAATGGGAGAGCTAGGGACTGAGAGAAGGAGATGGAAAGTTGATGGGTAGGTGAAAAAGAGAAAGGAGTAGGGTGAAATTTGAGTGGACAGGGGCAAAAAACCAACCAACCAGAAAAAAGAAAAGAGTTAAAAAGGAAAAATCAGTATGGCAGAGACAGATACTCTTTATCGAGGAAACAAGGTAGGAGGAGAGAGGAGAACTGAAAAAAGAGACAACAGCCACTGGAGACCGGAAAAAGGCAGGAAAGCAGACAAGTAACTGGAACCAACAAAACAGAACATGAAACCGTCCAGAAAGCAAAGGTAGAATAAAATATTTTATTTGGAATTTATTAATTGAAATATTTTAGCTTTGGGTTATTTTAATTTTCAGGTTTTGTATTTCACAATGTGCCTGGTAGTGGAGAGCTTTGTTTTGCTGTTGCTCAAATAACATGAGAATCAGGACTTTGTTTTTGTATGGTGCCGTGACATCCATAGAGGAATGTTTTAGTTCTGATCTGCACGTTGTGGGGAGGTAGATTATCAGCTCCCATATAACTAATTTTATTGTATCCCCCCCCCCTTTTACTAACCCGCGATACTGGTTATTAACGCAGGGAGCCAATTTGAATACTCCGCGCTGCTCCCGACGCTATCTCGGTTTAATAAAATGGGGGGGAATGGTGTGTTAAACTAAGCTTTTCTTTTCCTTCTTTCTCACTTTGCTCCTTGTTGTTTGAACATCATAAATTTCCTTCAGTTGTTTGCAGAAAAGCAGGTTAAAGTATGTGTGGTGAGAAACTGGTTCTTTGAGTTTGTCTGGCAAGATCTGTTGTTATGCTTTAAGCATGGCGACCTGGGCTTAAAAGGAGTGGTGTGCGAGGCTCTGTTGTCATTTATTGTGTTACTGAAGCTACTACCCTCTAAGAAGGCAGCTGACCAGTCTTGTCTAATAGTTGAGGCAGCCTATGTCCCACTCCCATTTTGGAAGTTTGGGGAAGGGGGGGGGGGCACCAGCTCATCTCTCGCCTCAGGCAGCAAATTGCCTTGAGATGTCCCTAGATGTCCCTAGATACTTTGTAAATGGATCTCTGACAGAGCCTATAATGTAAATATAAAATATAAGTAGTCTAGCTGATGAGGACCCTCAAGCTATATCAGCTGATGACGTCCTCTGAAGGTGGCCAAAATCCCTTTTACCATGTTTGGCAGGCAGCAGCAGCAACATCCCTATGCCACAGATGCTGGCACCTCAGTGGCTCAAGGATGGTGCCAGTGACTGCTATACTTGGTAGAAGGGAGTTCAGGCCACCTTTGGAGGAGGTCCTCAGTTGGTGGTGCTTGGTGATCCCCCACCAGCTACAGCAAGGGTCAACAAGTACTTCAACACCGGAGAAATAAAAACAGAAATGCATTTCCTTTTCTGTTGAACACATTACAAAGACATCTGCTATATACATTTCCCAAAGCATACATATTTCGGTCAATAAATTCCTTTTGTTGTCTGGAGATTTATTTTTCCATCAAGCTGGTTCCAGTATCTCTTTTATCTGCTTTCCTGTCTTCTGCAAATTCTTCATCAAGCAGTTGTTGTCCATTGGTTCCTCCTACCATGGTACAGCATTTCTCTCTTTCCTCCCATAGTACAGCATCCTCACTTCCTTCTATACCGGATCATTCTCCCTCTTTTTCCCCTCCCCACTCCTGCACAGCATTTCTTTCTCTCTCCTCCACACCCATGTGCAACATGCCTCCCTCTCTCTCTCACTATCCACCATCTCGTTTTCTCTCATTTCCTCCCTTGCTGCAAAGGGAGTGAGGAAAGAGAGAGGAGAAAGAAAGATGACTCCAGGGTGCATCTCTCCCACCCCCTCTACTGCCACATTCAACATTTCTCCCTCTCATCCCCTGACCATGCACAGAATCTTTTACCCTACCCACCAACCTCATGCCCAACATTTCTCCTTCTATCATCCCTCTCCAGTAACATAGTAACATAGTAGATGACAGCAGATAAAGACCCGAATGGTCCATCCAGTCTGCCCAACCTGATTCAATTTAAATTTTTTTATTTTTTTTCTTAGCTAATTCTGGGCAAGAATCCAAAGCTCTACCCGGTACTGGGCTTGGGTTCCAACTGCCGAAATCTCCGTTAAAACCTACTCCAGCCAATCTACACCATCCAAGCCACTGAAGTCCTCCCCAGCTCATCCCCCACCAAACGGTCATACACAGACATAGACTGTGCAAGTCTTCCCAGTACTGGCCTTAGTTCAATATTTAATATTATTTTCTGATTCTAGATCCTCTGTGTTCATCCCACGCTTCTTTGAACTCAGTCACAGTTTTACTCTCCACCACCTCTCTCGGGAGCGCATTCCAGGCATCCACCACCCTCTCCGTAAAGTAGAACTTCCTAACATTGCCTTTGAATCTACCATCCCTCAACCTCAAATTATGTCCTCTGGTTTTACCATTTTCTTTTCTCTGGAAAAGATTTTGTTCTACGTTAATACCCTTCAAGTACTTGAACGTCTGAATCATATCTCCCCTGTCTCTCCTTTCCTCTAGGGTATACATATTCAGGGCTTCCAGTCTCTCCTCATATGTCTTCTGGTGCAAGCCTCCTATCATTTTCGTTGCCCTCCTCTGGACCGCTTCAAGTCTTCTTATGTATCATGCCACATCTCTCTCTCCATCACCATGTTCAACATTCCTCCCTCTTGCATCCATTTCAATCCGTCATACTGTTTCCTCTCCACCACCATTTCCAACATTTCTACCTCTCATTTTTCTCTTCTCTCTAATCTTTCTCTTCCCCATGTATCTCTACCTCACTTCTTTCTCACCACCAAGCCCAACAATTCTCTTCTTCCCTATTCCCAATAATTCTCTTCTTTCTTCCTTTCCCAATGTGCACCATCTCTTTCCCTCTCATTCACACACCCGTGCCCAAAAATTTTCCCTTTATTCCCTTCCCCACTTCAGCTTCTCTTTCCCTCCTTCCCTCCTGTGTCCCAAGTTCGTGTCCCCTTCCTCCCTCCTTTTTGTGTCACAAATTTATGCCCTCCTTCCTCCTTGTCCCAAGTTCATGCCCCTCTCGTGTCCCAAAACGCTCCCTCTCCGCCCTCTTCTTTGTCCCAAGTTCTTGCCCCCTCTCTTCCTTCCTTGTCTCAATGTGCTTGCTCCGTCCCTTCTGTGTCTCGGGTTTGTGTCCCCCTCCCGCGGGTGTGTACCAGAGTCATCCAAGTAGGTCTTTTTCCTGCCTTCCAGCTGCACTTGCTTTTTTCATAAAGCCATGGGAAGTGGTTCCTACTTGCTGCATGTGACTGACCTGGAAGCCTTCCCTCTGACCTCAGCTCTGAAGTCAAAGGGAAGGCTACTCGGTCAGCTGTGGGTAGCATGCAGGAAATGTTGCATGCAGCTTTGTGAAGAAGCAAATTCAACTGGAAGGCAAGAAGAAGAAGGTACTGTTTGGATGAGCAAGGTAGCACCCCCGGGATTCCCTCAAGAGGTGCCTCCATCGCTGCGGGATCCCCATGGACCCAGGGGGGGGAACCCCACGGGATTCCCATTGGGCCCCATTCTCATGCAGCTCTCTAATGGTAACACAAAAGAAGTCCATAAGCCATTATTAAGAGGTTTGGGGAAATCCACTGCTTATCCCCAGGATAAGCAGCATAAAATCTGTTTTATTCCTTGTAGTAATCTTGCCAAGTACTTTGACCAGGGTTAGCCACTTTTGGAAACAGGATACTGGGCATCATGGACTATCAGTCTGTCCCAGTATGGCAACTCATGGATATCCCACATCTGAAATTCACCTGTAAAATACACAGTGAACATATTGAATTTCTGGATACATGTACTCGTATTGCTCTACAAAGATGGATTAGATTAGAGTGACGGTGAAGCTATATGAAAGGTATCTAAATTAGATTATCTAAATAAGTTTTAATACTGATCATTTAGAATGTAAAGGAGACAATATTTAATCCTGATTTTGTGTTTTAGAGGGTGATTTACCTTGAGAAACAGCCTAAGTGAAATGTGCCATTTTGGTGGAGTGAGCCCCCTTACCAACTGAAAATTAAAAGCTAAGTTAAGAAAATGAGGAATTTTGGAAAATGCAATATATCAGTGAAGATTTGATGTACTCATTTCTTAGTGTCAATGAAGTATTGATTGTGGTGGAGGTACATTGCTGAGATCCAAGGTTTATGCATAAATAAATTGAGTATAGTGCTTGAATGAGGTTATATAACTCCTATGTTATGACATCACAAGAGAGAGCTGGTGGCAGTGGTGTAACAAGGGTAGGGGGTGCCCAGGGCGGTGGCGCCCCTGCCCTCTTCTCTGACCTTCCCCATCCCTTATTCCCTCCTCTGCAGGCACCTTCCTTTCCCCCTATACCTCCCAAACCATAAGATGTCTTGTTTGTCCAAATTAGATTGTAAGCTCTTCTGAGCAGGGTCTAGGGGTCCGGATTATCCAGACGGAAATCCTGGTAACCCTAATAAAGATACACACGTAAATTTATGCGTATGGATCTGAAAAGAGGATGTGGACATGGGAGGGGCAGGTCAGGAGCATTGCTATAATTTGTGTGCAGTCTTCTTATAGAACTATGGCAGATCTGCGCTTAATTGAGGCATAGTGATTTACCCCAGATCTCAGTTGTAAATCCTCATGCCCAAAATCAGGCACAGACTCTGACACCAAGCGCTAGTCAACAGTGCTCAACTAGAAACACTCTTTGTAGAATAGTGCTTAGTGCTAGATTGTTGTTGTTTTTAGGGAGGGGGGGATTTACCCTGTCTGTTCTGTTAACTGCTGTAGTTCTTTGGAAGCCAGAGAATATTCTAGATGCCAGACTTCTCCTGGCATTCCAGAAGAGGTGAGACTGCTGGGTCTGTTTTCTTAATCATGTAACATAAATGTTTATCCCCTGTGGGCCAGTCCAACAACAACTGTAATACTGTATAAATAAATATACTAATGTATAGCAGTTGTATTTTATGCTGAGGGAGTTTTCAGTAGTGGGGACCTGCATTGTATTGTGTTGAGCGGTTTCTTCCAATGGTGTATCAAGTCGATTACCTGGTGAGTTCGCTCCATGCATCATGGTTTCTCTCAAAGAATTTCAGGTTCCGGGGGGAGGCTGATACAGGTAGAGAGTCCATGTAACAAACAACAAAAAAAACATACTGAGTACGCTGTCCGTGCTGGTTCCCAGAGTGTTTTCAAGTCAGGCAAATGCCAGGAAAGTTGTGAAGTTGTCTCTACCCCTGAAGAAGGATCAAAATGGGGTGCTCTATTGGGCAGTGTTTTGACTCGCATCACGCTAAGTTAAAGGGTTTTTTTTTTTTCATTTTTCATTATTTTTATTATTGTATTGACTTTTGAATTTTTGATTTCAGACACTTTTTTCAAATCTTGTTTAATTGGTTTGTTACATGAACTCTTTGTTATTGTTGTTTGGACCGATCATACACTGTAGATTCTTTGTGGAATCTGAAATTTTCTGGGAGAGGTTGTGATGTATGGACTCGAGTGTCAGTCTGGAGTACTCAATTTGGGATGCCGTTGGGAGAGATTGCTTGGCGTAGTGTGGTGCAGGTGACTCCTGTTGCTGAGAGATCTCTCTCGATGTGGGATGTGGCTGTTATACATGAGTGCATTTATTTGTATTGCAGTTGTTTGACTGTTTGGATTGGCTTACCCCATGCTGGGATCCCATAAGTACATGTAAAAACACATATTAAATCCAGGGTGTGGTCTTTGCTGAGGCACATCTTTGTTCCAGAGGGCTAAAAGAAAGAAAGTACAAGAGGACAAGTACAGTGACTCAAGAATGTGACCACAAATTCAAGAGGTGGGGCCAAGACATAGGCGAGGTTATATTTGGACAAATACATATTGGTAAGGACGGTTATTGTGTTAAATGGAGCTGTTAAAGTGCTTGCCTAGCTTTTCTTCACACATTAGTATAATCACCGATTGCATCTAATATAATAAAACGGTAAGCCGCGCATGCGCACTTCCTATGCGTGCGTAAGTTTTCCGTGAGCTTTAGCTAGAAAGTGCGCATGCGCGGCTTACGGTTTGGCCTCGGAGCGGCGGCTGCCGGCCGCTAGCACCCCCTGCCCTCTCCGTCGCCTCCCGGCTCCAGCGGCGTGACAGTTCCCGACAAACGTCCTTACTCCAGCAGGGGCTGCAGCACTGTAAACACGCTGCTTCGCGGCCTGCTACTGCCCTGATTTGCTCTGCCTGACACGGGCAGAGCAAATCAGGGCAGTAGCAGGCCGCGAAGCAGCGTGTTTAGAGTGCTGCGGCCCCTGCTGGAGTAAGGACGTTTGTTGGGACCGCGGGAAGGGGGTGGCAAGGGACTAAGGGAGGCAGGCAGGGATCCTGAGAGAAGCCGCTGGGCACTTTTATACAAAAAAAATTCCGATAATGCACGACGTGGAGGGGGAGGGAAATACCGGGTTTTAGCACTGGCAGTGGCAGTAACTGCTCCAACGCTCACAGAATACCTATGAGCATCGGAGCAGTTACTGCCGCTGCCGGCACTAAAACCCGCGCAATGTGTTCGTAAAAGAGGGGGTAGGGTTTATCACAGGCTGCCGCAGTAAAAGCTCTGATGCTCATAGACTTCCTATGAGCATCAGATCTTTTACATTACATTAGAGATTTCTATTCCGCCTTTGCCTTGCGGTTCAAGGCGGATTACAAAAGAATTACAAAAAAATGGATTACAAGAAGAAGATATCTGGTAATTTCTAGAGGAGATAAAGAGTAGATGAGGTTGCTTTGGGGAATCGGGAAGGTATTGGGATGTGGTATTGGGAAGTGGGAAGGAGCTAGTGGTATTAAGTCGTTTGCAGGAATTTCTTGAAAAGTAGCGTCTTTACTTCTTTTCTGAATGTTTTGTAGACTGGGGTCATAAGCAGTAGATTGGAGATTTGGTTCTCGAGTTTTGCTGCTTGTGTGGCTAGGTTTTTCCCGTTTGACTTCTTTGATTGGAGGGTGCGTGAATGGAGTGTGGGTTTTCCTGTGTCTAGTTGATGTAGTTTGGATAAGGCGGTTGTTCAGGTAGGTTGGGCTGTCACCGTTTATAGTTTTAAATAGTAGACAGTAGAATTTGAATAGTATTCTTGCAGGAATTGGAAGCCAGTGTGAGTCGAGGGTGACTCACAATAAAAACCCTATCACAGCTTGATAAAAGGGAGTCTTTGTGCTTTCATTTGCCTTAGTTTATTTCCCTTTATACTTATTTATATATTCTCCATTTTTGTTGTTATATAAATGTTTAAATCAGCTTTGCTGGGCACCTAGAGTTTTGCCCTCAGGCATTATCAGAGCTGACAGTTGTTGAAAATCAACTTTCAGTAATCAATGGCTAGTACTATCCAGTATTGTTATACTAACACCAACTTGTGGTCCTCAGGAGTATCAGTCAATTATAATAAAAAGAGGAAAAGACTTCAAGTGCTTCTCAGTGACAAGTATATAAGCCTGTCACCTCCTTTTGAAGCTATCAGTCAGAAAAATCTCCTTATTGTAATAAACATTAGCTGATACTCAATGCTTATAATTCTTCAAATTCTTTGTAGTCTTTATGACAAAAAAAAAAAAAAAAAGAATCACCACTTAACTTCCATACTAATCATGTTTGGTGTCCATTATAAGTTCTGTGGAGCTTCCCTGTTTCACTCTGGTTTCCTCAGGAACTTACACCGTAGCTGAATAAACAACAGTTAATATATCACATTTTGCCAGCGGTGAGTTTGCTACAGTACTGAGTCGCAGTCTTCCATCGCCGAAAGCGTTTCTTTAGAGAAGATTGTTTGATACTTTGAGGACTACAAATTGGTGTTGGTATGAATGAAAATCAACTTTGCCACTAAGGAAATATTTTTGAAATTTGAACTGAACCTGATGGTTTTTACCTTACATATCTGAGCTTTCTTTGTCTCTATGTGGTGGCCAGAGGTGGGAACTATTAATTACCATAAGGCTAAAAGCCACTTTCGTCTCACATCTCAGCCCATGCATTCATTCCATGCAGCATTAGATATTATAGAAACCATTGTTCATTCTCCTCACTTCCTTTGACTAGGCATATTCTGGACATAAACTCATATGAGGAAATAAAGGCAACGCAAGATTTTAATAATTTCATCATTATAACTGATATGATATGCTGTCTTATCTTCATCCTTACAAATGGTGCTTGAGTGAACTCAAGCAGGATGCTCAGAGCATTCTTGGTCTTTCAGTCATGATTTTCTGTTTAGGTCCTACAGTAAATACTGTACAAGTACTGTATGTCTGAAAATTCTTTGTAGTCATTGCTAAATATGTTGCAGAGGGGGGATTAAGGGAGAAGCAGTGAGCCTGAATCCAGCCACTGATTTGCACAATGGAAAAATTAGAAGATACATATTTTAGTTGGATTATGAGCAGTTGAAGGAGGGGTGGTGATTTTGGGGGTTGAGGAGTAGCTGCAGATTTTTCCGTCTGCTCAAGGTTGTAAGAGCAAGAAATCCTTGGAACATACACTAGTATTTCAGGCTGCTTTCTATGACGGGGAATTTAGGCCACTGTTGCGTAGTGCTTGCTCTTACAAGCACTTTAGAACTCAATTGAAAACTCATCTTTTTTCAAAATATTTAGCGAACTAATTTAAATCATCTTTAGGTTATGTTATTTTTAATCTTTTGTTCACTGCATTGAACTTACGGTTATGCAGTTTATAAGTACGATGTTATGTTATGTTGTAATTAGTGTTTGGTAACTTGAATAAATGCTGTGGCCCCTCAGTAATAAGTTCAACAAAATAATGCTGTTACTCATGGTGCAGGAGGTGAAGGGTCCGTTTGTAACAGTCCTCTAAAAATCAAACCTATATAGAGAGAGGAAAAGTCCAAGGTAACATTCTTTATGAAAGAAGAGGACAATTCTCTGGGTACATTATTTTGCTCTGAGCGTTGATAATTTTAGGGATAAAAGCTAAACTCTAGGTTCCTTTATATAGACCAGGGGTATCAAACTCAGTCACATAAGAGGCCGAAATCTAAAACACAGGCTAAGTCGAGGGCCGAATTTTCTATTAAGATACTTAGGGCTCCTTTTACGAAGGTGCGCTAGGGTTTTTAGCGCATGCACAAAATTACCGTGCGCTATAGTGCACAGTAGCTGAAAATCTACTGCCTCCTAAAAAGGAGGCAGTAGTGGCTAGCGCGCTTGGGAATTTAACGCGCACTACTGCATGTGTTAAGGCCCTAGCGCACCTTTGTAAAAGGAGCCCTTAGTCTTAGTAGAAGTATAGATCCTTCCTCGCTCTGAGACACTTCTGTGGAGCGCCCTGCTCCAACCTAGCTTTTACACTAGGACTGGGTCCTTCTGCCTACAAATAGGTACTGAGGCAGTAGCATGGTGAGGGGCTTGGAGCACCACTGGGACTGGGGCTGCACAGTCAGGCACTTAGATGCGACACAGTCACAGAGGGCCACATAAAACGGCCCAGCAGGCCGGATTTGGCCCCTGGGCCTTGTGTTTGACATGTGTGATATAGACAGTTTAGATCTTAAAAGAGCAAATTTTACTCAGCTAGTTTCTATAGTATAACAGTTTCCATAGTTTCACAATTTTTAGACTTGAACTTTCTGTTAGAGAGAGTCTCTGGTGGGCATAACAGGGTCTGGCTTAGTCTTCATTCACGCCCACCCTCCCTACTCATACCCTTCCCTAGAGCATTTCTTTATTTATAGCAGGGGTAGGAACTACGGTCCTCGAGAGCCGTATTCCAGTCGGGTTTTCAGGATTTCCCCAATGAATATGCATGAGATCTATTTGCATGCACTGCTTTCAATGCATATTCATTGGGGAAATCCTGAAAACCCGACTGGAATATGGCTCTCGAGGACCGGAGTTCCTACCCCTGATTTATAGTCTTAATTTATAGTCAATTATTCTAATTAGGACAAGATAACTGTTTATTACATATTCTTATTATATTCTATTACTTGATAAGAATAAAACATTAAATAAAGCATATAATATTTATTTATTTAAAAAATTTATCAACCGCCTATTCCTAAGCGGTATTACAAAAGTAACATACATAGAATAAAGCAAACAAGACTTATACAAATATCTTGAGTTACAATATAAACCTAAGGCTCTCTATACCAGTCTAATATTCCTAGAACTTTGATGTGGTTTAATTAATCAGGTCAAAAATAAAATGCAGATAGTAGCTCAACAGCAAGAGGGGTGCTATCCAGTCTTGTGCACTGAGTGTCAGACTCCCTGGACATAACGATGAGCCAAAGATGACCCACTTGAACTTGTAACTATGCATTCGTAACTATGACCTAACTGTATTACTAACTGTACCTGTACTAGCAATTCTCTTGAATATCCATGTCAAATTGTCCATTGTAACTTCCTGGGTAACTGACCCAACCTCTTGTAATGCAATCCGACCTTGATTTGAATAGGTAAAGGCAGAATAGAAAGCCTGATTAACATAAAGCGGGATGGGACTTGATATACTGCTTTTTCTGCAGTTTATATATTTTAGACAGATCCTTATTTTGTAGCTGGGGCAATGAAGTGTTAAGCGAGTTGCCCAGAGTCACGAGGAGCTGCAGTGGGAATTGAAGGATGTTGCTGCTATAACTACTAGGCCACTCCTTTACAACAGAAGATTTTTATACTGATAATAGAATACTCAGGCACAGAAAGAGCAAAATGTGGGGTCTGTGGCTTTTCTTTCTAAAACAAACACACAAACATTGAGCTAGTCCACATTCTGTAACAATATTTGTCTGGAGCTCTTATAGGATTATAGAGCTGGTTGAAATAGCTCCAGTCCTCAACCATTTGGAACTGTAGAATTACATTTTTTTAAGTATTCACTTCGCCATTCCTCAAACATGCCCATGAGAAATTAACATACCCCCCCCCCCTTTTACAAAGGTGTGGTAGCAGCTGCCGTGTGGCAAATGCTCTGACGCCCATTGAATCCCACAGCAATAATCGCCTTTGTAACAAAAGGGCTATAGTTATTGAAAAAAAAAAAAATAGAAACGCTTTGTTACTTGAGACTTATTTATTCAAACAAGCAGTTGTGCAAAGGGATTTGGATTTAATTTGTGTCTTTCTGGAAGATGACGTCATGGTTTCAGCCTTTTTATTTAAAGGATTCAGTTCGTAACTTTGAGCCATTTATCCCCTTCTTTTGGATCATAGCCATATTAAGTACTAACATGCCCTTAACATGGAAAAAAAGGCTTACTGCAAAGCAAAACACATTAAAGTGTTTTGCTGCCTGTGATTTGCCTGTTAGTGAGCATTTATTGCATGGGATGAGTGTGGAAGCATTATCTGCCTAGTACATTTGTACTAACACCCACCCATACCCCCACCCCCCCACACCCACCCCCACAATCCCACACATACCCACACCCACACACCCCACACACCCACACCCAGACATACCCCCCACACCCTCCCCCACACACACACACCACACCCACACCACACCCTCACACACACCCACACACCCGATGTGCTGCTGGTCCCTATAAGCCACAGCTTCCCAAACTATGGGTTGGGACCCCAAATAGGAGTAAAAAAACCTGTAATTGGGGTCATGACCGGATGGACTCTCCATAAGCATATCATTGTTCTGCACCTCTGGGTTCACACAGTTTTATTTGGCCATGATCATAGGATCACAGCCACAAAAAGAATGGTAAGCACTTAGCCCCTGGAAACTTAAGAACAAAGAGCACCAAACACCAAAGGTGATCAGATCATTTTCATTTTATCTGTGGATTGCTCTTTAATGTCTAGCTTCATTTAAGACAGTGCTTTATTGTACATTACTCATTAATTTTATAAACTAATTGTCATAAATTTCTTAACGCAAATGTAGATACTAGAATTTCCCCCTTTGAACACATAATGCATGAGATTCCCATTTTGGAGTCTGTGATAGATCACTTGCTAATCAAGTGAATCACTTTAAGGTAGCCAGCATAATCTGTGCAGGTAGTGTGATGTAATACAATTTGTATAGCCACAGTGCCCTGCTTCATAGAACTTTCAGTCAAAAGTAGAGCACGAGTTTGAGCTGGCAGTTTCCTGGTTTGCAGCTCAGGCCCCTGAGCACTAGGTGGCGCTGCCCACCTAAAGGACCTGTGGGCATTTAACAATTTATACCAGCATTATACTGTTCAATCATACATAGGCAGCGGAATGCTTTTTTGTTTGGGGGGGCCCACAAGCTCCACCCCCTGACCCCACCCAAGCTCCACCCCAGACCCCATCCCCATAATAGTACTAATTGTAATACCATTTTTTCCCATTCATTTTTGATATATACACACAATATAATCTTATTAACAATACATAATGGTTAACCACAAAATTAAACTACGCAAAGCATACATGTTTCTCAACATTCATTCCTACCAGAACACCTGGACTTGGTCACAAATGCAGATAACCCCTATGCAAATACAGGACCACAAACTAAAAGTACTAATATATACAAACAAAACCCTATGATGCAATACTCTGCATGCAGTACAACCCCCAGAGAAATAGAAACAAATGCATTTCTTCCTGAATAGTGCAAAATATAGACAGCAGATGTAAATTCTCAAAACTGACACAATTCAATCACTAAATTGAAAATAAAATCATTTCCCCTACCTTTGTTGCCTGGTGATTTTAACTGTGTATTCAGGGCCACCTTATCCATTTGCTGTTTTTTCTCTCCTTCACTTTCTGCCATACATCTGTCTTTGAATGCTTTACATAAACACATTTTTCAAAATCACTTTGTTATTGGAATAGAAGCCAATCAACAATTCAACTATAACAATTGTCTAATTAGAGGGTTATGCTCAGAGACATGGAGGAAAAAGGGGAACTTGTTCTCCAAAAAACCTCACCACCCAATCATTGCTTCACCCTCAATATTTACTGAAATACTATTGTGCAAAGCATCAAAATATCTAAACTGAAACTTATCTTTGAGCAATGTTCTTTTTGCCTCGACGTGCTACCAGGGCAGGATTAATCAATAGGCTAAGTAGGCATGTGCCTAGGGCCCGAAATGGTCAGGGGGCCCCGATGAAGGAAGGCATCAACATTGTTTTTTCCAAACGGCGGTGGGCCCTTCCAGCATCGATCGGCAACGTGGGCCCTATCCCGATCAGCAACCCCCCCCTAATCGACGGAAAGTAAGACAAGCAAGCGACGCGGGTAAGAAAGGCAACGGGAACTGTAATTATGCAAGCGGTGCTGCTTGCCCAAAGCTTCCCTTTGACGCAGCTTCCTGTTTCCGCCTGGGCGCATGGTCGGTGGGGCGGGGCAGGGGGCCCAGTGTACTTGTGTGCCTAGGGGCCCTCGATTGAATTAATCCTGCCCTGCATGCCACGTTTCAATATTTCATCAGGAAGCCAAATAGTGAGTTCAAAAAGACAACGTCTTTCATAAGGGTGTCAGTCTCTGAAACACAAACCAAACATTTAATCAATATTTATAAAATACTACTAAATAAGTCTCAAATAGCACTCAAAATACAAACATCTAAGAAATTTATTTTAAAGCATAATCGGAATGGTACCTGTTTAAACTCAAAAACTTCAAAAGGAAAAAATCTTCCTCACATCAGCTCACAACTGCGGGAGAATGCCAGAAGTCAATTTAAAAGGAGAGACTTTGCGTCAAAAAACGTGAAAAACGTCATGACGCTTAAAGAAAATTGAGTAGTAAGTAAGGGTGCCCATACTAAAAAAAAGTGTTTAACTGAGAAAAAATAATCTGAAAAGTGGAATGAATTGCAAATAAGAATGCCCGTACTGGGCAAAAAAACTCTTGACTGAAAAAACCTCCAGAGAGACTGGTGTGCAGAACTACAGAACAGAAGCTAATAGTTATACTCATGATGTCAAAAAGCTTGCCACTCAATCTCATTATTATGACCTGCTGGATATAAAGTGTTTAGCCTGTCGATCCACTGCTGTTCTTTATGCCATAGCAGACTCGCCAAGTCCCCTCCCCGTGGGAGGCAAGGTGCCTCCAGTACAGAATATTGGAAATGTGCAAGTAAATGATTATATGGAAGCCAATGCTGTACAAGCGGGGCTTCTAGGGTCTGAGTTCAAATTCTACTGACGTGTTCTCCTATGTGGGATTGTACGGGTCTCACAGTGTGTCCCACATAGAACTTCAAACAAGGACACCTCACGATGTAAATTACTCCACTTGTTTCACTCGTTGAAAAGCTGCGGCCCGCACTGTTGACATCCCACTCAGGAAGACCCATATCTCTTAAAGGGGCACTGTATTTGCACATTTTACATTTTCCACAACTATAATGTCCTTTTCTAATTACATTTCCACTCCTATCATTCATCTTGAATTGCTCAACAGATAAGTTTCCGTTTAGATATTTTGATGCTTTGCACAGTAGTATTTCAGTAAATATTGAGGGTGAAGCAATGATTAGGTGGTGAGGTTTTTTGGGGAACAAGTTCTCCCTTTTCCTCCATGTCTCTGAGCATAACCCTCTAATTAGATAATTGTTATAGTTGAATTGTTGATTGGCTTCTAAAGCTTTGGGAATAGTTTTGGAGACAGAATTGGTGAATGGGATGATAATTGACACTGAGAAGGTCACTGAAAGCACATGGGGAAGACAGAGTGGGATGAAGATGCTGAATAGAAATGGGGAACAGAGAGTGGGGAGAAGACGCTGAAGGGAAATGGGGAAGAGAGAGTTGGGAGAAGACGCTGGCAAGGAATAAGACAGAGATGCTAGACTATGGGGGGAGCGGAGGGAAGAAGATGGGTGCCAGACCAATTTGGAAGGGGGGAAGAAAGGGAGAGGTACAGTAACAGAGCAAATGGAAGATGCAGAGAGAAGAGACAGTGGATGGAAGGAAGAGAGTAACAAGAAGATGAGGAAAGCAGAAACCAGAGAAGACAAAGGTAGAACAAAAATTTTCTATTTATTTATTGCTTTAGGAGACATGTGTCACTGTTTCTGTGGTGTTGCATTGTATGCAGAGTCCAGCTTCTTGCTGGTTCAATTTAACCTTTGTCTATGTATTTCTATTTTATCCCCCCTTTTTCAAAACTGTGGAGCATTTTTTAGCGCCAGCCATGGTGGTAGCAGCTCTGATGCTCAGAATTCTGAGCGTCAGAGCTGTTACCACCGTGGCTAAAATCCACACTTTACAGTTTTGTAAAAGGGGGAGGGGTTAGTTTGTGATGACATATTCCATACTAGGCGAAGGTGTTTTCCGTGTTCTGTGTGTTCGAAAGACGTGGTTTTCTGTTAGGATTGATGGTGTAGGATTGATCTTTACTAGTCTGGCTTGTTTAGTTTTACAATGGGTGTAGTGATGTTGTACTGCTCACTGCAGTATGTAAGATGCTGCCTTTTCCTAGGTACTCATGTGTGACATGTGGCTTGTTACTAAAAATCATGTTTTTCGTACATGGGGGTGAGGGTGCCAAAAAATGATGGGCCCCGGGTGTCACATATGCTAGGTATGCCACTGCCTTTGGATATTCAGCTTCTAGCTTGCTCTTGCCATGTTGGTAGTTGTAATACTCACAGACAGTGTCTGGTGGGCCATGGTGGTGTTCTTATGCATTCATCTAGCTTTTGCACCACCTAGCTCAGTTTACAACTTTTTCAGCCTTTACCAGGTTGAATTCAGGGGATCAGGGTTTAATGTTGCTTACTGTATCCTATCTCCAGAAACAGAATGAACTGACTGTGTCACCAAAGCATTTTCCTTAAACCACATTGTAAATACATTCAGACTCTACAGTAGAATTCATTGCATACGTTACTTTTTGTCTCTGTTCTGTATTGCAGTTTGTCTACCTGACTGTGCTGGTTTGAAGGCGCAGTTCATGGCTGCTTGGCCATGTCATATTCTTCTTCTGGGGGCGCATGATTTTAACATGCAAGATGTTGACTGGCGTATACCTATTCCAGGGTTTTCTAGAAGTAGGGAGATTCTGGATTCTCTACAAGGAGAACTGTTCCAGGAGTTGGTAATGGAACCCACACGGGATGGGGCCATACTGGACTTATTGCTTACAAATGGTGAAAGTGTTTCTGATGTTACAGCAAGTGATCATCTGGTATCCAGTGATCAATGCATGTTGTTGTTTAATATTATAAGAGGTGTAGAAAGAGCTCATTCAAAAGTAAAGGTTCTAGACTTTAAAAAAAACTAACTTTGTTCATGGGGATTACGTCAAGGAACGGTTGTCAGGATGGGAACATCTGGAAGGAATAGGAAAGCAGTGGGTAATAGTGAAAGAAGTTATTGCAAAAGCAACAAACCATTATGTAAGGAAAGTAAGTAAAAGTAAGAGGAAAAGAAGGACATTTTGGTTCTCAAAAGTAGTAGCTGAGAACATAAGGAAAAAGAGATTAGCTTTCATAAACTACGAAAGATCGCAGAAAGAGGAAGACAAGCAAAAATATTTGAAAAATTTAAGAGAGGCTGGTCGAGTAGTCAGGAAAGAAAAGATGCAAATGGGAGAAAAAATAGCTGCAAAACAGGGGAACATTAGATATATTAGTGAAAGCAAGTAGTGGAAAAGTGCCATTGGGAGACTCAAAGGTGAAGGGGAGATATATGTAGAAGCTAATAAAGATAAGGTTGAATTGCGTAACAAATATTTTTGATCTGTGTTCACATCTGTAGTGCTGGGAGTGGGACCACAGAAGACAAATGCAAATAGGGATAAAGGTGTGGATAGTGGATAGAGGATAGTGTTCGTGAGGAGCTAGCTAAAGGTGGACAAAGCGATGGGGCCAGTTGGTGTACATCCGAGGGTACTGAAGGAACTTAGGGAAGTTCTGGCAGCTCTGCTTGCTGACTATTTCAATGCTTCTTTGGTGTCAGGAGAAATACCGGAGGACTGAAGGATTTATGTGATCCCTCTCCACAAAAGTGGAAGTAAGGGAGAAGTAGGGATCTACAAGCCAGTAAGTCTGACTTCTGTGGTAAGTAAATTAATAGTAACCCTTTTAAAACAGAGAATAGATGCCTCAGGTACTATAACAGTGGATTACAGTACCTGAGGCATCATGGATTTACTAGAAGCACATCTTGTCAGATAAATCTGATCACGTTCTTTGACTGGGTGACCAGAGAATTGGATAGAGTGAAAGTGCTAGATTTGGTGTATTTAGATTTTAGCAAAGCCTTTGACAGTGTTCCAAACAGGTGTCTAATAAATTAACTGAGTGCCCTCAATATGGGCCCCAAAGTGATGGACTGGGTCAGGAACTAGTTAAATGGAAGGTGACAGTGGGTAGTGGTCAATGGAGATCGTTCTGAGGAAAGGGAATGTTACCATAAAATTCAGTTCTTGGTAGTGACGTATCATGGGGGAGGAGGGAAATGTCCGCCCTGGGTGCAGATCATGAAGGGGTGTTCCCGGGGTCGGCATTGTGGTCCTGGAACTTTGCTATTCGGCCGGCATTGGGCAAGTTTCAAGTTTATTATAAAATTTGATTAATCGCCTATTCCAAATTCTAGGCGATGAACAAATCAGTAAAATTACAAAGTTAGGGAAAACAAACATAACTAACAAAAAGACTAAATCTATGAAACATAATCAAAGCCAGCTTACAGACATAATAAAACACAAGGAAAGAATAGGAAAGAAATACAATCTGATTAATAAAAAAGAAAAACATTTAAGGTCAAAAACAGTAGGAAGGGGAAGGAGAAGAGCTTTCCTCTTGGCTGGGTCCTGCCTTCGCAGAATCAGGAAGTAGGCAGGACTGGCAGACAGGAAGGCCCAACACAGGCAGAGCAGCAAGTTAAGACTTCCGACAAAAAGAGAACTTGTATACCTCCGAGCCTACCTTCTAAAGCAGCAGCAGTAGTGGCTAGCCATTGGAAGCAGTACTCTGAACAGGTTTCTTGTGGCCTGGCCGCTGGGGCCTTTCCCTCCTCCCCACATACAGAGAGAAGCCCTTGTGGAGCAGGCCACAAACAGTCCATTTGGTGCTGCTTCAAATGGTCGGCCACCATCACTGCTGCCATTGGATGCCCAAAGGAATGTCATATCTCATGGTGGGGGTGCTGGTTGGGTCCGGAGGTGCTGCCAGGGCAGGATTAATTCTTCAAAGGCCCCTAGGCACACAAGTACACTGGGCTCCCTAGCCCTGCCCCACCCATGCCCCGCCCCCAATTATTTACCTGTTTTCTTATTTACTTCATTTCCACTTGTATTTCTTTTATTATAAAATTCAAAACAAACAACAAACATTACCAAACCCGTGCCAATGTACAGTTTTAGTTCTATACAAGCCTCAAACATCTCTGAACAAATCCCCCCTTCCTTCCCTTCCCACCTACTTGCCCAGGACTTCTGAACCCTTTCCATACATATCTGAAAGTGTTCAAATGCATTGAAAAGCAGTAATACTATCCGAAACATAAGTCTATATTAATAAGCAAATTTGCAACTCTTCTCAGCTGCCTCACTCTATATCATCCAACTTTAATCCATATGTATATATAAACAACCAAATCTGTATCTCCTTTGGTACGTTCCACTCCATGTATGTTAATTTGTAACAAAACAACAAGGCAAGTGGTCCACTAAAGAATCCAACATGGAACAAAAGAAGATCGGCTGACAATAAGGAGATTCAAATCAGGTTTATTCAAGGTGCTCCCAGGAACCATGTCTGATGCATTTCGCCAAACAAGGCTGGTCAATGCTAACGGAAAACCATGTCTTTCATACACAGAGAACCACCCTCACCCAGTATGGAATAAGTAATCACAAACTAACCCCCCCCCCCCCCTTTATTTTTTTACAAAAGCATGGAAGAGGTTTTTAGCGCTGGCTGGCGGGCTGAATGTTCTGCGCTGTTCTGATGATCATAGGAATTCTATGACCATCGGAGCAGTGCAGAGCATTCAGCATGCTGGCTTATGCTACAAACCGAAGGAACAGTACAGTTTGGGGGGTGAAGAAACAGTGGTGCATATCCCCCAATACTGAACAAAATATAAAAATAGCAGATGTAAATTTGAAAAAGAGAAATAACAAATCACTTTACAAATAAAAATAAAACAAAAAATGGAAAATAAGATAATACCATTTTATTGGACTAATACATTTTTAAATTAGCTTTCAGAGGTCAAAACTTCTTTTCTTAGGTCAGTAAAGTAGACTGCTGTTACAGTATCCTGTCCTGACCTGAATAAGAATTTGGTCTCTGAAAGTTAGTCAAAAATGTATTAAAATTAGTCCAATAAAAGGATCATCATTTCTATTTCTAACCATTTATCAACACAGCTAAAATACTACTTTATCCTAAAGCAATAAAATAAAAAATATATAATTTTTTCAACCTTTGTCATGTGGTTTCTGCTTTCCTCATCTTCTTGTCATTCTCTTCCTTCCATCCAGTGTCTGCCCCTTCCAGAAAATATCTACCTCCCTCTGCCATCTCTCCTCCTGCTTCCCCTCCCCCTCCCCTCTTGGTCTGGCATCTATCATCTTCCCTCTGTTCCCCTCATGGTCTGGCATTTCTCTCCTTCCATCTCTCCTTCTCTCCCCCTTGTGGTTTTTAGTATCTCTCTCTTTTCATTTCCTCCACTCAAATCTGATATTTCTGTCTCCTTTCCTGTTTTTTGGCAACTCTCCTCTCTCTTCCCTTTTCTTCTCTGGTCTTCCTTCTCTATTTTCTGCCTCCGTCTAAATTAAATTATTTCTTACTATTCAGTCCTCAGTTTCCCTCTTTTCACTGTGTCTACTCACAGTTTGCCACCCCTTTCCTTCACCCCTCCACTATCTCACTAACTCTATCTTCTTCCTCCCAACCAGCATGTGGGAAAGCAGCAGCAATAGTGAGGAGGTGAGGGCCCCTAACCTCCTCACCGCTGCTGCTTTCCCATATATGCCTGATGCTGACGGCGCATATTCTCCCCATTTCCATCATCTGCCCCTTTCTCCAGTCCACACTTCCATCATCTACCCTGCCCCGCCCCCGTCTCTTTCTCCTTTAAGTTCTCTCCACTTCCATCATCATCAAATCCTGACTGCAAGCCTACTTTTTCAAGGCTGCTCTTAACTCCCACTCACTTGTAAATTACCCATGCCTATTTTCTCATTCCCTCTGTCTGTTTTAATTAGATTGTAAGCTCTACAGCACATGATAGAAATCTGTGTATGCTTGCTATACTGGTAGAGAGGCTGGGGGGAGATGCTTGGGCAGTACCCAACTGTACCTGTTTTCACTGTACCATAATTCATTTAACCATCTTGCCGCCTTCTCCATCCAATCCAGGATTACTTACCTCCCCACCCAGGTCTTTCACTATCCCTAGGGAGATGCATGCAAGCTCCCCTCCCCTTACAAGTCTAAGAGTCCTGGGCCCCTGCCCTGTCTAACCCCTGATGCTTTCTTTAGGTCCTGGAGTGGTTCCCACAAGCCTCCCCCGGTTAACTTGCTTGTTGGAGACCATTAGCCTGAGAGCTGAACCTTAGGGGTATCTGGCTTTTACTTCCTTTTTTCTGGTGCCAGGCTGAGAGATCAATTTCAAAATCATCAGTCCCCTGGTAGATGATGAAAGCAACTATGTACCGGGACCCAGGCAGGGGAGGTACTGCAGAATTTGCCGCCCCTGAGCCTGATACACACGGCCATTCCAGCGTCTGCACTTGGCTCATGCACCAGCCTCCAGCAGCGATGGGAATGTGAGGCCGGGCGGAGGGAAAGGGGTGGGGTGGAACGAGGCTCCTCCTCCGAAAACTTTCCTCACCTTGGACACCACAACAAAAGTTCGCTGGGCCAAAATGGAGATAATACTGGGCAACTGGGATATCCGCGGGAGTCCCGCCCCATATTGGGGGAGGGGCTAAAGGTGCCATGTTGGAGCATTCGGATGCTTTGTTTTTGATATGTGCATTTTCTGTCTCCCCCCTCACCTGAGCGAAGAAGAGTCAAAGCAGAGGGAGGAGATCCAGGGTTTGCTTTCAGAGGATGCCGAGGGGACCATTGCTGTTTGAAAAAAAGAAAAAGCTGAGTCGGTCTTGTTACTTGTTTCTTCAGCGGGCCCCCCTGGCAAGTTTGGGCCCTAGGCACATGCCTACTGGGTCTATCAGTTAATCCGGCCCTGGGTGCTGCACAGGGGAATGGGAGGGAGGAATGGAAAACTGCTACACAGGAGGATTGAAGGGAGGGATGGAAAGCTGGTGCACATGGGGGGAGAGAGAAAGAATTGTTGGTCATGGGCTGGAGAAGAGGAAAATTGAATAGAAAAATCAATTCAATAGGCTGAATCAAATCGAATCAAAAAATTTTTCCCTGAATCAGGCAACACTAGTCCAAACAGGTTGAAAAGGCGAAAGCTAAAAAGATGCCGGGGTGCCAGTAGGAAAAAGGAGATATTGATGCCCCTGTATTAGACTCATTTAGAATATTGTATACAAATCAAAAGATATATACAGGATGGAGTTGGTTCAGAGGAAGGCTTCTAAAATGATCAGTGGTCTTCATCATAAGGCATATGGGAACAGACTTAAAGATCTTAATATGTATAACTCTGGAGGAAAGGTGGGAGAGGGGAGATACGATAGAGACATTTAAATACCTATGTGGCATAAATGTGCATGAAGCAAGTCTCTCTCATTTGAAAGGAAGCTCTGCAATGTGAGGGCATAGGATGAAGTTAAGAGGTGATAGGCTCAGGAGTAATCTAAGGAAATACTTTTTTACAGAAGGTGGTAGGTGCATGGAACAGAATCCCAGTAGAGGTGGTGGAGATAAAGACTGTGTCTAAATTCAAAAAAGCACGGGACAGGCATGTGGGATCTTATAGGGAGAGGAGGAAGAGATAGTGGATGCTGCGTATGGGCAGACTGAATGGGCCATTTGGCTCCATGTCATATGCTGATCCATCACTTGAGACTGTGTGTGGCTCCTCTGTAGTGCACAGATTGATCTCCGGCTGTCAAGCGCAGCCCTGTTTTGGAATGCAGTGCACGGCTCCATCTGGAGACAAGCACAAACCCTGGTCTAACTGTTAGGCACAGCCCCATCTCTCAGGTGTACATTCTTCACTGACTGCCCACTGAGATGCCTTCTTTGGCTGTCGAGCATGTGTCCTTGACACAGCTCCATCTCTAGGGGGGCTTGAGTGTCTTCTTCCCTGTTGTTCGCCTAGGCTTTGGACACTGCTTTGTGTCACTGGGTGCTCCTCTGTGAGTGTTCTGGAGCCTCAGATTTGGTTTGTTGAACTTTGACAAGTTTGTCCTAGCGGTTTAGTTCTTTGCATGGAGTGGAACAGGGCTCGTTTTTTGGAGTCCTGGTGCATGCTTTCTGGTCTTTCTTTGGTGGGTCAGATGGTCCTGTTTAAGGTAGAGCTCCTTCGTTTGGGCAGTCCTTGTGTTGTTTCTTGGAGACTGCAATTCTACTTTGGTCCATCCTTCACAGCAAATGAAGCCAGAGTCCTGCCCTTTTTATGTTTATTTATTCTTTAGGTTTTCATTTTGCTCCATCAGGATTGGTCCTGCGGACTGACTAACGTGAGTAGACTGGCTGTTGGCTAGCAGAGCTGTGAAGAGGGAGTTCTTGGCCAACTTGCTCTTCATGTTTGTTCTGTAATTTGTTACTAGGAATACTGGCTTACCAGGAAGCTTACCGTCCTATATCTAACAGGGCTCAGCTTTTGAATTTATTTATCTCTCTGTCTGCTACTGGATGCTCATAAACCATTTGTCTCTGGATTCATCTGCTGTGACCAAAGAAAATTTATCAGGTAAGACATAATTTTTCCATGTCAGCGTTGGGGGACAGGAAATACTGTACCTGAATATCCTGGTGCTACATCTAAAAAATGCATGTGCAAAATCCCATCCTAATGCTGAAAAGTGGATCCCAGTCAAGCCACTACTATTCAAGTATCCCACTGATGTACAGGGTGAAAACAGCAGGGAAAGCTGAAACAGAGCTACTTCAGGATCCCATGCAGGCACTGTAGTGAGTGATATACAGAAATATGAATAGAGATGGGACAGCTGAAGAGCAGAACCTCACTGGTACATGTAGTATGAATAAAGCAGAGACCAAATGGTTTATCACCAGAGCATCATGCAGACATTATACTGGTACCCACGGCTACAGCACAGACAACTGGATTTTTATCAGAGCCTATAGGGGCATTGCATGACGACAACAAAGCTGAAGAGCAGATCTTTCATCAAAATACACGAGTACAGTAGAGATGAAGAGGTCTGGCCATAGTAAAGGGAGAACACTTACCCCCCTTCCTCAGAAGGAGACACAAATTAGCCCCCCCCCCTTTGCAGGAAGCCCAGCCCCCTCCATCTCTCAACTGATGAAGATCTTAGGCCCATGCTAATTCAAGTCTCCCCGGAAACACTCTTGTCAGCCAGCTTCAGTCGCGACATCCATTCCTGGAGAGAACCAGGTCAACCTGCCCTCTTCCCGAAGAAAGATCCCGTTTCTCAGCCCTGGCGAGACGGTGTCAACCTCCTGCCTGCCCAGTACTGACTGTAGCCCCCCTCCCCCCCCATCTCTTCCATTCATACATTGGCAGACCCTGTCCCTCCACTCCACCATTTCTAGGGGAGACCTCGGCCAGGTCACCTCGTTCCCTCCTGCAGTCGGGAGGTTTTCTCTCTCATGTAGTCTATTTCCCTAAAACGCATGAAGATTTCCCCCATCCCACTCTCTACCGCCCCCCCCCCCCCAGTGTTTCGCTTCCCCTCCTCTCTCCTTGGCCCGTTTTCGCTCAAGACCCTCCTTCCGTCCGTCCCTCCCCCTCTCCGATCCCTCCCTCGTCCCTTCTCGGCTTAGTAGCCTCCGTTCCTGCTCCCTCGGACTGGTTTTTCGGGCGCAAAGCTCAGGTGAGACCGATCTGTCCTTTTCTACCCCTTTCTCCCGCGCCCCAGACGCTATGATTTATGATTCCCTCCCCCCCCTTCCCTGTGAGCCTTCTCTCTGCTCCGATCTTTCCTAAAAACCGCGACCCTCCTCCAGCGACCTCGCACTCTGCTCTCATATTCCGTTCCGCCTCCCGTTATCCCGCTCCCTCTCGAGGATCTCCCCCCCCCTCCCGCTGTCCTGCCTCGCTTTCTCTCCCCGGCGTCGGGGGAGGGAGTTGGCTGTGACCCTCCGGGCTGAGTGCAGGTGGCAAGAAATAGAAAGGAGGGCAGGGAAACGGCCGGAGGCAACATTTGTCTGTGGATTTAGTTCTGTGGAACGGGTTACAGATCAGGCACCCAAGCGGTTTCCCTCTCTCTCCCGGGGGAAGATTTAAGTGACTTGGCACAGGGAGCAGTGCCGGGGTTTGAACCCGCAGCCTCGGGATGCTGGAGCTCTAACCATGACACCACACTCTCCTCCACTGCGTTGGAAAGGAGCAAAGGGTGGGAGCAGGCCAAGGCCGAGGGGCAGCGTTGGTATCTGGAGGAGGGATAGATTATTGTACTTATTTCCTTCTGTCTGTGGCAGGCAGCTCATTGCTTTTCTAGAGGAGAAGGGCAAGAGACAGAAGGGCTTTTACTCTCTGTAACATGTTTTAGTAGAAATGAACTGTTTTGTCCAGTGACTGCTCTGTCATTTAGGCTAATGGAAATAAGGTATGGCGTTCACTGTCTTTGCTGCCCCTCCCCCCCGGGTGTTTACCCTCTTGCCCACTCCCTCCTCTTGTCTTGCTGCGTTTATCTGGCCCCAGAAACATTTTTTTGGGCCAATGGGGCCCAGAGAAGCCAAAAGGTTGGACACCCCTGTGTTACACCATGCGCTCATCATTCCATCTGAGTTGTTACTTGTGAAAATGAGATACAGTGATCACTGTTAGTGTACTGAGAGTGTTACAGTGTATGTTCACTTTCCCATGTTTGACATGTATTAATGAAACTTAAAGTGTAGTTATCACCCTTTTAATGCAGTGATAGTGTTATGTCATGTTATTTGTGGACTTACATCTTCTCTCTTATCAAGCAGCATTATGGGGCAACCATCTGAAACAACTACTTAGGCTTGCCAATACATATAGGGAATTTAGGAGACAACTGAAAACATATGTGTTCCTAAAGTACATAGGAAACTGATTCGCACAATCTCTCTCTCAATACCAGATCTCTAGAACTGCTAAACAATAGATATTAACTATGTCAATTCTACTCAATTTGTTACATTTTTTATAATCATTGTAAACCTTCACGCATAGAACTTCACGGTCCTGCGGTATATAAACCGTTATTATTATTATTACATCCCACCAAATCCAAAGTGGAGTTCAAAGCCGGTTACAAACGGCGATCAGTGTAATATGACCATTCCAATATCCGTTATCGCAGTAACAATAATCGATGTAACATGACCATTACAATATGAGCAGTGTAATATGAACATTATTACAGCCGTACCAGTATAGTAGCAGTAATTAGTGTAATAGTAACATCAGTCTGTTTATAACAGCACCATGAAACAGTACAGTACACGTCAATCTTTGTAACAGCAATCTCTTATCAATGTGACACTATCAAAGATCAATACACATGAACAATGCAACACAAACAGTGCAATCTGAATAACGCAACATGAGTAATGCAATGTGAAATCGTGCAACATTAAATGCACCATGAAACAATACTCGTACATCATTAGTTCAGTGCAGTGGGAGTCAGTTCATATATTAGATCTGGCCAAGTTTTGATAGGGCTGGATTTATAGTCGGGATTTTTGGAAGAGCTGTGTTTTTAGGGATTTGCGAAACAAGTCATGTGTGGATCTCTGTGGGTAATGAGTTCCATATTTTTGTAACCTGATAGCTAAATGAGCTACTGTGTGACCTTTTCTTCCCTTCAGAGATGGAAAGGATAATATCAGGGAACTGGTATTGTGGTGTTTGGGTGATTTTCCCTGTAGTTTAGTGAATCTGGAGAAGCTATTGGGGGGACTTTCCATGCAGGATCTTGAAAGTGAGGCAGCAGAGCTTGAATTCTATTCAGGTATCAACTGGAAGCCAATATGAGGGAGGAGTCTGGATATCATGTTTGTATGTTTTTGAATATGTATGTTTCTATTGTAATTCGCTTAGGCATTAAGTGGAGAAGAAGATATCTTCTTTTTCAAGGGTCCCGCGGCAACAAGGGGGCATCCGTGGAAAATCAGGGGCGGAAAACTGCACGGGGACACCAGGAAATTCTTTTTCACTGAAAGGGTGGTTGATCGCTGGAATAGTCTTCCACTTCAGGTTATTGAGGCCAGCAGCGTGCCTGATTTTAAGGCCAAATGGGATCGACACGTGGGATCTATTCACAGAAAAAGGTAGGGGAGGGTCATTGGGGTGGGCAGACTAGATGGGCCGTGGATTATCTGCCGTCTATTTCTATGTTTCTATGAAGAAATTTTTAAAATAAATAAATAGTGGTGTGACATGGTCGAATCTTGATTTATAAAATATGTGGCTTGGTGCTGTGCTTTGTATCAGTTGGGAGGATTTTTTTTTTTGTTTGTTTCTTTGGTGGTCCTGAGTGCATTAATGTAGCCTAGTGTTGACAGGATGATTGACTGAATGAGTATCCTGTAGTGTTGGCAAAGAAAATAGGGCCTAATCATCCTCAACTGTTGTATTGTGGCAATGAGTTGGCTAGGGTGACTCCTAGGATTATTGGTAGATTTATCAATATTTAGGTTGGCTCTGTTCATCAGAAAGTCAATAAAAACCTATCTCTTTGATAAATTTCTCTGATCCCACCTCAACCTGATGTACTGTCAATACACTTCCAGATAAACCCGACTAAACTTAACAAGCCAATGTAAATGCGAAAGTTCTCTGTAATGTCGCTGTTTGTATACAATCTCTTCCCTTGTAAACTGCTTAGAACTGTTTGTGGTACGGTGGTATATAAAAATAAAGTTATTATTATTATTATCAGTGTGATAGAGGGAATTACGTTAGATAGATTGTGAGCCCACCGGGACAGATAGGGAAAATGCTTGAGTACCTGATTGTAAAAACCGCTTAGATAACCTTGATAGGCGGTATATAAAATCCTAATAAACTTGAAACTTGAAGCTATAGTCCAAACCATAGTAGTTTGGGTTCAATTTTTTTTTTTGCATTTACTTTAAAGATGTTGTTTTCTTGCCCATTCTTGTACTCTGTTTATAGTTTGGGATAACTTGGTAGTAACTTGGGTTTGAGTCTATGAGGATTAGCAAAATGATGTCATCTGCCTATGAGAATAACCATTCTCTAGTCTAGAGTTTAGTTTGAGTTTAGAGTGGTCATGACTATGTTATACAGTAGAGGTGAGATGGGAGATCTTTGTGGTACTCCACACAGCGGGAGCCAGAAGTCAGAGTAGATTTCGTCTTTCAGGAGTCTGTATCGTCTGTTTGTGAGGAATCTTTAGAACCATTGTAGGACATGTCCTGTGATTCCTAATTCGGATAGCCTATTTAATAAAAGATCGTGATTTACCATGTCGAAAGCGGTCGAGAGTCGAGACATTGAATTACACTAGTAGGACATCAGGTCTATTAAACAGGTCTCTGTACTGTGTGAGTTTCTGAATCCATGTTGGGAAGGTAACAGCAGGCTCCAGCCTATAGTGTACGGTAGTCTTTTCGTTGGGCTGCAATTATGAATTCCATCAGTTTATTTAGGAAAGGCATACTGGTGATCAGTCTGTAACTTGTAGTTTGGGATGGGTCTAAATCTGATCCTCTCCGGATGACGGTGAGTAAGATTTTGCAAAATGCTTCTGAGAGCCATCCTTGTGCCAGGGTAGAGCTTATCATCTTGGTCAACCATGTGAGTACAGATGTGATGGGCACAGATCTAGTTTCCATTATGGATAATCTGTTTACAATGGGTCTCACTTGATTGGTTATAACTGTGTTGAAGATTACCCATGCTCTGTATGTTGAAATGTTGACTAGAATGTTCTCATCAGTGATATCAATTGATGAATTATCTGCATTATTGTATGTATATCATTGCATTATTGTATCATTGCATTGTTATATCATTGCATTATTGTTATATCATTGCCAGATATCTTGAATATTGTTTTGATTTTGGTTGAGAAATACTGGGCTAGTGTGCTGGATGGTACACTGTGCACTCACCTTCTCATCTGTGCCTTGTGTTATTATCCATAGTGAGTTGCAGTGCCAGCGTTATACACTCTACTGTTACCAGAATTTCTGTATACATTTATATATAATGCATATTCTCTTTCTTGGTTTGTTTCCTTTGAGTAATAATGAGTGCTGCAGTGAAAATCTAACCATTGCAGTGTGCATTTACTCTCCCATACGTGACTTGTATGATTAATGAAAATCAAAGTGTAGTGTCTGTACATACCTTCACTTTTAATGCAGTGACAATCATACTGTGCATTTACTCTCCCCTCTGCACAGGGTTACCATATGGCTCCAGAAAAAGGAGGATGGATTGAGACATCCGGGTTTTACTTCCATTGGAACCAATGGAAATAAGGAGGACAGACTGAGACATTTATTTATTTCATTTTCTATCCTGTTCTCCCCAAAGAGCTAAGAACAGGTTACAGGTTGACATACATAATATACAATTAACAGGTTGCAATTTGCCATAGTTATAGTACAAGATTTTTTTGATACAAGTTTTATCCTAATTCGACACATACTAGGGATTTACTATCAATATACATATAATATATAGTTTACAGGATAAATTTGACATAATTACAGTGCAAGATTTATCAATATAAGTTTTTATCCTATGTGACACATACTGAGTACCAATATACATTAATATTTAATTGTCATCTATTGACTTGAGGCAGGGTAGTTAGGTGAAGAGGTATGTTTTCATTGCTTTTCTAAAGCCCTTTTAGGGATCTGATCTGTGGGGCCAGTTGATTCCAGCAGCTCAATATGAAGTGGGAGTAGGAAGGTCTTGTGGGTTTTACTTCTGTTGAAAGCAGTGGAAGTAAATCCCGGATGTCTCAATCCATCCTCTTTTTTTTCTGGAGCCATTTGGTATCCTACCTCTGCAACTTGTGTTATTAATGAAAATGAGGCATAATGATCACTGTGTTAGTGTAGTGGCACTCACTCCTTTATCTGTGACTTGTGGCATTAGTTTAAAAGAGGTGTCAGTGGAAAAGCGGAGACTCAGAGGAGACATGATAGAGTCTTTCAAGATCAAAGGGTGGTGGACACCTGGAATGCGCTTCCAGAGGCTATAATAGGACAGAGTACCCTACCGGGCTTCAAGGAAGGATTGGATAAATTCCTGAAGGACACGGGGGTTAAGTGATACAGATACAGGTAGAGATAAGTTTTAAAGGGCTTACAGGGAAGGACAAGGGGATTAAAAGGGCTTAGACGCCGGTCACCTTACAGGTCATGGACCTGATGGGCCGCTGTGGGAGCGGACTGCTGGGCGCGATGGACCTCTGGTCTGACCCAGTGGAGGCAACTTCTTATGTTCTTATCACTGTGGTAGTACAGTGACAGATTCATCTTGTGCATTCAGTCTCTCGTCTGTGACTTGTGTTATTAATGAAAATGAGATGGATCTTAATGCAGTGACAATGTGACACCGTGCACGCATGCTTCCATTTGTGTCTCTTTCTTATTACTAATTGTGAGGTCTAGGAATGGGAAGTCAAAACATTGCTTTGTATTGTTATCTTTTTTTGTTTCAGAATGAATGTTGTCAGGAGTATGCACTATAGGGGAAATTTTTATAAGAACAGGGGCCCAAAGTTAGGCGCCTAACTTAATTAGTAAATTAACTTCAATAATGAGCTTTAACAAGCTCATAATTGCCAAAAATATTAATTGGGAGATATGCGCCTATCGTATGGCGCCCATTGGCACCTAACTCCAAAGTAAGCATGTTTAGGGGTGGAGAACGACTTAGGCGCTGCTAGGCGCGATTTCTAAAGACTTAGGCACCTATAATGCAGGCCTTTAAAACCCTGGCCTATATTACAGGTGTCTAAGTTTTAAGTTAGGTTTAGTTTAGTTTATTGTTATGTTTAGCCCACCTTTATCCAAGGCAGATTCCAAAATATACATACACAGTAAACAATGCACACACAGCAATTAACAAAACTACTTGTCCATAAACCCAATGTCTTACCAAGTACTATACTTAACGGCACAGAACACATACCTTCCTATCCACTGTTAAATTATTCTATCACACTATGGGGCTCATAATCGAAAAGAGAAAAACATCCAAAAACTGGCCTAAGTCGGCACTTGGACGATCATCAGGCAAAAACGTCCAAGTGCCGATAATAAAACTGGGTTTTGGATATATTTCTAAATGACCTAGGCCTTCATAGTGCCGCTGAACGACCATAGCTAAATGGGGCGTGTCAGGAGGAGTGTCGAGGGCAGGATTTGGGCGGGACGTGGGCAGGCTTAGACTTAGTCGTACAGTATGTAGAACCAAAAGTTATACAGCACAGGATCGTTGTGACTTAGACCATTTAAAACATGGTCTAAGTCACAAAAACCCACCTAAAGTGACCAGATAAGCACTGCAAACACATAATACAGACCCCCACACACTGCCCCAGTGATCACCAACCCCCTCCCACCCCCATAAAAATATTAATCACAACTTGAAAATTGTGCCTCTAGAACATCATCACCTGGCAGCCTGGCATAGGAAAGCCTAATCGTGCTGCACAGAGGCCATCTTAAGCCATCTTAGGGGTGGGTTAGGGACCCATGGAGAGGAGGACCCATGCCCATAAGCCCTTGTAATCACTGCATTGATATTGAAACATGTGCACTCCCCTATACACCCCCAAAACCCTTTTTTACTGGCATATAAGTGGCTCCTGCAGCCATAAGGGCTGTTGTGGTGGTAGCTAAGTGGGTCTAGGGGATTCTGGAGATAGTTTGGGGAGCTCACCATGACCTATAGAGCTGTAGTGAGATGAAGACATGGCACCCTTTTTTTTTTAAGTTCACAGCAGTGCCCTTTAAGGTACTCCACTATTTAGGTGCCATGTCTGGGTGTTCAGTCCATCACTTTGCAGACCCCTCCCAAGTCCAACAGGGCTTGTTCTAAACGTTTTTGACTTGGACAAAAAGTTGGACGAAAATGTGGTATAAAGATGGATGATTTAGCGACTTGGACGATCAGAACAGCAGGACGTATACTTAGACGATTTTCGAAATGAAAAAAAATTTTGATGTATTTTTGAAAATGTGTTCTAAGCTGTTTTTGTACTTTGGACGACTTAGACAAAAATGGACTTAGACATTCCTTTCAATTATGCCCCTCCACGTGCCATATTTCATTATACTGAACAATTGTTTTTGGGTTGTTTTTTTTTTTTAACATTTGCTTAAATTCCTGCAGATCTTTCAACTGTCGCAAATACACAGGTAATATGTTCCACTCTATAGGCCCTGCACATGAAAACACATTTTTCCTTGTACAGTCAAACTTCGGTTTGTGAGTAATGTGGCTTGACAGTGTTTTGCAAGACGAGCCAAACACTCCAGCAATTTTTGACTTGCAAAACGAGTGTTGACTCAGTAAATGAGTGCGTACGTGCACGTCACTCCCCAAACCAAGTTGCCACCACCCCACCCCGGGAACAGACTTCAAACCTTTACTTCGCGGACACCAGCAAACAGCACCCACTAATCCGGCACCACCACTTTGCCTATGCTGCATCCAACTCTGCCGGAAACATGAAGTGGAATAAAAAGGGGGCGGAGCTTGGCCAAGGGAATGCTGTGATGCTGGCGGGAGGTAGCTGAAGGTAGGCTTGAAGGTGAACTGTGGAGGGAAGTACAAATGCTGGAATTAGTTGGAGAGGGGAGGGGTGAAGAAGGGAAAATTCTGAAACAGGGAGTGGGAGAAGTGTTGGACCACAAGAAGACAGAGAGAAAGCACAGTTACTTACCATAATAGGTGTTATCCAAGGACAGCAGGCAGATATTCTCAGTGATCGGTGATGTCACTGATGGAGCCCCGGTACGGACCACTTCAAAAGTGCATTGCCACTTTAAGTCTTTAGAAAGTTTGCGATAGCCCGCACTGCACATGCGCGAGTGCCTTCCCGCCTGAAATAAGCGTGCAGTCCCTCAGTTAAGCCAACCAGGGGAGGTGGGAGGATTGTGAGAATATCTGCCTGCTGTCCCTGGATAACACCTGTTACGGTAAGTAACTGTGCTTTATCCTAGGACAAGCAGGCAGTATATTCTCACTGATGGGTGACCTACAAGCTAACCAGAACGAGATGATGGGAGAGTTGGCCCTTAGAAGAATAAATTTTGTAATATAGATTGGCCGAAGTGCCCATCCCATCTGGAGAAAGACTCCAGACAATAGTGAGAAGTAAATGTATGAACTGAGGACCAGATGGCAGTTTTACAGATTTCCTCAATGGAAGTAGATCTTAGGAAAGCAACAGAAGCTGCCCTAACTCTGATTTTGTGGGCTGTGACAGAGTTCTCCAGTGCCAGTCCAGTCTGAGCATAGCAGAACGATATACAAGCAGCCAGCCAGTTGGAAATCGTTCTCTTGGAAACAGGATGCCCCAACTTGTTTAGATCAAATGAGACGAAGAATTGGAGAGAAGTATGGCGAGGCTTTGTCCTGTCGATGTAATAGGCCAAAGCACGTTTACAGTCCAGAGTGTGCAACGCGGTTTCTCCCGCATGAGAATGAGGCTTAGGGAAAAACAATGGTAGAATAATCGACTGATTGAGATGAAACTCCGTGACAACTTTCGGTAGAAACTTTGGATGCATGCGTAGAACCATTTTATCATGGTGAAAAACAGTGAAGGGTGGATCTGCCACCAACGCTTGCAACTCACTGACCCTCCTGGCAGAGGTGAGAGCAATAAGGAAGACAACTTTCCAGGTGAGAAACTTGAGATGAGCTGAGGCCATTGGTTGAAATGGAGGCTTCATCAACCTGGAAAGAACCACATTAAGGACCCAGACTACTGGAGGAGGTTTGAGAGGTGGTTTCACATTGAAAAGTCCTTTCATGAATCTGGAGACCAAAGGATGAGTAGTAAGAGGTTTACCCTCTGCTGGCAGATGAAAAGCTGTAATAGCACTGAGATGATCTCTAATAGATGTGGATTTGAGTCCAGAGTCAGAGAGATGAAGTAGATAATCTAACACCAGTGGTGAGGGGGCAAGTGATAAGGAAGTTGGATCATAATGATGAAGACACCAGAAAGAAAACCTAGTCCACTTTTGTTGATAACATTGCTGCGTGGCTGGCTTCCTGGAGGCGTCAATAATATTGTGGACAGGCTGAGAGAGATGTAATTCATATGGGTTCAACCCGAGAGAAACCAGTCTGTCAGGTGCAATGATTGCAGGTTGGGATGTAGAAGTGATCCTTGATGCTGAGTAAGCAGAGCAGGAAAAACTGGAAGAGGTATGGGCTCCTTTGAGCTGAGCTGAAGTAGAAGGGAGAACCAATGTTGTCTGGGCCACTGAACTGCAATGAGAATCATGGTCGCTGACTCTCTTTTGAATTTGAACAGAGTCTTTAACATAACAGGAATTGGAGGGAATGCATAAAGGAACAGGTCCGTCCAATCCAGGAGAAACGTATCGGCTTCCAGATGGAGAGGAGAGTAAAGTCTGGAGCAAAACTGGGGCAACTTGTGATTGTGGGGAACTGCAAACAAGTTCACCTGTGGAGTGCCCCATTAAGCAAAGATGGATTGGAGAGCTGCAGAGTTGAGAGCTCATTTGTGAGGTTGTAGAATTCTGCTCCCCTTGAATGTATACAGCCTTTAAGAAAAGGTTGTGAGCAGTTGCCCAAATCCAGATTTTCTGGGCCTTCTGTCATAACAGGAGAGAGCCCGTGCCTCCTTGCTTGTTTATGTAGTACATTGCTACTTGATTGTCTGTGTGAAGGAGGAGGACTTGAGGGCAGAGAAGATGATAGAAAGCTTTGAGGGCATAATATATCACTCTGAGCTCTGGGAAATTGATGTGAAATTTCCATTCTCTGGCAGTCCAAAGACTGTGGGTCTGAAGGTTGTCCATATGTGCCCCCAAAGCGTAAGGAGAAGCATTTGTTGTAAGTACCTTGTGATGAGGGGGCAAGTGAAAAAGGAGACCTTTGGATAGATTAGAGGAAGTCATCCACCATTGAAGCGACTGCAGAAGAGATGATATTACAGATATATGCTGTGAGAGACGATCCATCGCTTGAGACCACTGAGATGTGAGGGTCCAATGAGGAATGCGAAGATGATGCCTTGCCAGTAGTATCACATGTATAGTGGAAGCCCACATGTGGCCCAGAATAACCATAGTGCATCTCGCAGAGATGGATTGAAGAGAGAGTATTTGTTGGCAGAGACTGACAAGAGCATTCAGTTGATTTGGAAGAAGAAACACCCTCATGAGAGTGGTGTCTAGGATAGCTCCAATGAACTGAAGACATTGAGTCGGAATGAGATGTGATTTGGTGTAGTTGACTTCGAATCTTAGAGCCTGTAGAAAAGAAATGGTTCGATACATTGCTTGGACCACTTCCTGAGATGAAACAGCCTTGATCAACCAGTCGTCTAGGTAAGGAAAGACTTGTGATCTGAGAGATGTGGCCACCACAATCAGGCACTTTGTGAAGACTTTGGGAGAAGATGCCAGGCCGAAGGGAAGGACCTTTTACTGGTAGTGCCGTTGATTTATCTGATGGAGATATTTCCTGGAAGCCGGATGAATTGGAATATGTGTGTAGGTGGTCGAGGCACGCAGCATCTCAGACTTCAAGAACAAATGGGATACCTATGTGGGATCCCTACGAGGTCATGCCAAGGGATAGGGTCACTAGGACTGAATGAGCGGGTCAGTAGAGTGACAGTATAATTACAATTATTCTTTAGGGGGTCAGTAGACTTAAGAGGGTGGGTAAATGGTGTGGGCAGACTTGATGGGCTATGGCCCTTATCTGCCGTCATCTTTCTATGTTTCTATGTTTCTATGTAGGCTTCCTTGAGATCCAGGAAGCATAACCAATCATTCTGATTGAGAAGTGGATAAAGCAGGGCAAGGGAGAGTATCCAGAATTTCTCCTTGACTAGAAATTTGTTGAGATCTCTGAGATCCAGAATGGGTTGGAGTCCTCCCTTCTTCTTTGGGACTAAGAAGTAACAGGAGTAGAATTCCTGATTCTGCTGAGAAAGAGGAACTTCCTCGATGGAATTCAGTAGAAGAAGAGATTAAACCTCCAGGATCCAAAACAGAGTCTCTTGGCAGGTGATCTGGAGGTAGAGTGTGAAAATGGAGAGTGTAACCCTGACGAATGATGTTTAAGAACCAGAGGTCTCAACGAATGATGTAAAGTTGGAGATGGCTTCTGATGGGCTGAGGCAGAGGATGCAAAAGACTGACTGAGGCTATGCCCTAAAGGAACATGTCAAAAACTGTGCAAGATTTTGAGGAGCAACCTGTTGCTTAGGTTGTTGACGAGGTTGCTGCTTCTGCCTTCTAGGTTGAGGTGGAGTAGGAGCAGCAGCCTCAGCAGCAAACCTACGTTGGTAGAAGGAGTCGACCTGAAGGAACGAGGAGGTGAAGGCTTCTTCTTAGGCTTGACTAGAGTGTCCCATCTGGTCTCATGAGCGGACAGTTTTTGTGTAGCTGTGCCCATAGATGGGCCAAAAAGTTCATCTCCAAGACACGGAGCATTTGCCAGGCGATCTTGGTGATTAACATCAAGTTCGGAGACATGGATCAAGGCAAGGTGTCTCATGGCCACCAACATGGCTGCGGTGTGGGAGGTAAGCTCAAACGTGTCATAGGTAGAGCGAACCATATATTTCCGCAATTGAAAAAAATCAGAAATATGTTTCTGGAAAGCAGGGTGCTTGCATTCCAGGATGTATTTTTGAAAGAAGGAAACATGTTTAATCAGATGTTTCAGGTAAAAGGATAAAATGGAAATTGTAGTTTCCAGACTGGTTGGCCAACATGGCATTCTGATAAAGGCGTTTACCAAATTTGTCCATTGCTTTGCCCTCTCTTCCAGGGTGCACAGATGCATAGACACTAACCCCTGTAGACTTCTTCAAGGTGGATTCCACTACTAGGGATTCATGGAGAAGTTGAGGCTTGTCAAAACCAGGAATAGGAACCACTCTATATAAAGATTTCAATTTTCGAGGAGCCACAGGAATAGATAGTGTAGTTTCCAGATTTTTATAGAAAGTCTCTTGCAAAATGTCATGAAGAGGAAGCTTGAGTAGTTCCTTTGGTGAATGGTCATAGTCTAAAGCAGGGGTGCCCACACTTTTTGGGCTTGTGAGCTACTTTTAAAATGACCAAGTCAAAATGATCTACCAACAATGAAATTAAAAAAAACCCCCACAAAGCACATTGAAAGGCAGAGAAAATGTTAATTATCATTCATATTCCGTTTTTTTTTCAAAGAGGTCACGGCAGATGACTATGCAATGTCACCTCAGTTACAACCATACAAAAATAGACAAATATACCCCCTCCCTTTTTACTAAACCACGATAGCAGTTTTTAGCACAGGGAGTTGCGCTGAATGCCCCGTGCTGCTTTCGATGCTCATAGGCTCCCTGTGCTAAAAAATGCTATTGCGGTTTAGTAAAAGGGAGCCATAGTGCAAAATATAGACAGCAGATATAAATTCTCAAAACGGACACATTTTGATCACTAAATTGAAAATAAAATCATTTTTCCTACCTTTGTTGTTTGGTGATTTCATGAGTCTCTGGTTGCACTTTCTTCTGACTGTGCATCCAATCTTTCTTCCCTTCTTTCAGCCTCCTGTATGTTTCCTCTCCTCCAGACCTCATTCTCCCCAACTTTTTCTTTCTGTCTCCCTACCTCCCTTTCTTTCTGTCTCCCTGTTCCCCCTTCTTTCTGTCTCCCTGCCTGCCCCCTTTCTTTCTTTCTCCCTGCCCTCCCCCAAGCCACTCGGTTTGCCGCCGTCATCGGAAAACAGCCCCCAAGCCACCGCCGCCCCAAGCTCTCCCCGCAGAAGCTTCGCGCTGACCAGCATTCCATTCCCCGATGTCAATTCTGACATAGGAGAGGAAGTTCTGGGCCAACAGGCATTTCTCCCCATTCCATCCAGCCTGAATCCCATCTCTCCTTGATCCAGCATTTCCCTTCTGTGTCTTTCAGAATTACCATTCCACCTATTTTCCAGCATCACCCTTCTTTGTGTCCATCTCGCCTATATCCCTATCTCACCACTTTTTCAGAATCTTTGTCTCTGTCCTTGTCTTTACCCCATGTTCACCGTTTGCCCTTTCAATCCCTTTATCTCCTCCCCACCCTTTTTCAGCATTACTTCTATGTCTCTATTTCACCTCCTCTTCATGTCCCCTCTGTATCTCTATCCTTATTCAGTAGGTCCTGCTTACCCTTTCTCTTCTTTGTGTCACTATCTCCATTTTCAGCTTTCCCCCCTTTTCCTTTGTTATTTCATCCTGTAGCTAGAATCTTTCCACCCTCCCTCCACTCCGGCCCAGCCCAGTATGAAATATTTCCTTTTGTTTCCCTCCCCTCTCTCTTTCTCTCTCTCTTCTCCTCCCTCACCCACGAGTCCTGCATCTGACCCTCTCCTTTCCACCTGCATCCAACCACACCCCCTGCCCTGCGGCCCTCTTTAGCAACTCGTCAGCAACGGTGATCAAGACAGGTTGCCAACATCGAGGCCTTCCCTCTGCGAGTCCCGCCTTTGTGGAAAAAGGAAGTTGAAACAAGCGGGACTTGCAGAGGGTAGGCCCCGATGTCAGAAGCTTGTGTCGTTCGCTGCTGCTGCTGAGTTGCCGAAGAGAGCCGCGGAGCAGGGGGTGTGGCCGGATGCAGGTAGAAGGGAGAGGGCCAGATAGGAAGGCTGCTGGAAGAGGTAGAAGCTCCGGAGCATGACACCGACCCAAGCCAGGATGATTTCTTTTTCAGGCTGCTGCTGCCGCCACTGCCCCCCCCACCAAAATGACAAAAACCAGACTAAAGTGGATGCCCAGCGTCATCGTCTTTGACATCGGGGAGAGGGGGACGGCAACATGAGTCTATCACGGAGCCAGAAATGGGCTCCGCGATTGACTCACGTTGCCTTCCCGATCTACCGGTCGATCGCGATCGACATATTGGGTGCCCCTGGTCTAAAGCCTCCAGGAACTGCTTACTATGTTTAGAGTTGGCTTCAAGTGGAATAGAAAGGGCTTCAGACATTTGCCGAAGAAATCTGGAAAAAGTGGACTTCTCAGAAAAAACAGCAGGTTCCTGAGAAGAACGTTGAGGTGAATCAGAACCAGAAGAATAACCATCATCAGAGAAGAGTGGGTTCTCTCAGAGTCTCCCAACAAGTCCGAATCCTGGATTGAATGTGGACGGTGTTGAAGACTCAGTGTTGAAGGCTTGAGATGCATCATCTTATGCAATGCCTTCCGGGACCGCACCGGAGTCGCCTCTGGAGATGTTTGCATTGAGGATGACTGGTGCCGTGGAGCTGGAGGTATCGACTCCCATGTCGAAGATCTCCGCACCGGGGCAGCATCAGAGGTAGGTGCAGTTGGAGTTGTGGGCTCAGATCGGACCAGCACCGGGAGAGTCAGTGTAGATTTGGGCATAAGCTGTGTCAGCACCAGCATGTGGAAATGCTCACCCAGTTCCTCTCGTAGCAAGTTGTCAATCTTTTGCTTCAGGGAGAGCACCGGTACCGCTGGCCTCTTTGCCGGTACCTTTGGTGCTGCGCTATGCTCCAGTGATGAGGAGGCCAATGTCGAGGCATTCACTGATATTGGAGTGGAGCGCTTACTGGACTTTTTCGAGGTTGGCAGGACTTGGCTCACTGCTACTTTGACCTGAGACCCAGATGAAGTAGCCGGCTTACTCACTGTTTGCTGCGACACTGGAGGAATCTTAGCTGGTGTCGAGATGCGCGGTTTCGTTTTGGTCGGCGCTGCCGATGTCGGTACGATGTCGGCTCCCCTTCCATGGTGACCCTGAATAGTCATTGCTGTTGTAGAAGGTGGTTTTCCAGAGTTCTTTTCTGCAGCGAAGAACAATGAGTACAGGTCTCGGGATGGTGCTCTGGCCCCAAACACTGGAGACACCAGCGGTGCGGGTCAGTCACAGATATGAGCCGAGCACAGCGACCGCACTTCTTGAATTCCGTCAGTGGGTGTGACATCGATGGAAATACCGCCACAGCCAAACTGAAATCGATGGTCAAGGCAGGGAAACAGGCCGCGCTGGGCCAAAAAACTTGTGAGGGGAAAAAAAGAAATACCAGTATATATATATATTTTTTTACTGAAGGCAAGGTAAAACTAAATAAAGAAAACCAAACACAAAAATGACTAAAAAGTCACAAACCCACGAGCGAGAAGGTGGGTGGGAAGGCACTTGCACATGCGCAGTGCGGGCTATCACATACTTTTTAAAGACTTAAAGTGGCAATGCACTTTCTTCTCTCTCTGACGCTGCAGGAGAATAGTGACTGTTCTAAACGAGCGAAGCCTTGCAATACAAGTACGTACTATAGTACAATATTTTCTATTAATGTTTTTGGGTTGTGGAATGAATCAGAGAGTTTCCATTATTTCTTATGGGGAAATTCACTTTAATATACGAGTGCTTTAGATTACAAGCATGTTTCTGGAACAAATTATGCTTGCAAACCAAGGTTTTACTGTATTTGGAAATGGATGGGGAGCCCATGAAGTGACTTGAGGAGAGGGAAATGTGAGCATAGTGGTTCTCACGGAATTTGAGCCGTGCAGGAGCATATTGAAGGGGTGAGAGACTAGTGCACGGGAGACCTAAGAGAAGTACGTTGCAGTAGTCTAAGCGTGAGATGATGAGAGCGTGGATAAAGATTTTGGTAGTGTGTTCAGAGAGGAGAAGTCAGATTTTGGTAATATTATAGAGGAGGAAGTGACAGGTTTTAGTGGTTTGTTGGCTCTGAGCAGAGAAGGAGAGAGAGGAGTTAACGATCACCCCGAGGTTGCGAGCTGGTGAGACAAGGAAGAGGAAAGTGTTATCCACAGAAAGAGAATGTTGAGAAGCGGGGAGGTGAGTTTAGGTGGAAAGATAAGGAGTTCAGTTTTAGCCATATTCAGTTTGAAATGGCAGTGAGGCATCTAAACGGCAATGTCGGACAAGCAGGCTGAGATTCGGGCCTGAATTCTTGTAGAGATTTCTGGTGTGGAGAGGTAGATCTGGTGGTCATCAGCATAGTGGGAGTGTGTGTGGTGCAGTGGTTAGAGCTACAGCCTTGGTACCCTGAAGTTTTGGGTTTGAATCCCTGGGCAAGTCACTTAATCCCCATTGCCCCAGGTACATTAGATAGAGTAGGAGGCCGCTGAGGTAATTAGGGAATAATGCTTGAGTATCTGAATAATTTGTAATCTGGAATATAAATTATAAAAAAGGGACAGTGTTACACTCAGCACACACTGTAATATCAGTATATGTTTTTTTTATATTGTGCTTACTCTCTCAATCTATTTGCTGTGAATGAACAGACTTGATAGGCCATAAGGAGGATCAGCCAGCCTCGTGTTAGTTAGTTGACAATGTTGCAGCTGCATTCATTCTCCCTTCTGTAGCTTGGGTTGCTTGCAGTTTCAAAAGTCTGTAGAGCGACTTCTTTTTATGTGAAAGGGTTGAATTGATTGATGAAAGAGTTGCATTGTTTTTGGCATGTGTGGGGGAGAGGTTTGCATGCTTTTGTAAGGGTTCTGCTGCTTAGCTGCCATTTTAAAATTACCCCAGTCCTGGCAGTGCAAGGTATTTTTTTTTTTCTAATCAACACTGCACAGTGTGGAAGTTAATATTCTGGTCACCTCTTTCTGTTTGAAATGTGCTTAGCAGGAAGTGTAAAGTCCCTTGAGTTGTGCAGTGAATAGATTATAAGATTAAAACTTTACTTTCAAGCATGTTTGCCGCCCACTTCTAGATTACCAGTACAAAGTTCTACATTTCAGCCTCTCAACAGCACCCTGAGTATTCACAAAGTGTTTGACAGTGGTAGCAGCCAACCTGAGGGGACAACACCACATGGTATTTCCTTACCTAGATGACTGGCTCCTGGTAGCACACTCCAAGGAGCAGTTGCTTTTCACCATTCAAACCACAGTCCACTCTCTGCAGGCACTGGGTTTTATAATCAATTTCGACAAGTCAAAGCTCCAACCAGTTCATTGTCTCACATACATTGGGGCAACAATCGACATAGCCACTGTAAGGGCCTATCTTCCAGAAAACCGGCATCAAACCATAATCGCTCTATCAAACCAGATGAGGCAGTCTTCTGCTCTCCCAGCTTGCGGAATTCTGCATCTCTTAGGGCTCATAACTACATGCAAGGCTGGACATGAGACCCCTGCAATGGCATCTCAAGCTGAATTTGACTCAGCGAACTCATTCAATGGCAGCCTTAATTCCTCTACCTCCTAAGGTCAAAGCTTCCCTTTCCTGGTGGATTCATTCGCCGTCCCTCAAACAACGATGTCTATTCCAATCTCCACCTCCTGTACTCACCATTACCATGGATGCCTCAAACAAGGGTTGGGGAGCACATTTTAATCACTCTGACTCAAGGTCAGTGGTCAGAAGGAGAACGCCATCAATAATAATAAAACCCTTAGTGCGCATGCGCACTTCAAACTCCGTGCCTCCGTGCCTCGCATGCACAGTACATAAAGAAATGGTGAAAGGTGAAGTGGTGGGACTGGGATTCAACACCACCACAGTCCAACCACTCCTGCTAGCTAGAAGCTCTGCCTTTCCTCGGCACTTCATTGGTAGCACTGTGTTTACTGAAGGCGCTGGTGGGCCTCTGATTGGGCCACGGCAGAGTCACTTTCAAGATATCACAAAGAAGGGCGGATTGGGAAGGAAGGCTGGTGGCACTGGTGGTGGGATTGGACTTCGGGTCGGCCTGCGCTGGCTAAATCGTGGGGTTTGGTTCTATAGCCTCCTAAGGAACTATGTGGTAGCCCCCATGCCCAGCCCCACCTATACCCTGACCCCATGCATGCCCCGCCTCTACCATGCCCAGACCCTGCCTCTCACTGTTCAGAAGTTACCAGATGCCAGCCCTCATCACTAACAACAGTGAGCACGTGACCTCGGTTCTTTCTCCCAGGGCGACGGCATCGCCAGTGAAGCACTGGGGCAGAGTCCCAGAGAGAGTGCGGAGGTTGCAGCTTAGCTTCGGGAGATTACCTGCAGCTATTTGGATTTTCTTACAGTGCAGGCACTATTAGAGTTGCTAACTGTACAAAATGGAAAAATAAATTACGTATAGGAATTGTTCACGAGGCAGGAGGTGCTGGATTCGGGGGGGAGTGAGTGAGAGAAGGGAGATATGTTGGAGTCAAGTGAGGAAAGGAGAGAGACAGAGACTCAGGGATGGTGTAAGGGAGGGAGGGAGAGATATAAGATTTGGGAGATGGATGAGAAGGACAGAAGAGAAGGACAGAGAGGCTACAAGGGGGACAGGGAGAGATGGTAGGGGGATAGGGAGAGATATACTTTAGGGAGGATGGAGGGGGCAGGAGAGAGAGTGATGGCCTTGAGGAAGGACGGAAGGGACAGGAAAGGAAAAGATGGCAAAAGGGGTGTTACAGGGTCAGAGAAAGATGGTAGAGGGTGTGAAAGGGGGAAAGGGAGAGATTTAGCTGCTGCTTTGGGGCACTGAGGGAGGAGGGGTTGGTACGTCAGGACCGTAATGGGGGTCCAGGAGGCCAGACCCACATGGAGGGAAAGGCCCTGTTTGGTGATAAATGCAGTGGAGGATCTAAGAGGGCCAAAAGGATATAGAGGACTAAGGAAATGGTGAAAGGTGAGGTGGTTGGACTGAGATTAGTGAGAGGCAGGGTCCAGCCAAGGTACAGGCGGAGCATGGGTGGGGTCAGGCTCCGGGTATAGGTGGGGCTATTCTAGCACCTGTTACTGTAACAAACGTAACGGGCTAAAACACTAGTTTTCACATAAATCTTTTGAAACGTCGAGCAATTTATTATACTCTTCGAACATTCAGCCCTTGGATTCGCAACACCCATCTGCTTATTCAAACAGACAACCAAGTTAGTGGCTCTCAAACTGTGTGCTATAGAACAGTGGTGTGTCCCAAAGAGATTCTGGGTGTGCCATGAAAGATTCCAGAATTTTACTTTATTTTTAAAAATTCAATTCATAAGTATACATTAGAACAGATGACATGTACATCACATACGCAAGTGTCTGTCAATATTAAGAGCATCTGTGTGTTTAAGCATACAACCGCTCAGACAAGGATCTTTCTTTGATGTGAATGGTCCTTGAAAACTAATGGCAAGTAATTTTAGTTTTATTTTTTATGCACTAGTTATCCTAACTTGACCAACAAAGAGTTTGTTACCATTTGGATCTTCTTATTTTTTTGAACTTGGATTATCCCGGGACAAGCAGGCAGCCTATTCTCACATTTGGGTGACGTCATCCACGGAGCCTGGATGTGGACCGCCTCGCAAGCGGACTTGCTTGGAGAAACATAGAAGTTTCGAGTCTGCCGCACTGCGCATGTGTGAGTGCCTTCCTGCCCAGCACAGGGCGAGTTTCCTTAGTTCTCAGTTTTTTGCGAAGCCGAGAAGTCTGTCTTTGACGCTCTTCATGAAACTTCGTTGCTTTGTGCTTTCTCTTCAGTGCGGTTTATGTTAGCTATTTCGCAAATTGCTGTGTTAATTTCTTTATTTTCTGTTTTAAAAAAAAAAGAGACTTTTATTTTTTCTTCGTCAACTGACTGGCGGGGCAGGTCGCTCGCCCGCAGCCTGCGGGCTTCGACTTCGCAGTGGCTATCTTCCCTTCTATGTCACAGCCAGTAACGGGCTTCAAGAAGTGTAGCCAGTGCCAGCTTGTAATTTCCCTCACGGACCCACACTGCTGGTGTCTTAAGTGTCTTGGACCTGACCATAGTCCGAAGTCGTGCCCGCGCTGTGCTACTCTTCAACCTCGAGCCCTTAAACATTGTTAGGTTCAAGTGGAAAAGCTGTTCAGGATAGACTCTTCAGCTACACCTTCGACCTCGGGTCCTGACTCAGTCCAGACTTCAGAAGGGGGTCTTCCTGCTTCCATGACTCAGACCTCGCATCTCATCAGAACTTCCTCATTTGGATCGTCTTTGGCCTTGAGTACACCTGCTTTATCTTCCCCTGAGCTTCCCTCAGGTCAGATACCTAAGCAGAAGGTTCCTGCGGTGGTCTTCAAGTTCTCCAAGGCTATAGCCTCAGCAAGTGGTCCAGTTTCAGACTCGGATCCACAATTGCAAGCTTCTCTCCAGACCATGTTAGAGCAGAAATTTGTTCAATTACTGCCCAAATACATTCCTGCCTCGACTCTGTTTCCTGCAGTCCAGCCTGGGCAATCAGCAGTCTCCCGCGAGGTCGAGTCCCTGCCTGTGCCTCGAGCTGAGTCTATACACTATGCAAGGAGTCGAGTCTTTGCGAGTGTCTCGATTGGAATCTTCAGACTCTATGCAAGGAGCCGAGTCTTTGCGAGTGTCTCGACAGGAATCCCACACTCCATACAATGAGCCGAGTCTTTGGGAATGCTTTGAGATTCCTCAATCCAAACCACTCAGTCTATGGGGTTTCAATCTACAGCTTCTAGCCCTATTCATTCACTAGCGGCACTGCCCATTTCCAGACATAGGGCGAACTCTCCTCGATCTCAACTGAGACCTACTTCCATGCAGCACTCTCGTCATAGATCGAGGCCCTCATCAAGGTATCCATCGAGGCGCAGGTCTTCTTCCGCAGAAAAGCCTTCCTCGTCCAGGCCTCAGTCCAGACCTTCCAGCTCTTCGAGGCCTCCAACCCCTCGATCGAGGTCTCTACTTCCAGACCCTGAGGACTCAGTTGATTCCAATGCCTCCAAGTCTGTATATTCTTTGGGTTACCAGTACTCTAGAGCGGCTTCGTCTTCCTTCTCCACTCGAGACACCTCAAGGTCATCGAGTCCTTCTCGAGGCCGGGCTCTGGCAGATCAATTATCTTTTTCCTCCTTTCTTCGTCAAATGGCTGATGACCTAGAAATTAAATTAGACGCTGGTTCTAAATATTCTAAGGAGTATTTAGAGGAAATGCATTTGCCTCAACCTCCTGCAGAGTCACTCAAGCTTCCTCTTAATAGACTTTTGTCTCAAACTTTCAAACAAAATGTAGAGACTCCTTATGCTATATCTGCTGTTCCAGGTAAATTGGAATCGAGGTATAGAACACTACATTGCAAGGGGTTTGAGAATTCACAATTATCTCACCAATCCCTTCTTGTGGAATCTTCATTAAAGAGAACCCATCCTTCCAGAATGTATGCACCAGAACCTCCTGGAAGAGAGGGCAAGACCATGGACAAGTTTGGTTGTCGCCTTTATCAGAATTCCATGATGGCCTCTAGAGTCCTCAACTACAATGTCATCTTTACAACTTATTTGAAGTTCTTGATTGACCATCTTCTAAGTTTTATGAAGAACTTGGATGAGCATAGACATGTGGGGTTTCTGGAGCTCTCTGCTACATAGAAACATAGAAATAGACGGCAGATAAGGGCCAAGGCCCATCCAGTCTGCCCACCCTAATGTCCCTCCCCTACCTTCGCCCTGTGAATAGATCCCTCCCCTACCTTCGCCCTGTGAATAGATCCCATGTGACGATCCCATTTGGCCTTAAAATCAGGACGCTGCTGGCCTCGATCACATGCAGTGGAAGACTATTCCAGCGATCAACCACCCTTTCTATGAAAAAGAATTTCCTGGTGTCAGCTCGTAGTTTCCCTTCCCTAATTTTCCACGGATGCCCTCTTGTTGTCGTGGGACCCTTGAAAAGGAAGATATCTTCCTTCGTCTCTATGCGGCCCGAGAGATACTTGAACGTCTCGATCATGTCCCCCCTCTCTCTGCGCTCCTCGAGTGAGTATAGCTGCAATTTGTTTAGCCGTTCCTCGTATGGGAGATCCTTGAGTCCTAGACCATCCGGGTGGCCATTCTCTGAACCGACTCCAGTCTCAGCACATCCTTGCGATAATGCGGCCTCCAGAATGGGACCTCACCATGGAACTATACAATGGCATAATGACTTCCGGCTTTTGGCTGACGAAACCCCTGCGTATGCAACCTATGACTTGTCTTGCTTTGGATGAAGCTTGCTCCACTTGATTGGCAGCCTTCATGTCCTCACTGATGATCACCCCTAGGTCACGTTCTGCTTCAGTTCTTGTTAGGATTTTGCCATTTAGGGTGTAAGTCTTACATGGATTTTGGCTGCCCAGGTGCATAACTTTGCATTTTTTGGCATTGAAGCTGAGTTGCCAGGACCTAGACCAGCGCTCCAGTAGGAGTAGGTCGTGCATCATGTTGTCGGGCATTGAAACATCATCTATTGTGCATTTGCCCACTACATTACTTAGTTTGACGTCATCGGCGAATAATGTTATTTTACCCCGAAGCCCTTCTGCCAAGTCCCTTATAAAGATGTTGAATAGGATTGGGCCCAAGACCGAGCCCTGTGGCACTCCACTGATCACCTCCCTCATTTCAGAGGGTGTGCCGTTCACCACCATCCTTTGAAGCCTACCTCCAAGCCAGTTCCCAACCCATTTCGTCAATGTGTCACCTAATCCTATAGAACTCATCTTGCTCAGCAACCTGCGGTGTGGTACGCTATCGAATGCTTTGCTAAAGTCCAGGTACACGATGTCCAGGGACTCCCCAATATCTAGCTTCCCCGTCACCCAGTCAAAGAAGCTGATCAGGTTGGATTGGCACGATCTCCCTTTTGTAAATCCATGTTGACGGGATCCCGTAGATTCTCCTCATCCAGGATCTTATCCAATTGGTGTTTTATTAGAGTTTCCATTAGTTTGCTTACTATCGATGTTAGACTCACTGGTCTGTAGTTTGCTGTCTCCATCTTGGAGCCTTTCTTGTGGAGTGGAATGACGTTAGCCGTCCTCCAGTCCGACGGGACGCTGCCTTTCCTAAGGGAGAGGTTGAAGAGCTTGGACAGCGGCTCCGCCAGGACATCACACAGCTCCCTTAGCACCCTGGGGTGTAGGTTGTCAGGTCCCATTGCCTTGTTAACCTTGAGCCTTGATAGCTCACTGTAGACACTGCTGGGCGTAAACTCGAAGTTACTGAATGGGTCAACTGAGTCAACCCTTGTCTGCAGCTGAGGGCCAAGCCCCGGCGCTTCTCGGGTGAATACTGAGCTGAAGTATTCATTTAATAGTTGGGCTTTTTCCGAATCCTTTTCCACATAGTCTCCGTCTGGTTTCCTAAGACGTACAATCCCGCCTGAGTTTTTACTTCTGTCACTGATATACCTAAAGAAGGATTTATCTCACTTCTTGATGTTTTTTGCCAGAGACTCCTCCATGTGAAACTTAGCCTCCCTGACTGCCGTTTTGACGGCTTTTGATTTGGTCAAGTATTCTGCTCTAGAGACCTGTTTCCCTGATTGTTTGTAAGAGATGAATGCTTTTTTCTTCTCCTTGATAAGGGCCGAGATCTCCGCAGTGAACCACTTCGGCTTATTGTTCCTTCGCCGTTTACTTACTAATTTAACATAGCGGTTTGTCGCTTCCTGTATGGTGGTTTTCAAAGTCGACCACATTTCTTCCACGCTATCGGTTTCTGCTTGTCCTTGTAGCGCCTGGTGAACGAAGTCTCCCATTTCTTTGAAGTTTGTTTCCTTGAATTTGAGGACCTTGGTCAGTGTGGTAGATTTAGTGAAACCTTTCCTAAGATTGAACCATACCATGTTGTGGTCACTGGAGGCCAATGTGTCGCCCACCGAGACCTCTGTGACACTTTCTCCATTGGTAAGTAATAGGTCCAGTATTGCCTGATCCCTTGTTGGGTCCAACACCAGTTGCTTGAGACCAGCTCCCTTCATAGAGTTTAATAGCCTCCTGCTGCTGCCGGAAGCAGAGGTAAGTTTATCCCAATCCACATCAGGCATGTTGAAGTCACCCAACACTACTGTGTCCCCACGCAAGGTGATATTTTCTATATCACTGATTATTTCCATATCCAGGTCATCATGTTGTCTTGGGGGTCTGTAAATTACACCAAGATACAAGCATTTGTCCTTCCCTCTGGCTAAATTAACCCAAAGGGATTCCCCAGTGTACTGGACAACTCCACTTACATCTTCTCCAGTCATCTTATGATGCTTTTGAACTTTTTTCCAGGGTCACAGCTTTCTCAGTAGCAATGTGTCACCTGGCCTAGCTTCACACCATTAATATGGACCTTAATCTTCAGGACCGTCTGGCTAACATTCCTTGTGAGGGAAATGACCTCTTTGATGAATCTATAGAAGCTACCACCAAGAAATTGTCTGAAAATGAGAAATCTTTTGCTTCAATTGTCAGACCAAAGCCAAAGCCAGCTCCTGCAAAACATTCTCGACCTCTTCCATCCTTCCAGAGGCATTATCCTTCAAGGGCGGCTCCTTACAATTGAGCACCTCCCAAGAAACAGCAGCAGCAGAAGCAACAGAAATCTCAGCCTTCTGCTGCACCTAAGGCTGCACAGCCTTTTTGACTGTCTCAAATAGAACATAACCTCCATTGTTCTTCCTCTGTCCTCCCTTCACCCCATACGAGGTCATCTCCATCATTTTTACCACCAATGGAAGACCATTACATCCGACCTCTGGGTGCTGTCAATAATCAGGGAAGGATACTCTCTTCATTTCTCTCAGATTCCACCAGAGCTTCCTCCAAGAGAGTATCCTTCCAATCCATCCCAGACCGCCCTTTTTCTTCAGGAAGCTCAAGCACTACTTCATCTCCGTGCCATCGAGGAAGTTCCTTTGGAACAGCAGAGCAGGGGGTTTTACTCCTGTTACTTTCTAGTTCCAAAGAAGACGGTCGATCTGCGACCCATTCTGGATCTCAGGGCTCTCAACAAATTTTTAGTCAAAGAAAAATTTTTTATGCTGTCCCTGGCGTCCCTTTATCCCCTTCTAGATCAGAATGATTGGTTATGCTCTCTAGATCTCAAGGAGGCTTACACTCAGTAAGGTACGGCCTCTCGTCAGTACCTCAGATTTTGGGTGGAGAATCTGCATTTTCAATACAAAGTGCTACCCTTTGGCCTGGCATCATTTCCCAGAGTGTTCACCAAGTGCCTTGTAGTGGTAACAGCAGCTCTAAGGAACCATGGTCTTCAGGTGTTTCCCTACCTATATGATTGGCTCATCAAATATTCAACATCTCAAGGGGTTATTGTAGCAACCCAACGGACTATGTGGTTCCTACAAAGTTTGGGATTAAAAATCAACTTTCCCAAATCCCAACTTCAGCCCTCTTAGAATCTACAGTTCATTGGAGCTGTTCTGGACAGTATCCAACTCAGAGCATTCCTTCCTCAACAACGTCTGGATGCTCTTCTTCAGCTCTGTCACAAAGTGTCTTCCCGCTCTTCACTCTCAGTAAGACACATGATGGTACTACTAGGTCACATGGCCTCCACAGTACATGTGACTTCTTTTGCCAGACTTCACCTCAGAATTCCTCAGTGGACCCTGGCATCTCAGTGGATGCAGGCTTGCAATCCACTGTCTCGACACATTACAGTCACTCCTTCATTGAGACAGTTTCTCCGCTGGTGGATGCTCTCTTCCAATCTCTCCAGATGGTTACTGTTTCAGATGCCACCTCATCAGAAGGTCCTCATGACAGATTCTTCGACCTACGCTTGAAGGGGCTCACCTTGACGGTCTCCGTACTCAAGACCACTAGTCCAGCATGGATCGTCAGTGTCATATCAATCTGCTGGAACTCAGAGCGATCTTCAGTGCTCTCAAAGCTTTTCAACATCTTCTTCAAGACCAGGTAGTCCTCATCCGGACAGACAACCAAATCGCCATGTACTATGTCAACAAGCAGGGAGGAATGGGATCTCTCTCCCTTTGTCAAAAAGCTCTGAAGGTTTGGGACTGGGCAATCCTCCACAACATCTTCTTGAAAGCTGTTTACATCCAAGGGACGAAAAACTATTTGGCAGACAAATTGAGTCATCTTCTGCAACCTCACGAATGGAAACTCAATTCCTTGCCTCTTCATCACATTTTTTCTCAGTGGGGGACTCCTCAGATCTCTTTGCATCTCCCCACAACCACAAACTGCCTCAGTTCTGCTCCAGGATATATTCTCCTCATTGCCTCGAGGCAGATGCTTTTCTACTGGAATGGGCGAATCTCTTCCTGTTTACATTCCCTCCATTCTCAAAACTCTTGTCAAGTTGAAGAACGATCATGCCACCATGATTCTGATAGCTCCTCGGTGGCCGAGACAACCTTCGTACTCCCTTCTACTTCAACTCAGCAGCAGGGAGCCATATCTTCTACTTACACAGAGTCAAGGATCTCTACTTCATCCCAACCTGCAGTCTCTGCACCTGACAGCTTGGTACCTCTCAACATAACTCCTCTTCAGTTTTCTCAACCTGTAAGAGACATTTTAGAGTCTTCCAGAAAGCCTACCACTAGACAATGCTACCACCAAAAATGTATTTTCTATGTGGTGCATCTCTCATGATAAGGAGCCTCAGCATTCCTCCTTATCTTCTGTTCTGGATTATCTTTTGCACTTATCCACCTCTGGCCTCAAGTCTACATCTATCCGAGTCCATCTCAGTGTAATTGCTGCTTTCCATCAGCCTATTGAAGGGAAAGCCCTCTCTGCTCATCCGGTGGTTTCCAAATTTATGAAAGGACTTTTCAATGTCAAACCTCCTCTCAAACCACCTCCAGTGGTTTGGGATCTCAATGTGGTTCTTGCTCAATTGATGAAACCTCCATTTGAACCAATGTCTACAGCTCATCTGAAATATCTCACTTGGAAAGTAGTGTTTCTCATTGCCCTCACATCTGCTCGAAGAGTCAGTGAGCTGCAAGCTTTAGTTGCTGATCCACCTTTCACCGTGTTCCATCATGACAAGGTGGCCCTTCGTACTCATCCTAAATTCTTACCTAAAGTGGTTTCAGAATTTCATCTCAACCAATCCATTGCTCTTCCAGGGTTTTTTCCAAAGCCTCATTCTCACCCTGGAGAATCAGTTCTTCATACTCTGGACTGTAATACTCTGGACTGTAAACGTGTTTTGGCCTTTTACTTGGAACGCACCAAACCACACAGAACTGCTCCTCAACTTTTTGTCTCCTTTGATCCAAACAAGTTGGGTCATCCAATTTCTAAACGTACCATCTCCAACTGGATGGCTGTTTGTATATCTTTCTGCTATGCCCAGGCTGGTCTGCATCTACAGAGTTGAGTCACAGCCCACAAAGTCAGAGCAATGGTGGCTTCAGTAGCTTTCCTCAGATCCACTCCTATTGAGGAAATTTGTAAAGCTGCCACTTGGTCCTCGGTTCATACAGTCACTTCTCATTATTGTCTGGATGTTTTCTCCAGACGGGATAGCCATTTTGGCCAGAGAATATTACAAAATTTATTCTCCTAAGTTGACAACACTCCCACCATCCCATTCTGGTTAGCTTGGAGATCACCCATATGTGAGAATAGGTTGCCTGCTTGTCCTGGGATAAAGTACAGTTACTTACCGTAACAGTTGTTATTCAGGGACAGCAGGCAGCTATTCTCACAACCCACCCAACTCTCCTGGTTGGCTTCTCTGCTAGCTATCTGAACAGAGGAGACTCACTCTGTGCTGGGCGGGAAGGCACTCGCACATGTGCGGTGCGGCAGACTCGAAACTTCTATGTTTCTCCAAGAAAGTCTGCTTGCGAGGCTGTCCGGATCCGGGCTCCGTGGATGACATCAGCCATATGTGAGAATAGCTGCCTGCTGTCCCTGGATAAGAACTGTTACGGTAAGTAACTGTGCTTTTTCAGATCTGACAGAGATTGAATTAAAAAAAAAAGAGAGAGAGCGCAGCTGCAGATACTGGATGATGAAATGCATGTTTGCTTGTCGACTATTAAGCCACATTTTGAGTTAATTTGCAGTCAGAAACAAGCACATCCATTGCATTCATTAGCAATTCTATTCTATCTACTTTAGTTTCACTGTTGTTACAATTACCCATACATAGCTTAAAGAACTTTAAATAAATAACTCTCAAATTAAATTTTTTGTTGATTTTGAAATTTTATAATTTCAATTATAATGTGCTGCGAAAAACATTTGCTCTGTTTAGGGCTCCTTTTACAAAGGTGCGCTAGTGTTTGTAGCGCATGCACCGGATTAGCTTGCGCTACCCGAAAAACTACCGCCTGCTCAAGAGGAGGCGGTAGCGGCTAGCGCTCGCTATTCTGCACATTAAGGCCCTAATGCACCTTTGTAAAAGGAGCCCTTGGTGTGCCAGTGCTAAAAAAGTTTGAGAGACACTGTTCTATGTGAACAATCCAGGGGTCTCAGGATCCCTGTCCCTTTGCATAGAAGCCTACTGTCTATGGACTTTTGCTCTCTCTATATCCACAGAAACACAAGCGGTATACATTCCAGGGAAAATGAACATAAGCTACAAACTTGATCCTCCAGCAGTACGATACATTTTCAACAATGGGGTACTCCTATGATAGATCTCTTTGCTTCCGCAACCAATGTTCAATGTGCCCAGTATTGTTCCCTATGCCCTACCCCTCATGCATTTGCAAGAGATGCTTTTTTAATTCCATGGAATCCCAATCTGCTGTATGCTTTTCCACCGATTCTACTGATTTCCAAGACTCTTCAGAAGACGTCAGAGACAGTGCTCAACTGAATCTCATTACACCTCGTTGGCCCAGACAAATCTGGTATCCGATACTCCTGGACCTTCTCAGTGCTCTTCCACTGCCATTAGGGGATCATCCATCTCTTCTATCCCAACAGAACTGTTGCCTGTTACATCCCAATCTTTGCAACCTTAATCTTACAACATAGAAATTGAACGGAGGGTCCTTGCTGATATCCCAGTCTGTTTATCAGTAAAAACTGTTCTTCTTGCAGCAAGACAACCATCTACGAGACAATCTTATCAACTAAAATAGAAACGTTTTTCCATATGGGCATGCTCACAAGCTCAAGCTCCCTTTCATTGCACGATTAATCACATTTTAGCATACTTGCTATACTTATCAGATTTGGGCCTTAAGACCAATTCTGTATGTTTTTATCTTTCAGCCATCTCTGCGTACTATCACCTTCTAGATGGGAAACCAATTTCACAAGATCCTCTATTTCTTGATATCTATGAAGAACCTCCACATCGCACTCCACCTTCAACCTGGGACCTCAATATTGTTTTGGACCAGTTGATGAAAGATCCTTTTGAGCCTTTGGGGTCTGCTACATTACCTTTCCTAACATGGAAAACAGCTTTTCTCATAGCTCTTCAGCAAGAAGAGTTAGTGAATTGCAAGAGCTGGTCATCTATTCTCCGTATCTTCAATTTTTTCCCAATAAAGTACTCCTGCGAACTTACCCAAAATTTCTTCCAATAGTTGTTACGGATTTTCATATCAGTCAGTATATAACATTACCATCGATTATTTCCTCCTCCACATCCTTCTTCAGCAGACCAAAGTCTACACACATTAGACTGCAGGAGGGCATTATTGTTTTACCTGGAGAAAACACCACTAATCAACTTTTTGTTTCCTTTAATTCAGCTACTCAAGGAAAACTCAATATCTAAACGGACTATATCCTCATGGATAACTCATTGCATCTCTTTTTGCTATACTAGAACTCACCTATCTCCTCCCAGACAGATTGGAGCACATCAAGTACGAGCCATAGCTTCCTCAATTGCAAACTTGAAATCAGTCTCAGTTCCGGATATCTGCAAAGCAGCAACTTGATCCTCAGTTCATATATTTACTAAGCACTATTGTTTGGACCAGAGTTCAGCGGAAGATATTCAGTTTGGACATAATTTATTTGCGCTATAGGTTATTTCCTCCTCCCATCTCTTTTTGAAGCTAGGACTCACCAGCAAGTGTGTCCCCGTCCCATTCTTGAAAGCTCTGCCTTAACCGCACAAGCCTCAAACACTTTGATTTTAAAGTGTTCAAGGCTTTTGCAGATAAGGACAGAGCTTGCAGGAATGAAGCTCGGACAGGGACAGAGCTTGCAGGTGGTATGGAACGGGGATAGAGAGATCCCACAGGGATGGGGAAAATTTGCCTGCATATCATTCTAAATGTGCCTCTCTGATACGTACAGATCTGGAGAATATACCTTCAAAAGATAGAAATAGGATGGAGTCAGTCCAGAGTGTGGTTATTAAATTGGTCAGTAGTCTTTGTCATAAAGCATTTGGGGATAAACTTAGGGAAGGTGGCAGAGGGGAGATAAGATAGTCATTTAAATATCTCTGTGCCTTTAATGCACAGGAGACCAGTCTCAACTGAAAGGAAGCTTGAGAATGAGGGGGCGTGTAATGAAGATGAAAGTGGACAGGCTCAGGAGCAATCTAAGTAAATTTTCTATATTTGTATGAAAGGGAAACATTATTAAATACAAAAGAGGGCTAACAAAGACAGTTCAAATGTTCTGGTGATGGGTTCAGTATTGTCTGTGCTCAGATTATATTTTTAATGGGATTTGTTATTAGAGCTACAGCTTGTATTGTTGCCCTCCTCCCTCTATCTCCCAAGGATTATATGGAATCTATCCTGCTTATTGTTTCACGGAAAGGCTCTGATTTTCTCTGTAAGTTCTGGGAAAAGCTCTGAGATCTCTGAATTTTGCACAACATGAAGAGGAAACATATCTCTTTCTCTTTTTCCGGTACTGCATTGCATGCAGAATTGAGTGTCTTGGGGTTTCCTCCTTTCAGTTTCAGTCTATGGTTTTCATTCTAATTCATGGTCCTTCATTCTCTGTTTGGTAAAGAACATAAGCAATGCCTCCACTGGGTCAGACCTGAGGTCCATCGTGCCCAGCAGTCCGCTCACGCGGCGGCCCAACAGGTCCAGGACCTGCGCAGTAATCCTCTATCTATACCCCTCTATCTCCTTTTCCCTCAGTATCCCACGATCCCTTTATCCCTCAGGAATCCATCCAATCCCTGTTTGAATCCTTGTACCGTACTCTGCCTGATCACTTCCTCCGGTAGCGCATTCCAAGTGTCCACGACCCTTTGGGTGAAAAAAAACTTCCTTGCATTTGTTTTGAACCTGTCTCCCTTCAGTTTCTCGGAATGTAAAGATCTGACTGTATTCTTCATGTGTGACTGAGGTCAAGTATTCTGCTAATGTGTGGTTTCAGAGGGTGAGGTGGGGGAGAGCAATATAATTCTAGCTTCTTGTGTTTTTCCAATAGGAGGCAAGTTAGTGCTCTAGACCAGTGTTCTTCAACCTTTTTACTTCTATGGACCAGCAGAAATAAAATAATTATTTTGTGGACCGGCAAACTACTAAGACTGAAATTTAAAAAAAAAAAAATGTTTCTGCCCCGTCTCTGTGAGCTCGGTTCCCGCAAACCATCTGATCCTATCCGCACAAGCCTCAGTTAAGATTTTATATTGAATGTATTTTATTAAAGTATAAAAAGAAATAATATTCTGTACAATTGTCATTTTATAAATACAAATAATACAGAGCAAGGATCAACAAAACCCCTGTCTCCCCTCCCCTTCACATATATCCCCTCTACTATCAAGACAACTGAATAAGTCAAATTATTACAGAATGCTACACAGAAATATCATGCTAACAGAATACTGCAGTCACACATGACAGGAATATTGTTAGGGGAGTGCAACTAGGGCAACTGCCCCCTGGTCAGAGAGCCCTATGCCAGCTGGAAGCTAAAGAAGCACTGCCTGGGCTTTGCAGTCCCCAGTTATGTCTAACACCAGCTCTAGTAGGCTATATATTTCAAATCTGATATATTCTAATCACAAAATAGAAATAAAATTATTTTTTTCTACCTTTTGTCATCTCTGGTTTCTGCTTTCATTTTCTTTTCACTCTCTTCCTTCCAGTGTCTGCCCTCTCAGTCTCTTCAATCCAGCATCTGCTCCTTCCTTATGGCATCTACCTTCTTTCTATGCCCCTCTCCCCTTTCCATCCAGCCTCCGCCCCCTCGCTCCTTTTTACATGATTCATTCCAGCTTCACTGCTCTCTTCATTTTTATCTCTCCAGATCTAGCATCTTTGCCCCTCTCTCCTTATTTCTCTGCTGACCCCCTATTCAGCATAAATCTCTCTCTACTTTCTCATTCCTGTCTCTCCCTTTTCCCTCATCTGATCTCTCCATTCCACCCTGACCCTTCCCCTCCTCTAATCTCCCTTCCAGCTATTTCCTTCCTTTTTTCCTTCTCCCTTCCCTCCTCCCCCTATCCAACAGTAACTCTCTTCTCTTCCCTTTCCCTCCTCCCTCCCAGCAGAATCTCTCCTTCTCCCTCCCTCCAGGTCCAGTAGCAGCTCTCCCCTTATTTTCCCTTGTCCAGCAGCTTCCCAGCCTCCCAACAGTGGCTTCCTCCCCTTCCCTCCGCTCTCGTCTCAGGAGCTCTCAGTACTTGCCTGCAGGAGCAATTTGCTTACGCAGCTTTGTGTTCTTTTATGAGTCGCTCCGCCTCTGTGGAAAGAGGAAGTTGCATCATCAGAGGCGGGTCGCGACTCAGCAAAAGCCCCTAGACAGCCTAAGTGAATCACTGCACTGGCATGTACTGAGAGCTGCTGAGAGGGGAGAAAGCCACTGTCAGAGGCTCCCCATGATCTTTCCAGCTCTGTGCGGACCGGCAGGAATTTTCTGCGGACCAACGGTTGAAGAACACTGCTCTAGACCGAAGAGAACTGGAAAGAACACAGGAAGTATCAAAAAGAATGTCACCTCGTGGTTAGAAAAGCAAAAAGAGAATATGAAGAGAGGCTAGCCAGGGAAGCACGAAATTTCAAACCGTTCTTCAGATATGTTAAAGGGAAGCAGCCGGCTAGGGAGGAGGTGGGACCGCTGGATGACGGAGATAGGAAGGGAGTGGTGAAGGAGGAGAAAGAAGTGGCGGAAAGACTAAACATGTTCTTTTCGTCAGTATTTACAAAAGAGGACACATCTAATATACCACAACCTGAACAAATCTTCAAAGGCGACAAAGCAGAAAAATTAACATCCATGGAAGTAAGCCTCGAAGACGTACACAGGCAGATAGAAAAATTAAAAATTGTCAAATCACCGGGCCTGGACAGAATCCACCCTAGGGTACTGAAAGAACTAAAGGAGGAAATAGTGGAACTACTACAGCAAGTCTGTAATCTATCCCTGAAAACAGGCGTGATCCCGGAGGATTGGAAGATAGCCAATGTTACGCCCATCTTTAAAAAGGGATCGAGAGGAACTACAGACTGGTAAGTCTGACTTCGGTCCTGGGGAAAATGGCGGAAGCACTGATAAAAGATAGCATCAAGGAGCATCTAGAAAGGAATAAACTTATGATAAGCCAACATGGCTTCTGCAAGGGAAGATCGTGCCTGACGAACTTATTGCACTTCTTCGAAGGAATTAACAAATGGATGGACAAAGGGGACCCCATAGACATCGTATACTTAGACTTCCAAAAAGCCTTTGACAAGGTACCCCATGAACGCATACTTCGGAAACTGAAGAACCATGGGGTGGAAGGAGACGTACACAGATGGATCAGGAATTGGTTGGTGGGTAAGAGTGAAGGGCCACTACTTGGACTGGAGGAGGGTCACGAGTGGTGATCCGCAGGGGTCGGTGCTTGGACCGCTGCTATTCAATGTATTTATAAATGATCTAGAAACAGGGACGAAGTGCGAAGTAAGAAAATTCGCAGAAGACACCAAACTATTTAATGGGGCTAGGACTATAGAAGACTGCGAAGATTTACAAAGGGACCTGAACAAACTAAGGGAGTGGGCAACAAGATGGCAGATGAAGTTTAATGTAGAGAAATGTAAAGTCTTGCACATAGGAAACAGAAACCCGAGGTACAGCTACAAAACTGCACTAGTGATTCCCGTATGGCAAATGCAACAAAGCCTATTCAATTCCTACGGGCTTCATCACATTTGCCACATGGGAATTGCTAGCTTGGCTTTGTAAAAAGAAGCCCAAAGTGTTATTTCCTTTTAGTGCATGCTGTTTCATGTTAGTGTGTGCTAACATCAGTCACTAAACAAACCTGGGCAAAATGGAACCACACATTTTTTGTTATGCAGGGTTTTCAGGTACTTCATAAAGTTCTTGCTGAATGGATTTTTTATTGCTGTTACTGAGATAAAACAAAAAAAATTCAGTTTGTTTGTAACCAACCCCTTGTTTACCTGGTTGCTGACAGAAGGGTCACACAAAGTTATTTATTTGTTTGGACTAAAACCAGGACCAACTATCACACTGGTAGACTGAAGCAAACACACATCAGTCCAAATAAGTGAGATTACACCATATATCAGGGGTGTTCAACCTGCGGCCCGAGGACCGCATGCAGCCCTGTGAAGTATTTTGTGGGCCCCGGTCGAGGGCAATGCAGTGTTTTCCTCTGCTGCCCCTAGGTGTTTACCGTCTTGCTGGCTCCCTCCTCTGTCTTGCTGTAGCGTTTGCGCGGCCCCAGAAAATTTTTTTCAGCCAGTGCGGCCCAAGGAAGCCAAAAGGTTTGACACCCCTGCCATATATTGAATTCCAAGACTCAGCTTTTCTCTTTCAGTTGTTGAAAGGGCACTTGCTGTTGCAGAACAGTCCAACTATGTATAACCAAAATCTCTTTACTCCAGACCTGTTGTTATTCTCTTCACATATTAGTCCTTCCAATACCCTTCTAATGGTCAGTTGGTGGGAGATGACCAAAAAGACAAATTTGGCCAAAGAACTTGCTCTTAAAACCTTTCTGGAGGTGTAGTCATTTTACTAGACCACCACCCCTAGGAAGTCCAAGGGCTGTCTTGGCTTCCAATAAACTGCGCTTCTGCAAACTGCCAGAACCCATGAGCTGGGTCCCTAACAGTTTCTTTAGAGCTAGCAAGTGTGCACACGATCTAAACTCTCTCTGAACTCCCTGCACCTAAGTACAATACAAACAATTTTAGACACCAACTGACAACTCTGCTAGGCAACCGTAATGACTAGTGCTCCTTACTATTGAGCTGAAAAAGCCCACAATACTGATGATTTTAAACCTCTTTTAGCAATTAAGGGAAATATATGCACCCTATACACCCTTCACCTAGTGCAGGGGTAGGCAATTCCGGTCCTCGAGAGCCGGAGCCAGGTCAGGTTTTCAGGATATCCACAATGAATATGTATGAGATGGATTTTCATGCACTGCCTCCTTGAGATGCAAATCTATCTCATGCATATTTATTGTGGATATCCTGAAAACCTGACCTGGCTCCGGCTCTCAAGGACTGGAATTGCCTACCCCTGACCTAGTGCATAATATACTCCTGGCGGAATTATGCGCAATACAGAATTTGCACAGAATTCACCATCCACACAGAATTCAGCACATGCTGTGCCAAATTCTGCACAAACCTTCCATTCTGCCCCATCCCCTCCCTCCCTTGCCAGGGTCTGACCTCTGCCTCCAGCCGACCCTACCCCCCTCCTTGTGAGATCAGACATACCTCCAAGCCTCTCAAAGAAGCAGCAGCGATGGCAGCTGACCTCTGGGCTACGCTGTGAACAGGTTGCTTGTGGCCAGCTCCGGCTTTCCCTCTGCTGCTTCACTTCCCATAGATGTTAGAAGAAGCCTGTACATCGGGATGGTGTGGAAAGCATTGCAAGGGGGGACTTTTCATGAAACAGCCTTTCGGCAAAACATGTCGAATTGACAGGTCCCTTCCCGATACAAGCAACACAAAATTTAAGATAAGTTTTAAGCTTTAAATTAAATAAGAATAAGACTTGAGTTGAAATGAGCACGGAGCACTAATAATAATAAAAAATAAAAATATATATAAAAAATAAATTGCAAAAAATGCAGGTCTCATGATGAGGCCTGTGCCGATAAAGTTGAATTAGCCATTGAAAACACTTGGCTAATGACTGGCACATCTGAAGACCGTGCAGAAAAGTGAATATAAGTATGTTATGGTACTGATTTATAATGTGGATTGGTTGGGATGGAGCATTTACCTAACCGGACGGTGCTAAAAACTTCTAGTGCTATTTAGTAAAACCTAGTGTTATTTAAGGTCAGATTAATGAAACATGTTGAAACTTAGAATCGCTGTGTCTCAATGAGATGTTATGTTTGATGTTTCCACACAGAGACAATACCACATATTTACTCTAGTTTACCCTTTGTTGAGTGAATGGATTTGAACTTTGCTAGTTGCTGTCAGGCTAGTACTGCTCTAAAAAGAGTCTGATTTAAAACAGAATTTCACTGTGGCAGCATTTCTGATGTTAGCTAAGTTTTAATAGAATTTTCTCACCATTGCCCAGGAAGAGATTGTTGTTCCCCCTACCCCTACCCCCTTCCCGGCATAGCACATCTTTCCAGTCCCTCTGCAGGGTTGGAAGCCACCAATCCTGTCTCACATTTTGTCATGCTCTCACTCTCTCATTCTGGTTCTCACTCATACTCAGCTCTCTCAAATTCTCTTTCATTGCCTTATCCTCGGATGTTCATTCTCATTCTGGCGAATGTCCAGGAAATCCATTGTTTATATAGGATTTGTATCCATAGCCATTAATGGTTAGTTCTGTCATTGGCTGTTGACAGGCTAACATGGAAGTAATGGAGCTTGGCAATTAATGATTGGTCCAGCTTAATGAGGATTAAGTCATGGGAATTGGTTCTATGATGCAAAGACCTAGTCATCTTAAGCATACACCACCCATTCTCTGATAGGCCCATCAAAAGGGAATCTGAACAAACCCGCCCTCTGACCACCTTCATGGGTGTGCATAATTGTCCTAGATCATCATGGCCTAAATGACCTTACAAATAGCACCAAAAGTTTCCACAAAGAAAATGAAGCAGCAAAATCAGCAAAAGGCTAGTGGAACAGAAGATCAAATGTACGTACCAGTTTGTAGTTTAATAAGTGTCCAAATAACTTAATTTAACCCCTGCCCCCTCTGGCCCAAGTGCTGGCAATAAATCTGTAGTAGTGGTATAAGAGTGGCCAGCTAAACACTCAGATAGAGGAAGCGGGAGTTCGGACAAACAACACTAGCCACTCCTAAATTAATAAATTATTTAGAACAGTGTTCTTCAACCGCCGGTCTGTGGACCGGAGCTGGTCCGCCGAAATTTCCTGCCGGTCCACAGAGACCGGCACGTGCATTGGGCCCCAGACAGTGCTCTTCAGCCGCCGGTCCACAGTGCTATCGATGCGGCGTTGTCTTCAGGTCGGCTCCCTCTTCTTCAGTGCTGCAGTGCACAAAGCCGTGGGCAGAGGCTTCTATGCATGTCCTGCGCCTGAACTGGAAGCCTTCTCTCTGACATTGCAACATCAGAGGGAAGGCTTCCAGATGAGGCTCGGGAAGTGCAAGGAGCAGCTGCCCATGGCCTTGTTTTGGTTCAGCAGGAACTTATCTAACTTTGTCTTGAATCCCTGGAGGGTGTTTTCTCCTATAACAGCCTCCGGAAGAGTGTTCCAGTTTTCTACCACTCTCTGGGTGAAGAAGAGCTTCCTTACGTTTGTACGGAATCTATCTCCTTTTAACTTTAGAGAGTGCCCTCGATCTCCCTACCATGGAGAGGGTGAACAACCTGTCCTTATCTACTAAGTCTATCCCCTTCATTATCTTGAATGTTTTGATCATGTCCCCTCTCAGTCTCCTCTTTTCAAGGGAGAAGAGTCCCAGTTTCTCTAATCTCTCACTATACGGCAACTCCTCCAGCCCCTTAACCATTTTAGTCACTCTTCTCTGGACCCTTTTGAGTAGTACTGTGTCCTTCTTCATGTACGGTGACCAGCGCTGAACACAATATTCCAGGTGGGGCGTTCCATGGCCCGGTAAAGCGGCATGATAATCTTCTCTAATCTGTTTGTGATCCCCTTTTTAATCATTCCTAGCATTCTGTTTGCCCTTTTCGCCGCCGCCGCACATTGCATGGACAGCTTCATTGACTTGTCGACCAGTACTCCCAAGTCTCTTTCCTGGGGGGTCTCTCCGAGTACTGCACCGGATATCCTGTATTCATGTATAAGATTTTTGTTACTGACATGCATCATGTTAAACCTCATTTGCCATGTCACGGTCCATTTCTCGAGCGTGTTTATGCCACGTTGCAGGTCTTCATAATCCTTCTGAGTCTTCACTACTCTGAATAACTTTGTATCGTCTGCAAATTTAATTGCCTCGCTCGTCGTACCAGTTTCCAGGTCGTTTATAAATATGTTGAAGAGCACAGATCCGAGCACCGAACCCTGCAGCACTCCACTCGTGATGCTTTTCCAGTCCTAGTATTGTCCATTTACCCCCACTCTCTGTTTCCTATCCGCCAACCAGTTTTTAATCCACGTAAGTATTTCACCCTCAAAACCATGGATCACAATTTTTTGAAATAGTCGTTCATGTGGGACCTTGTCGAACGCCTTCTGAAAATCCAGATATACAATGTCGACCGGGTCACTCTTGTATATGCCTGTTTACTCCCTCGAAGAAATGCAGCAAGTTCATCAAGCAATATCTTCCTTTGCTGAAGCCGTACTGGCTGGTCTTCATCAGATTGTGTTCGTCAAGGTGATCAATGATGCGGTCCTTTATCAGCGCCTCTACCATCTTTCCCGGTACTGAGGTCAGACTCACCGGTCTGTAGTTTCCCAGATCTCCCCTCAAACCTTTCTTGAAGATCAGCGTAACATTCGCCACTTTTCAGTCTTCTGGAATCCTTCCTGATTTGATCGACAGATTGGCTATTAGTTGAAACAGTCCAGCTATTACCCCTTTCAGTTCCTTGATTACACTCATCTGGATGCCATCCGGTCCCGGGGATTTTTATCATTTTTAAGTCTATCAATCTGCCTACATACCTGTTCTAAACTGACTGTCAACCCTGTCAGTTTCCCGTCTTCGTTTCCTGCGTATAGCCTGTCGGCTTCCGATATGTTGTGTATATCCTCTTCAGTAAATACAGACGCAAAAAATGTGTTCAGTTGTCGGTGATGGCTTTGTCCTCCTTTAGCACTCCCTTTATTCCATGGCCATCTAACGGCCCCACCGCTTCCTTCGCGGGTTGTTTCCCTTTAATATATCGAAAGAACGGCTTGAAGTTTTTTGCCTCTTTGGCTATTTTTTCCTGGTAGTCTCTTTTGGCCCCTCTTACTGCCTTATGGCCCTGCTTTGATGTTGTTTGTGCTTTTTCCAGTTTTCGTCCGTTTTTTATCTTTTTCATTCCTTAAACGAAGTCTTCTTGTCTCTGATCGCTTCCTTCACTGCTACAGTGAGCCACGCCAGTTCCTTATTCTTTTTCCTTTTGGATCCCTTGTTGATACGCGGTATATCTAGATTTTGTGCCTTGGTGACTGTGTCCTTAAAAAGGGACCATGCTTGCTCTAGCGTTTTTACAGTGCTTATCCTCTTCTTAATCTTCTTCCACACCATGAGTCTCATCCCTTCATAATTCCCTTTGTCACTAAAGTTCGAGCTTATCCTGAAGCAATAGTATAAACAATAAAGATTTATATTAAGACACATCCCAAACAATATTATGAAATGGACTCGTGTGTGTGTGTGTGTGTGTGTGTGTGTGAAGAGAGATGTGGAGGGGCATAATCAAAACAAACGTCTAAGTCTGTTTTGAGCCTAGGGCACTAGTCGTCCAAAGTCCATTCTTGAAAAATATGTCCAAAATCTGTTTTTCAAAAATTGTCTACTTCTATGTCCAGCCATTTGATCGTCCAGACTGCCACTACGTCTATCTTTATACCACATTTTCGTCCAAAAACTTGTGCAAGTCTCAAACACCTAGAACATGACCTCTTGGACATAGGAGGGGCCAGCAAAGTGATGAATGGCCACCCAGATATGGCAATAGAGTAGTGGGGCACCTTACAGGGCACTGCTGTGAACTTCACAAAAAGGGTGCCATATAAACATCTCATTACAACTTCCTTGCAGGTCATGGTGAGACCCCCCCCCAAAACACCCTCAAAAGCTACTATACCCACCTGTCTACAACCCCAATAGCCCTTATAGTGGCAGGTGGCACCTACATGGCAATACTGTAGGGTTTTGAGGGGTTTTGGTGAACTCACATTTTCCACCATGAATGAATGCAGTGGTTAGAGTGGCTTATGGGCCTGGGTCCTCCTCTCTATGGTTCACTAGTCCAACCCCCAGACTACTTAAGCTACCTCTGTGCAGCCCTACCCGTTTCGATTATCGGCACTTCGATGACCTGTCTTTTCGATCATCCAAATGCCGATTTGGGCGAGTTTTTAGACATATTTCTGTTTCAATTATGAGCTCCAAACTATGTATGTCCATTTTCTTAAGGTATATTCATACCTTAAACATCAAATAGCAATAAAATTCTCATTCTTCCTATTACCAAACTGAATAGGAAATCATATGTGCAATGATCTGAATATTCCACATTCAGAGGTCCTTTTTTTATTTATATTTTATTAATATTTGTTACATCAATAACAAAAATCAGGAAAATCAATAAAGAAACAATTAAAAAAACAACTTAAAATTCAAATTAAGACTTATGCCAAGTCCACATTAACAAGGGCCGCCGCTCAGTACAGAAAGTAAAAAATTATATAGGAAACAATATGCAAAATGACCAAATCCATTATGTCCTTAACCATCTTCAACAATTACATTAGTATCTGAAACTTTCAGTGGAACCTTATCAATCAAGAAATTCTCCAATTGTGACGGATCTACAAAAACAAATTTATCAGCTTTATACTTTACAACACATTTGCAAGGGAATTTTAAGAAAAAAGTAGCTCCCACAGCTATAACTTTGGATTTAAGCTGTAGAAACTGTTTTCTCCTATGTTGTGTCTGTCTGGACATATCAGAAAAAATCATTAGTTGTCTGCAAAACAAGGCTTGTTTGTTCACAAAATACAATTTAAGTATAAGTTGTTTTTCAATTTCTGTTTTTAAATGTTACCAACAAGGTTGCTCGTTTAGTAATCACATCCTTAGAAGATTCTAGAAACTGGGAAATATTTAAACTCTCTGGAGACACAATCTTATCCAATTCTCCTTCTTCAACAGTTTCTTTAGTACTCCTGGGGATGTAATATAAGTTATCAGGAGTAAATAATTCCACCTGATTATATTGTAAAACATTCCTCACAATGCATACCTTGAATCCCACTGGCTACCAATAAAAGCTAGAACACAATTCAAACTCTACTGTCTCATTTTCAAAGTAACCCACGGCATGGCACCCAGTTACCTAAATAACCGTTTTCACCACTACCTCCCACCAAGAAGAAGAAGAACACAGAACCTTTTCACCTACCCTCCACTCAACAGTACTCGTCGAAAGAAACTTTACGACAACCTCCTGGGGACACAGGCAGCTAAAATAGACTCTGACATCTCAAAATTACTGACCAAAACAACAGACATAAAAGAGTTCCGCAAAGTAATAAAAACATTACTGTTCAAAAAATATCTCCCATCACTCTAACCACCACCCAATGAGCTCCCAATCAACGACTTCGGAAATACCCACCTATATCATCTTTTTATCTGTGATCTAGAATGTACTGTAATTTCTTCTACACTACACCCGATTTAACCGATCGAGTTGACATGTATTACCTCTGTAAAATGCATTATCTTCTATTATATGTAATATCTTCTGTAATAAGTATTATCTTCTGTGAAATTGTAGTATCATAACTCATTACTGTTCCTGTAACTTACTCTTATCCTGAAATGTAACTCTACTGGAATGTCCCAGATATTTTCTATATTGTAATCCGCCTAGAACCGCAAGGCACAGGCGGAATAGAAATCCCTAATGTAATGTAATGTAATGTAATGTAATATACATCTTCAGGAGTTCCAAAGGTGCCAAATAATGTGATATAGGGAAATTCAGAAATCTAAGATTTTTTGCTCTAGCCAAATTCTCCATCTTTTCCATTTGATTATGTAAGGATAAGTTATAAAGACTTTTTTTTTTAAAGTAGAGTTAAAAGATAAGACTGCACTTGATATGTTTATACAAGTATGAAATAAATTCAAACCCCAAAGAATCACAATATAAACTTTCCTTATTTATAAAATCTTAAGATTTGACCCGTTAGAATAAAACTTTTAGACTTTGGACTCCTTTTACGAAGCCACGGTAGCGGTTTAACGCACATAATAGCGCGTGCTAAACCGCCGGACGCGCTAGCTGCTACCACCTCTTCTTGAGCAGGCAGTAGTTTTTCGGCTAGCGCGGGGGTAGCGCATGATTAAAAGTCGTGTGCGTTAAAGCCGCTACCATGGCTTCGTAAAAGGAGCCCTTAATTTAACTTCCCAAAGTATCACCAGACATGATTACATACCAAGTATATTTTCAGTGTTTGCAAGCTTGCCAGAAACCCTCCTTTTTTCATTAATATGAGTACTCTTATGGTAGACAATATCAGAGAATACATGACTACACTTCTCCTTCTGTATTCGCGGTTTCAGCACTTGCGGTTTCGCTTATTTGCGATTTTTTGCACGCTGACTCCTCCCCCCCAAATTAAGTCATGAGTAAAGTACCTGTACTATACCGATAAAAAAGTTTGGCGCTTACCAGCTTTCACCCACAAAATTGCTGCTTCCAAGCTTTCACCCTCAAAATCGCTGCTTCCCAGCGTGCATAGAGAAAAACGCTGCTTACCAGCGTACACAGAGAAAATCGCTGCTTGCCTGCTAGCAGTCTGAAAATTGCTGCTTTCTTCACCGATATTGCCTCTCCTTCAAGAACAGATCAGTTATTTGCAGTTTCAATAGTAATAACGGTGGCTGTTACAAAAAATTGCAAATTACATATAAAAAATTATTTGAGGTTTTTCCGTATTTGCGGTTATGTCCCACCCCTAACCACCTCGAATACGGAGGTATTATTTTACACACACATATATGTAAGAGGAGTGTGGCGCAGTGGTTAAAGCTACAGCCTCAGTACCCTGGGGTTGTGGGTTCAAACCCACGCTGCTCCTTGTGACCCTGGGCAAGTCACTTAATCCCCCCATTACCCCAGGTACATTAAATAGATTGTGAGCCCACCGGGACAGACAGGGAAAAATGCTTGAGTACCTGAATAAACCCATGTAAACCGTTCTGAGCTCTCCTGGGAGAACAGTATAGAAAAATTGAATGAATGAATGAATATTTTCACAGATACACACAAATGATCACTCACTCAGCCCCTCCCCCCAAACCAAACAAACTTCAAAGGCCTTATGGTTTAAAAGTTAAATAAATAAATAAACTTGCAGAGTGCAATCTGTTCAAACAATGGTTAATCAAAAATCCCCACAAAAAACTAAATAGAAAACCCAGGTAAAAAAAACCAAACAACTTAGATGCAGTACAGTCCTATTCTGCTGACTAACTTAACTAGTTGAGGGCTGACTATTGGCACATACTGACTCCACCCCTAGACTGTCCACTGAATAGCTGGTTTTGGTTTAGGCAGTTAGTGCGAGTATTCAGAAACAAAGAAATATGATGGCAGATAAAAGCCAAATGGCCCATCCAGCCTGCCCACCTGCAGCATCCATAATCTCTTCCTTTCCCTAAAAGATCCCATGTGCCCACGCTTTCTTGAATTCACAGCCTTTGTCTCCATCACCTCTACTGGGAGGGAGACTATTCCATGCATCTACCACCCTTTCTGTAAAAAAAAGTATTTCCTTAAAATCTCCTAAGCCTATTTACCTTGTAACCTCATTCTATGTACTCTAATACTGGAATTTCCTTTCAATTGAAAGTCTCATCTCAAGTGTATATATGCCACATAAGTCTCTATCATATCTCCTCCCCTCCCTTTCCTCCAAAGTATACATATTCATATCTTTAAGGGCTCCTTTTACTAAGCTGCGCTAGCAGTTTTAGCGTGCGTTTAGTGCATGCTACAATGCCATGCGCGCTAGATGCTAACACCTCCATTGAGCTGGCGCTAGTTTTTCCGTATAGCGCGGGGGGCGGGGGTTAGTGCACGCTAATCTGCAGCACGTGCTAAAAACGCTACCGCAGCTTAGTAAATGGAGCCCTAAGTCTTAACAGTGATTTCGGCAGTTGGAACCCAAGAATAGTACCGGGTAAAGCTTTGGATTCTCGCCCAGAAATAGCTAAGAAGAAAAAAAAAAAATTTAAATTGAATCAGGTTGGGCAGACTGGATGGACCATTCGGGTCTTTATCTGCCGTCATCTACTATGTTACTAAGTCTGTCCCCATACGCCTTATGACTTAAACCATCAACCATTTTAATAGCCTTCTTCTGGACCAACTCCATCCTGTTTATATCTTTTTGAAAATGTGATCTCTAGAATTGTACACAATATTCTAAATAAGGCCCCACTACAGTCTTTGGATGCTAATAGATCTCTTGCATATTCATTGGGGAAATCCTGAAAACCCGACTGGATTGCGGCCCTCGAGGAGGGACTTTGACACCCCTGCTCTAGATCAAGAACCTTGTTTCCCATACTTCAAGCATTAGTATACTGCTTTCCAGACATTACCCCATTTTTATCATTTGTGTGAAGGTATTTAGTGATTCACTTACCTGAGGGCTTATATTTACCGGGGGGGCTTTGATCACCCTGCCACAATGATTCTAGTTTAATTCCTTTTCAGTAGGTTAGACAATCCAGTTAAGTGCTGCTGAATATCAACAGATATCCCCACAGATGAAATGTAACCAGGAAGGAGCCTCTCCTGCCTGGGTAAATCAATAATATTGGTCTCAGTATTTCTAATGTTCAAATGGCGTGGGGGTAGGGTACTTCAGGTCCAGGTGTGGTTTATTATAAGAGCCCCCCCCCAAAAAAAAAAAAAAAAAAGGGGGATTCACACAAAGGCTGGATTCCTGGATTTCAGGAATAGCACCTTTTCTTAAAATGAATACCTCAAAGCTGTACTGGAAGGGTAGGAAGCTCTTTGTGAAGAACAACAATGGGTCAGACATAAAGGAACTTTTGCAAGAGGTAAGGTTACCAGATGTCTGAGAAACCCCGGACATGTCCTCTTTTTAGAGGACTGTCCGAGTGCCTGGGGTTGGGATTTCCAAAGCCTGGTAGTTTGTCCAGATTTTGGAAGGCCCCGAGGTTTTGGAAGGGACCATTTCTGGAAGACCTCTGAGTATATGTGGATGCAAAGTGATGTCATCATGTCGCATCCACGCAAGCTTGAAAGCCCTCCAGACGCAGCTCTGAGCTTGAGGAAGAAGAGACAAAGTTTGTGTGGGGGTGTGGCTGAGGCAGAACAGGGCAAGGCCACATGTCCTTTTTTATACAGATGAAATCTGGTAACACTAGTAAGAGGCATCTAATCTCTGTGTTAGGAAAGTAAATGAAAGTAAGAGGAAAAGAAAGTTGGTTTGACTCTGGTGGTGAAGAATTAAGGTGGTACTGGGCAGACTTGCACGGTCTGTGTTCCATATAAGGCAATTCAGTTTAAGATGGGCTGGAGAGGGTTTTGACGGAAACTCCAGTATAGATAATTTGTAACATGAGGACAGTGCTGGGCAGTGCAGGACGGTGTCAGGTCAAAAGCGCACTGGGACAAAGGCGCGAGCAGACAACTGAGCGCAGTGTGGAGGTGCGCGCCGAAGAAAAAGACTGTTTTTAGGGGCTACGATGGGGGGGGGTGGGGGGCCCACTTTACTTTATACAGATTGCGCCACGTTGTGGGGGTTTGAGGGGTTGTAACCCCCCACAATTTAGTGAAAACTTAACTTTTTCCCTATTTTTAGGGAAAAAGTTACGTTTTCACTAAAATATGGGGGGTTACAACCTCCAAACCCCCCACGCCGCTGCGATCTGTATTAAGTAAAGTGGGGGGGGCTCCCCAACAAAACCCCCGTTGCAGCCCCTAAAAACAGTCTTTTTCTTCGGCGCGCACCTCCGTCTTGCGCTCAGTTGTCGGCGCGCGCCTTTGTCTTCCGCGTTACTGTCTATGAACCGTGCAGGACTTTTACAGTCCTGCAAATGACAAAATGATAGCATGGAGTGGGTAGACGGCAACTCAAGTGGTTGGAACCTAAGGACAGTGCTGATTGGACTTCTAAGGTCTATGTCACAGAAGTGCAAAAAAAAAAAAAAAATACAATTTAATCATGAATTAATAATGAGTGTGACTATTGGGCGGACTAGATGGACCGCAATTATTTACTACGTTACTATGGTTTGATTTTCCAAAGAGGGCAAAATGAATGGCCTTTGAAAAGCTTTGCTTGTTCCACAAAAAGGCAGAATATCAAATCCTTCACCCTACAAGATGATAGCAAAGAGTGTGTGGAAAAGCTCAGGGATACAAGGAGGGTAGTCAAGATGGCTGTGATCATGTGTTTGGGCCAAGTGGTCATAACCTGTCCCCAGGTACTTCTGGTCTTTTTCTGGACTGTATTAAGACACAACAACACACTTCATTCATACAATCTGTTAAAATATTACATGTGACCAGGTGGCTCTAAGCACTTCCTGGTCTCCACCGAGTCGTCTTTCTCCACCAGGTCCTCCCAACCCTTTCTGGCCCTCCAGGTCTTCTCTGGTCTTCCCTGACTCTCACTGTCTCTTCGGGTTTCCTGGCAACTTCCAGTGCTATTTACCATTCTCTCTACCAGTCACCACCAGCTCCTCTGGTCCCTCGCCAGACATTTGGCCATTGCTCACAGGACCTACATGTTGCTTCCTAGGGGATCCTCTGATGGCTCCCGGTGCCATTTACCAGCCTCTCCACTGGTAACTCACCAGACCTCCTCAACCTTGGACTTTTCCAGCTGCATTTGTGGGGCCACCGCAGGTCCTTCTGCTCCCTGGCCTCTTGTACTTCACGGGTCCCACCATCGGTCATCAAGCCTGAGTGCCCCCCCTCCCTCCTGGACTCTACTCTGACTACTCCTTCCAGGCCCTTCCCAGCCAGTCTCTTTCTGGAAGGACTGCCGCTCTCCTCATGAGGAATTTCTCAGTCATTCACCTCTTGTCACTCACATATCCTCCTAGCCCCCTGCCAGTGGTCAAGCCTGGGGTACCTTCCTGATCACTCCAAGCTCTACCAGGTAGGTAAATCTATTATGCTTACCAAGGGTTAGGCCAGAGACCAGCATTCTTTCCCTTGAGGGTCACCTGGTTCCCTATTTTCCTCAGCTGTTTCCTTTTCAGCACCCTACTTGATGCAGGGTAAGTAGACATTTCCCAGCAGCCTTTGCAGGATCTTTATGCAAATGAGCTCCTTCTTTCTGCTGTTCAAACTCCCTCTGCTGGCCAGTGACAGGAACTTCACCTTGTCACAATAGCAAAGGTGCTAATGGAAGAAAAGAAAGCTAAGGCTGCACAGCAGGATGTTGAGACTTATTTTTCGTGTGAAAGCAGGACTGGAAGGAGAGGAGAAAAGGAATGTGTAGAAGATGACAAAATACTTTTGTTTATGGCTCACTGAAGGATTAGAGAAGGAGGTCAGATAGGTGGTATTATCCGTTAGTGCCCATGTTTGACACTCAGAGATCCCCCAGTTAAAGAAGTGCACAACCTGGAATGTTACCAATGCAAATAATCTTTATTTCTTAATTGAGGGTGTTTTCTATTCTGCAAATAACCTTTATTTGAGGGTGTTTTCTGTTCTGAAAATAACCTTTATTTCTTAATTGAGGGTGTTTTCTATTCTGTATTACCTGATGTAATACTTGACCTTTTTTGCCCTGTTTATCCCTTTGCTGCACATATGTATGCCTTGCTGTCACATAGCTATGTGTATCTCTGGGCTTCGGCTTATGTGGAATTGGTTTGCTCCCTCATATTTTTATTACTTGCTCTGTGTGTGTCTGTGCAGGTCTCTGTACAGCTGAATGTGAGTCTTGCTTTGCTGTCTCATGGCTGTGCATATCTCTCTGCTTCTGCGTCTGCTTTCTTTTGTTTGTGCTCAGGACCTTTCAGAAAATCATAGACACTAGAGCAAAGCAACACTGCATGCAGCAGCACAGACATGCCACAGCCGAGCCCCATACCAGGAAGCACAATGCGGAGTAGGAGGTCCCAGATATAGAAGCAGCTGAAGCAAATTTCTACCTTTAGAAGGGTATAAACTTGGGTTTGATTCACTCACTTCTGAAATGGCAATCAGGTATCCCATGGCTGTTGGCCTTAATAAAGGCCATCAAGTTACCAAGAACGTGTGCCTTAATAAAGGCCATCAAGTTACCAAGAACGTGTCCAAGCCCAGGCAGTGCCGCAGAAGAGGGCACCTCACCAAACATACTAAGTTTGTTTGAGACATGATTCGTGAGGTGTGTGGCGAGAGACGCACCATGGAGTTGCTGAAAGTGTCTAAGGATAAATGTGCTCTGAAGTTTATTAAAAAAAAAGAGTTAGGACTCACATTTGTGCCAAGAGAAAAAGAGAGGAGGTGAGCAATGTGCTGGCAGCTATGAGAAAAATTAGTTGTGTAAAATTCTGACTCTCAATAAAAGATTAGTTGTGTAAAATTCTGACTCCCAAAAAAAAAAAAAAGTGTATAAACTTGTTTATAATTAAAATTCCAGAAGCCAGATTATTTTGATATTATGAGATATGCCATTCACCACATCAATCATGGCAGAGTACAAATCAATAAAAAGAGATAGACACGGAGCAGAACTATAAACAAAATACTTCAGCCATAATTAAATGCAATTCACAATTAGAGAAATGTATAGGATCAAAAAAGTAAAAACCAGGGAGGACTAAAACATAGAAATGCAAACAAAAGGAGAATCAAAGGGAACTAGTGGCTAGCCAGAACAAGATAATATGTTAATAAACATGTTTTTCCAAATGGAGGCCTGGGCCAAGTGATCCTACTGGCCCTCCCTGTGATAGGCCTTCTCTGTGCTGCTGCTTGGGTGTGTTGCTCTGCTCTCTCTCTCTTTCTTGGCTTTGTCCTTGATTCAAGGACACAGACAGAGACAATAGGTTATTTTTACTTTTTTCCAAGGAGAAGCGCTTAGCTGAGAGCCTTTATTTTATTTTCAAGAACAGGAATGTTCTGTTCCATAAATGTAGAGCATCAGTACTGGAAGGGGAAGGTGACAAGTATTAAAGGCTGTCTGACCATTAAAAATGTCATTGTTACTGGGATCAGGATGGCCGCATGAACAGATTTATCTCATGTATGAAAAGCAGAGCAGCTAAGTGTACTATCCAGGGGTGTACTCAGTAATGGTCTGTATCACGTTTAGCAGAGGGAGGGAAAATGTCATAAGGACTCACCTGACCCAATGGCACATCTTTATTACACAGTACATAAGAGGGCTCCTCTGACAGCAGCTGACCTTCATGGCAGCAGAAGAATGAGAACAAGGGAGGTGTCAGGAAGGGTATTTGGAGGACAGACTTGGGGATGGAACCCTTCTTTTCTTTCTGGAAGTATGTGGTGGAAGCATCTCTGAGCTCCTGCCCTGAATCTTCTCCGTGCTATGAGGTTTTTTTGCGCACACATATGCACAAGAATGTCTGCATACACACAGAGCAAAGAGGAGAGGTTTGTGCTTAGCCTTTACACACATGCAGATACACAAACACACAGACTCTAGCTGATGTTCTTACAACAGACATAAGCTCCGGTTTCCTGCTTTTGCCTTGTAACCCCAGGCTTCCTGGTTGGTAGGGAGCAGGAAATTGAGTTCACCAAAAGTTTTTGGTGTGTGTGTGTCTCTCTCTCTCTCTTTTATTCAGATGAATTTGCTTAAGAGAAGTGTGTCAAACACATCTGAAACCAGGAACAGTGGCTGGGAGGAGTTAGGGTGAGCTGCCTGGGCTGCCTGTGGTAATTAGTTTAGTGACTGATCAATCCGATTCCACATCATTCTCTTGTTCTGCTCCTACAGAAGGTTTGTAGGGGAGGCTAGACCCTAATTAGGAGTTAAACTGGAAACACTCAGGCCCTAAAAGCACTTTTTTTTTTTATTCTGTATGTCTTGCTTAGTTGCCTTGGCATTGCATTCTTCCTCTCTGTTTCGTAGGTCTGTTTCCTTGATGTCACTGTGTGTTGGTTTTCTCCATGGACAAGCAGTCTAAGTCAGCCACACTTTGGTGACATCATCCGATGCTCCCAATTCCGATTTGCTCTCCTAGAGCTCAGAGTAAGGCTTTTGGGAAAGAAGCCCCCTCTGAGCATGTGCAGGTTGCCCTATATAAAGGCGTGCTAGCCCCTGTGATCCCCAGTTTATATTATCCGCCCTGCCCAATGGTCGGATCCTCACTGCTCTCTAAAAAAAATCCAACAAACAATCAATCCAACAAGTACAGAACTAAAGCAACTCCATCCAGGAAGAAGAAGATGAACAAGCACATCTCAGGGAGGCCCGTGGAGAGAATGAGATGCCCCTATGGGGAACACCTCAGGCTGAGCCCCAACAGCCACACCAGGCACTCCACCAGCAAGATCCAGAAATCTCAAAAAGACACTGCTTGCCCAGGGCAGCCAGTGCTCCGGGCCGTTTTAGCGGCAGAGGTTCTCCTGCTCTCTCTGCCTGCTCCGCTGCCTCTCTAATGCAGCCCATACATCAACATTTCAGCAGCTCAGGGTCTCCTACTCCCTCCAACCGCACCCGCAGCTTCCCTGATGCAACCAGCACTCTAGGCATCAGGGACAAAGGGTCTCCCACCCCCACAACCAGCGGGCATGCTGGGCCTCAGCGGCCGAGGGTCTCCTATCCCCTCCGCATGCTCCGCGATGACCCTGTTTGTAGCCAACACTTAAGGCCTCAGCACTGAAGGCCTCCCACCCCCTCCTCCAGCTCTGCTGATAGCCCGATGCAGTCGGCACTTGGGGCTCAAGTGGCCGACGGTCCTCCCACTCCCTCCTCTTGCACTGCGGCTTCCCTGATGCAGGGTTCAAGCGGCCAAGGGTGCTCCCACATTCTGCGCCAACTTCGGGGACAGTATCCATCAGAGCCTCAAGGCTCCGTAAGCAGCTCGGCTCCATAGCTTCAGAGGGAGCTCTGATGTCGATGAAGCAGCTGGCCCTGCCTGCCAATGACATCACCACAGCCAGTTACGCCCCCTTAAAGGGCCAGTGCCTGAAGAACAGAACACAAGGTTCCAGCACAGGGCCTCAGAACAGGGCACCAGCTCTGGACCCGCTTCCTTAAAGGGCCAGCATTCCAAAGCCCTACCTAATCCTCTGCTTCAAATTAAGCCAGTCAGGGAAATGAATGGAGCGCAGGATCACACTGCAGACCCTGCTAGAAGAATCGGCAGCCAAAAAGTGTCGATACATAACTCCTCCCTTCTTCTCATTAGACAATGGAGCACCTAGGCATAGCACCTCTGAGGACTAGCAGCGCAGCTACAAAACCCCAGGAACCTCTTGAATCAGAGGGGTCTGCCTTCAAAATAAGCAGATCTCCCATCGGGGGCGACCCCCACCTCCACCCCCTCTGAGGTGGAGGACTATGCCTTAGATCAGAGCAATGAATCCCACTGTCCATGAGACTACACCTCAGCCAAAGAAGACAACTTCATACCAGCCCAGTGGAACTCAACTGACATCCTCATCCTCATTGATCTCATAACAGAAATACCCAACTGGATTCTACCCTGGAGGACAAAATCTACTTAGAATTTCCTCCAGAAGGTGTCCAAAACTCTGTCCCTCCTGACACAAACCTGGCACAAGGAAAACACCAAAAAATAAAAAATTCCTTGGCAGCACTCCTAGTCCACAAATGGCCTGGACTGCCATAAAATAAATAAATAAATATATACATATATATATAGGGGAAGAAAAGAAGGAAAAACACCACCCTCCATCTCAGTGGTCGCCAAAAGACTTGACCCAAAAACATCAAGTCCAGACCATGATCACCGATCCATCATGGAAAAATTGGCATGGCCTGTGCGCATGCCATGACTTGGAAAGAACTCAGTGAATTGAGCAAGGGACATCAACGCCTTTGTGAAAGCTTCAGGTTTGAAAACAATAATACATGCAAAATGACACCAGCGCAAGGTTTTTAAAATTATAACCAAGATTTATTGAATTATTGTTTCTATTTTTCCATTATTAGATCAAAAGAACAGCATCATTGCTTAACGTTGCGCTAATGGGAGATCGTTAATAGTGGCCAAAATGCTGGCCTTCTCCTAACGGTCTCGTTTTCATATCTCATTTCATTCTATTATATAACTTTTGGTTTAGTGACATCATCAAGTTTGACGACCAATAACATTTCCCCAAAGAGGTGGTCTTAAAAGTTTAGACAAAGGAAAATAAATCCCTCCATGTTTCCATGTTTAAAGTTTAGAACAGTACATTTGATTTCTGAATTAACATTATAACATATTCAAAAGAATTCTATAATTATTAACAGGGTGCTGAGAAATTCTCAACCTCTCCCTAAATTGACAGTAACTTTAGTCTGGAAGAGGAAAGCTGACAGCTTCATGTTACACACAGTGATAAGCATGGGCTTCCAATGCCCCCCTTCCTATGCTGGAGACTGAAGCAACAGTCTCTGACTCTAATTACTCCCAGATGTTGCCTCAGGATTTTCCTTAGTGTTTCTTCAGGTTTAAAATATATAAAATATTAGAATTTAAGTACACACCATTCTTTCATATATCTCTCATATCAATCATTCCTTCGTTCATTCGGGGCCCCTTGCACACATTCATACTTAATGCATTTTATCTCTTAGTTTAGGACACTTGATCTTCCTAGCCAGTCTACAGTACATGTGGTATTACTTAACACCACTCTGCTGGGAGCGGGATAACTCAGAGAGGACAAAGATAGAATATTATTCACTGGCCCAAGATGGTGGCCGAAGACAGGACAGATATAGTACACACAAAGAACCCAAACTGGATTCCATGTAATCATGATTTCCACCATGATTTGGCTCAACAGCAAAGTACATACATAGATATTATTATGCTTTCCCTTATATTAATCCTTAGTGTGTTTCTCTCTGGCCTTAGCTACATTATATTTAAATTTTTATTCACCTGTTTTTCCGTACGCTTCTATTTGGGCGTGGTCCTTAACTAACACAGATGTTTGTATCTAACTAGAATTACCCAGAATCATACGAAAAACTGGCCTTTTGTAGAAAAAAAACTCCACAAAAAATACTGCACTTATCATGTCCTAACATCCATTCCCATTTCCGTCCCATAACCAGCACTGGCCACGAGCCACTACTCAAAGACTTCATAGTCAAAAGTTTTACTTGGACTTCATGTGGAGCGCCTGAATAGGCACTCTGTACTTGTTTAAAAAAAAATAAATAAATAAAATACGTAGAAGGGCACATATGACTCCCATCTTTCAGAACAAAACCTCCCCCCCCAAAAAAAAAAACCCTACTCGGCCAAAGGAGTAGCAATTGCGTCAGAACAATGGACATGGTGGCAGACTTCAGGCCTCTGGGAGAGGATACCTGGACCAGCTTGCGGAAGCCCCCTTGCCTTGGAGAAAATTTCTTTGGAAAGAAAGGGGAGGAGACGGTAGACAAGGCACTGAGAATACAACACTCCAACCAGTACCACAGACACCAAAATGCCTCAAGTCAATATGATGGCTAGTCAAAATAGCAGTCCTACTGCAGAGTAAATACATAAACAACGGCTCTTGCTCATTCAACGCGGGGCCCAGTTTGTTTTTGCTCCCTTTTGACCAATCACCACCGGCCTACCTCCCAGTGGGGAGCTGCCTCGCCATCTTTGGTAAAGCCTAAAAGACAATAACATCAGATGGATGGATATTGAGGAGGTATCCGTACCTTCCGAGACATTGGTACTGAATCAGGTCCCACTCCACGCCACCATCCAGGCCCAAACCAACACAAACCTGCGGAACCGCAACCTCAAGCAAGAGGGGTATTAGCAGTTCCATGGGCAGAGCACAACCAAGGATGCCTCTCTCCAAACCTCATGCCCAATAATATGGAAGACTTCAGGCCACCCTGGACCTCAACAAGTGCAGCCCAATGGAGAATTACACACACGTACACATCTTCAGAAACATTCCACCACTAATCCAGATATACATCTGGCTAGCCGCCGTGAACTTACAGGTTGGATTTTTCACACAGGCCAATGCATCCATTGCACAGTAGTTTACACTTCCGGATGCAGTCCCATCACTTCCAATACCTAGTCCTCCTAGTGAGACTCTCTTCGGCCTAAGAGTCCTCACAAAAGTGTATGGTAGAAGAAGCAGCCAACCGCTGCAAAAGCACGTTAGATGTCTTCTCCTACTTGGGCGATGGGCTATTGGTAGGAGCCTCAGCCCCGAAGTTGGTAGCAGCAGCCAACACGACCAAAAAATTTTTCTACATTCCCTAGTGAAGGTCAAGAATCCTATTCTAAGACCTACAAATTCATTGGAACAAAAATCTGCACAACTCGCAGCACAGCCTTCCCACCCTAGCAAGAGGGGAGACAATATCTACAATAGTGTACCACATCCCACCAACACAAGGGGCAACAGCATGGACCCTGCTATACCTCCAGGGACGTCCAACCTTGTTGTCCTGCTAGTCATACTTCAAGCATGACTATTTAGAGGTACCCCCAGAGAAGGGGAAACCAACACACTTGGCCCAGGTCCCAAACTATCATCGACCAGTCCATCCGCAAAGCACCCAAGTGGTGGACAGAATACCGCAACCTCTACAGAGTCAAGTCCTTACAGCAGCCCCTAGAGGGATGCCTCCAAGTAGGGTGGGGAAGCCACCTCGGCCAATGGTGGATCCTGAATCTCCCCAAAGCGAAGCGACATATCAACTTCCAGAAACTCAGGGCCACAGGCAAGGCTATTCAAGCCTCAACTCCAGATCAACAAGACCTCCCTGATAACAAAACAAAACAAAAAAAACCCAACAACCAGGTAGCCATGCTCTAAATCGACAAACATGGATATACGTACTCCCTCACCCTCCGAAGGGTGCCTCCTTTCAAGCAACCTACCTCCAGGCCACCCACAACACCCCGATGGACCACCTCAACCGGAGTTTGAACCCTCAATAAGGGGCCCTCTATCTAAAAGTAACACAGTCCCTTGTTACAGAGATGGAGCACAGATTCTGCTCCAGGACGCCTCCACAGCCAAGGAGGAGACACTTTCATGTTATTTGGGATCCAAGACCTGCTGTAGCCCCCCAAACACCTTTCATCGATGGAAGACTCTAAAAGACCAGTCAGGACAAAGTGAATGGATTCTCATAGCACTGTGCTGTCCAAGACAAGTGTGGCCCCTCTCAAAGTACCTATCATCACAGCCAACAATGAAGCTTCTGAATAGCTCAGATCTCATTACCCAGGACCAGGAACCCCCCCCCCCCCCAACCGGGGGACCTTGGCCGAAACAGCCCCTTCCATAAACCGCCAAGGGTCACGGAGGTCATACTAGCAGCCAGAAACCTGTCAAAAAAAAAAAGAGGAGGCCTATGCACTCTAAGGAACCTCAGAAGGGAAAACCCCTTCCCTGCAAAGGGACTAATGCCTACCCAACCTGCTCACAGCAGGCCTCAGGACAAACCTCAGGAAAATTACCTGAGCAACATATCGACCTTTCACAACAAGGCAGAAGGCGGAACCCACCTCGGCATGCGCACTAGTAGGAGAGATTCACAAAGGGATGGGTAAAACCTCCAGTCCACCACTCCCACCCTAGCTTGGGACTTCAGTAACCAAGTCATTCACCGGGAAGAGAGCTTTACTCATCACCCTTGCGTCAGCCTCAGCCAATGACATAGAGCAACGGCAGCATACCCTGGACTGCACCCTTGGCCTTCACCTATACACTGAACGCACAACCATAGCGAAAAGCAGCACAACTGTTCATCTCCTTTGACCCCCAACAAGCCGTGGGCACCAGTTGGGAAAATGCACAATACCAGACTGGAGGTCAAGCTGCATTGTCCTCTGCTACAAAGAAGAGGGACTGACCCTTACCAACAAGGCCACAGCACACCAATTGAGGGCCATGGCAGCCACACTGGCAAACCGGCAAAACACTCTGCTAGAGGACACTAGCATAGCCGCAACCTGGCCCACCCCACATACCCTCACCAAGCATTACTGCCTGGGTCACCCATTGCAGACCTCCAACAACTTCGGCTTCAGCATCCTAAAAGTGGCAACAGAGCCGCACGAGAAAGCCAGAGAGGGGACACCAGCTTCAGACTGATTAAGACAGCCCACAACCAGATACCCTTCGGGTCACTAGATGGACTCTCGTTTCATTTAGGCCATGTTGGTCATGTTCCCTTTGTTTATGCAAAACACTATGTTTGTGCTTTTTTCACTTGTTCCAAGAACAGATATAAAAACCCTTTAGTTTAGCACATGCATGGTTCTCGCCGTATTTTTTTTTTTTTTAATTCATTTTCAAGGGTTTTTCAAGAACAGATTTGAAAACTTGTCTGTGTAACACATGCATTGCCATGTGGGGGAAAAAAAATTAAATAAATAAATAAATAAAATGTTACTCATTTTCCTTGCCTTGAGCAAAATAAAGTTCACACTTCTTGAACAGCAAAACAAAATTGCCTGGTCTCACATCTCTATCTCAACAACCTGGCAGTCTCACCCTACCTCAGCAGGCTGCAGAGGGTCCACCCCAACAGGATCCCCACTCTGCCCCTCTGCAGCTGGAGAGTCACCAAAGTGTGGCTGACTTAGACTGCTTGTCCATGGAGAAAGCAAAGTTACTTACCTGTAACGGAAGTTGTCCGTGGACAGCAGGATAAGTCAGCCACACGAAACCTCCCGACCTCCCCTGCGGGCGACCCTGCCATCTCCAAGCTAAGAAAAACACTGGAGATCACAGGGACTAGCATGCCCTTATATAGGGCAACCTGCACATGCTCAGAGGGGGCTTCTTTCCCAAAAGCCTTACTCTGAGCTCTAGGAGAGCAAATCCGAATTGGGTGTGTCGGATGACGTCACCAAAGCGTGGCTGACTTATCCTGCTGTCCACGGAGAGCTCCCGTTACAGGTAAGTAACTTCGCTTTCTCCTCTTTTGCTGTCTCTCTGTGTTGGATTCCTGCCCTGGTATTGTTCAGGCTTAGCAGGCCAGCGATAACTTTGCTTTTCAGAGTACAGAAAGCTATCACCTCCTATTCATTTCTTAAACCAGTACTTGTCAATCTATTTGTGGTCATGATTTGGTCACAAATAGTGGCCAAATAAAATTGTGTGGACCCCCCCCCCCCCCAAGTGCAAAATAATGATGCACCTTTTGAGATCCACCCAAGTCATGACCCCATTTGGAGTATTGATTGACCCAGAGTTTGGGAAGTTCTGTCTTATACCTACTGAAATAAGCAGGGTCTGGGGAGAAAGTAGATGGAGGGAGAGCTGCAGTAAGCCCCAGGTTTGTTTCTCGACTCCAGTCTGTGGTTCAGGGTGCAGTAGGAAGAGTTGCTCCATTTCCTGGAAACAAAATCTTTACCTAACATGAATAGAATAGTGAAAGAAGGCATGCATAATGGCTTCATGATGAGAGGAGAGCTTGATGGGAAGGCAGAAGGTTCAAGACCAGGTTCAGTTTATTTGATATACTGCAAAATTTCAAACAAGAAATCTAAGCGGTTTACAAAGTAAAATAAAAGACAACTGGAGGAAAGATATCACGATCAGAGGGAAAGAATATTGATACGAACAAATGAGACATAAGGATAATGGAGGTTATGGAAAAAATACAGAGACTGATATTCAAAGTGATTTAGTTGGCCTCTGACTGAAATCAGTTGGGGTTAGCCGCTAATATTCAGCGGCACCTAACTGGCTAAGTGCCACTCAATATCACAGTTAGCATCCATATCAAAGCCATGTATGTTGATGGCATTCAAGGACCACGAAAACTCCCGGCAGCCAATTAGCTAGTTGCTCTGCACAGGCAGGAGCAAAGGTCACTCCTGCCACGATTCACCGCTGGACCACCAGGGAAACTAAAGGTATGCGAGGGAGGCAGGAGGGAGATAACAATAATTAGAATCGGCTAGGACATGAGGCTGGAGGAATCTAAGTTTCAAGTTTATTAAAAGTTTGTTGTACACGCAATATCAAATACTTCAATGCGTATGACAATAAAAAATTGGGAGACAAAATAAAACAAGGCATTGGGAGGCTGGGTGCAGAGACTGCAGGGTGTGAGTGAGGGACTGGATGCAGAGCAGCGAGGGAGGGGACTGGATGCAGAGCAGCGAGGGAGGGGGAACAGGGTACAGAGCCTGGCAAGGCACTGCACTTGATTATTAACCTCCACCCCCAGTATATATTCAAGTCAACCTTTTTCCTCCTTTTTTGGGGGAAAAAGGGTTACCTCAGTTTCTATTCCGAGTATATACGGTAGTTCTCAGGAAATTCAGACTGTACTGGAGAAACACAAAAGTGGAAGATATTTAAAAAAAAAAAAAAATCCATGGTAGGATGGGTCTCCACACAGGAAAAATTGCTAATCCTGTATGTATGTCCTCATGATCAGACCCTAGGACACATCCAGGGGAGATTCTGCCAGACATTGAGGCCACACCCTGGAAAATTCTAGCATTGAAAGAAGCTAGTAGCCCCTCAGAATAGACAGAGGATAACACTCTAGAGAAGGAACTCGCTGAATTCTTGAATCAGCGAGGTAGAACACTAGTTAAAGTTAAACCTATGCTTAGTCACGGAGTTTCTGCTGACGCTGCTTCCATTAGGCTAGCAATAGGAAAGGTGTTAGAAAATCAAAAAATTCAAAGAAAAAACACTGTCTATAAGAGGTTAAGAACTTTTCAGACAGACTTCCTGGAGGAGAAAATAATTATGAAAATTGGATAGAGCAACCTACCCAGATGTTAAAGGAATGGAAGTGCCCTGCCATCGAAAAAAAGAAGGTGACTAGGCGAAAGCCTAAGAGGTAGAGCTCTACAGAGATTTTGGACTCTAAAAGCTGTAAACCCCCCAATCCTCAGCTGAGGAGTGCCTAGAAGCATTATAAAGTTCATTTGGCACTGCAGAAAGTGGGCTTGACCTGTATTATTTAGAAGCACGTAGCAAAAAGAGGGAGAAAAACATTCAGATTATCTCTGGAGGCTAGAAGCTCTGCTTAGGAAAGTAGTCAGAAAGGATGGCCTGGCACCTTCAAGAAAAAACTCTGCCATGATAGAACAACTAGTAAGCGGTGCTCCCCATGCCGACAGAATGATCATGCACCTGAGGCTTCTTGAGAGGAAACAGACTCCTGGGCTTTTACAGTTGCTCTGATCTCTTTGAGATACACTTTTCACAGTACCAACACCCCCGGACCAGTCGGTAATTTGGGTTCGTTAAAATCTGGCAATTCATTTAGAGAATCACCCAGCGATGATAGAGAATCACCCAGAGTGCTCATTTTAATATTAATGACCTCATTGTAATACTGTTTTAATAGTAATGATCTTGTTGTACTACATTTGCATGGCAGAGTTGGAGGCTGCTAGGAAGCTTGGAAAAGACACAGTGAGCTGTTTTGAGAATTGGGAGGTACAATACTAGCACGCTAAACCGTCTAGAACTGGTGGAGTGACCATTGTTAAGGGCATGGTGAGTTTTGAGAATCTGGCACTCAGTGCAAAAGACTGATTAGCTCCCATCTTGCTGCTGGACTGCTGCCTGCATCTTAATATTAATACTAATTAGTAATATCTTTGTTAAGTTGCTAAGGGAGTTGGAATATGTACTAAGGTCCCCTAAGATTGTTAGTTATATGTTAGGCTATGGTAACATTTAATTTTTATTTTATAATGTTGTAATTGGTAGGTTACCCTCCAAGGATTTCTTAGACTATTTTTAAGAGCTAATTACTAGCTAATAGAGATTAGCTAATTACTTTTTTAGCCTTCTAATTGGTTCAAGCTCTTAAAAAGCCAGGTTTACCGCAGAAAAGTCTGTCCTAATTTTATGCAGTAATCCATAGCTGCTTAAGTGCAATATTGACTTAAGTGGCTATGTGTTAGCCAGCTTAAAAAGAACTGGATATTCAAAGCTGGAGCCCACACAGGTTCCAGCTTTGAATATCCAGGAATAATGCCATGTGACAGCTGAATGTTGACCTCACAATTTTTTAAAGCACAGATAAGCAGAAGAAGGGAGAAAACAAATAGGTAACAATGCTGACTAACACCAGAAATGCAAAGTGTGAAACACAAACTGAAGAGTACAGGCTAATTAAGTTTCAGAGCTAGAGAAAAATGCCAATAAAAAAATAGTAAGTTTTAAGCTGAGATCTAAATCTACCTAAGTGAGCCTTCAAGCCTCAGATAAAGAGGGAGAGCATTCCAAAGGTTTGGGCCAACACTGAAAAAAGTGTTTCAGGCAGTATCCAGAAAAAAACCCTTAAGGAAAAATGAGACAACCAGGCCTTGGGGTAGCAAATTTCAAGGATCTTGCGAAAGACTTAGTGACAGGTGGGCTATATAGAAAAAAAGGCAAACCTAAAGACTGAATCTGATAACAGAGAATATTAATATTAAAGGGAATTCTAAGATACCGGGAACATGTGTTCCGTGACCAGGTGTGGAGTGATGTGGTCAAACTTCCTGCAATCATGTAGAAGCTTGACGGCAGTATTCTGCATTATTTGAAGCCTATGAATCTGATGAGCCGGTAAACTTATAAGGAAAGTATTGCAATAATCATGTTTGGAAAGGACAAATGAGTGTAAGAAGATAACTAAGTTCCAGGAGAGAACAGATTGAACAAATCGCTCTTAGAGTAAGGAAAGAAGAAGAAACAATCCTTGAGATATGAGTCTTGAAGGAAAGAGTAAATGGGGGAATACTGCTATAGTGGTGTGACACCCTATATCCTTAGAGAAGACCAAACAGATGAATAGAGAAAACCTTGCCTTGTAATAGGAACAATACAGAAGAAAAGGCAAGGGTGACATCCTTCCAACCAAACAAAATCTTTATTCCTTGAGAAGCATAGTCCCAACAAGGATCCAAGTTTTGCATATCTAAATGGCTTCCTCAGGGGACACTGAATCGAATAACTGATTATTTAGAGAACTGCTTGGAAAGTCTGATGAATTTCTGCTGGAATGGCGCCAGAGAACAGTGTTGTCTCTATTTGAAATGTTGCAAATGATAATGGAGGGGAGGAAGGGAAAGATGCTGCATGGAGGGGAATAGAGAGGTTTGACCTAGGGCACAAGGCAAGAAGAAAGAGTTGGTAGACAGTGGGAAAGAAACAAATGTTGGATATGGCAGTGGAAGGTGGAAAAAAATAATTTTCTATTTTGTGATTACAATATGTTAGATTTGAAATGCGTATCCTGCTAGAGCTCGTGTTAGACAGTGAGCATGAGCTAGGACCTAACAGACAGGAAAAATAATTTTTGTTTATTTTGTTTAAACCACAGCGCTGACTAGGGTTGGAGAGGGCAAAGGAGAATGGGATGGTTTGAAAAGCTACAGAATAAACCCACCATGATGTTTGAAGAAAAAAAAAGTCTTCTTGGATGCACAGCCTCCTTTCCCACGTAAAAAAAAACCAAACAAACAACCACAAAGCAACTTGTTTATACCCTCCCTGTATTTTATACTGGGATGGAAGTTTGATTTTGACTTTTATTATTCTTCACTGTTTTGAAAGCGAGAATGATATATTTCCTTTCTCCTGTGGAAGTCAGGTGCCGTTTCCAAGTCTCTGTGTGTGGGTTCATCGGTGGCTGGGGATATTTCTTTGTGGGCATGGCCTCCTGTATGTTTTGCCCTTTTGCTGCTCCGCTCCACTCCTTTTTGGTGGTGGGCTGTGTGAGCCTGTGGCTGATTTTTTTATGGTAATGTGGGTATCATAGTATGGGCAGGGACCTGCTATCATTCCGGTCTTATGGGAAGACCTTTGCCTGGTCTGGCCTTGGTTAGCCCGCTTTCTTTTGGTTTTGGTGGTTGAAGCTGGGGCCGATGGCAGTAAGTGGCCAAGTTGTCCTGGCGTGGGCTGCGTTTGTAGGGGCACCATTTGGTGTAGGTTACGGTGCCCAGGACTGCGGTGCCGTGTCTTTCCGCTGAATGCGTTGCGGTGCTCGGTTTGCTGGTTTGCCTTTTTCTGTTAACACGGTCAATGGGCCGGTTTCCACCTGTGGTTGCTATATTTCAGGGCTTTCTACCTAGCACATCTCTGGCTGCTTCTGGGGACATGGCTATTTCACTGTCCTTGCGGTTGTTGGCAGGGCTGCCTTGTTCAAGTACGGGGTATGTGGCTTCCTCTTACTGGCGCAACACTTATTGCTTGACATGGGCAAGGCTGCGTGTGCCTATGCTATGCGTTGGGCCTTCCCTTTGGGGTTTGTTGCTTGTGGTACTGTTAGGGGGGTCCTATGTTTTTCCTCTTTTCTTTCAGTCGCGTAGTCCTTGGGGACTTTGGTGGAAGCCTTTGTCCACATTTATTTGGGGCACACTGAGGTCCTGTTTCTGCAGTTGCTTAGATTCTGTTAGATTCTGTTTTACATTGTGTGAGCTATGGCTCTATGGCTCTCGGCGCCTTGCCGTGTACTCTCCCCTTTAGTCTTTTTCACATGATTGACGGTGTCTCTATGTTTCCAGCTTCTTTTCCTTTGGGTCTTGGGGTGGTGCACGAGATGTCCCTGTGTGCTGGTTTCATGTTCTCTATTTTCAGCATTTCACCCTTTCTCTGGAGGCTCCTATATGGACTTTTGGGTTCTAGAGCCTTTTCAGGCTAGCCTATCAGCTTGGCACAGCTATATCACGGCCTCCAGCTGTAGACATGCCAGTATACCGAAGTCGCCTAACTGAATGGGTGGATGATCTGGCCGCCTGGCACAGGAGGGGTGACTCCGTGATGAGACCAGACCCTGTCATCATGGGAGAGGGGACATTGAACTAAGGTACCTGTTTCAGTGTACCCTCATTTGCATGTTGCCCCAACGATTTCAACTTCCTTTGCCGGGCACCGCTAGGCTTTGGGGTGTTCTGTCTCCCTCCTCTTCTTTACAATACATTTAAAAAAATAAAAAAAAAAAAAAAAAAATAAATAAATAAAAATATATATATATATATATAAATAACTCCTGTCCTTTGGCAGTTTTCTAGAGGTCATTGTTCCCCTATAGAGGACACCGAGATTGTTTCTCTTCTCTCGCATTGTCACAGGCCTCTGTCTGTCTTTGATTCTGGCTAGTGGCATGTTCATGCATGATAGTCCGGCATTTTTTCACCTCTTGGGGTTTGGTTTAGGTTTGGTTATTATCTCGGTATCTCCTTTCTCTTCTTCTCTTGGGGTTTGGTGCTTTGGTTGTGTCTAGCCTTCCCTTTTTCCTGCGCTTGTGGTTATTTCTTTCTGGCTGACTTATTTCTCTATTTGTGTGCCTGGGGCTCAAACGGCTGCAGTTTATGGCTGGTTTGTCTCCTAGCCAGTTCTTCCGCGGCCATTGGTGTTTATTTACCCTGGTGCACATGTGGTGCAACTGGGACTTAGTGGCGAGCAGTGCACTTTTTAGCCCACTGTCTGGAAACCACTTTCCCGTTCCTCCTTTTCCTATGGGTAGAGTCTCCTGTGCCACACTAGGTATGGTACCTCCTTTCTCCCTTTTCTGATGCGAAGGGGTTTCTCTTGCAGATGAGTCTCCTGTGCCGCTCTTTTGGGGTAAGAAGGGGATTCTCTTTTTGTCTCCTGTATTCCGTTTAGAGAGCTGCACGGGAACGGGGATGACGGGAATCCCGCGGGACCCGCGGGGATCCCGCGGGTTCCCCCTTTGGGTCACGGGGATCCCGTGGGGACGCCCCCTAGGGTCGCGGGGATCCCGTGGGGACGCCTCCGAGGGTCGCGGGGTTCCTGCGGGGTTGGATCGCAGCGGGGTTGGTCGAGCCGCGAGGGTAGTCTCCTTCTCCTTACCTGCCCTGTCGCAGCACACAGCCGAACGGAAATCTTCTCGATGTCAGCGCTGACGTCGGAGGGAGGGCTTAAGCAAAGCCCTCCCTTCCTCCGACGTCAGCGCTGACATCAGGAAGACTTCCGGTCGGCTGTGTGCGGCAGGGCAGGTAGGGAGAAGGCAATGGCGAACGAAAGAGGGGGGAGGGGGCGGTCCGCCCCGAAGAATGTACACAGCCGGTCAGGTCCCCCGATCGACCGACAACAGGCCCGGCCGACAAATCTCCCTGCCCTGTAGCCGCAAATCTAAATTACCTCTTACAGCAGCTTCACTACTCCAGCTGCTGTAAGAAGGTAATTTAGTTTCGCGGCTACAGGACAGGGAGATTTGTCCGACCGGGCCTGTTCTGTTGTCGGTCGGGTGCAAAAGCGCCACAAAGGTGGAGGCAGGGAGGGAGGAAAGCTGGAGTGGAGAAGAAAAGACGCTTAAGGGGGGAGAAGGCCGCTGAAAGCACTGGGGAAGACAAAGGGGTGGAAAAGAACGCTGAAAGGACATGGGGTAAACGGGAGATGAGGGGGGGGAAGGACCCTGAAAGCACTGGGGAAGACAAAGGGGTGGAGAATGCCACTGAAAGGACATGGGGAAAACAGGGGTGGAGAAGGCCGCTGAAAGGACATGGGGTAAACGGGAGGAAGGGGGGGGGGAAGGACCCTGAAAGCACTGGGGAAGACAAAGGGGTGGAGAATGCCACTGAAAGGACATGGGGAAGACAGAGGGGGGAGAAGGCCGCTGAAAGGACATGGGGAAGGCAGAGAGGGGAGAAGGATGCTGCCTGACAGGACATGGGGAAGATGGTGGGGGAGAAGGACACTGAAAGGAAATGGGGAAGAGGGAATGGGAAGAAGACGCTGGCAGGGAAGAAGACAGAGGTGCCAGACTATGGGGGGAGCGGAGGGAAAAAGATGGGTGCCAGACCAATTTGGGAGGGGGGAGAAAGGGAGAGGCACAGTAACAGAGCAAATGGAAGACACAGAGAGAAGAGAGGCAGTGGATGGAAGGAATTGAATGAGAACATGAAGAAAGCAGAAACCAGGCAATAAAGGTAGGAAAAAAATTATTATTATTTTTTTTTTTTGCTTAAGGATAAAGTAGTATATTAGTTGTGTTGATAAAAATTTATAAACATTAGAGGCTCTGGTAGAAACCCGTTTACAAAGTATGTATTCTTCCCAATTAATATTTCCAAATTAATAAAGTCTTTTTGCTTATTTTTAAATGGGTTTCTACCAGAGCCTTTAATTCAGTAGCATAATTAAATGAAATAACTATTTCTGTAGTTTATAGGGACAGGTGGGGACGTAGGGGATTCCTCGCGGGGACGGGCGGGGACGGGGGGGATTCCTCGCGGGGACGGGTGGGGATGGGTGGGAGTCCTCACGGGGACGGGTGGGGACGGGTGGGACTTTGGCGGGGACGGGTGGGGACGGGTGGGATTTCTGTCCCCGCGCAACTCTCTAATTCCGTTTTAAGGATTTCTGCTGTGCCAGCTGGCACTGGGATACCTGTTATGAGGGGTGCATGTAAGATTTGGCTTCTCCTGTCTTGTGGCTGGCTTGCACGCCCTAGACACGGTTGGTCGGGGAGGCGGTCGCTCTGGATGTTGCTCCGTTCAGTGGCTGTAGCTATTTGTTTCAATCCATCTTGGGGATCTTCTTACTGTCTTACCCTACTGGTCTGGTTTGCCATTATACTCTGTTTTTTAAATTTATTCCTCACATTAAATATGGGTTCATGCGTTTTGCTTGAATTTTCTTCATTATTGCTTGAGGCTTGCCCTTGGTGGCCTGCCCTGGGGTGGACAGCATGCTCCTCTATGAGTTTTGTGATGGCTCTTTGGTGTGGGCACTCTCAGGTGGTATGGCGTATTGCTTGGGTCCGACTATGTTCTCTGTCTCTCTCCAGGGGCAGTCGCCGCCATCACTGTCGCTTTGGGCATCATCTGTGGGGCTGTTGCAATCAACATGGGAATGGCCTGCATGGGTGCTGATGGCCACAGCAGGGGACAAGGTTGATCTTGTTCACTCTTCTACAGCGGGTGGTCTCCGTTTATTCTTTCCACGCCTTCCTGGTGGACTCATCTTTCTTTCTTCATTTTATGGATTTCTGGTCCATAAGGCTAGCTGAGACTAGCTGACTCTCCCTTTTCTCTGGGGTTTGGGTCAGTTGACCTTGGTATCCGCTTACCTGTTTTTCTTACCTTGTTTTCTGTAGCCCATTCTGGACTTTCTCTTTACCTCTAGTTTGTCTCACTTGTTGGTTACCTCTGATGAGTGAGATTTCTCTGTCTGCATGTCTCTGTCTCTGTCTTCCTTGCTGGGCTGTTTTTTTTGCAGCATAGCCCAGGTAGGTGGACTTTATTCTATACTCTCACGATGCATATGATCTAGTTAGTTTGTACGGCTCTCTTTGGACCTGTGTTTGTTTCTCTCCAGTGGTTTCGACTATTCATGTTTCCATTGATTTAGTTCCCCTATGTCCCTCTGGCTTTCTTTGTGATTTCTGGAGTCTGACTTGGCGCCCTTCGGTGGGCCTCAGCTGCTAGAGGGGGGAGCCTGGCTTCATTCATGCCTCTTCTGTAGTTTTCTGTGTGTGGGTGTTTGAGTCCTTTCCTCTCTTTTGTGAGGATTTCTTCTTTCATGGTTCCGCAGTTTGACTCTTTTCGGAGGGCTCTTGGTTTACTACTTTGAGATAGCTCTACTTTGGGTTGTGACCCTTCTCTCTTTGTGTTTCCACACTCCATGCCCTACACCCTTGCAAGGGGACGGGGGTCTGTTATATTGAGCTTTTTCATGAATGTCATGGCTTTCCGGTGGACTCGGGGCCTTGCGGGCATAGCGGATTCATTCATCCGTAGTTGTTTGGGAGTCTTTAAGTGTCACCTCAGTTTGGTACTCTACACTCCTTCTGTTCATAGTGGGTCTCGGCAGCTGTGGTTTCCTCAGCATTGTGCTATTAGCTCCTGTTTGTGCCTGCTCACATGTATTCTGAGCTTAACCCCTGACTGCTTGTGGGATTCTTCACTCTTTCCTTTCCTTGATCTTCTGCTGCAAATCGGGCATTGGAGGGGCGGTTTTCTCCATTTTTTGGTTGTTCGCTGTATATACACAGTGATGGTCTGGGTGTGGAGCTTCTTTTGCCATGACCGTCGGTAAGTTGGCAGTGTTGCGGTGATGTTTGTTTCTCTCCCTACATTAGGACTGCTTTGCTACATCCCACTAGTCTCTGGATTCATCTGCTGTTGATGACAAGGAAGGAAAAATTATGTTCTTACCTGTTAATTTTCTTTCCTTTAGTCACAGCAGATGAATCCAGAGCCCCGCCCTGTTTCTGTATTCGTGGCTTTGCATGTGGTTTGGCACTGTTTTTTGTGTTGGAGTTGCCTTTTGGGTTCTTTGAGTTTTGGTTTTTTGTGTTTCATGTGTGTGGGAAAGGAGTTTCTTATGATTGAGTTTTGTTTTTGGATGCTCTGAGATGACCTATACTGGTTGGCCAGGAGGCTGTGCATCCAAGAAGGCTGAGGACAACTCAGTTCTCTCTATCTCCACCTGCTGGTTGATGGACGTAATCCATCTGGATTCATCTGCTGTGACTAAAGGAAAGAAAATTAACAGGTAAGAACATAATTTTTCCATATGTGCTTGTTCAATCTGGTTCCTAAGCATCTTGTTTGAGAGCATTCTGCCACATGTTCCACTTCGTCCACTTCGATCTGCAGAACAATTGGAGCTACAAATTCCATCTGTGAAGCAGTTGAAACTAACTGTGTCTAGGGACAGTATATTCCATTGTATAGGGCCTAGGGAATGGAATAATCTTCCTGAGTATATTCAATTGCAGCAGAATATACAGAACTTTAAAAAACTGTTGAAGCAGCATCTTTTCTTGCCAGACGAAATATAGGGTTTGAGACTGTTATTAATGAAGAGAAGATGATAAGGTGCTGGTTACCTATGTATTTTATGGTTTACATTTCTTGCTTTGTATTGTGGGAGTATTTATTGTTTATGGTTTATGTATTTCTGATGTAATGTTATAGTTCTGTATGTAAGTTTGTAATCCGCCCCGGGTCTGGTTTCAAAGTACTCGGCTAATGCGGGCCAGTCCCTGCCTAATATGAGGTCATAGGGGCTGCCTGGGACAATAGCTATGAGCACCTGATGAACCTTATGTCTATGAAGGATGGTTGTGGGCCTCAGAGGGTATTGAGTTCTATCTCCATATATGCATCTGATAGCAACAGTGGGTCCCTCTTTAAGCTCCTTCTCCCCAGGGAACACCTTTTTCCAGAACCATGAAGCCATCATTGATTGTTCTGCCCCAGTTTTCACTAAGGCCTGTTTCTTCTGACCTCCTATTGAGACCATAACTGTGTAAACCCTGCAACGTCCAGGGGCTCCCAGGAAATCATAAAATCCCTCTTTTCTTTTCAAAACCTCTGGGTATGACCCTTTCTGCCACATTGATAACACTGGGGATCTGCCTCCTGCGGACCCCGTTTACTGTTTGTAGGAGCACGCAACTTCCTGATAGTGTTTCTGGAGTTGGGGCCTCTATTCCCTGTAAACTGACCCTTTACAGACTCTGGCTGGAAGCTAGTACTTGGTCTCCTTTCCTCAGATCCTCGGGCGTCTAAGTAGGCCTCTGCTACTTCTAACACCTGATCCAGAGTTCGACAGCCTTGCCACCTGATCCAGCCTCAAAGATTTTTGGGCACTGCTTCAAATAGCTGTTCTTTCATGATTTCCGTTAACAGGGCCCATGGATCAGCGAGGTGAGGCTCTAGCTACCTCTCTGCTAGCTTAGAAGAACCTTAGGTCTCTCTTTCTCTAGCATATGAGTGGCTCTAAACTGCTGCCGGTAATGATCCTGAGTGTAGCCTAAGTAATATAATATGTGTGACTTCACTAAAGGGTAATTTCCAGCATGTTCAGGGCACAGTGTTTGAAAAGCTGCCAAAGTCTCTCCAGCCAAGCAGGGCAATAAGTGGACGGCCCACTGATCGGGCAGCCAGCCTGCAGCCATTGCTATGCGCTCGAAAGAGTTAGGAAATCATCCGGGGCATCTCCAAGTGTAATCTTGCAAAGATTCAATAAAGCCAAAGAGTTATGTTCTACTGGATGTGGTGTGGCTGCGTTTACCACTGCAGTAGTCCCAGTACCCATGGTTTGGGTGTGCATAAGCTGCACAAAGACTTTAGTCTGTTCTCCCAGAGCTCCCAGTAGCTCGTCCTGCTATTTCCTCATGGCTTCCTGACTTCCTCGCCATAGGTCGTGGTTCGCCCTGAGTATCTCCTGCAGGTCCTCACTCTGCCTCTGTCTTTCACCTGCCAGAACCACTCTGAGCTGTCGGGCATCCATGATGGCAATCTGGAGTAGGACAAACAGCAAAAAAAACCACTACTAAGTGCGGTATCTTCACACCCACTTCCCTAGTAGGCCCAGCCAACCTCCCCACTGAAATAGCAGCTGAATCCTCACCAGACCCCCATCTAGATACTCTTACCGGAGGTACTGACAATTCTGCGCCTGTGTTTTATTTTGGGTGCACCGCCCTGTGCTCCAAGTGGCCTGGTTCCTTCTGGTTGGTCTTTCAGAAACATCCCTCTAATCTGGTCCATCAGCTCTTCTTCGCTGGTGCGGCTCTCATGTGTATCCGTTCCAATGTGGAATATTTGGTGATGCATGAGAAAGTCCAATCAGCGCACTCAGGTTCAAAATCTAAAAGATTACAGAGTTCAAAATTAAAAAAAAAAAAAAAAAAAGTTTTTCCCACAAAAAAATCTCACCACTGCCCGAAGAGGGTGCCAAATGGTAGAGTTCTGAGGAACCACAGACCCCAGAGCCATGCTTAGGCATTGAAAGCATGGAAGTTGCTGAGCCGGAGTCAGAGCCTGTGCATTCAGAAGAAATGGAAGTTAATATCTCTATGGTTGGCAAGTAACCATTTGGGGGGGGGGAGGGTTCTCTTTTGAATTTGAAAAAGACTGAGGCCTGGAGGGTATTTTTGCATTTTTTTTTACAGTTTACAGACCTGTGCTGCTGGCAGAGTTTCAGCAAGTTCCTAGCAAAGGATCGCTGGGACAGTTTCTTTTGGGTTTTTGTCTTTTGTTTCCAAAGCCTTAAAGTATATGGCATTGCTGGGTATTTTAAGAAGTTTTTTTTTTTTGGGGGGGGGGGTGCTGTGACATCCGGGTGGGAAAAATTTTTTTTCTGAAGCTGTGGTAATATGAGGGTGACTTCTCAGTACAGCAATCTGTATAGCAATCTTTAAATCTGCATGTGTGTGGGATATGTGGCCATGTGCATGTATTATATGTGTTTGTGTCCTGTGCATAATAGATGTGTCCAAAAGCCTTGTGGAACCAAAAAAAAACCTTCCACATTACTGCCATAGCAAGAAGCTTCAGCTGTAACTCTGTAAAGATATATATTTTTTATTTGGCCTTGCGTACTGATTCTCCCTTGTTCGGAGCTCCAGAGACCACAGTGTGGCCCTACATTCTCCTAGTAGTCTCCATCTTACGCATATCTTTACTTTTCTTTTTTTCCTGTTCTTTCTGCATCCTACCCTCTTGTTCCTATCCTGCCTAATATTATAAATCTTTTCTGCCCTTTTTGTCCTCATGCGTCTAGTTTGTTTAATTTGTTTGAGTACCCTCCCCTTGTTATGTTTTTTTTTTTATTTTAAATATTGCCCACTGTTTTTATTTATTGTACACTGCTTTGATTTGACATTTTTTGTTAAAAATGGAGGTATATCAAATAAAATAACTGTAACGGTACACTCTCTACTGGACATGTGCACAAGAGCTGTGCCTACTGCACAGCTCTTGCACACATGTACCAGGTACATTACTCCACTCTCTACTGCCATACTCAACACTAACAGCATGCATATAATTTGCATTCTGTTAGTGTTCAGCATCAGTTGGTACAGTAGACTCTCAGTTAACCGGCACCCATGGGGATTGATAGATGCCAAATAAAATGTAGTTTCTGGTTGCTTGAGAATTACTATTAAAATAGGCCTAATACTATATCCCATACTATGCTATAACATAAACTGTTCCAGACAAAGTACCAGACGTGTGGTAGGCAAAGCATGGGTGTACTCAGGTATGGCGTGCCAAGTTGACACTTAAATTTTTGCCAGAAATTGATTTTATTTTCATTTTTATTTAAAGTATTACAGTATTTCTTAGATTTTTTTTTTTTGCTGGTTGCTTGAGAGCTCTGGTTGCTTGACTTCCGGTTAACAGAGTCTACTGTACTTGAGAATCGCTGTGAAAACCAGTGTTTTCCGACACAGTGCTAGAGTTTTGTGTATCTGGCCCTAAGTAACTGCATAAAGCTAGAACAGTAAAACAGCTGTCCTAACTGTATGCACCAGTCACCAATTTGAATATCACATTTCTAGGTATGCCAACATACCTGGATATTCAGGGCTGGGAACCATCCATGTGACCTGTTCCTTGCCAGATCTAAGGGCCTTTACTCGATCCTCATCCTTCTTGACCTGTCTGCTGCCTTTGATACTATTAATCAAGCACTGTACCAAAGAAGGTTTGGATAGGTTCCTAGAGGAAAAAGGGATTGAGGGGTACAGATAGGTGTAGAGATGGGTTATAGGGATAGGAGTAGAGGTAAGTTATAGGAATAAGAGTAGAAATAGGTTGTAGAGCTAGTCAGGGACCACTGCTCAGGCAGTGGGCCTGATGGGCCGCCGTGGGAGTGGACCGCTGGGCAAGATGGACCTCTGGTCTGCCTCAGCGGAGGCAACTTCTTATGTTCTTATATGCTGTCCTTGCTTGGATTTCACAAATCTATCCTCACCTGGTTTGCTTCCTAGCTCTCCAATCCCACCTTTAGTGTATGCATGGGTGGGTCTTCCTCTGCTGCTATCCCGCTAGCAGTTGGCATACCCCAAGGTTCTGTCTTAGGACCTCTTCTTTTCGCTCTCTGTACCACTTTCCTCGGTGCCCTGATCATCCTCCTCCCATGGCTTCCAGTATCACTTATATGTGATGACTCCCAGATATACCTCTCTATACCCAAAATTTCACCTAAAGTCCAAGAAAAAGTCTCAGCCTGTTTGGCTGACATTGCTGCCTGGATGTCTCACCGCCATCTGAAACTAAACTTGTCCAACATTGAGCTGCAACTCTATCCTCTAAAACCCTCCACTCCTTTCCCTCCATTCTTCATCTCTATAAATAATTCTATTATCACTCTAGTCTCCTCTGCTTGCAACCTTGGAGTTGCCTTTGATTCCAATCTCTCATTTTCTACCCACATCCAACAGACTACTAAAGCCTGTGACTTTTATCTCTACAACATTGCCAAAATTTGCCCCTTCCTCTCTGAGCACACCACCTGGACCCTTGTCTATACTCTCATAACTTCACGCTTAGACTACTGCAATTTACTTCTTTTTTCTTTCTTTCTTTCTTATTTTATTGAAACTTTAATATAACAAACAAGCTAAATAAACTTGCAAGAGGATTGGAATTTAAAACCCTAAGTCACAATGACTAGTCCGGGTTGATACATATTTAAAGAAAATATAGAAAATTAAATTATTTAGTCCACAAATAAGATCCAAGAACAAGGTATATAAAAAGTAATAGGGTAAATTATACATCTCATTTAGACAGATTAGAAGGCACGGTCTCTCCCCCAGAAAGCCAGTTCGTTATACTGCGGATGTAGCCATTGAACTCCTCTTTGCTTTGGTTCATAGAATAAGAAATTTTTTCCTTGAAATGAAACACAGCATTTAATAGGAAACTTTAAAATAAATGGCGCCCTCAAGGCAATAGCCCTTGGGCAGTAAAGGAGGAAATCTTTTCTTTTCTTCTGTGTCTCTTTAGACATATCAGGAAAAATTCTTACTGTTGAGCCAAGGAAAGAGTCCTTCATGTGCCGAAAGTAAGAACAAAAAACTAAACCCCTATCAAATTCCAGGGCAAATGTCACTATAAGGGTAATTCTCTCTGTTATTACTTCCAAGGAGCTCTCCAGAAAATTTGTCAGGTTTATTTATTCTCTTGTATCTCCAGTTCTCCTGTTGGAGTTGAAGCTGTTTGTCTCTGAGTACCTGTAGAAATACTCTGGACTCTTGTTATTAGTGGCAATCCTTCTTCCGGGATTAACAAGATCTCCTTCAGATATTTCCTCATCATTTCCAAAGGAGAAATCACCGGAGATTTAGGAAAATTTAATAATCTCAGATTATTTCTTCTCCATATATTCTGCAATTTACTTCTAACTAGTCTCCCACTGAACTGCCTTTCCCCCCTGCAAGCGGTGCAAAACTCAGCTGCACAACTTACTTTGTGCCAATTTCGCTAAACTCATCTTACTCCTCTCCTCAAATCTTCACTGGATCCCTATCCACCTCCTTACAGTTCAAACTCCTATTAGGAGGAGTGTGTGGCACAGTGGTTGGATCTACAGCCTCAGCACCCTGGGGTTGTGGGTTCAAACCCTGCGCTGCTCCTTGTGTCCCTGGGCAAGTCACTTAATCCTCCTCCATAGCCCCAGGTACGTTAGATAGATTGTGAGCCCACCGGGACAGAGAGAAAAAAATGCTTGAGTACCTGATTGTAAAAACCGCTTAGATAACCTTGATAGGCGGTATATAAAATCCTAATGAACTTGAACTTGAACCTACTTGCTACAGCCCCTCAGTATCTCTCCTCTCTTATTTCTCCTTTTAGCCTCCCAAGAACTCTGTTCCTCAGATAAGCTGCTTTTATCTAACTCCACTGCCAATTACAGACTTCATTCCTTTCATCTAGCCTCTCCTTATGCCTGGAATAAACTAACTGAATTCGTTTGTCATGCCTCTTCCCTTACCTTGTTTAAAAGTAGACTGAAAACCCACCTTTTGATATAGCCTTCAATTTGTAACACTACTCCCCACTGCCAACTCTCACCATCCTAGCCAACAGATTAACTATCCTCCCTAACTGTATCCCCCCATCCTAGCATCCTGTTTGGCTGTCTTGTCTGTTTAGACCAGTGTCTCTCAAACCTTTTTAGCTCTGGCACAATAAATACAGCAAACATTTTTCAAGGCACATTATAATTGAAATTATAAAATTGCAAAACCAACAAAAAATTAAATTTGAGAGTTATTTATTTAAAGTTCTTTAAGCTATGTATGGGTAATTGTAACAACGGTGAAACTAAAGTAGATAGAATAGAATTGTTAATCAATTCGATGGATGTGCTCATTTTGAGTGCAAATTAACTCAAAATGCAGCTTGATAATAGATAAGCAAATATGCATTTCATTATCCACCCTCTGCAGTCATTCTTTTTTTCGATTTAATTTTTGTCAGAACTGAAAATATAAGTTCACAACAATAAGAAAATCCAAACGGTAACAAAGCCTTGATTGCTTTGTTGCTTAATATAGGATAACTACTTCATAAAAAATAAAAATAAAATTACTTGCCATTAGTTTTAAAGAACCAAGCATGTCAAAGAATGATACTTGTCTGGGCGGTTGTATCCTTACGCACACAGATGCTCATAATATTGACAGACACTTGTGTATGGGACATATATGTCATCTGTTCTAGTGCATACTTATGAAGGTGTGCAGCCATTTGCCAGAAGCAGGCTTGTGGGATTTGGCATGTGTGTGTGAAGGAGCTGTGGATCTCAGGATACTGTGATAAGAGATGGAGGCCGAACAGCGATCAACATTCCAGCCGGGAGTTAAAAGAAACACCTGTTGTTTACTGCAGAAACGAACAATGTGTGAGACAGGACAAGAGGTAGTGTGAAAAAAAAAGTATATAAGAGGTCATCCTGGGACTTTTCTTTAGAATCAATCAGCGCACTGTAAATAGAGTCCTATGAGTGACCCGGTTCTATCAACTGCCTGAAAAGGAGATTCCCGGTTGTGAGGAAACGGTGTTGTTGCAATCGACTATGGTGAAGTTATTCTGAGTTATCTGTGCTTTGTATATTGTTGCTCTGTGGTTCTGAATTATCTGTGTTTTGCTCTGCAAATTTGTGTCTCTATCAGCTGTGCATAGTATATCACTGCTTTATAATTTATGTAACCAATAAAGTAGCATACTTAGTCTTATCTCGTGTGACTCTTTGTATAACATGAAGTGCTGACTACCAAACAAACTTGGCATTACAGAAGGGAATTTTGAAAAATAAAGTAAAATTCTGGAATCTCTCATGGCACACCCAGAATGTCTTCAGGGCATACCACTGTGCCATGACACATAGTTTGAGAGACACTGGTTTAGACTGTAAGCTCTTTCGAGCAGGGACTGTCTCTTTTGAGTCTGTACAGCGCTGTGTATGGATGGTAGCACTCTAGAAATAATAGTAGTAGTAGTAATTCATTTCATGGCTGAAAATGTCATACCAGCCATGGGCTAATTATTGACCCCTAAAAATATACAATAAATAATAAATACAGAAAATTAAGAAAAAAGATACATCAAAATGGTACAATGATACAACAGTAATTGGGACTGAATTAAATCCTGTAGGTCAAAAAATGACACAAATCAGATTAACCATCTGGTGTAATTTTTACCATAACATTGATTGAAGAGCTCTTTTTTGAGCTTATAACAAAAGGTGGTGCTTAAGAAGTACATAATGTAGTGTTTAGAGCAATGGGCTAAGAATCAGGGTAGTCAGATTCAAATCCACTGTTGCTTCTTATGACATTAGGGTTGTGCTGTGTTCTGGTGCCTAGCTATTGATTTCAATTCTCCACATTTTGTGTATTCGAGATTTGGAAATATACCTCCACAATTTTCCAATACATCATTTACGATCAGACCCTTGAGGAAGGCTTGTTAACCAAAACACTGGTCCGTTAGATCTCTATATGTCTATGTGGACAAGTTTTTATTCTGTTTGAAAACGTTTGGAAGAAATAAAAGGAAAGTTAAGAACATTGTGTTTTCCACAGTCTGTTTTTCTTTGGAGTGCTCCTTCTCCTGTGGAATTTGGGGGTCTTCTTGCCTTGTTCCTCCTTTTTATGGTAGCCCTACCTTGGACAAGTCACAAAACCTTTTATTGCTTTAGCCATGTGGAGACAGGAAAATATCAGTTGTTCCTGAATGTAATGTGCTTTGAACTACAGTTGAAAAAGGAGTAAGTTAAAAGTCAACATTCCTTCTCTTCCCTCTTCTTTGGGGAGCAAATTCCTTAAACTGGAGATGCTCCAAACAGCCTTTTCCTTAGTTTTGGCTAGATGTATTGTTGTAACAAAAGGATGGCAAGTCTTGAGGCTCCACTAAATTGCCAGGGTCATTGACAGGTGGTGGGAAACTAATTTTTCTTTAAGATAGTCAGCACCCAATCAATCAATTAAGAACATAAAAGATTAAACATGATGCTTTGATCCTAATTCACAAGACTCCTGGAGGCAGTGTTAAGCATTGTGCAATGGATAAGCTTCCTCACCAATAGTGCCACTCATTCCCATGCTAGTACCTTCCAGTGAGGCCAAGTTAGCTATTCACTGGTTAGAGGAAAGCAGATGGTAGGGTGGGATTTATTTCACCTCCTTCCATGAGAGATGCAATTAGACTCCTGAAGGAAGGGGTTTTTCTAATAGTTGTTTGCATGCCATGAAAGACTGCAATGTGAGTATACAGACCAGAGGGCATGGCTGAATTCTGGTGAGAAGCAGCAGCACTGGGAATGGGACCAGCAGCTGTCACAGTTGTATCAGTGCCTGCAGCTGGAATTTGCTTACCAGTGTCATGTAATTTAAGTGCAGTTGGCATAAGGGGTTCCCAGAAGCCCAGATTTATCACCAAAGTCTCACAGCAGTGCTGGCCTTGCAGTCTATGCTTCTTTGGCAAGCCAATATCAATATTCAAGGCTATTCTTAGACTGGATTTCAACTATAATTACATTGAGTATAACATCAGTCTATCATTTTTCATTAATGACCATTTCTCATAAACTCATCACGATCCTCAGAGGGTTAAGAAATCCCTTTAGTTCATTTGAATGTATTCAATAAACCCATTTGTCTTAGGATCAATAGTTTATGTATGTATGTTAATTTATTATATGTTATGTATGTGTTAATTTATTATATATATTGAAATTTTTCTTATAGTGAATCTTTCTTATTATCTTAGTTACTTAGCTTAAATATTGGGAACGCCTCTACCGACATGCACATGTTTCAAGTCGATCTTTTCATCAGGGTTGAGGCTCCCGTAATTGTTTCTCGTGTTTGTTCACTATGATATTCTATGGAGAGGAGAGGCTATTGAACAAATACGAGAAACAACTACGGGAGCCTCAACCCTGATGAAAAGATCGACTTGAAACATATGCATGTCGGTAGAAGCGTTCCCAATATTTAAGCTAAGTAACTAAGATAATAAGAAAGATTCACTATAAGAAAAATTTCAATATATAAAAAAATTAACACATAAAAATACATAAACTATTGATCCTATGACGAATGGGTTCATTGAATACATTCAAATGAACTAAAGGGATTTCTTAACCCTCTGAGGATTGTGATGAGTTTATGAGAAATGGTCATTAATGAAAAATGATAGACTGATGTTATACTCAATGTAATTATCTTTGGCAAGCCAACACATTTGTTTTTTTTTCTGTGTTATTGATTTTTTTTTTTTTTTTTAAAGATTTTTTGGTGCCATGTGTGCTTCTTTGGGTTTTTTTTTTAACCAAACAGCTCCTTTTCAGTATTATCAATGCAGTGTGTACAATGTATATAGTCCTTTGGTAAATCAGCATATTTTCATGGTGTTGTCAGTACATTCTGTGTCCTTTAGTAAACCATGTCTTTTAGTTTTATCTTTTCTTACAATTTTATTATGTGCGTTTTTATGTAACCCGTGCAGAACTGTGGATGCAGCGGGCTATAAATTTTTAAATAAATAAATTATCAGTGCAGTGTATACTTCCTGCATAAAAGAGCCTTTGACTTCAGGGTGGAAAGAAACATTCTGTTTCCTTTGAATTCTGGGATGAGGGAGAGTGTCTTATGCTGTGTTGAGGGATGAAAGGAGGATTCTGGTCCCTTTGAATTATAGGATTTTCCAGGGAGAGTTTTTGCCTCTATTGTGCTTAGGAATAGGAGGAGAGGTCCTCCTACCCAGTGGTGTACCAAGGGGGGCAGTCCACCTCGGGTGCAAACCATGAAGGGGTGCTCCTGGGATCAGTGTCAGGGTCCGGGAACTTGCTGCTCTGCTGGCATCAGGCTTTACTCTTTGCCGGATCCTGCCTTCACGGAAGCAAGAAGTAGGCAGGACCAGTAGAGAGGAAGGCTGACACTAAAGATGACATTAAGGTCACCAGAATCACAGATGTCCACTACACTGGGGAATCCCTTTGGGTAAATTTGGCCAGAGGGAAGGACAAATGCCTGTATCTTGGCGTAATATACAAACCCCCAAGACAACAGGATGACCTAGATATGGAATTAATCGAAGATATAGAGAATATCGCCTTGCGTGGGGACACAGTATTGTTAGGTGACTTCAACATGCCTGATGTGGATTAGGACACGCTTTCCTCTGCTTCCGGCAGCAGCAGGAGGCTATTAAACTCTATGAAGGGAGCAAGACTCAGGCAACTGGTGTTGGAACCAACAAGGGATCAGGCAATACTGGACCTGATACTTACCAATGGAGAAAGTGTCACAGAGGTCTCGGTGGGCGACACATTGGCCTCCAGTGACCACAACATGGTATGGTTCAATCTCAGGAAAGGTTTCACTAAATCTACCACACTGACCAAGGTCCTCAAATTCAAGGACACAAACTTCAAAGAAATGGGAGACTTCGTTCACCAGGCGCTACAAAGCCAAGCAGAAACCAATAACGTGGAAGAAATGTGGTCGACTTTGAAAGCCACCATACAAGAAGCAACAAACCGCTATGTTAAATCAGTAAGTAAACGGCGAAGGAACAATAAGCCACAGTGGTTCTCTGCGGAGATTTCGGACCTCATCAAGGAGAAGAAAAAAGCATTCATCTCTTACAAACAATCAGGGAAACAGGACTCTAGGAAAGTCTATCTGGCCAAGTCAAAAGCCGTCAAAACAGCAGTTAGGGAGGCCAAATTCCGCATGGAGGAGTCTCTATCGAAGAACATCCAGAAAGGAGATAAATCCTACTTCAGGTATATCAGTGACAGAAATAAGAACTGAGGCGGGATAGTACGTCTTAGGAAACCAGACGCAGACTATGTAGAAGCGGACTTGGAAAAAGCCCAACTGTTAAATGAATACTTCTGCTCAGTCTTCACCCGCGAGGCGCCAGGACTCGGCCCTCAGCTACAGACAAGGGTTGACGCAGATGACCCATTTAGTAATTTCGAGTTTACACCCAGCGGTGTCTATTGCAAGCTGTCAAAGCTTAAGGTTAACAAGGCAATGGGGCCTGACAACCTACATCCCAGGGTGCTCAGGGAGTTGTGTGATGTCTTGGCGGAACCGCTATCCACGCTCTTCAATCTCTCCTTTAGTATGGGTAACGTCCCGTTGGACTGGAAGACGGCTAACGTCATTCCACTCCACAAGAAAGGCTCCAAGATGGAGACAGCAAACTACAGACCGGTGAGTCTCACATCAATAGTGTGCAAACTAATGGAAACTCTAATCAAACGCCAATTGGATACGATCCTGAACGAGGAGAATCTACGGGATCCCCGTCAACATGGATTTACTAAGGGGAGATCCTGCCAATCCAACCTGATCAGCTTCTTTGACTGGGTGACGAGGAAGCTGGATTTTGGGGAGTCCCTGGACATCATATACCTGGACTTCAGTAAAGCATTCGATAGCGTACCATACGGCAGGTTGCTGAGCAAGATGAATTCTATAGGATTGGGTGACACATTGACGAAATGGGTTGGGAACTGGCTTGGAGGTAGGCTTCAGAGGGTAGTGGTGAATGGCACCCCCTCCGAAATGACGGAGGTAATCAGTGGAGTGCCGCAGGGCTCGGTCCTGGGCCTGATCCTATTCAACATCTTTATAAGAGACTTGGCAGAAGGGCTGCGAGGTAAAATAACATTATTCGCCGATGATGCCAAACTAAGCAATGTAGTGGGCAAAAGCACAACAGACATAAATTCAATGTCCGACAACATGATGCACGACCTACTCCTACTGGAGCACTGGTCTAGGTCCTGGCAACTCAGCTTCAATGCCAAAAAATGCAAAGTCATGCACCTGGGCAGCCAAAATCCATGCAAGACTTACACCCTTAATGGCGAGATCCTAACAAGAACTGAAGCAGAACGAAACTTAGGGGTGATCGTCAGTTAGAACATGAAGACTGCCAATCAAGTGGAGCACGCTTCATCCAAGGCAAGGCAAATCATAGGCTGCATGCGCAGGAGTTTCGTCAGCCGTAAGCCTGAAGTCATTATGCCATTGTATAGATCCATGGTAAGGCCCCACCTGGAATACTGTGTGCAATTCTGGAGGCCGCATTATCGTAAGGATGTGCTGAGACTGGAGTCGGTCCAGAGAATGGCCACCCGGATGGTCTCGGGACTCAAGGATCTCCCGTACGAGGAACGGCTGGATAAGTTTCAGCTGTACTCACTCGAGGAACGCAGAGAGAGGGGTGACATGATCGAGACATTCAAGTATCTCACGGGCCGCATCGAGGTGGAAGAAGATATCTTCTTTTTCAAGGGTCCCGCGGCAACAAGGGGGCATTCGTGGAAAATCAGGGGCATGAAACTGCACGGGGACACCAGGAAATTATTTTTCACTGAAAGGGTGGTTGATCGCTTCAGGTTATTGAGGCCAGCAGCGTGCCTGATTTTAAGGCCAAATGGGATCTATTCACAGAGAAAGGTAGGGGAGGATCAATGGGGTGGGCAAACTAGATGGGCCGTGGCCCTTATCTGCCATCTATTTCTATGTTTCTGGCAGAGCAGTGAGTTAAGGCTGCTGACAAGGAGAGAACTCGCATACCTCCGAGCCTGCCTTCTAAAGCAGAAGCAGTGGTGGTGGTGGTGGCTAGCCATTGGAAGCAGAACTCTGAGCAGGCTTCTTGTGGCCTGGCCGCCGGGGCCTTCCTTCTGCCGCATCACTGATAACTTCACCGATGATGCAGCAGAGAAAAGCCCTAGTGGAGCAGGCCACAGACAGCCCATTTGGCGCTTCTTCTAACAGTTGGCCATCGCTGCTGCTGCTGCTGATGTTGTAGGCCCGAAGGAATGTCATATCTTATGGTGGGGGTGTCAGTCAGGTGTGGAGCTACTGCACAGGGGGATGGGAGGGAGGGATGGAAAACTGCTACACATGAGGGGAAGAGAGGAGAGAGGAAGAATTGTTGGACATGGGCTGGAGAAGAGGAAAGGAGATGCAACAAAGAGGTAGAAAAGGGTGAGAGGGAGAAATCCTTTATATGGTATGGAGAAGAGAGAATGAGAAATGTTGGACATAGGGTAGAGGGCAGGGAGAGATGTTGCACGTGATAATGGAGGGGAGAAAGGGAGAGATGCTGCATGGAGGGGAATAGAGAAGTTTGACCCAGAGCACAAGGTAGGAAAAGAGAGAGAGAAGAGAGATAGTAGACAGTGAGAAAGAAATGTTGGATATGGGAAGGAAAGGTACAGAGATGAAATATGGATGGTGAGCACGGATAAAGAAGAAAATATCAAATGGGCAGGAGACCTGGTGAGCAAGTTAACAGAAGACAAACTGAAACCAGAGTCTGAAACCAACATGATTTATATAATAAAATGACCAGACAACAAAAGGTAGAAAAAATAATTATATTTTCTGTTTTATGATTACAATATGTCATGACTTGCTTTTTTTAAATCACTACTATAAGGGCTGCAAAAGTAGCCCGTCAGATTTTTACACGATTTTTTGAAAATCTAGCCCAGAGTTTGTAGCTGACATTAGTGGAGAAGGATACGGATAAGAGAAACTTAAGTATAGGGAGAGATAAGAGGGGAGAGATATGGAGGAGCTGCAGAGTGAATTTCATCTCTCCCTCACTCCCATCTTGCCCCATTTTCTCCTTTCCTGTCTCCCATTTCCTTCCCCATTCCTTCTTTCCCTCTCACAAAAACATATGTTGCCCTACTAGATCAGACCAAGGGTCCATCTAGCCCAGAATCCCATTTCCAATAGTGACCAATCCATGTTTCAAGTATCTGGCAGAGTTCAAAAAGTGGCAAGATTCCATGTTACTTAATCCCAAGGATAAGCAGTGGCTTTCCCCAAATCTACCTTAATAATGGTTTATGGACTTTTCTTCTAAGAATTTGTCCAAACACTTTTTAAACCCAACTACATTAACTGTTATCCCCTGTCTAACCCATTTCTTCTCTCCCTTTCTCCACTCTTCTGCTTCATTTCCTCTCTTCCCTTCTCTCCTCTTTGGTCCCATTTCATCTCCCCCCTTTCACCTCATTCCCTCTCTCCTTGTCTAACCCATTCCATGTTTCCCTCCCTCCTCTCTCCTGCTTCATTCTCTCTTCCTCCCTCTCCTCGCCCCCATCTAGCCATATTCCCTTTCTTTCACTTTATTCTCTCTCTCTCCTTCCTCCCTCTTCATTCCTTCTCTTCCTTTCTCTGGCCCTGTTTCATAAATCCTTCTTCTCCAGCCCTTTTCCCTCTCTCCAGCATCTTACTTCTTTGTCTTCTTTTCCTCTCTGGCCCTATTTCATCTTTCTCTCTTCCCCATCTAGCTCCATTCCATCTCTCCTGCCCCATTCCCACTTTCCTCTCTCCTTATCTTTACTTCTCTCCATCCTCTCTTCTCTCTCCCCCTTTTATCTCTCCCTCTCTCACCCTCCTGTCTTTTTTCTTGCTCTTCTTTTCCTACCTTATATTCCCCTCCCTACTTTACCCACAGACATTGTACATGAAATTCAGGCTCGTGTGTTCCTTAATCAATCTGTGTCAGTTTTATTGTTTAGGGAAGATAGGTTGGTTTCCGACAAGGCAGCAGCACTGATCTATCGGATCTCTGGTTCCAGAGCTGAGCCTGATCGTTGGAAACCTGAGCTCTTTCTCTCTATAATGAATTGTGAGCATGGATTATTAGTCCTATGGAGAGCACTGGGAGGGCAGCTGTCATCAGGAAAAGAGTTAGCAGCTGATTCTGAAGCAGAAATGGCACACTATGTCTTCAGGACCCTATGGAGTCCTGACTCCTGGTAACTAGGTCTGTGTAATCAGCAAAGCCTGGTTCAAGAACCACCTATGCCTGCACTTTGCAAAGGTTACCAGGTCACTTAACCCCCTTTCCATCTCTTGGCTGGGAGAGGGAGGGACAAAATTGTAAAGGGTGTTAATGATGGTTCCCTGATGAGTGCTGCATGGGGTGAGAAAGCAGAAGAATTGTATAGGATAACTGGGAGAAGAAACTGGATGTGTACAGTGGCTCCCTGATGAGAGCCAGATGAAAATAAGTAGAGAGTCAATTTATGAGAATTCCCTGATAAGAGCTGAATGAGTGGAAGGAAGGATAGGGAATGCAAGATGACTTTCTGTTGAAGGCTGAATTGTAAGGATTAAGAAGAAAGTAAGTTTGATGGCTTTTTGATTAGAGCCAGATGGAGAGATACCAGTAAAGTGCAACCAGACTCCATGATTTTGAAGGGTGGTCTGTAAACACAAGGTGTATGATGCCCCTGACTTATTTCTTGCTCATTGTTCACAAGGTCACTGCAAAAGAAAACGCCTTATAAATAGTTTAGGTTGGCCAGGGGCCACAGTTCCTTCAGTGACTTATTGGTCTTTTTCCCTGCAGGATGGAGGCAACTCTCAATGCGTGGCTGTGGCGTCATGAGTATTGGCTCCCACCAGGGATCACCTGGGAAGATCTGCAGAATTCGGAGGGGGTGCAGTATCCCCAGCCTCGTGACCTCTTCCTCAGCCTGCCTGTGGCTCTAGGCTTCACTGCTTTCCGTCTGTTTTTTGAGAGGTAAGAAAGCTGTAGCTGCCTTTCTGTAAGTGATAGCAGGTGCATGGGCCCACTTCTGTCTGGTCAGTCATCTTAGCTTTCTTTTCCCCTGGCCCCTTAGTCCCCTCTCTCTGCCTTCTCATTGCATTGATACTGCTTTATCCCCATCCCCTGCTGTGTTTTTTCACCCCTCCAGGTGCTTCTGAATCCTCCGCAGTCTCCTCACCCTTGACCACATGTCATCCCAACCCCAGCTGCCTCCTTTCCAGTCCATCTTCATTCTTCTGGAGGTCCCTTATCTTTTCAATGTATCATCTTACACCTATAGACTCTTCTCACCCTTCTGAGTCTTATCAGTAGAGAGAGGAAGGGAGAGCAGGAGACACCATCTGTGGGTAATGATCTAAGCCAAAATCTGAAAGGAGAGGAGGTGAATTTTGGACAGAAAGTTGAACTAGTAAACTGCCTGAAAAAGATCTTACTCCCAATTCCTACCAAACCTTTGGAATAATCTGCCTTCTCACATTGGATCCCTACAGGGCCTTATAAACGTCAGGAAAACTATAAAAACCTACCTCTTTGCCTAACATATCTGTTAGACTGTACGTCACGGTAGCTAAATGTATCAGTCACATCTGTCATGTTTTCCAAAGCCAGTTCAACTCCTATGGAACATTTGTGTTAGATTATACTATCGGATGGATTCCACACACTGCGCACCCTGATTGTAAAGCCATGATACTATGCACTGGCTGAACGGTAACCCTGTGTATTATTAGTGTAACCCTATGAGCGTTAACCGTAACCCTATGTAAGGTAATACTGTAACACCGTGAATGTTAACCTGTAACTTGTTCTGAGCTCTCTGGGGAGGACAGGATATAAATCTAAATAAATAAATAATTCTGCAGAGATATTTTGGTTGCCTATTAATGTAGAAATTCTGATTCCAGGCCAGGAGCTGAGGGGGTACTAGCCTAGGACTGGAGCTGCAAATCCTCTGTGTCTCGGAACAGTGCTCCAGTTTGCATTACTCTGAGCTTTCTTTCACCGTGCATGGAATGTTCCTGTCTCTCTCTGCTTGTCTGCCTCTTTCTCCATCTTTTTAACCGTCAGCATATTGGCATTTTTTTGTAGCCTGGTTCTGCTCCCTGTGTATCACAGGCTTCTTCAATTCCTGACAGACCCTGGAATCATCTGGAGATTTACTAACATTGGGGTGCTGGGATGGGGGGGGGGGAAGAAGTTTGAACAAACATTAGAGGGCCAAGTCTTGATGGATAAGTATGGGTTTTCACCTGCTTTAAAATAAGATTACATTGTATGACTTATGTGATGGGTTAAATATCGTTCAATGAAATGATTTTCAATCCCCATCTTACCCAAGAACTTGTGGGATTTCCCAAGATTCTATAATGACCCCTATTCAATATTTTCTTGGCACCACTACTTTCTATGATACAATCCTTAGAAATCACTTCCTTTAAATATCCTGATAATAACCTGTTATCTGTTTATAGATCATTGAAATGAATAATAAGCCTGACAATTGGTTAAACCCACATATGGTATAGAGTCGAATATGTCGATCCGAATATAATTCAAGACCCCCATTTTCCCCCCAAAAGGAGGAAAAATTGTTGACTCAAATATAAGATGATGGCTTAATATTCAAGTGAAGTTACAGCAAGCTATAAGCAGGATAGAGCCATAAAGTGAGGTCATAGAACTGTCATAAATGCTGGAAAAACGTCGGATCGATTATATGAAAAATTAGGGCATACTTTAAACCGAAAAAAATTTTATGTATAAGAAAACATATATATATGTATAACTTATTACATAAAAAGTATGAATAATATGAATTTATGTGCATGAGAGAAAGCTAAAAGTCAGAACGGGACTAGCCAATCGGCTTGATTGTGGGCATGTCGATTTGCTAGTATGTGAAGTTAAAAAATAGAGGAGGAAAAAAAGCCAGACCATCCAAATAACCTGAATTGGGCGCATTGATTTGGCAGATACATTAGATTTCATTTATAAAGTTGCACAAATATATGAAACAATATATATAAAATATATAAAAAATAAATTTTTTTTTAAAAAAGTAAAAAAAGGGGGGGGTTTGTGTATATTTAAAGAGATATAAGCAGCCTTATGAAGCAACATTGTTATAAAATAACATCAAAATTATATAATATATAGCACAAATTGAGTATAATAAAAAAATTATAGCAATAATTAAAAATACAATAAATAAAAATATGTATGTATAAAATCTAAAAGAGTGGAACATAAAAAATATATTATTGTACAATCAGAGAGCAACAATAAATCATTAAGATTAAAGAAAAGGACGATAGTCTATCTCTGCATTAAGACCTGCAGGTATAATTGTGTTAAGTTCAAAGATGGTCCTTTGTTCTGTGCATAACAGGACATTATCAATGTCACCACCTCTCCAGCTTTTTTTATAGGTTTTGAATACCAGAAAACGTAGCTCTTCAATAGTATGTGAGAAATCCTTCCAGTGTTGGACCAAGGGTGCTGTTATGATCTCTCTCAGAATACAGCTCCTATGTTCTATAATTCTTGTTTTGATCTTCCTCTTGGTCTTGCCCACATATAAAAGATTGCATGGACATCTAATAATATAAATAACATACTGAGTATTACAATTACTACTAAAATTTAGCTTGTATGTTTTTCCAGTCCGTGGATGTTTGAAGAAGGTAGCTTGCATAGAATGCTTACAAACTGAGCATGACATGCATGGTTGATGTCCAGTATGAACATGCTGGGCCGTGTTCTCTACATGAAGTGCAGAGGGCACAAGTTGATCTCTTAAATTTGAGTTGCATGAAAGTGCAATCAGGGGTGTCTTACCTTTAAAACATTGATGTAATTCCAAAATGTGCCAATGGGATTTGATAATGCGTTGAACTTTCCTAGAGAGGTGCGAGTGCTTCAGGACACAGGTAAAATCTGGTGCCTTGCGTATTTTGTTTCCTGTTTGTAGTAAGTCTTCCCGGTGTTGACTTAGGGATCGTTGATAGCATTGAGAAACCTCTGTAATAGGATAACCTCTTTGAATGAATCTTTGAGCCATAGAAGGAGCTTGTCGTTCAAATTCATTCTGTGTTGTGCATAATCTTTTGAGTCTCAAAAATTGACTGTATGGAAGATTCTTTTTGAGTGTGTGCTGATGAAAACTGGAATAGTGTAGCTAATTGTTCTTGTCTGTTGTTTTTTTATAAATAGAAGTGTGGAATCCATATCGAGTTTTTGAAATCATAATGTCCAAAAAAGCAATGTGATCTTCATGGAATTCCATTTTGAACTTCAGGTTATGATCACACGTGTTTATCCATTCCAAAAAAGTTTTGAGTTTAGGAATGCTTCCTTTCCATAGGATAAAGATATCATCTATGTATCTCTTATAGAGTCTTACTTCGTTTTGATATCCGTGTTTAGTAAGAAATTTTTCTTCAAAATTTGCTACATATAAATTAGCTATATCAGGAGCCATAGAGGCTCCCATGGCTGTCCCTTTAATTTGTAAAAAGAATTGGCCTAGGAAACTAAAGTAGTTCTGTGTCAATGCCATAGTTGCGGCTGTGATAATAAATCTATTGGGTATACGTTCAGAAATATTTCTATTGTTTAATGTTTTTTCAATGATGCTTATTGCTTCCATTTGGGGAATGTTAGTGTAAAGAGACTCGATGTCGAGTGTTACCAAAAAATGTCTTCTAGGTCTCCGTCAAAATTATCTAGGATGTTGATCATATGAGTTGAGTCTCGAATATAAGAGGGTATGAGGGGTACATATGGTCGGAGAAAAAAGTCAACAAAATCTGAGAGGGGTTCTAAAACTGAACCAATTGCTGAAATAATGGGCCTTCCTGGCGGATCTATCATTGTTTTGTGAATTTTTGGAAGTATATATATAGTGGGTATTACAGGATATTCGTTAATCAGAAATTGTTTCTCCCTTTGGGTAATATAACCTGCACTATATGCTGTATCAACCAGTTCTTTAATTTCATCCATCAATGAAGATGTGGGGTCATGGTCAAGAGGAATGTAAAAAGTAATGTCTGTAATTTGTCTATGGACCTCGTTAACATACTTTTCCCTGTCCATGACAACTATGCCACCACCTTTGTCTGCAGGTTTGATGACCAAGTTAAAATTTTTCTTAAGCTCATAGATTGCTTTAAATTCCAAAGGGTCCATGTTTTGATTGCGTCAGAGGAGAAGCTTCCGCCCACACACACGTGATTGAAAGCAGGCATTCTCAGCTGGCTTGAGCAATGTTACTAACACGCCGCGAAGGTAAGGGAGAGGGAGGGGGATAGATTAGGTAGGTAGGAAGGAGGGAGGGGACCACGCGCATTCCCTTTCTTAATTGCAGGGACAAAGTCATTAACCACTCCATAGGGCGATGGATGGCCTTGTCCCCATGCTCGCAGTGAGCACCCCCCCCCCCACCGTGTCATTCTCTATTTGAGATCACTGTCCTAAAGCATACTTGTGTACAAATTAACGGCAGTGATGTTTAGTGAGTCCGATTCTAAACATGCTTCCGGCTGGAAGATCCATTTGGCACCTACTGTGTCTTGGTTACAAGCTGAGTCATTTGATAGGGCTGTGTTGTGTTTTACTGAGCAGTTCAGTGAACCGTGTTCTAGAAGATAAAATGATATGCTTAACTGAGAAAAGGATAATGTTATTATTAATATTGTATAATTTAATTTGTTGACCAGTAGAGTCAAATATCTTGTTCTAAATAGGGTCCCAGAGAGATTATGTAACTTGTCCAAAGTCACACAGAGCAAGTGGCAGTGCTGGGATTAGAACTGAGATACAAGAAGAGATAAAGTAATTTGGTTCAAGGTTACCTTGAGAATTGATATCAGGAGATTGATGTTGAACTCCCATCCCCACAGTTTCCACAGGGTTCAGTGCTACATCCATTAGGCCATTTGTGCTTTGGAAGGGCCAGTCAGAGACTTCCTTAGACTCAGCCCTAAGGAAATCCCTGATCAGCTCAGGCACCTCAGGCCCCTCCCAAGGGAGGATCCCAAGGCACCTGAACCAATCAGGGCCTTAGGCCCTTCCCCATGCATCACATAATACACCAGGCCGGGCCCTGAGGCCCGCAGTTGTTCGGAGGAGCAAGAGGGACTGAGCACCCCTACTGCTCCCAACTTTAGAAGTACAGAGAGGGGGAGGGCTGGGGTGTCCCTCCTGCTGTTTGTTTTTTTTGGGGGGAGGAAGAAGCACCGATGGCATCCCTCTTGCCATATTTTTAATCATGGTGAGTTGATGGTAGGAGGGAGTCAGCATCCCTCCTGTCATATTTTTAATCGCGGTGGGGGGAGTGCCAATGGCAGGAGGGAGTCAGCATCCCTCCTGCCATTTTGGGGGTTCGGGAAGGGGGAAAGGGAGGGAGCGCTTTGTGGGAGGGGGAGGCTTTTTTTCAATTTTTTGTTATTGGCCAGATATTTTGCGTCATGAAAATTTAATTCAGCAACAATAGTTTCCCCGGATGAAGGTCTGGTGAGACTGAAACGCTCTAGAAGAAACAGAGTGTTGGGGATTTCATTGTAATGAAACCAGCGTTGGGATCGGCGTATCTGCCGCATAAGATAAGTGTTGCTGTTTTAAGAAGTAACAAGTTCTTTTGTAAACTTGATACACATACATACAAACAAATACTTTTTAAGATGAGTTAAAGGATATAAAATGCTATATACATATAAGGGTCGGGATGGAGGCAGTGATGTAAATGATTATATGTTGTAAATCAAGCAGAATATGGACTTGGGATAACGTATGTTAGTGAGGTCCTATGCACTGAAAAATTTTCATACATATGATATATCACCCTCCTAGTTTATCAGTCACTTAGGGATCAATTAATACTAGTGTTTTTAATGTTTTAACAAAATTGTTTTTTACAAGAATGGGGTTAAAATTGTAAAATTGGTTAACATTTGACTATATTTAATACTGTAAGATAAAAGAGGCTTCTTAAATATCCTGAGACCTTCACATTTACTTTCACAAGCAAAATGAAATCGATGGGGTTAGGAGAAACACTCACTACTTGGGTCAAGGATTGGCTAAGCGGAAGACTTCAAAGGGTAATGGTTAACGGTACCCTCTCTAAAACATCAGAGGTGACCAGCGGAGTACCGCAGGGTTCAGTCCTGGGCCCACTCCTTTTCAACATATTCATAGGGGATCTGACTCAGGGGCTTCAGGGTAAAATAACATTATTCGCCGATGATGCTAAACTATGCAATACAGTAAGTGAATGTAATTTACAGGATAGTATGACACAGGACCTGCTTACATTGGAAAGATGGTCCTCGACCTGGCAACTGAGCTTCAATGCTGGGAAATGTAAGGTTATGCACCTCGGTAACGGTAATCCATGCAGAAACTACACCTTGAATGGGGAAACTTTAACTAGTACTTCGGCGGAACGAGACCTAGGAGTAATCATCAGTGCAGACATGAAAACTGCCAATCAAGTGGAGAAGGCTTCATCTAAAGCAAGGCAAATGTTGGGATGTATCAGTAGAAGCTTTGTCAGCAAGAAGCCTGAAGTCATAATGCCATTGTACAGAACCATGGTGAGACCTCATCTGGAATACTGTGTACAATTCTGGAGACCTCATTACCGTAAAGATGTGCTCAGAATCGAGTCGGTTCAACGGATGGCCACCAGGAGGATCTTGGGTCTCAAAGGTCTCTCATACGAGGAGAGACTAAACAAACTACAGCTTTACACTCTAGAAGAACGTAGGGAGAGGGGAGACATGATTGAGACATTTAAATATATCACAGGACGTATCGAGGTGGAAGATGATATCTTCATTCTCAGGGGACCCTCTGCCACCAGAGGGCATCCGCTCAAACTCAGGGGCGGAAAATTTCGGGGAGACATAAGGAAGTACTTCTTCACAGAAAGAGTGGTTGACCGTTGGAATGAGCTTCCAGCGCAGGTGATTGAGGCCAATAGCGTGTTGGACTTCAAGAATAAATGGGATACATATGTGGGATCCCTACGAGGGTCAGTGGAGGAAAGAGGGGATCCCTACGAGGGTCAGAGGAGGAAAGAGGGGATCCCTAAGAGAGTCAATCTGAATAAATAGACACTGGGTATAGACTTAAGAGGAAGGGACAGTACGGTGGGCAGACTTGATGGGCTATAGCCCTTTTTCTGCCGTCATCTTCTATGTTTCTATGTTTCTATATTTAACTAATATTTGAGTTGGATATAAAATTAAAAGGTCCGTTTCCTAGTACATTTTGATCTTCAGGTAACACAGTTACTGACAGGTCTGCAGCAGTCGGGTTTTAGGATAGTAAAATCTGATTCAAAATAGCCAAGCAATTGTTAGTGAATCAATCGCTTGGATATTTTGCATGGGGTTTTACTAATTTGCATTGGTGGGTTGGATAGGAGATGCATCAGAAAGCAGTTTAGTGAATCGGGTCAGGGAACAGGACCGATCGCAAAACCAGTGAAATTGATTTTGCGATTGTCCTTACAGGATCGATAAGTTTAGTAAATCTATACTTTAATTTCTGGAGGTAACGATCAACTGTTAAATGGTGTTACACTTTACTGGCAGATGACGCCTCATCTCCTTCTACAGACACAAGGCCAGGAAGAACAACGGGGCTTTTATTTCTTCCCACTGCTGGGGAGGAGAAGTTGGATTTTGTAAGCAGCGCTCTTAGCCCCAATGCACAAAGCTCCGACACCACGGTATTAAATACTGTGATGTGAGTGATCATTCTTTTATCGGGTGGTGCTCGGCATTGTAGCAGCAAATTATATGCATGCTATTTGTGTGCAGCAGCCCCAGTAAAAGGAGGAGGAAATGTTCCTCTCACCTACTCAGAAGAGCAGTTGCTGGGCACAGCTGCTCCTCCTCCTGCCTGCAGCTGCTGTTCTCCTTTCCTCTGCCCAGACGATGACAGCTCCGGAGCCACAGTCAGCTGAGAGCCAGCAGAGAGGAGAGCGGCAGCTGCCGGCTCAGCTGAATCACAGCTTCCCTTTTCGGTTCCAGTGCTGTGATCAGCTGATTGGGGCTTCCCCTGCTGGCACCGGTAGTTGTGCACTCAAACACACGTACAGCATCTGAGCCCTCCCCCTGTTGTTGTTGTTTTTTCTTTTGGGGAGAGCGCAGCTATTGTGCATGTGTGTATGAGTGCACAACACACACAACAGCTACTGGCTGCGGCAGGGGAAGCTTCGATCAGCTGGTTAGGGCTCAAGAGCCAAGAAGGGAAGCCACAATTCATCTGAGCCAGCATCCGCCACTCTCCCTTCTGATGGCTCTCAGCTGATCTTGGCTCTGGAGTCACTTTCAGCTGGCCAGAGGGGGGAGAACAAAGGCTGTAGTCTTGTGGAGGGGTTTTTCTTTTGGGGAGGGTGCAACTGTTGTGCGTGAGTTGTGTGAGTATACAACATACACACACACACCAGCTATTGGCAGCTCCAGAGCTGCCAGAAAATTATGATCCTAAAAGGGGAGGAGGATGTTTGCTTTAGTGCATCACAAGAGAGCTCATTAAAATACTAATGAACTCCTTGTAATGTATTTGCATAGAGTTCTCAGTGACTGCTACGAGGATCGGCCACAGAGAAACCTTTTGAACATCAGGAGGAGAGTTTCTGTGCCAGTAAGACTGCTTTAAATGAGTCTTACTGGCACAGAAACCTTTTGAGCAAAATGAGTCTTACTGGTAAAGAAACCTTTTGAGGATCGGGACCTTAGGAAACAAAGGGAGAAGCTCAGATCCCCTGGGTAGCCAGCCTTTGCAGAGCTCCAGAACACATTCATGCGGCCCTCCAAGTACCTACAAATTTAAAATGTGGTCCTTCATGTCCTGAAGGCTGTCAGCTGGCGCCGGCACCTTTCTTCCTCCCCAGTGTACTGCGGCACACCTGTAAACTCAGGAAGCACACAGTTTAAGATACACTGTACTAATTCATGCTTTTCTCATTTCATGTCTTGATTATGATAACTTGGTTTATGCTGGTGTAGCAAATAGTAGTATTAAGCAGTTGCAAATGTCACAGAAAGCAGCTCTTAGAGATCTTGACAATCTTCATATACTTTATATGACCCTTTGTTTATAAAATATCATTGGTTTGCCAGTTCGATTTCATGTTTTGTCTAAAATTGTAATCTTAGCACATAAAGCACATTTTCCCATCTTATTTAAGTAGTTTAGCCATTCTACCGTATATACTTAGCAAGGACATTAAGGTCCCTGCAGGATTATAGGATGGTGATGTCACATATTTCTAAAGCCCGTTGGGAGTTCATTCGTTTAAGTACCTTTTTTTGGGGGGGGGAGGGGAGCTTCCTCCTCTATTGTGGAACAGTCTTCCTAAGTTAACTAGTTAGGAAATGAATTTAAGAAATTTAAGACTATTGAAAACTCATTTTTAGTGTTTTAATATGGGTGAGGAAAAAAATATACTGATGAGTTTGTGAGACATAATATGAAACACAAACAAAAGAGAAAACAAGAGATCGCCATGAAAACTACAATAGAAACACAAAACATGGAGTCTCAACAGTATTTTTGACACCTCGGGTTCACTTTAATATACATGTTTGTGCACATGAGATAATTCACTATATTAAATAAAACTCCATGCACACTGTCTTTAAAGATCACCTGTTATGCCTCCAGCTGGTTGTGACAGGGCTACAAGAGTTGTGACAGGGCTACAGATATGCCTTATGTGATTTTGTAATGTCACAGAACTTTATTGCTGTAGCTACTTATTGCCAGGATATGTGAACTAAGCATTATTGACAATGTAGTCTTACATATTGTAACCCCCTCCTTTTCAGACTGAGGTAAAAGGTATCCCTCTTGAAATAAGATTTATTTTGTAGTCGTGAACACTGAGGGTTAAATTGATACCTTTCCCCAGGAGACAAAGTGAATTACATAAAAGAAAGTAATATATGTAATAACAAAATGTAATGTAACCTGGAAATAAAAATGTTAATTAAACCATTAACAAAATAGATATAAAGAAGCACTAAGGACTCTAAATTGAAAATAGAAATACAATTTCATAAACAAATGCGGTATAACAAGTCTGGACAATGAAATTTAGCTTCACTTCTGCTCTGTTCTTTAAATGTCCCGATAAAATCTTCTTTGATCCCATTAATTGTGTTTCACCATCACCAATTACTATGCAGGATTTCTTATAAGTATTATTTATTTTTTTAAATCCTTTGTGCAGGGAAAACTAACTGATGGGTCTAAGAACGCTTTCTTTAAATAATGTATCTTACAGCCTCCAGTTTCTCCGAATTCTCCCTTTTTTTCCTCGGGTTAGTGTATTGGAAGCTTTCTGTCCTTTCTGTGTAGGGGTACCACGTTGGCGCGCTGTTGCTAGTAGATCTCTCTCTCCCTGGAACCAACCTACTACTCTAACTAAAACCAAATCAATAAGAAAAACTCTATCCTTAATCTAATAACCCCACAGTTACCTAAAATACTTTCTAAGCTAGGAAAAAAACAGATAATTGATGTTCCCTATATTATTTCCCTCCCCAAAATTTCCTATATATAATCACAAAACTCATCCTTTCACAACTTTACTTCATCAATATTTCTTTCACAACATTACATAGGAATCTCACACAGGACCTCTCATAAAATCTTCTCCAAAAATCAGCACCACAGATTTGTCACTCAAAGAATCTCTCAAAACACTTCCCAGAAGATTCTCACAGACTATTTCTAGCATCAAATAGTTTCACAGATAAAACAATTCTTCACATCAGCCAGAAAGAAATGTTTTCTTCACCCTTGAAGGGTATAATTAGAGGGGTACTATACAGGATAAAATGTCTTAGTAAAGGATCACTTACAGGTCATTGACCTGGGGGGCCGCCGCGGGAGCGGACTGCTGGGCACGATGTACCTATGGTCTGACTCGGCAGAGGCGATGCTTATGTTCTTATGTTCTTAAATGCCAGAATCTATATATCAAACCTCAACTTCAACTAAAACCGCCAATTCCTATTCAAAATTCAATAAAACCAGCTATAATTACCTTCTCACAAGGTACAGAAACCAAACTACCTGCACATAGACCCAAGTCACCCTCCCAGCTCTCAAATCTGACAGAATATTCAAGCAGCTGATGCTGATCTCTGCACTAGGACAGCAAACCTGTGCAGGAGATCAGCAACAGAATACCAAAACTGCACCAATACAAAAAAAATATATATATATACAAAGCAAACTTCTCAAAATAGGAAAAACCCCACAGGTCTTACATTCCAGATTTTCTTTGCTTTAAAACCCCTTTAAAATCTTCTTTAAACCCTGTTTTTCTCACTCAGGTAACTTTTAAACTTTTAACCCTGGTTACATATGCCGCAACTAGTTGGTATGGATATTGTAACTAATTACCTAGATCAGTGGTTCCCAAACCTGTCCTGGGAGACCCCCAGCCAGTCAGGTTTTCAAGATATCCCTAATGAATGTGCATGAGAGAGATTTGCATACCTGTCACTTCCATTATATGCAAATCTCTCTCATGCATAGTGTTGATTTGCATCAGATCTCACTAGAGTTGAGTATTTGTATTGCTGTCTTTTTCTATAGCCATTCACATTGTGCCATTTGGGTTACTAATTATGGCAGCAGAGGCAGTTAAAAGGTGTTTGCTCTGTGGGAAGCACAGAACACCAGCTGGTTTGTGTTCGGTCGGTGTACAGAACTTGCAGGGAAGGAACCAATATGGTGCCAGAGGACTCAGGCATTTCCTGTGTGAAAGATGCGTGGCCCCGCTCTCCTGCGATCTTGGCGTCATCAGGTGCAGCACAGTGCGCGTTGGAGGTTGGGGGCAGCCTGAATGATGTCATTGGGCTTTCCTCATTAGCGTGGGCGGAATATATGACAGGCGGTCTTTCAGCAGTGCAGGCAGGAGGGAAGGCCATGCTGTTTTCTCCCGAGTTTGTTGTTCTTTTACACAAGGCCTTTCTGTTGCAGGGCTCTCAGCCTGCACAGCAAGGGGCAAGTGGTGGAGGAGCTACACTTGCTCAAGCAGTTGTAGGTCAGCCTCAGGTGGATGCACAAGCAGCTAAGCGGTATAGGGTGATACCCTCGGATGGAGGGGGACCCTCATTCTGTTCCAGCCTCTCCTTTCCTCTTCAGGGTTCCCTGGAGGAGGGGGAAGTTGAGGATTTGGAGATGGATGATTCCCTTGTTAGGGAAGTGGATGATCCCACCGTGCTACGGCTATTCCATAGAGATGAATTAGCTTCTTTCATTTCAAAAGCATTACAGGGGCTGAATATATCTCAGGCCGTACATGAGGCCATGCAGGAGCTTATCTCAGCTCAGTGGAATACGCCAGAATCAGGTCTCAGAGTGGCAAAGGCCATGCAACAATTGTACCCAGTGGCGCAGGATGAGCTGAAGAGGTTTAAGCTCCCGAGGATGGATGCTCTGGTGGCGGCAGTTACCAAGAGGACTACAATGCCAGTTGAGAGGAGTGTTGCACTGAAGGACACCCATGATCAGAAGATTGAATCTTCGCTAAAGCTCTCTTTCGAGGTGGCGGCAATTACCTTACAGGCAGCCGTGTGTAGTTCCTATACAGCGCGCACATGTCTGCAATGGATGGGATGATGGAGTCAGGGGTGGCTCTCACATCTATCTGCATTTCCTGATGTAGAAATGGGTTTGTCATATTTGATGGACGCCTTATATGATGTTGTTCGCGCTTCAGCAAAGCAGATGTCGCTTTCGGTAGTGGCTCGCAGGTCGTTGTAGTTATGCCATTGGGCGGCAGATGTAGCTTCCAAACTGTGGCTCATGCGTCTGCCATTTAAGGGTCGTCTGTTGTTCGGTGAGGATTTTGAAAAATTGGTGAAGGATTTTGGGGATTCCAAAATTCAGAGATTGCCGGAAGATAAACCTAAGGGACCCTTGAGGGCTTTGCCGTTGCCGTGACGCCAAGGGTTATAGACCGGGGAAGTCAAATTTCACTCCCACTTACGGCTCCTCCTTTGCTTCCAAGTCTTAAGTTTCCACAGCAGAATTCCTTTCGTCCTACAAAACTCCCAGCGGTGCGTAGTTAACAATGACGGGGTCTTGGTTCCCTCTGCCATACCGATAGGGGGGCGGCTGTCTTCTTTTCTGGTGGAGTGGGCCAAAATAACGTCAGAATGCTAGGAATGATAAAGAAGGGGATCACAAACAGATCGGAGAAGGTTATCATGCCGCTGTACCGGGCCATGGTGCGCCCTCACTTGGAGAACTGCGTCCAGCACTGGTTGCCGTACATAAAGAAGGACATGGTACTACTCGATTGGGTCCAGAGAAGAGCGACTAAGATGGTTAAGGGACTGGAGGAGTTGCTGTATAGCAAAAGATTAGAGAAACTGGGCCTCTTCTCCCTTGAGCAGAGGAGATTGAGAGGGGACATGATTGAAACATTCAAGGACTGAAGGGAATAGACTTAGTAGATAAGGACAGGTTGTTCACTCTCTCTAAGGTAGGGAGAACGAGAGGGCACTCTAAAATTGAAAGGGGATAGATTCCGTACAAATGTCAGGAAGTTCTTCTTCACCCAGAGAGTGGTAGAAAACTGGAACGCTCTTCCGGAGTCAGTCATAGGGGAAAACACCCTCCAGGGATTCAAGACAAAGTTAGACAAGTTCCTGCTGAACCGGAACGTACGCAGGTAGGGCTTGTCTCAGTTAGAGCGCTGGTCTTTGATGTAAGGGCCACCGCGTGAGCAGACTGCTGGGCACGATGGACCACTGGTCTGACCCAGCAGCGGCAATTCTTATGTTCTTATGTCAGATCAGTGGGTCAGTGGGTCTTGGACATTATTCGAGAAGGTTACAAATGCACCCCAAGCTATCCAAAGTATTAGTGCAGGCTGATTAGGTAGGTGCCCCGCAAAAGGGTTGCACCCCCCAGCTATAGTCTTCTGAACTAGAGGGTGTATCTTCTACTACTACAACTATTTTACATTTCTATAGCGCTGAAACATACACAGCACTGTACATTTAAAATGCAACAGACAGGCAGAGCTGTCCGAACAATCCTGGGAACCTCTGGGGCACTGTGAAGCTTCAAACTTTGGATTGAAAACCTGATAATAACTCAGTTGCAGAGTAGAAGAAAAGACACCTTCTTAACTCATTTGCATAAGGAAAAACTGAGGAGAAGGGGACTGCCCATTGACACAAGGAGCTGAAAAGCTGTAGATTCCTTCTGTAAAACTTGTGGGTAGAGTTGAATAACCCACTGGTCAAGACTCATGTGTGTTTTGCACTGGAAATAGAAATAAAACAAAACATAGGAAAGAAAATAAGATGATACCTGATCTGAAGAGGGTGTGCCTTTGAAAGTTAATCAAAAAACGTATTGTTAGTCCAATAAAAAAGGTGTCATCTTATTTTCTTGTCTATGCTTTGTTTTATTTCTGTTTACCACCTTTTAAAAGTGGACTTTGAGTACCACACCACTTTTATTCAAGCTACAGTACTTTGAAAACCAATAGGAGGAAATATTTTTTTTCATTCAGAGAATAGTTAAGCTCTGGAATGCATTGCCAGAGGATGTGGTAGGAGCAGTTGATGTAGCTGGTTTAAAAAAAGTTTGGACAAGTTCCTGGAGGAAAAGTCCATAAATTGCTGTTGAGACAGACATGGGAGAAGCCACTTCTTGCCCTGGATTGGTTGCATGGAATGCTGCTACTTTTGGACTTTTGCCAGGTACTTGTGACTTGGACTAGCCTCTGAAGATGGGATACTGGGCTAGATGGGCCATTGGTCTGATCCAGTAAGGCTATTCTTATGTTCTTAAGTTTGAAGGCTCCAGAACTTCTGTGGTTCTGGAAGGGTGCTGGGGATATACATGATCATTTGATTTCCCCCTTAAAATGTTTGGAAAGGAAACAGCCATCACCTGGAGAGTGGCAACAGCAACAGGCTGAGACAGTCTGAAATTTGCTTACGATACTGAGACTTTTTCATGTGAGAGTCATACTTGCATGGAATAGCAAAAAGACCAGAGCTTCCAGGAAAATATTGAGAGCACAGGAGCTAGAAACACGAGAGAGAAACTCCAGAAGAATGCAGCCAGGGCAGAGAATGGAAATGCGGGATTAGACACCAATAAAATGCAGAGAACACAGGGGCTGCAAATGTGGAATGAGACTTCAGCAAAATGCAGAAAGTGCCGGGCTGAGAATGTGGGATTAAATTCCAACAAAATGCAAGATGTGCAAGGGCTGGAAATGCAGGAGTAACTCCAATAAAATGCAGAAAGCCCAGGGCCTTGAAACACTGGACAAGATTCCCCAAAAAACTGTAAAGAATGCAGGAGCTGGAAGAGTGGGACAAGACTCTAATAAAATGCAGAGAGTGCAGGGAGAGAATGTGGGATTAAATTCCAACAAAATGCAAGATGTGCAAGGGCTGGAAATGCAGGAGTAACTCCAATAAAATGCAGAAAGCCCAGGGCCTTGAAACACTGGACAAGATTCCCCAAAAAACTGTAAAGAATGCAGAAGCTGGAAGAGTGGGACAAGACTCTAATAAAATGCAGAGAGTGCAGGGAGAGAATGTGGGATTAAATTCCAACAAAATGCAAGATGTGCAAGGGCTGGAAATGCAGGAGTAACTCCAATAAAATGCAGAAAGCCCAGGGCCTTGAAACACTGGACAAGATTCCCCAAAAAACTGTAAAGAATGCAGGAACTGGAAGAGTGGGACAAGACTCCAATAAAATGCAGAGTGCAGGGAGAGAATGTGGGATTAAATTCCAACAAAATGCAAGATGTGCAAGGGCTGGAAATGCAGGAGTAACTCCAATAAAATGCAGAAAGCCCAGGGCCTTGAAACACTGGACAAGATTCCCCCCAAAACTGTAAAGAATGCAGGAGCTGGAAGAGTGGGACAAGACTCCAATAAAATGCAGAGAGTGCAGGGACTGGAAATGCGGAATGAGACTCCAGCAATATGCAGACTGTGCAGAAGCTGGAAATGTCAGAGATGAGGTAAACAGTTATCAATGCTTTCATGTCTTTTTCTTGTTTCCCTCTGGTCTTTGTGAAGGCCAATAGATATACAGCCTCTGCTCATTTTCCCCCTCCCCCACCCCAACTCATGTGGGTTAGAACTAAAGGAAAATAATCCACTTCAAAACCTCTCCTTCAGCTCTTACTCCTGGCTAAGGTTTGAAAGAGAGGTTAAAAATAAACCTTTAGCAACGTCAAAGCGAACAGCTGTGACTGGGGATTTGCCAGGGGTTCCGCGTGACTATGGTGGCTTTGAGGAGAGCATCATATCCTGTTTGTAGAGAGATTTCAAAAGGCAGAGAAAGCGTCTGCACTTTGTCTAAGGAATCATGAGCTGTGGCACCGCAGAGCCCGATGCCAGGCAGAAATCCCAAGGGGTGCTGGAAGCATGCAGGCAGCTTTCTCTCCACCAGGAGAAATAAACCTGGATGAGGAAAGCATGCCTAGTCTGTGTCATGATAGTGGTTTTATTTGCCTGGACATTTTGGGGTCAAGTTTCATAGAGATTTTTTGTGGATATACAGGTTGGTGTTTTGGGTTTGGGTTTTTGGTGTTTTTTTTTTGCTGAGGAAGTAATTATTTCAGATTAGTGATCCTTTTCCCTCCTCCCACCTGTTTAAAAATTAACCTGCAGGCTGCAGCTTCCTCAGGCATGCATGCTCACAATTCTAATGAGCAGAAAGGAAGTCCCCTCTGCACAGCTTTTCCACATTCTCATTTCTCCTACTGCTATTTCCACCCCTACTCTAACCCCTCTCCTCCCCTGTCTTTAGTATCCTCCTTCATTGTGTCTCATTTCTTTTCATCCCCCCCTAAAGTGTTCATTTTTTTTTTCCTTCCGTCCTTTCCTCTTTCAATATCTTCTACTCCTGCTCTTTCCTCCCTCGGTATCCCCTCCTTCTCTCCCCATTTCCCTGCAGAATCCCCTGCCTCTCACTTTATCACCCTGTAATATCCTTTCCCTATTACTCTCCCCCTCCCCCTGAAATATCTCCTTATTGCTTTCACTTCTCTCCCTGCAGTCTCCCCTTCTTTTCCTTATCACTCTCTCTACCCTGTCTCTGAAGTAGTCCCACTCTATCATTCTCTCCCTTCTGTCTGCAGTATCACTCTCGTTCTCATCTTGATTTTGTGTTCTTCCCCTCATCCTGCAGTATCCCTTCCTATCACCCCTCTCCCTCTCTGCTGTATCCCCATCTTCCCTCCCCTCTTACAAGTGGGAGATGGACTTAATGTTGTCCCTGCAGCAGGAATTAAGAAGTAGATATTGCAGGGCGAGAATGATAGGTAGAAGTGAGATTGGGGGGGGGGGGGGATTACTGCTGGGAGAAAAAGAGGGATGGTATTGCAGTGCGTCCCCCTTCTTCCTGCATATCCTCCTCACTCCCTCTCTATCACCCTCATTTCTCTCTTGCTTTTTCTTTCCCCCTCCCTTAAGTATCATCTCCCTATTTCTCCTCACTCCTCTCTTTCTCCCAGCAGTACCCCCCCCCTCTTCTCTCTCTCTCTTCTCCCTATCATTCTCTTCCTGCAATATCTACTTATTAACCCTGCTGCAGGGACAATATATAAGTCCATCTCCTTTCCACATCATGTGGGGTTTTTTTGAACTTTTGGAAGGATAACTAAGCCTGGCCTGCTGTTTGGATCTTATACTTCAGTGCAAGGAGTAAACCCTCAGTGCTGGAGAATGAGGCTAGATACATCTCCAGGCTGCATGTAACAGCATGAGTAGGGTGGGGCTTGGACCAGTACACAAGCAGCCAGACACAAGCAGAGAAGGTAAAGGAAAATTTCTTTATTAACTCAAAAAGGGAAATCCTGTACCCTGCTACTTCACAAGGCCAGACATACATGGAACAGTCTCTTGTTCAAAAAGTTCTGAGAGGGGCCTGTAGGTGACAGGACCCAAAGCATGGACCGTGGTTTGTGACTGCTAAACCCCAAACACAGTCTTTTAACAGTTTTCCTCACTCAGGCAACAGGACCTGACCCCAGGCAAACCTCAGAGCAAAATCACAGGTGTTCAGAAACAAAAGGTGGGTTGGCTTACCTCAGCCAAGCCGAGTATATAAGGGTTGTAGTCAAGGCGCATACAGCAATAACCTGTTCCTTCCATTGTCTGTTGTTGAGTCACACATGGGGGAAGCCACTGATGGAATGTTTCTACTATTTGGGTTTTTGACATTTACTTGTGACCAGGATTGGCCTCCATGAAGATGGGATACTGGGCTAGATGGACCATTGGTCTGCCCCAGTTAGGCTATTCTTATGCTCTCCTTCTTTCCTCTGGGCCCTTCTATCTAGTTCTACCTGGACAGAGATCTTCCAGCTACACAAGTGGTGATGTCACTGTGATGAAGCCGACCCGGTAGTCTACAAGCTGCAAAGCTAAAAGCTTTGTGCATGCACCAGCCTTCCCGCCCTAATATATCTACTGTACATGTACATAACAAAAGCACCCAACTGTCACACCTCAGTTTTAAAAGTTTCCGCGATAGAGTGACTAACGGTAGTTGTTTCTGTCGGCCTTATCATCTTCGCTTAACTTTTAATTCTTTACCAACTCTTGATAATTTTCAACCTCAATTACTAAAATTCTACCACTTCTAGAATTTGACTTCGCGGCGATAATTTTCAACATGCCTGACACGGTAAAACCAGGATTTAAAAGGTGTGTGGCCTGCCCACAAAAAATGTCTATCACATGACACCTGTATTCGGTGTCTGGGTCCCCAGCATGCGATCGATACTTGCTCCCATTGTGCAAAATTAAATAAGAGATCGCTGAAGATCAGAGCTTTAAAACTCAAGGAGATTTCCCAGCTCACCAAAGTGGCTCCTATACTCCCCTCCGCTAGTCAGCAAGGGGCAGGAGATCCACTAGGGGCAGCATTGAAGCTTATTGTAAAAAAGCCGGCTCTGAAATCAGCATCTCCTGCGTGTGCAGCATTGGCACCGATGATGTCGCATGCAGGAGTGTCAGGGGCAGCATCGGGGCTGTCTTTATCAGCTCCCAGACAGCATGCGGCACCAGCTTCAGTCCCGAAAATCTTGGACCAACATGACAAAGCCCCACAGCTTTCATGTGAGCCTGCAGCATTTCTGCCAGCCACAGTGATCCCAGACCGGCATGAGAGAGCTCAACAACCCTCTTTTCGCAAGAGGTCAGTGACTCCTTTGGCCAGTCAACCCAGGAGAGTTGGCAGTAAATCAAAACATCGAATTTCCTCATCCAGCTCATCTTCCTCCTAATTCTTCTCATCAAGGAGCTCTGTTCTCTCTTTAACTGCAGCTGTTTCTAATGAGTCAGTGCAGTCACCTCCCTTAATACAGCAAAAAACCAGCTATATAACCAGCCATAATGCAATTATTTCAGCAATTCTGGCAATATCAGGTTCTTTTAGCCTCTCCACCTCTTTTGACCTCTCCTGCCACAGGACAGGGGTTCCAGCCGATTAGACGTCCCCCACTGGACCAGTCTTCGGCATATCAACATTCTGACTCCATCTTCACTATTTTCTCCATGGAGGCAGCTGTCTTCTTGTCCCTGGAGCGTAAATGGAAAAAATCAAAATCCCCTTCTGACAGACAATCCTGGAGAGACAATATCAAGTTCTATAACACTGTATTAAAAAAAGCAAGGAAGAATTTCTATGGAGATAAAATCATCAGATCAAAAAAACAAAATAGTACATTGTTCAACATCTGGCGCAACCTAACCTCAAAAAACGACTCCACCTTTCCCCCTTCCCCCCATCCGCAAACGACCTAGCCAAATTTTTCAACGAAAAGATTACTACCATAAGGAGTTCTTTCCCCCCAACTGTCTCTTACAATTCTCTGCCTCCCAATGACTCCAACCCTATCCCTGCTGATAGATCCTGGACTGCCTTCGAACTCGTATCCTAACCCCAGATCTCTAAACTTTGTCTCAAACTGAAATCCTGCAAATGCATCCTAGATCCTTTCCCATCCTACCTTTACGAAAACATTCCTGCGCAGGCCATCTCCTCCCTTACCAGTCTTATAAATACTGCTCTACTATCGGGCCTGTTCTCCACAGAAATGGGACACATTGCCTTATCCCCTCTTCTGAAAAAAGCCGATCTCGACCCTTCCTTACCATCGAACTACTGCCCCATAGCAAATATCCCTCTCCTAACTAAACTGCTAGAGGCCATAGTCGTTACCCAGCTCTCTTCTTACCTAGAAAGATTCTCCATTCTCCACCCCTACCAACACGGCTTCAGACCCAGCTTCAGCTCTGAGTCCCTCCTAATTTCCCTAATTTCAAAGGTTCAACAACTACATTCTCGTAACAAATTTGCTGTTCTTTTACAATTCTATCTCTCTGCAGCTTTCGATGTTGTCCATCACGACATACTACTTTATCAACTTTCCGAGATAGGAATTGACTCAACCGTCCTAAAGTGGTTCTCAAACTTCCTTCGCTCTCACTCCTACACTGTCAACACAAATGGCACCATGTCCGTACCTTGGACATCATCTTGCGGTGTCCCTCAGGGATCACCCCTATCCCCTATTCTCTTTAACATCTACATGTCCTCCCTAAGCTCCTCCAACTTTCCCCTTGAAACAATCTACACATACGCTGATGACATCCTTGTCCTCCTTGAAACAGACCAGAACCTCACCAACCTCCACGAGAACATTACATCTTGCATAATGAGACTCCACTCTTGGTCCCTCTCGGTACAGATGAAACTAAATGAATCAAAAACAAAATTACTCTGGCTCGGCCCAAAGTTAGAACACCTGCCCACCATCTTCGCACTACCTACAGGTGCTGCTCTGCGCTGCTCTGCACCTGGAGTTCTCAAGCAAGGTGATTAATGCCAGCAGCGTGCTAGATTTTAAAAAGAAATGGGATATGCATGTGGGATCTCTAGCGGGATAAAGTCTGAGGGTGGGTCACTAGGTGGGCAGACTTGATGGGCTATAGCCCTTTTCTGCTGTCATATTCTATGTTTCTATGTTTCTATACAAGGAGCAGTCTTTGGGAGTGCATTGAGGTTCCTCCAAGCCTCTGGAGCTTTGATCTACAGCCTCCAGTCGTACCTGTAGCAATATTTGCGATGTTTGGTGTTCTTCTGGGACACATAGAGATCTGAGAAGTTCCCCACTTGGCGCTACTCTATACATGGTGTATAACCCAGAGCACTGTTTATAGAATAGTGCTTAGTGCTCTTTTTTATGTCCAGATTTGAGTGCCATTTACTGAATTTAGTAGCCCTTAGTACTTACTGCACATCTAACTTTTGCCACCCTGTATAGAACTGTTCCTATAAGTATATTTAGCACTGCTCACTATCCAGACAGCATCACTGAATATATGTAAATAATTTAAACACCATAGCCAGCATTTAAAAACAGTGCTGACTGCTTAAGTATCGGACCATCGATTACGAGTGCTGTCAGATTGGCAACTTCCCCAACACTAAACAAACCATAAAATCAACTTTAAAAAACAACCTGCGAACAAACAGAAGATATAAGAACATAAGAATTGCTGCTGCTGGGTCAGACCAGTGGTCTATCGTGCCCAGCAGTTCGCTCACGCGGCGGCCCTCTGGTCAGAGACCAGCACCCTATCCGAGATTAGCCCTAACAGTGCACGTTCTTGCTCAGCAGGAACTTGTCTAACTTTATCTTGAATCACTGGAGGGTGTTTTCCCCTATAATAGCCTCCGGAAGAGCATTCCAGCTTTCTTCCACTCTCTGGGTGAAGAAGAACTTCCTTACGTTCGTACGGAATCTATCCCCTTTCAACTTTAGAGAGTGCCCTCTCGTTCTCCCTAACTTGGAGAGGGTGAACAACCAGTCCTTATCTACTAAGTCTATCCCCTTCAGTACCTCAAATGTTTTGATCATGTCCCCTTTCAATCTCCTCTGTTCAAGGGAGAAGAGGCCCAGTTTCTCTAATCTTTCGCTGTACGACAGCTCCTCCAACCCCTTAACTATCTTAGTCGCTCTTCTCTGGACCCTTTCGAGTAGTACCGTGTCCTTCTTCATGTACAGCGACCAGTGCTGGACGCAGTACTCCAGGTGAGGACGCACCATGGCCCGGTACATTGGCATGATAACCAGTGTTCCCTCTAAGCGGGCGGGTGTTGTGAGCAAACTTTTTTCACCGTGAGCCAAAAATATCGGGCGCCAGCAAGTTATGAGCCAACTCGCCCGATTCTCCTCTCGCCGCCCTGCCATCTGCCGTACGCCTCTTCCGATCGTGCGCTGTGACGAGAAACGTGTGCGCTGCGATGTAATATTTTGTGCGCCAGCGCACGCCAGCGCAGCTTAGCGGGAACACTGGTTCAAATGGTTTTATTTATTTCCCCAAATTTATTTTTGTTATACGCATTGAAAATATTTGATATTGCGTTTAAATCAAAATCTCAATAAACTTGAAACGAGTGCCCGTGAGATTGTGGGAGGGTTAAATACTCAAAACTTAGAAGTTTTTGCTACGCCAGCTTTCTGGTATCTTTACATACAGTGGCGTACCTAGCATATGTAACATCCGGGGCCCATCATTTTTTGGCACCCCCCCCCCCCATCTGTAAGAAAAACATGATTTTTAGTAACAAACCACACGTCACACATGAGTACCTAGGAAAAGGCAGCATCTTACATATTGCAGTGAGCAGTACATCAATACACCCATTGTAAAACTAAACAAGCCAGACCAGCACAGATCAATCCTACACCGTCAATCCTAACAGAAAACCATGTCTTTCGAACACACAGAACACAGAAAACACCTTCGCCTAGTAAGGAATATGTAATCACAAACTAACCCCTCCCTCTTTTACAAAACTGTAGTGTGGATTTTAGCTACGGAGGTAACAGCTCTGATGCTCATAAAATTCTGAGCATCAGAGCTGCTACCACCAAGGCTGGTGCTAAAAACGCTTCACAGTTTTGTAAAAGGGGGGATAAAATAAAAATACATAGACAAAGGTTAAATTGAACCAGCAAGAAGCTGGACTCTGCATACAATGCTTCACAGAAACAGTGACACATGTCTCCTAAAGCAATAAATAAATAGAAATTTTTTTCTACCTTTGTCTTCTGTGGTTTCTCCTTTCCTCATCTTCTTGTAACTCTCTTCCTTCCATTCACTGTCTGCCGTCTCTCTTCCCCTATATGGCATCTTCTCTCCTTCTATGCCCCTTCCAGAAACTGTATGCCTCCCCCTTCCATCTCTCCTTTCACCCCATTGGTCTGGCATCTCTCTCCTCGCCTTCCCTCTCCCACACCTCTCCTCATAGTCTGGTATCTCCCCTTCCCTGATTCTCTGGCATCTCTCTCCTTTCCTTTTCTTCCATCTTTCGCTCCCCCTCCATGCTCTCACATCTCCCCCTTCCTTTTCCCTTAGACTGGCATACCTTCCTCCTATGCTCCAAGCCCTGGCATCTCCTTTAATTCCCTCCCTCATCTTCCTTCTCCCTCCAGCTGGGTACCGCAACACTCTTCCCTGCAGCTCTGCACTTCCCCACAATTGCCATGCTTCGGTTCCTCTTCTTCCTTCCTTCCTCCCCCCCCCCCCCGCGGGACCCTGCGGCACCATCAACTCTTACTCCCTCTAATGTCGGCCCTGCAGCTCCAGACTTCCTCGCACCTTCTCCCCTCCCCCTTTGGATCGCTATTATTTTAAATGTTATAGCCGCGGAGCTGTATCCATCAGTGGAGATGTCTAACCTCGGCCTGCCCCGGAACTCTTACTGCAGCAGCCGCCCGTCTAGGCAGGAACAGGAAGTCACTGTTGCAGTAAGAGTTCCGGGGCAGGCCGAGGTTAGACATCTCCACTGATGGATACAGCTCCGCGGCTATAACATTTAAAATAATAGCGATCCAAAGGGGGAGGGGAGAAGGTGCGAGGAAGTCTGGAGCTGCAGGGCCGACATTAGAGGGAGTAAGAGTTGATGGTGCCGCAGGGTCCCGCGGGGGGGGGGGGGGGGAGGAAGGAAGGAAGAAGAGGAACCGAAGCATGGCAATTGTGGGGAAGTGCAATCCCCCCAATGCGTCCCCTTACCTTACCTCCCCTTACCTTTGCGACGCGTGTGTGCGCTGTGAAGAGAAACTTTGCGCTGCGATGTAATATTTTGTGCGCGAGCGCAGGCCAACGCACCTTAGCGGGAACACTGATGATAACCTTCTTTGATCTGTTCGTGATCCCCTTCTTTATCATTCCTAGCATTCTGTTTGCCCTTTTTGCTGCCACCGCACATTGCGTGGATGGCTTCATCGACTTGTCGATCAGAACTCCCAAGTCCCTTTCCTGGGAGGTCTCTCCAAGTTCCTACTAGTGCTGCCCGATTCAGGAAAAAAAAAATTCAATTCGATTCAGCCTATTGAATAGGTTTTTCGATTCAATTCGATTTTCCTGCCCAATTGGGTGTTTTTTTCAAACATCCTTATGGGTTTATTTTATAGCCTTTTCACCCCCTTTGCCTTCTCATAACCACACTGGCGCTATGGTGTAAACAAAATAAAGAAACAAAAAATACTTTTTCTCTCTCTGTTAAATCCTAGCTCACATTTGCAGTCTAACACCAGCTCTGGCAGGATGCACATTTCAAATCTGACATATTGTAATCACAAAACAGAAAATAAAATTAGTTTTTCTACCTTTTGTTGTCTGGTCATTATTCAAATCTTGTTGGTCCCAGGCTCTGATTGTCTTCTGATAACTTGCTTGCCAGGGTCTCCTTCTTTCTTCTTTCTCCTTGCTAACCATCCATCTGCCATCTCTGTCCTCCCCTTCCGTTTCCCTTTCCTCCCCCAGAGGTCTGGCATCTTTCCTTTTTTTCGTCTCCCTGCACAGATCCACCTTTTCTTAACAACACTTTCATCCATCATCTCTCCCTCCTTCCCCACCACCCCAGGGTCCACCATCCCTCCCTTTCTTTTCCCAACTACCCTCCTATCCAGTATCTCTATCCCCCCTCCACACTATCCCTTGTGTCCAACTTCTCTCCCTTTCTATTCCTTCCCTCCCTAAATCCCATTGTCCATCATCTCTCTCCCTCTCCTCTATTTTTAGACCCATTTCTTCCCCCCCCAAAGTCCGGCATATGCACATCTCTTTGAACCCCCCCTTCCCTCCCTCCCTCCGTGTACTTCTACACCAGGGCCCCCCTCCCCTGAAGGTCTGTCCCCCCCTGAAGGCCTACACCCCCCCTGAAGGCCTGCCTGTTCCCCTGAAGGCCTGTTTCCCTCTTGAAGGCCTGTCCCCCCCCTTGAAGCATCCATTCCATTCTTCGTAAAAATAATGGAAGGTTTAGTACATACCCAGCTGATGGACTACCTCTACCAGTTCTCTCTACTACATGAAACCCAATCTGGCTTCAGACCTCTGTTTAGCACCGAGACAGTGATTGCGGTGACCCTAGATTACTTACGCTCCTTATTCAGCAAGGGCCATAACGCTCTAATCATGCAATTTGACATGAGCTCGGCCTTTGACTTGGTGGATCATGAGAAATTGCTACAATGCTTAGACGCAATCGGCATCAGAGGAGAGGTATTTGACTGGTTCCGAGGATTCCTATCAAGTACGTTTCAATTTCAACCTCTCTAAAACCTGTAGAAACTCATCTGGCATTCCACAGGGGTCTCCATTATCCCCACTGCTTTTCAACGTCTACATGTCATCACTAGGCATGCAGCTGGCCCAGCGGGGTATAAAATTATTCACTTACGCAGATGACTTTACAATCATTATCCTGTTCACTACTTCTCCCTCTGAAACCACCCCCATGGCAACAGAAGCACTAAACCTGATGGAACAATGGATCACAGAATTCAGATTGAAGCTTAACTCAGAAAAAACTAAATTCTTCATAGCCTCGCCTCACCCACCTATCACTACAACACCACTGCGCATCAACAATCTCAGCTACCCTATTCAACCTACAATGAAGGTTCTGGGGGTAATACTGGACCAAGGCTTAACCATGAAAGACCAAGTGGACTCCCTAGTCAGAAAGGGTTTTTTTTACTCTCTGGAAACTTAGGTCCATTAAAGCATACTTCGACGCTTCATCATTCAGAATACTGGTACAATCCCTAATACTAAGCCATCTCGATTATTGTAACATTGCCCATCTGGCAATCTCCCAGAAGAACATGCAGAGACTACAAGTGGTACAAAATGCGGCAGTCAGGTTGATCTTTGGGTTGAAGAAGTCCGATCACATAACCCCTTCCTATCGACTCCTGCACTGACTGCCAATGGAGGCACGTGCGAAGTACAAGCTGGGATGTTTCTGCTTCAAGGTACTATCCGGTCTAGCCCCTAAATATATAACTGACCTCTTCTCCTTCTCAACCAACAGACATAAGAGAAGTACACACCTGAAGTTCGTTTACCCATCAGCTAGAGGATGTAAATTTAAGAGACACCATCAACAACTTCTATCGTATCAAGCAGCCTTATGGGGCAAAGACCTGGAAAAACGAATTATACACGCAAATAACTATGGCGAATTTAGGAAACACCTAAAAACATACCTGTTCTTGAATTACCTAGGTAACGAATCTGTACAATTGCTCCCATCACAATCTCTCCTCTAAATCTGATCCCGTAAACTATTAGCCACTAATCTCTAACTATGTATGTTCCATTCAATTTGTAGCATCTTTCTAATCATTGTAAATCACATAGAACTTCACGGTCCTGTGGTATATAAACTGTTATTATTATTATTGAAGATCTATCTCTCCCCCTTAAAGGTCTCTCCTCCCCTTAAAGGCATGCATCCCACCCCTGAAGGCCTGCCTGTCCTCCCTGAAGGCCTGTGCCATCATCCTTGAAAGCCTGCATCCCCCCCTGAAGGCCTGCTTTCCTGTCCCCCCTGAAGGCCTGTCCCCCCCCCAACCCCCCACCCTCCCGAAGGACTGCTCACCCTCCTCCTGGAAGGCCTGCGTGTTCCCCTTGGCCTCCCACTGGTGACCGGCTTCCCCCCTGGCCTCCCTGCACCGTTTACCTTAAAGGAGCAGCCTGCAGAGAAGATCGCGGTGCTAGTGATCTTTGCAAACTGCTTTGGAGCTGTTTCCTCTGCAGTCCCGCCCCTCCTCTGACATCAGAGGCAGGATCGCGGTGAAGGAAACAGCTCTAAAGCAGTTTGCAAAGATCACTAGCACCGCGATCTTCTCTGTAGGCTGCTCCTATAAGGTAAACGGTGCAGGGAAGCCAGGGGGGGAGCCAGCCGCCAGGGGGGGAAGCCAGACACCAGCACTTCCCGACTGACCCTCCCCCCTCGCCCTCTAAAGCAGGTGCAGCAGCGGCCGGCCAGCAAGAGCAGGGCCTGCTTTAGGGTGAGAGGGGGGAGGGTTAGCCGAATCGGGAAACCAAATTTTTTTTTTGTTTTAAATTGATTTGAATCGGTTCACCCAAAGTGAATCGGTGAACCGATTCAAATCGTGAATCGGGCAGGACTAGTTCCTACAGCTGAAATCTAATGGGCTCATAATCGAAACAGAAATACATCTAAACACCGGCCTAAATCAGCACTTAGAAGATCAGTGAGACAAGTTGTCCAAGTGCTGATAATCAAACCGGGTTTTAGACGTATCTAAAAATGACTTAGGCCTTCACAGTGCTGCAGTGCACCCAGAGCTAAAAGGGGCGTTTTAGGAGGAGTGGAGAGGGTGGGATGTGGGCCATCCTAGACTTAGCCGTACTGCATGTATAACTGAAAGTTTTACAACACTGCCTAGATGGAACTTGGACGTTGTGACTTAGGCCATCTAAAACCAGGTCTAAGTCACAAGAAGGTATACAAAGTGACCAGATAACCCACTGTAGGGACAAAGTACAGACCCCTACACAATCTCCCAGTGATCACTCACCCCCCTCCCTCACTGCCATAAAAATCGTAATAACAACTTTACATATCTGCCTCCAGAACATCAGCACCTGGCAGCCTGGCATAGGAAAGCCTAGTAGAGCTGCACAGAGGTGGCTTAAGTGATCTGGGGGGGGGAGGGGGGGGCTAGTGAACCATGGCGAGGAGGACCCAGGCCCATAAGCCACTCTAACCACTGCATGCATGGTGAAACATGTGCACCCCCCTAAAAAATCCCAAACCCTTATATACTGCCATATAAGTGGCATTTGCAGTCATAAGGGCTATTGGGGTGGTAGACAGGTGGGTCTAGTCAGTTCTGGGGGGTGTTTTGGGGGGCTCACCATGACCTATAAGGTTGTTGTGGTGAGATGTGTATGTGGCACTCTTTTTGTGAAGTTCACAGCAGTGCCCTGTAAGGTACCCCACTACTTAGGTGCAATATTTGGGTGTCCAGTCCATCACTTTGCTGACCCTGCCCATGTCCAAAAGGTCTTTGTCTAGGCGTTTTTGACTTGGACAAATTTTTGGACGAAAATGGGGTATAAAAATGAATGACTTAGCGGTTTGGACAATCAGACGGCTGGACGTACAGTTAGACGATTTAAAAAAAAAAAAAAAAAATATGTTGGACGTATTTTTCGAAAATGGACCTTTTCCCATGTCCAACTTTGGGCGACTAGCAACTTAGGCCTAAAACGGACTTAGACATATGTTTTGATTATGCCCCTCTAAGGTTTTAACTGTGGGGGTTACATTTTTTTCTTAGATTTCCTTGTAAATGTCTGATTTCCTTTGAAAATAATAAATATATATTTGTGGATCCATCCCAATTGGAAATATTTCTTAAAGATAAACCTGTACTTCAGACAGTTTCAGAAGACTAACATTTAATGGTTGATGATAAAAGTGACTTTAAATTCTAATTATCTTCTTTTTTTTTGCCTGTCTGTAGGAATAATAATGTTGAATATCCTTATTAAATAATATTTCCTAACCCAGAAAGGACAAATGTGGGCAACAATTAATGGATGTTACTTATTTTATTGTATTTTCCTGCTTCTTGTTATTGTGTTGCTTGATTTTTATTATGTTATATAACAAAATAGTAATAAAAAAACCTCTATGAACCACCCATGTGCCTCCCCCTTTGAATGCCCCTTTGCATTTGCATGCTAAACGAGTTTTGTGTTAAAATCATAGTATACCGCTGAGTGTATGTATGGCTAGTGCTCAAGCCTGTAATTGTAGCAGTCACATACATAAGTGCTAATAGTCTACAACTTAGACATGTAATTTAGGCAAGCTGTTATAAAATGGAGGAGAGAGAGCACATACCGGCAAAATTCAGTTCACTCTCTGTATAGTAATCCAGATAAATACAGGACAGCTTTTTCACTGCTCAGAATTTATACAGATAACCATATTGATAGCAGAAGGGATGTCATTGCTTTCTATGTACCAGTCTCGTCCCACCCCTCAAAATCAGGAAGTAACTTCAGGGGGGTGGGCGGGATAGAGACCGGCAGAGCCTGTAGCGATTCGGCAAGAGGGAAGGCCCCCGTGGCGTCTGGCTTCGTTATTGCCAGCCAGTGTAGCAGGACCAGGACAGAACTGAAAGCAGGGATATTCACAATCCGGATGCGCCGCTGACTCCTCACTCCCCCCCCGGCAGCCAGCAAACAGCATGGAAGACCACCACCAGGAGGAATCAGCTGCTTACCTCGCATGTCAGACCTGTCCCTGACCCGCGATTCCATTCCCCACAGCCCAGTAGGCTTAAATTTAGATATTTTTTTAGTATAAATCATGTTTTATTGGCACATCATCAATAAACACACAAGACAACACGACCATACAACAAGGTCGCGAACATCAAATGTACCATCAAACACATTTTCACCCCAACCAAAGAATCCCCCCACTCCCCACCCACTCCAAATCCCAATCCCCCACCCCAACCCAAACCCACACCATGAGACCCAGTCCATACCCAAAAACCCCCCAGCAAGAAAGGATTATGCTGAGCAAGCTGTTTGCTTATGCCGCTCAGCACAGATCAAACAAAACAAGAGAACCAATTCCCATCCTCCCTCCCACAATGTGTAATCCCACCCTACCCCCTGAACTCCACATACGTCCAACCACTCATACCTATCTTCCACACTCTCCCAAACATCCACCCACCAACCCGGGGAAAACAGCTGAGAGCATAAGGTATCAACAACAGAGTGAATTCAAGACCATACTTCTGGCCCTAGGGGAAAGCGAGGAAATGTAGGGGTCCCAGGTCTGCAGGAAAATCTTCGACCGCCGGACAGATAATCGAGCATGGCGCTGCTCCAAGAGCATCAAATTATTACATTACATTACATTACATTAGGGATTTCTATTCCGCCATTACCTTGCGGTTCAAGGCGGATTACAAAAGGTTAATTTAGAAATACAGAGTTACATTGATTGTAGATTTTATAAACATAAACGGGTTGTTGAGGGTGAGGTGGTTTGAAGAGAATTAATAGTTGGTCATAGTGGAGGTTCTTTTGTTGTTGTTAGTGCAGTAATGGGTAGATCAGATGTCGGTTTTAGAGTTACTAAGAGGTCGTGATGTTAATGCTGTTTCAGGAATTTCTTGAAAAGTGTGGTTTTTATTTCTTTTCTGAACGTCCTATATTCTGGAGTGGTCATCAGAAGGTTGGAGATCTGGTTATCCAGCCTTGCGGCTTGGGTGGCTAGGAGGCCGTCGTGTAGTTTTTTTCTTTTTACTTCTTTGATTGGGGGGGGTATGAATGGGGAGTGTGTTTTTCTGTGTCTGGTAGTGGGTGCTTGGATGAGGCGATTATTCAAGTATGATGGGCTGTCTCCGTGTAGGGTTTTAAATAGTATGCAGTAGAATTTGAATTGGATTCTTTCTTGGATTGGAAGCCAATGTGAGTTGATGAAGGCTTCAGTGATGTGGTCGTGTTTTCTCAATGAGTAGATGAGTCTCAAAGCTGTATTTTGGATTGTTTGGAGTTGTTTAATCGTGGTTACAGGGCAAGGAAGGAAGAGGATGTTGCAGTAGTCCAATATACCTAGTATTAGTGATTGTACTATAAGTTGGAATTGTGTTCTTTCAAAGAATTTTCGGACATGTCTCAGATTTCTCATGACAGCGAATGATTTCTGAATTGTTTTATTTATTTGCGGTTGCATAGTGCAGCATCTGTCTATGGTCATGCCAAGTAGTTTGATGGTGGTTTGGATTGGGTATTTGATTGCGTTTATTTCTAAGTTGGTTGTGGTTTGGACCTTGTCATTTTCGAGAAGGATGAATTTGGTTTTGTCTTGGTTGAGTTTAAGTTTGTGTTTTTTCATCCAGGTTGTGACTGTTTCAAGTGTTTGGTGAAGTTTGTCTGTCATGGTCGGTTTAGAGTGGTCAAATGGGATGAGGATAGTGATGTCATCAGCATAACTATAAGTGGTTATGCCCAGATTGTCCAGATGCGTTCCTAGAGAAGCGGTGTAGAGATTGAAGAGGGTAGGGGATAGTGGAGATCCTTGTGGTACGCCGCAGGGGTTTGACCAGGATTCTGACTTTTCTTTGTTTGATTTTACTCTGTAAGTTCTGAGTTTTAGGAATCCTTCAAACCATGAGTATACTTTATCTGAGATGCCTATTGCGTCTAAGATCTGTAGAAGGATGTTGTGATCCACTAAGTCGAATGCTGCAGTTAGGTCCAGTTGTATGAGAAGCATTTTTTTCCCTGTACTAAGGTGTTGTCTGACGGTATCCATAAGGGAGCCTAGTAGTGTCTCTGTACTGAAGTTTGTTCTGAAGCCAGATTGCGTGGGGTGGAGTAGGTTGTGGTCATCTATGTACTTGGAGAGGAGTTTGGCTACTAGGCCTTCTATAATTTTGACATATAGCGGAATTGAGGCTATAGGTCTAAAGTTAGATGGGTGGTCTTGTGGTGCTTTTGGGTCTTTTTGGATTGGGGTGATGACGATTTCGCTGAGGTCAGCAGGGAATGTGCCTTCTGTGAGCGTGAATTGAATCCATTGTAGAATTATGGTGCGGAATTTTACACTAGAGGTGGTAAGGAGATATGAGGGGCAATGGTTGAGGTCACAGGAGGCATGGCTGTATTTTTTGTAGAATTTGTTGAATTCTGACCATTGTATGTTGGGGAATTGAGTCCAAATTCTGTCTGCTGCGGTTGCCTCTTTTCCTGTAGAGTGGATTGTGATTGAGTTTTGATGGGATGGGTTGAGGATGAGAGTGGCTCTGGTGTTGATAATTTTGTTCTTGAAGTGTTCTGCTAAGAGGGTGGGTGATGGTGGAGGGGTGTTCGTGGTGGTAGTATATGGTTTGGTGTCCGTTAATTCTTTCAGGATTTGGAATATTTTTTTGGAGTCTTGGGTTTCCGTGCCTATGAGATTAGTATAGTAGCTTTTCCTCTTATCCCTTAGTAGATTTTTGTATTGTTTGTTGATTTTTTTCCAGTCGGTTTTTGTTTGATCTTGGTTCTTTTTCCTCCATTTTCTTTCTAATCTTCTACATTGTCTTTTGAGTTGGAGTAGTTCGTTATCGAACCATTGGTCTGATTTCCTGCTGGTTCTGGTTTTGGTTTGTAGGGGGGCCAGATCATCAAGGATGTTAGTGGATATCTTTTTCCAGTGGGAGCTGAAGTTTTTTGGGTCGCAGTTTTGGATGGTTTCATCTACATTTGACCAAAAAATGGTTGGATCGATATGTTTGCGTGTGGTATATGTGGTTTTTTTTGATTGAGGTGTGTGTTCGGTCTTAGACCAACTGATGTTGAAGTTGTATGTGTAGTGGTCTGACCATAGGGATGGGGACCATGTTCCGTTAGTAGTTTGGATTGCTGGATTAGATGGTTGGAGAGACATGAATGCAGCAATGTCCAGTTGATGACCATTATGAAAACGATTCCTCCAAGCCCAGTAAGCAGGCGCTATGTCTTGCGTCCAAACGCTAAGAATGATCTTCTTTCCTATAACAGCACCCTTCCGGATCAGCAACCGATGTCTCCGAGCAGGCACTCGCAAAGATTCATATCTATCCAAAAGCAAGCCTACCGGAGACATCGGAATAGCGTGACCAACCAGCCGCTCCAAAAAGCGGAGTACGGCTCTCCAAAAGACTTTCACTCGAGGGCATCCCCAAAATGCATGAAAAAAGGAGTTGCAACCCAGTGTACACTTAGGGCAGATTGGAGAAGAAATGCCCCCAACCTTGTGGACCCGCTCTTGGGAAAAATACGCTCTATACACCACTCGAAATTGGCATTCCCTCAGTTCTGCACTAATAGAAATAGAAGAGATACGACTAATAAGGGAAGGAAAGTTCAGGGACTCACCAGGTATGCCCAGATCTCTACCCCAGCGGTTCTCCAGAGCCGTATAAGACTTCTGAGGAGTAAGCCGCCGCAAAGCCCCATGCAACGCAGACACCGTCAAGCCACAAGCATAAAATTGGGCAAAAAATAGACGAAATTGGTTACCCAATCGGAACCGTAAGCCCGGGCGTGCCAAGGATCCCACATAATGATGAATTTGCCGGTATGCAAACAGACCTCCCACACCCAAAGAATGAAGCATGGGAAAATCTCCCCAAGGTCTCATCGCCCCTTCCTCATCCAATAAATGCTCAAGAAGAAGAAACCCCTCTCCAGTCCATCGCACAAAGACCGAGTTATCACAGCCAGGCAGAAACTGCGGATTCCCCCGTATAGACAACTGATCCGAAACTTGATGGTCCCCCCCCAGTAACCCTACCAATGCCTTCCAAGAAAAAACGCCACGACCTAAGGATGAAACTAGAACGGAACGCGGGAGGCAAGAGGCGAACAGGTAACTGAGACAGCGAAAACAAGTGCCAAGGAGAGAAAAGAGCATGTTCAAAGTCCCGAAAAAGATAGTCATCACTCTGTAAGCACCAGTCACCCAAAAATCGCAACAAGCAAGCCAGATTATAGAGGCCAATATCCGGGAGCCCCACACCACCGATCCTTCCCGAGCCGAACAGATAAGAGATCGATATCTGAGACTTCTTGCCCTGCCAGAGGAATCGGGTCAGCTGCCTATGAAGCCGTTGAAGATCGCTACGACGCAGACAAAGAGGCAGCAACTGGAGTACATACAACCAGCGGGGAAAAATAACCATCTTATACAACTGAACCCTTCCATAAAAAGAGAGAGGTAGAGACATCCACTTTGCAAAACAACCCTCCGTAGCGGCCAACAAAACATCTACATTAGCACGATATAACCGTCCCACACTGCTCGTGAGTTGCACTCCCAAATATTTGAATACGCCATCCGCCCACCGTAAAGGAAACTGCCCCGGCCACTCCAAGCGCACCGCCTCGGCCGTAGCTAATGCCAAAGATTTATCATAATTCAATTGGAAGCCCGAAAAATCGCCATACTCCGTAAAAAGCGACATAAGAGCAGGAAAGGATTCCCACGGGGAGGTCAAATGAACCAACAAATCGTCTGCAAATGCCGAAATCTTAAACTCTCGGCCGCCAAGAGATACACCCCGAACCGCCGGATTAGCAGAGATTTCGCGAATTAAGGGATCCAAGGTGAGCACAAAAAGAAGAGGAGACAAGGGGCAACCCTGTCTAGTACCCCGCTGAATTGGAAACACCGCCGAAGAAACTCCATTAACCAGCACCCTAGCCAGCGGATCATGATATAACGCAGCCACCGCATCACTAAAGAAACCTCCCATACCATAATGTTGAAGAGTACAAAACAAAAAATCCCACAAAACCCTATCAAAGGCCTTATGGGCATCAAAACTGACCAGCAAAGAAGAAACCTGCTCCCGCTCCACCCACTCCAGCGAAGCCAATATAGTACGTAAATTGCGAGTGGACGACCGACCTTTGACGAACCCAACTTGAGGCTCCGCCACCAGTGAGGGCAAAATACCCGCCAACCGGTTGGCCAACAATTTAGCAAAGAATTTAGCTTCAGCATTCAACAGGGATATGGGGCGATACGAGGAGGCCTGTAATGGGTCCTTGCCGGGCTTAAGTAGAACCACAATCTGAGCAACCCGAAGAGAAGGCGGAAGAGCCCCCTCGCGTACCGCAGTGTTAAACACATCAACCAGAACTGGGGCCACGTCCGCAAGTAGAAGTCTATAGAATTCACTGCGAAAGCCATCGGGCCCCGCCGCCTTCTGCAGCGGAGAACTACCAAGAACCAGCGATAGCTCTTCAACTGTAAAAGGAGCTTGCAAACGCGCATTCTGAGCTTCTGTCACCACCGGATGAGAGACCTGATCCAAATAAAGATCACCCGCCAACGAAGAAACCGGTGGAGCAGCATACAACTCCTGGAAATAATGATGAAACACCGCCGCCATATCCTCATCTTTGTGGACCAAACCACCATCTGCCCGGCGGAGATGGAGAATTGGGGAAAACCCCTTAGCACGTCGAATCAAATTTGCCAGAAGCTTACCGCTCTTATTAGCATGCAAATACAGTTGAAATTTATAGTATGCCAAAGACTTCATAGCCCGATCATGTAATAGTTCCCGCAACGACAACTGCGAAGCCAATAATAACGCTCTATTGATTCCGGTGGGATGAGCCCCATAGCGGCGACGATCATCCTGAACCTGGCGTTCCAGCCGGAGCACCTGACGGTCGCGCCTTTTTTTCTTTCGGCTAGAGTAAGCGATGATCTCACCCCGCAACACCACTTTAGCAGCCTCCCAGTAAAGAAATGCGTCACCCCTATGAGACGCATTGTGAAAAGCATAGTCCTTCCATTTATCTACCAGGAAAGCATGAAACTCCTGATCAGAATAGAGCGAGAGAGGAAACCGCCAATGAAAGCCCCCAGGGGTATCTCCAGGAAACTCTAAAATAAGAACAATCATAGCATGATCCGAAACATCATATCCCCCAATCTCCGCCGAGCTCACCTGCGAAAACAGGGAATCCGTGAGCAACCAATAATCAATACGGGACTGCGTTGCATGGGCACTAGATGTGTGAGTGTAGTCGCGGTCTCCCGGATGTAACACCCGCCACACATCAATCAAAGACATAGAAGAGGCAAACAAGGGAAGGCCTCTATTCGGGGCATACCTGTCGTGAGGAAGGGGATTAGATTTGTCAATAGTGGGATCAAAAGCTTGATTAAAATCCCCACCCAACACCACTGGAAGGTCCTGGTGAAGAAGTCTGGTAAGGGAACGCATAAAGGACCCATCCCAAGTGTTAGGAGCATATATATTACACAAGAGCAAATCCTGCCTATTAAGTGTCACTTTAGCTACCAGATAACGCCCCTGCGGGTCAGACCATACCTTATGGGTAGTCAAATGCAGACCCTTACGACATAAAATGACTACCCCCGCCTTCCGGTGCAGACCCGAAGACTCCAAGATCTCACCAACCCACCACCGGCAGAGTTTAGCATGTTCCGCAGAAGAGAGGTGGGTCTCCTGCAAAAATGCTATATCCACCTTTTGTCGATTCAATGCACTAAGAATTTTTTGGCGTTTAACAGGAGATGTGATACCATGGACATTCCAGGAAATAAACTTAATTACCATGAGTAGGAAAAGCTAAGATAAAAAGAAAGATAGCTGAATAAACTACCGGGGGAACCGTCCCAGCCAGCGGCTCCTTCCCAGAGCAAAAAGTCACCCATAGTCCAAAAAAAAACACAAACACAGCCAAACACCATTACCCCGGGTCACACAACCACCTCCAGTCACACCCAAACACACCCTTCCAAACATTCCACACATACAAACCCCCCTCCCCAGCCCAACCCCCAACCACCCAGCAGCCCTCCCCCCCCCCCAACAACCTCCCAAACTCCAACCCCCAAATTCTCATGCACAGATCTGGGAGAAACCCAGATACCAATCACGCTGAAAAGCCCTCCCGAGCCCACCCCCCAACTTCCATAGAAACTAAACACAAACCCACGAAGAAGAAGTACTGGAAATTAGACTAAAGACATATCTCAACAAATAAAACAAGAATGCATAATTACTGCGGAGGAACAGGCAGTTATGCGGGGAAACTTTCCCAATATAAGCCGCAAAGAAGACAACATATCAATAAATAAAACAAAATAAATCCCCCTTATGCTGAGAGAAAACAAAACGAGAGCTATGTCAAAAGCAGATGGAGGCACCATGGCAGAAAAGCACGCCATCCCCCACGGAGGAACAGCGCCCTATAATCCAATACACAGGCAAACAAGAACAGCAGGAACAAATCCAAAGGGCTGGAGTCCTCGGACATGGGTCAGGCAGAGAAAATGGCAGCAGCTCCCTAATCTCCAGCACCTCCGCCCCACCGTCAGTCCATGGCAAAGTCCAAGGCAGCTTGCTAGCAGCAGCAAAACAGCAAGAGAGCCAGCCCAGTACAGTCCAGAAACCAGAAACTAGGAACCAGAGGACGATCAGGGGCTAAGCGCCGCTCCCGCCAGACGTTGCACATAAGCCAAGGCATCAGCCGCAGAGTCAAAAAAGTGAGAGCGACCCTCATGTTGAACTTTGAGGCGTGCAGGATAGAGAAGCGCGAACTGGATACGCCGCTCATGGAGTTGACGACAAACAGCGGCAAACTCCTTTCTCCGGGCAGCCAATTGAACCGAGAAGTCCTGGAAGCACAAAATCTTCTGATTTTCATAAGTGAGGGGGCCTTTCGCCCGAATAGCCCGCAGGATCTCCACCTTGTGGGCATAATTCAACACCTTGAAGATTACCACCCTCGGACGGGTAGCATCTTGGCGGCGAACTCCCAGACGGTGCGCTCTTTCAATCCTCAGGGGCCCCGCAGTCGAAGGAAGCTGAAGAGACTGCACCAGCCAGGATTCCAAAAAGGAGTGCAGCTGCCCATCCAACACCGACTCGGGAACGCCAACAAGTCGCAAATTGCTGCGCCTGGAGCGATTCTCCAGATCCTCCACCTTAAGTTCCAGCTGGCGAATTTTGGAGTCCGCCGCTGTCTGAGCCTCCCTAGACTGCCCGGCCGAGTCCTCCAAATCAGACACCCTTTGTTGAAAAGAGCCAAACTCCGCTCTAATATGGCTCACAGAAGCATCCAAGCCATCCAGTTTGTCGGAGAGCTTTTGAAGCTGAGAGGTAAGGGTGTCCTGTATCGCTGCTCGCACCTCCGTTATAACATCCGCCACCCACTCAGATCGTGGAGAAGAGGGAGACACGAGGGCAGGCTCCGCCATCTTGGGATCTGCAGCCCGAGGCTTCTCCCGTTCCTTGCGGGTCACTTTTGCAGCCATAGTGCCCCAAACCGAGTGCAAAACGCTGCCGGGACTTCCCCTCCGAAACCGGAAGTCGGGGAGAGCAGACCGCGCCGATAGCAATGCCGGCCGAGATCGAAAAAAGCAAGCGGGCCCGGGAGCTCTTCTCGCGCACGTCGGCTTACCGAGACGGCATCACGTGATCTTTTAGATATTTTTTTAAAACTACGGTGATAGACTCAAATATAAACCGAGACCCCTTTTTTGGCCCAAAAATCTCTGTTTGTATTCGAGTATATACACACACACACACACACTCACACACCTGGAAACAGGTAGAGCAAGGGTGGCGGCAGTGCAAGCATCCAATGAACATACTGCACATCCTGTTGACAAGGAAAGAATTATTTATTTACTTCAATTTTCTATACCGTTCTCCCAGGGGAGCTCAGAACGGTTTACAACAATTTGTTCAGATACTCAAGCATAATTCCTTATCTGTCCCAGTGGACTCACAATCTATCTAATATACCTGGGACAATAGGGAAGCAGATGACTTATCCAGGGTCACAAGAAGCAGTGTGGGCTTGCACCCACTGCCTCAGGGTGTCAAGGCTGCAATTCCAGCCATGATGCTGTATTCTCAGACATTGCATGGTAAAAGATAGTATGATAAAACATGATTTGGTGAGACAGAACCAGTGCAAGCTTCCCTCACGTACGCTGCACAGCTCAGTAACAAGGGAGAGTCAGGACAGCAGTATTGCAAGCTTCACACAAACACAGTGCACGTGCTGATGACAGGTAGAGCCAGTGCAGCTTTCCACAGACATACTGAACAGCCTGATGACAGGGACAGCACAAGGAGCAGCAGTGCAAGCTTCGCTCACAGAATGAAGTATTTCATCTCATGATGTGATCAGACACTATTATTTTATTTTTACGGGACAGTGTTAAGATATTAGAGCTAGACCAAGCAATAATTCTCATAAGGGAATAACTATTACATCTCAGATTGGACGATCAAGGTAGGAAGTCAGAGGATTGGATTAACTCTTGAACCCTGTATGCTGATGGTGGAGACAGAGCCAGAGAAACCTATAACTGACATGGATAAGGAGCAATATCCTATAAGCTTCTTCTGAAGGAGAGATGTATCTTTAGCAGTGTGGACAGATTAACCAGGCAGGCTTGTTGGAACATTTTGGGGCTGATGTTCAGACTGCGGGATGCAGGCTGGCTATCTTCTGTGGTTGGCACTGACCATGGATATTCAATGCTAGGCTGTTTCTGATTATCAGCATTAAATATCCAGGTCTATTTTGGTCAGCATAAACTTAACCAGCTAAGTCAATATTCAGCACTGGCCAGGTAATAGTAGCCAAAGATAGGACTGCTATTTATGCAGCCCAATTTGGCCACTAAACTTAGCCGGCCAATGCTGAAAATTGTCAGTTATTGTGTGATATAACCGGTTAACTTTTATCCACTAACTGAGAATATTCAGCTGAGATAACTGGTTATCTTTCACTGAATATTCATATTTAGCAAGTTGGGTGCTATGTAATTGGTCAGTACCATTTCTAGCTAGTTAAACAGCACTGACTATCAGTTGGTTTGTTTTATCTGTCATCACCTGCTAAGTCATTTCAGGACACTGATACCCCATTGGTATTTTGGGGTCACAACTACCTCCTATATGAGCTATAGTTTGTAGCTGCTAGGTTCTAAGGATCTCAATATTTACTGTCTTCTCCAGCTGCTGATTGTTATTGATCTCTTCTCATGTAGGTATGTGGCTGTACCATTGAGCAAAAAGCTGGGTGTAAAAGAGAAGTCTCCACTCAAACCCACCCCAAACCACATCCTGGAGATCTTCTATACCACATGCACCAAGAGTCCCACGGAGGTGAGTTCCTTCCACACCTAACTCTATGTTCAAACACCCTTTCTGTAAATATTTATATTCACCATTAGAATGGCAAGAATCAGCTGACTTGACTACAGATTCCTTTCCCAAAAGAGCTCACATCCTGGCTTTGCATACAGTGTGGGTTGGAGACTTGCCTCAGTAAAAGGCTGCTTGGGACAATCTCAGCAGACTCTCTAGGCCAGTGATAGTTAATTCCAGTCCTCGAGAGCTGGAGCCAGGTCAGGTTTTCAGGATATCCACAATAAATATGCATGAGACAGATTTGCATCTCAAGGGGGCAGTGCATGCAAATCCATCTCATACATATTCATTGTAGATATCCTGAAAACCTGACCTGGCTCCGGCTCTCGAGGACCGGAATTGCCTACCCCTGCCCTAGGCCATGGCTTTGAAGGTGTAAAGCTGCCACAGTATCAGTGCTTCTACCGTTTCATAAGGAGAAAAGTATCTTGCCACATCATGTAGCTTATGCTGGTGACCCACAGGTTGTTGGAGAAGCCTGAACAAAATGTTAAGTCTCTGGCAGTTCTTTGTGGGAAGGGAGCTGTCTGAGACAAAATGATCTTGCCATCAGGTGCCTGCTCTTCCACTTGCCAATCCCAACACTACTGTTTGTGCAAATGGCTGCTCTTCCCCCATACTGCACATTTCCTTTGTAATCAGAAGGCATAAAAGGGAATGGAGAAAACAGCTTTTGAAAGTGGGAGTGTATGCTTACTGTGTTGCTATGCTGACAGCTTGCCTCTGATCTAATTTCCAGTGAGGAGGCAAGACTAAGGAAGGTCAGACAGTTGAACAGGTACCAATCAGTATACAGCTAGCAATGGTTGGTGTTATTTTTAAAACTGGGCCAATATTCAATGACAGGCCATGTCTGGGCACTGGCACTTGCTTTTGCAGGTTCTAGCTGATATTCCATACCGTATAGTTTCTTATATCCTGCAATTTTCAACAAGGAATCTTTATGGCTTTTAATAAGATTAGGATTAATTATTATATTAACAATTAGATTCCAGAGAGCGAATTGGGTAGAGATCAGTCATTTTCAGGAGAAAAGATAAGTCTTTTCGGTGGGACCTGCATAAGACACTTATGACGGCCCCAGCTGAATATCAGCCAGGACCTGCATAAGTTGAATCAGGTGCCCTCACTCCTTCCCCCAATCCCGCTAAATCCTGATTTCCCCCTCCCCCTCTGCTGAAGACAAATCCAGCCCCTCAATAGGCCCACTCCTACTTTGACTCATCCAAGACCACCCCCAAGCTTCCCTGTGATATCCCTGGTGGTTTTTCAAGCAGGAGTGATGAACACCCACTTCTGCCTGTCAGTACTCTAAGCCTCAAAATGGCCATTGCAACCTCTAGTGAGCAGGGATTGTCTCTTATATGTTTAATGTACAGCACTATGCATGTCTACCAATGCTATAGAAATGATAAGTACCGTATTTTCACGTAGATATCGCGCACCCATGTAAAACGCGCACATGGGTATAGCACGCGAAAACCACAAATTTATGTACAGAAATTTTTATATACCGCGCACACCCGTATACCGCGCATGCTGCCCGACTCTCCTTTCGCCCGCCCCGACTCTCCTCTGGCCACCCCGACTCTCCTTTCGCCCGCCCCGACTCTCCTCTCCCCCTTGAAGTCCTGTCCCCACCCTGAAAGCCTGATGCCCCCCCGAAGTCCGATTCACCCCCCCCCCGCAGGACCGCTCGCACCCCCACCCCGAAGGACCGCTCGCACGCACCCGCACCCCCACCCCGAAGGACTGCTTGCACGCACTCCCACCCGCACCCGCACCCCCACCCTGAAGGACTGCTCGCACTCCCACAGCCTCTCGACCCCCCCATCATGTAGAAGCTCCTACCGGTGTCCTGCTGCTTCCTCTTGGCGGTCCCGACTCCCCGACACGATCGGGGCAAGAGGGAGCTCAAGCCCTCTTGCCCCAGCCAACCGCGACACCCCCGACACGATCGGGGCAAGAGGAAGCTCAAGCCCTCTTGCCCCAGCCAACCGCAGCACCCCCGACACGATCGGGGCAAGAGGGAGCACAAGCCCTCTTGCCCCAGCCAACCGCGGCACCCCCGACACGATCGGAGCAAGAGGGAGCTCAAGCCCTCTTGCCCCGCCGACTCCCCAACTCCCCGACAATATCGGGCCAGGAGGGAGCCCAAGCCCTCCTGGCCCTGCCGACCCCCCCCCCCGCTAGTTGTTCGGGCCAGGAGGGAGCCCAAACCCTCCTGGCCACGGTGACCCCCTACCCCCACCCCGCACTACATTACGGGCAGGAGGGATCCCAGGCCCTCCTGCCCTCGACGCAAACCCCCCTTCCCCCAATGACCGCCCCCCTCCGCCGACCCGCAACCCCCTGGCCGACCCCCACGACACCCCCACTCCCCTTCCCCGTACCTTTGTGTAGTTGGCCGGACAGACGGGAGCCAAACCCGCCTGTCCAGCAGGCAGCCAACGACGGAATGAGGCCGGATTGGCCCATCCGTCCCAAAGCTCCGCCTACTGGTGGGGCCTAAGGCGCCTGGGCCAATCAGAATAGGCCCGGGAGCCTTAGGTCCCTCCTGGGGGCGGGGCCTTGGGCACATGGTCGGGTTGGGCTCATGTGCCTCAGGCCCCGCCCCCAGGTGGGACCTAAGGCTCCCGGGCCTATTCTGATTGGCCCAGGCACCTTAGGCCCCACCAGTAGGCGGAGCTTTGGGACGGATGGGCCAATCTGGCCTCATTCCGTCGTTGGCTGCCTGCCGGACAGGCGAGTTTGACTCCCGTCTGTCCGGCCAACTACACAAAGGTACGGGGAAGGGGGGTGGGGGTGTCGTGGGGGTCGGCCAGGGGGGTCGCGGGTCGGCTGGGGGGGCGGTCGGAGGTTCTTGGGGGGGGTCGTTGGAGGGAGGGGGGTTTGCGTCGAGAGCAGGAGAGCCTGGGATCCCTCCTGCACGTAATGTAGTGTGTGGTGGGGGTAGGGGGTCGTCGTGGCCAGGAGGGTTTGGGCTCCCTCCTGGCCCGAACAACTAAGCGGGGGGGGGGGGGTCGCCAGGGCCAGGAGGACTTGGGCTCCCTCCTGGCCCGATATTGTTGGGGAGTTGGGGAGTCGGCGGGGCAAGAGGGCTTGGGCTCCCTTTTGCCCCGATTGTGTCGGGGAGTCGGGGGGGCAAGAGGGCTTGAGCTCCCTCTTGCCCCGATCGTGTCGGGGGTGCCGCGGTTGGCTGGGGCAAGAGGGCTTGAGCTCCCTCTTGCCCCGATCGTGTCGGGTGTCGGGACCGCCAAGAGGAAGCAGCAGGACACCGGTAGGAGCTTCTACATGATGGGGGGGTCGGGAGGCTGTGGGGGTGCGAGCGGTCCTTCAGGGTGGGGGTGCGGGTGCGGGTGGGAGTGCGTGCGAGCGGTCCTTCGGGGTGGGGGTGCGGGTGCGTGCGAGCGGTCCTTCGGGGTGGGGGTGCGAGCGGTCCTGCGGGGGGGCGGGGGTGTGAATCGGACGTCGGGGGGGAACTATGTAAAAAAAAAATTGTACAACGCGCTCACGCGTATAACGTGCAAGGGTATGCGCGGTATGTAAAAACCACTTATAACGCGCGCGTTATATGCAAGAAAATACGGTAGTAGTAGAGAGGCAGTCTCGCATTACCGTGAGGCTGCAGTTAGAGGTTGTGGTGTCCCTTTTGAGGCCTGAAGCTGCATTAGGCAGGAGTGAGTGTGCATTGTTCCAGCTGTAGGACACCCTAAACCACCATGGATATCACAAGTAGGCTTAGGGGGGCCTATGGGGGTGCAGGGATGTGGATCTGTTTGGAGGGCTCAACTTGCCTTCAGGAGAGGAAGGGTACATCAGAAATCCCTCAATTGCTACCCATAAGTTAACTGAGCACCAGCCGATATTCAAATTGGTACCCAGTTAGTTCAGCAGCTAAAGTTAGGCCAGCCCTTTTGCTGTCCTAACTTTGCTCACTCACTTTAAGTGCTTAACTGCATGAATATTGCTGATAACCAGTTAATTACCAGTTCTACCCAAACCCCCCTTACAGATAACAGGGGCAGTTTTTGCTAATATTCAGCAGCACTGTTTGGCAGGCACAAGCAATTTAACTGGACAGGAGGCTCTCCTCCCTGGTTAAATCACTTTGAAGATTGACTTGGTTGAGTTAGCAAGGGTGTCGTGTATTTCAGGGATTCATCACAGCTAACTTACACACACTGTGAATGCCTCACAGAACTGGAGACACTCCCCCCCACACACACACACCCACACCCAAAATGGAGTCACAGAGCCAGAATACACACCCAAAGGGAATCATGATGCAGACACACAGACACACATCAGTTCCTCTGTGGCTTGTATTTTAGAGCCAGATCTGCAGCTTATCTCAGCAGTGTGGCCTCCACACTCGACAAGTGGAAAGATGGTTCAGGCGGCGGAGAAACCAGGACCGACCCAGCATGACCAAGAAATTCTGTGAGGCCAGGTGAGTGAAAAGGGCTGGAACATCTTATGTCCCTTTGCAATAGGGTTCCCAGCATGCTCCATGCCATAAGGAGTGAGTTGAGCCAGTCTCTTACTTAGGTCTGCCTCCTAGTGCCTTAGGAAAAGCAAGAATTACCAATCCATAGCTGCATTGGAATAAAACAAGGACTAGCTCAGTTTGTTCCCAATGACCTAGTATTTCTTTGCAAGCTTACTTACACAGGTTATTCTGCTTGGCTAAGGGTATTGCTCTACCTTCTGCAGCCAAGTGAAACTACTGAGGAACCCACTCTCTGGAGGGAGATGTGGCCATCCCTGATTATTCATCTCTCTCTCCCCCTTGCCAGTGCTTGTTTGTCCTAATAATATTCATTTTAAATACATAAGGAAAGACCCAGATCTAACCAGAACCCTCTGAGCAGAAACTGGCTGACTTGGCAGTCATCACTTAGAACACTGTACCACTGGCAGGCATAGGCAGTGGAATGCTTTTCTGTTTGGAGGGCACCCAAAGCTCTGCCCCAGATCTGGACAAGCCATGCCCCAGACCTGCACATGCTCCGCCTCAGACCTCCAAGCTCCACCCCAGACCCCACCCCCATAATAATAGTACTAACGGCAATGTAATTTGTTCTATTCATTCTTCAAATACACACAATATAATCTTATTAACAATACATAATTGTAATCACATAATTAAACAAAACAAAACACACTGTACGTAAAGAAACTTTAAATTAACTATTATTTATATTTTGCTTTTTTTCAGAGAGGTCAAGGCAAATTAACAAATAGAAATAAAACAAAAGGATGGAAAATAAGATAGTATCATTTTTCAGTTAGCTTTCAGAGACCAAAACCTCCTTCCCTAGGTCAGTACAGTATAGTTATGGTATCCTGTCCTGATTAGAATAGGGTTTTGGTCTCAGAAAGTTAGTCAAAATTATATTAAAATTAGTCCAATAGAAAGATCACCTTATTTCCATTTTCTGTTTATAAATATTTATCAACATAGCTGCAATATTACTTTATCCTAAAGAAAAATTTCTTATTTTTACCTTTATCGTCTCTGGTTTCTGCTTTGCTCATCGTCTGTTCACTTCCATTCAGCATCTGCCCTCTGTCCCTTCCATCCTGCATCTGCCCTCTTTCTCTGCCCCTTCCATCCACTGTCTGTTCTCTCCCCCCTTCCATATGGCATCTGTCCTCTTTCTATGCCCCTTCCACAAACTTACATTCATCCTGTGGCCCCTCTCTTTTGTACTTGATTCATTGCAGCTTCACCCCTCTCCATTTTTATCTCTCCTTTCTCTTCCTCTCCCCACTCACCCTATACTCTGGCATGTCTCTCCTCTCCTTTCCTTTCTTTCTTTTCTTCCCTACCCCACCCCATCCCATAGTCTGGCATCTCTGTCTCCTCTTTCATTTTCCCACCCTTCTTCCCCCCCATCCAGTGGTTTAGCATCTCTCTTCTCTCCTTTCCTCTCCCCAGGTCTGTTATCTTAGTCTCTTTCCCTTCTATCTTTCCCACTCCACCCTATGGTCTGGCATCTATTTCTCTCCATTCCCTCTATTTACCTCACCCCATGCTCTGGCATTTCTCTCCTCTCTTCTCCATCCATCCCTCATGGTCCAGCATCTCTCTGACTTCACTCTTCTCTTCCCTGCCCCACCCTATGTTTTGGCATATCTGTCTCCTTCCCTTCCATCTCTCTCTCCCCTCCCCCTGTAGTTTGGAATCTCTTCTCTGCTTTCCTTCCATTCCCTCTCTCTCCCTCTGGTCTGGTATCTCTCACCCCTCTCCCTTCCCTTCCTTTTCCTTCCCTGGACTTTTTTCTTTCTTTCTTTCCTCCTTCCCAATCTGGCTTCCTTCTTCACTCCTTCCTTCCCCCCAATTGGGTGCAACATTGATCCCTTCTGGTTCCCCTGTGGAATGGTTATCTCTCCTCTCTTTTCTCCTCCAGGGCAGGCTGCCGCTTCCAGTCTTCAGGCTGCTGTCAGTGTATGTCAGCTGAATATGCTGCCTTTGGTGGCCCTGGAAGCTTTCACTCAGCATCAACATCCTGTCCCTGCAGAGGCAAAGCTTCTGTGCCGCCTAAGGCAGTGTGTTCAGCTGACTGATGCTGCTGGTGACCCAAAGATCACAGACGTGCTCCAGCGAACTGGAGCACCTTGCGGACACAATTTGTCGTTCCTCCCCCCCCCCTCCCTGCTCCATTGCCTATGCTGACAGGTACCATTCTTGTTTCTCACTGGAGTTCCCCAGTGCCACTTATAGCACTGGTATCATCTTTCATTCTCTAGCATTTAATTTTTGCTAGAAAATGTCTGAGGAAAAGAAGCCCTGTTACTCCCCTCCTTTATAAAGCTCATTGGCTGCCGGTTGAACATAGAATCACATATAAAATTCTTTTACTAACCTTTAAAGCTAGACAAAATAGTCAGCCAGAATTCATTAATAACCTTCTTATTCCCTATAGTACTTCTAAGATTCTCAGATCTTCTTCTAAAAATCTGTTATTTGTTCCATCTTTGAAGATTATCAACACAATGAGGTCCACCATTTTCTCTGTTAGCGCTCCATCTCTTTGGAATAATATTCCGGTCCACTTACGTGAAGAATCAACTCTTCACCATTTTAAGACAAATTTAAAATTTTTCTTGATGCTTTTGAGACCTAATGCCCTTTTTAGGGCTACATAGTTTTATTCCCTCCCTTATTGTTCTTTCCCTATATGTTCTCTCTTTTACTTGATAAATTGTAGTTCTACCCTTCTTTTGGTTCCCGTTTATGTATTGTTTTTAAATGTTTTTAACAATGATTATTGTTTTAACGGATGTATAGTTACCCCATACATGTTTTTAACGTAATGTTCACCGCCTAGAAGTCCGATTGGGCGGTTTATAAAATTCTTAAATAAACTTGAAACTTGAAACTGTTTCTTAAGAGCAGAGTCACCACTCAAAAATCAGCTGCTGTATGAGGCATCTTTCAGGAAGCAATCATAGCACGGGCAACCAATAAGTGTCAAAGGAACAGATAGAATAAAGATACAGGAAGTTCTAGTGCAGAGGATACAGTAGTCTTGACAAGTGGTCTTCTTCCTTTTGCCCATGAGGATTGCAGAAGACATCTACATTTTTCAACTCTGCCTCCTTGTGTCACTGGGCAGTACCTAAGATCATCAGTTTTTCCTCTTGCAAGTGAGAAGAGAAGATGTCTTTTTTTTTTTTCTGCTTTGCATCTGTTTTATTATTGGGTTTTTATCTGAATTTTGAGGCTTCCTTGTGCTACAGAGATTCCCAAGATTTCTGGGACAGCCCTGCCTGAGAGAAGATACAGTCTCTGGATCAGAGGGTTGTAGCTGGGGGGGGGGGGGGTAGCCCTATTGCAGGGCACCTACCTAGCCAGCCTTCAGTAATTCATGGGATAGCTTGGGGCGCAATCCCCTGGAGCTCGGCTGATTTATCAGGCTGAGTGGTCCCATGTTGGTCCAGCTGCGTGAGGACTAGTGGGGTCAAGGGTTTCAGGCTCTTAGGCCTGGATTCTGTATAGGACACCCGTCCCGGGCATCCTATACAGAATCAGTCCTACACCCGCCCTAAGTTAACCCGATTCTGTAACCGATGTCCATGTTGCAGACGCCGGTTACAGAATTGGGTTCAAAATGCCCCAACCCTCTCCCCAGACCCCCCCCCCCCAACGGCTCCCCCTGAAAATTGTCGGCAGGAGGGTGCCCAACTCTTCCTGCCGGTCCCCCCAACGGCCCACCCCTGAAGATCGCCGGCAGGAGGGTGCCCAACCCCTCCTGCCGACAAAACCCGTGATCGCTGGCAGCCAAGAGTCTGTGGCAGCCCTAGACTAGGGATAGGACCCGACAGTGAGTAGAACTTTCAAATCAGCAGATTTGATGGAAATCATTATGATATCTTTGCGGGAATTAAATCTGGAACACCCGTAGACTACCACAGCTCAAATTTTGCTTATGAGCAGCTCCAAGATTCAGTCCATATTTTTTTTTCTTTCATTTGCATCCAGAGAGAACCGTGATAATGACGGAGCACTGGGAGGTGCTGGGGAAGGCCAACAATTGACCTGCACAGTCAATGCTAACAGAAAACTATGTCCTTTTCATACATCAGAACATAGATATACCCTCGCCCAGTATGGAATAAGTAATCACAAACCAAATATAGAAATACATAGACAACAGTTAAACTAAACAGCCAAGAAGCCAGACTCTGCATACAATGCAGTATCACAGAAACAGTAACACGTGCCCCTAATACTGTGCAAAATATAAAGATAGCAGATGTATATTTTAAAATCTAATCTAATCTATTTGTGTGTCGCTCATACCTATACAGGCTCAAGGCGACTGTAAAGAGAGGTAAGAGGGGAAAGAAAGAGGAGGGAGAGAGAGGAGGTGGATAGGTAGGAGAGAGAGAAAGGGGAGAGAAGAGAGGGTAAAGGAGATTAAGTAACAGATTGGTTTTCAGTTTTCTTCGGAAGATGATGTGGCAAGGTTCAGTTCTGGTCCTTTCTGTAAGGCCATTCCAAGTTTTGACTCCTAGGAAGGTAAACATGGAGTGGAAAACTCATTTATAGTGAAGATCTTTAGTGGATGGGAAATTTAGTAGCATCCGGATGAGGGTTCTGCAGGAAGTAGACCATGTTATTGAGAAGAGCTGGATGAATAGGGCCGTAGAGTTTCCATAAAGTATGCGGTGAATGATGCAAGATATATATTGAATGTTATTTGTGATGGGATGGGTAGCCAGTGCATTTGTTTGATGAAGGTTGTGACTGAGTTGTATTTTCTCAAGTTGAAGATAAGTCATACAGCAGTGTTTTGGATGAGTTGCAGTTTGTGAATTAGAGCAGTGTTAATTCTCATGTAGATGGAGTTACAGTAGTCCAGTTGTGGTAGGATCATCAGTTGTACAATTAAGTCAAAGTGGTATTGGTGAAAGTAAGGTCTGATTTGTCTTAATTGTCTCAGGGTGTAGAGGGATTTCTTTCGGAGACTAGATATTTGGGGTTCCATGGTTAGAGTGGAGTCCAGTATACAAACTAGGATTTTGGAGGACTCATCTATGGAGAGGGTTTCACCTGATCGAAGGGTGATGCTTATAGGTGCCACTTGCTGGGCCGTGTGGAAAAATTGACAAATAACAATCACCATTTTACAAATTAACAAATAGAAATAAAACAAAAATGAGAAATATGAAAATACCATTTTATTGGACTAATCCATTTTTAATTTAGCTTTCAGAAACCAAAACCTAATTTTTCAGGTCAATACAGTATACTGCTGTTACAGTATTCTGTTACAGTATTCTGTACAGTATTCTGTTACAGTATTTTGTATTAAAATTAGTCTAATAAAAAGATTACTTTATTTCTCTTTTCTATTTAAAAACATTTATCAATACAGCTATAAAAAAATTAACAAAAATATTTTTCTTTCCTTTTGTTATTTCTGCTTTAATCATCCTTTTCACTCTCTTTTTCCCATCCAGCGTTTGTCTTCTCTCTGCCCCTTCCATCCACTGTGTCTCTATCCCTCTCCTTGTGGCCCTGCCTCTCCTTCTGTCCAGCTTTTCCCCCCTCTGTTCCCTTATTCCTCCTTCACCCCTCATATCTCTTTTTTTCTCTCCATTTGTGGATTTAGCATCTTTCCCACTTTTCTCACCTCATTTCTCTCTCAGCTCCCCTTTCCCAGCATCTCTTTCTTTTCCTCCCTTTGACTTCAGCCTCTACCATTCTTCACCACTGCCTTATATAATCTCTCTCTTATCTCCAGGCCATCTTCTTCCCTGCCTGCCCTGCAGTAAGGCATCTTTTTTTTCTCCCCTCCCCACCCAAGATTCAGCACCTTCTATCCATGCCCCTCCTGAGGTTTGATAACTCCCCCAATTCCCTTCCCTCTCCCTTCTCTCCCTCACTTGCTCTCTTTCTTTGTCATCCCACACACACACACACACAGTATCGCAAAACAACACAACACACTGCTCTCTGCCAAATCCTGCCATTTCTTGTTTCTGCAAAGGCAGGACCCAGCAGAGAAGAAGGCCCAATGCCGGCAAGAGCAGTATGTTATGAAGGCTGCTGCTGTGGAGAAGTTCCCAGATCATGATGACCCTGGGCCTGCACTGAATCGATGAGGCTGATTTTTTTCCTCTCAGATCAAATCTATTCAAATTAATTCAATCAAAGTGAATCAGTGAATCAATTTGAATTGGGAATCGGGCAGCTCTAATGCTAAGTACTAGAAGACTTTTCAGCGCTGGTGTGCTGTTCAGAAGGTGGAGCTGTACACAGCTCCCATAGCCATAATCCTGTCGTTCCTTCAGGACGGTCTTGAAAAGAGTTAGTTCTTGCAAGATGCAGGTGGTGAATCTCTAGTGCTTTAGACCTCAAGTGAAGAAAGGATCCTTAGCTTCCAATCCTGTAATAACCAGATTTTTGAAGGGAGCATTGCGACAGCATCCTCCCATGCAACAATCATTCCCTATGTGGAATCTTAATTTTGTTTTATGAGTCCTCTGTAAGACTCCACATGCACCCTTATAGTGTACATCAGGGGTGCCCAACGCGTCGATCGCGATCGACCGGTAGCTCAGGAAGGCAACGTGAGTCGATCGCAGAGCCCATCCCGGGCTCTGTGATAGACTCGTGTTGCCGTCCCGATCTACCGGGCCTATCAGCCTTCCTCTTCTTCCTCTCTCCGACATCAAAGACGCCGACGGCGGACATTAGGCTGTTTTTGTCATTTCGGGGGGGGGGGGGAGGCATGGCGGCGGCAGCAGCAACAGCCTGAAAAAGAAATCATCCTGGCCGGGATTGGTGTCATGCTCTGGAGCTTCTACAGCCTTCCTATCTCCCTCTCCCTTCTACCTGCTTCCGGCCACACCCCCTGCTCCGCGGCTCTCTTTGGCAACTCAGCAGCAGCGATCGACACAAGCTTCTGACGTCAGGGCCTACCCTCTGCGAGTCCCGCTTGTTTCAACTTTCTTTTTCCACAAAGGCGGGACTCGTAGAGGGAAGGCCTCCATGTCGGCAGCTTGTCTTGATCACCTCTGCTGACGAGTTACTTAAGAGAGCCGCAGAGCAGGGGGGTTTTGCCAGGTGCAGGTAGAAGGGAGAGGGCCAGATGCAGGACTCGTGGGTGAGGGAGAAGAAGAGAGAGAGAAAGAGAGAGGGGAGGGAAACAAAAGGAAATATTTCATACTGGGCTGGGCCTGAGTGGAGGGAGAGTGGAAAGTTTCTGGCTACAGGGAGCATTAACAAAGGAAAAGGGGGGAAAGCTGAAAATGGAGATAGTGACACAAAGAAGAGAAAGAGTAAGCAGGACCTACTGAATAAGGATAGAGATACAGAGGGGACATGAAGAGGAGGTGAAATAGAGACATAGAAGTAATGCTGAAAAAGTGTGTGGGGGGGGAGATAAAGACATTGAAAGGGCAAATGGTGAACATGGGGTAAAGACAAGGACAGAGACAAATGAAGATTCTGAAAAAGTGGTGAGATAGGGATATAGGTGAGATGGACACAAAGAAAGGTGATGCTGGAAAATAGGTGGAATGGTAATTCTGACAGACACAGAAGGGAAATGCTGGATCAAGGAGAGATGGGGCTCAGGCTGGATGGAATGAGGAGAAATGCCTTGTTGGCCCAGAACTTCCTCTCCTACGTCAGAATTGACGTCAGGGAGCGGAATGCTGGTCAGCGCGACGCTTCTGCAGGGAAAGCTTGGGACGGCGGTGGCTTGGGGGCTGTTCCCCAATGGCGGTGGCAGCAAACCGAGTGGCTTGGGGGAGGGCACGGAGAAAGAAAGAAAGGGGGCAGACAGGGAGACAGAAAGAAGGGGGAACAGGGAGACAGAAAGAAAAAGTTGGGGGAGAGAATGAGGTCTGGAGGAGAGGAAACATACAGGAGGCTGAAAGAAAGGAAGAAAGATTGGATGCACAGTCAGAAGAAGAACGTGCAACCAGAGACTCATGAAATCACCAAACAGCAAAGGTAGGAAAAATGATTTTATTTTCAATTTAGTGATCAAAATGTGTCGGTTTTGAGAATTTATATCTGCTGTCTATATTTTGCACTATGGCTCCCTTTTACTAAACCGCAATAGCATTTTTTAACGCAGGGAGCCTATGAGCATTGAGAGCAGCACGAGGCATTCAGCGTAACTCCCTGTGCTAAAACCTACTATTGTGGTTTAGTAAAAAGGGAGGGGGTGTATTTGTCTATTTTTGTATTTTGTTACTGAGGTGACATTGCATAGAGTCATCTGCCGTGACCTCTTTGAAAAAACCCGGAATATGAATAATTAACATTTTCTCTGCCTTTCAGTGTGCTTTGTGTTTTTTTTTAATTTTATTGTTGGTAGATCATTTTGACTTAGTCATTATAAAAGTAGCTCGCAAGCCCATAAAGTGTGGGCACCCCTGGTGTACATCATTGATGGATCTTATAGTCTAGATGGTTTACCTGGTGACTATTGCCTCAGTAAAAAGAGTTTGGAAGTTCAAGGCACTTGCATGGAGGCGGGCATGTCCCTACGCACTGTACCTTCCTTTCTACCAAAAGTAGTCTCTGTTTTCCATGTAAATCAATGAAATGGTGTGGTGGCCTTCCGTCAGCCACCTAATCTGAAACAAAAATTGGTAAAAAGCAAGATCCCTACATAAACCCACGAAGAAGAGAATGGCACACGTTCTTGCAGTGTGACAAACTGTGCTAGCACATCTGGAAGGAAACCATGGTCACTCATCTGGTGAAAAATCATTCAGCATAAAGGAATCCTTCACATGTTCATCTTCATTCAGTGCAAAAAATGCAAAGAGGGATGTTACATTGGTGAAACAAGCCAAATGCTAAAAACCAGAATCAACGTACATAGATATCATATTAAAAATTATAATACCAACCAGGATGTCACCTCTGTTGGACAACACTTTGGAAAAACTGACCACTGCACCAATGATTTTATGGTGAGAATATTAAAAGGGAACTTTAAGACAATCCAAGAACATAAAACCTTTGAGATTAAAACAATGAAATATTTTGACACCTACCCGACAGGACTTAACAAAGATCTGGACTAGAGGTCTGCACGGGAACGGGGATCACGGGAATCCTGCGGGTTCCGCAGGAATCCCCCCCTAACCCACGGGACTCCCACGGGGACCCCCCTCTGGCTGACGGGACTCCCACAGGGACCCCTCTCTAGCCAAAGGGACTTCCACGGGGATGGAAGGCTTTGGAAGCAGGGTTCGTCCATATAATATAATGGACACGTCAGCCTTAGTAAAAGGGGTTTATAAAACAAAACAAAAAAAGGGTTCCACCAAAGAGATTCCATAAGGAAAACAGCAGCGCAAGCACAAAAGAAACTGTGGAATTGATGATACTGTCAGAAGTAATTGCTGCTTTTTATGGGGACGGGCTGGGATGGAGGTAATTCCTTGCGGGGATGGGTGGGGACGGAGAGGATCCTGGCAGGGATGGGTGGGGACGGAGAGGATCCTTGCGGGGACGGATGGGGATGGGTGGGAGTTCTGTCCCCACGCAACTCTCTAATCTGGACTTCCTTTCCCACTAGAAAGACTTTTTAAACTGCTTTTTCATCTCTCTGTCTCCTGCTCATCCACCCACCCACCCTCTTCCTGTGAAACTATCTCTGAAATGCATTCATGGTTTTCTTATATATACTAATATTTGTCAACATTTGCTTATTTCTGATGTAAAGAAGAAGGGTTACCTTCGAAAGCTCATCATAAAATGTGATGAGTTAGTCAAATAAAAAGGTATTAACTTATTTCATTTGTTTGTTTTATTTCTATATATTACCATGTAAATCAGAAAGTCCCATTTCCAGCATTCCATGCCACAGACATAAAGTAAAAGGACAGAATTTTGGTGTTACTGGACATGAGGAGAGTTCTTCGCCTTTATCTTGTGATGATGACTGAATTTCATCTCTCAGATCAGCTTTTTGTGTTAACTAACCTTAGCAGATGGAGAAAGCCTCACTCAAAGGTGTTCATTACCAGATGGATTTGCATACATCGTCTGCGTACACTGGCTGTGGTAGGCAGCCACAATTTCTTTGAAAGTGCATTCCACCAGAGGCACGGCCTCTTCATGAGCAGAATTCTGGGCAGTTCCACCCAAAGAGATTATAGAGCTGCTACATGGTCCACCCTCCAAACTTTTACTAAGTTTTACAGAGTGGAGGTGGTGGCACAAATGAATACCACTTTTGGGTCCTCAGTGCTCACTGCAGGCTCATCTACCCCACCCTAGACTCAGAGGACTGATTTGGTACGTTCCACTTGTCAAGAATATTGTGCCCTTTGTACTAGAAGGGAAGATTAGGTTCTTACCTTGATAATTTTCTTTCTAGTAGAAGGATACAGTAGTCTTAATGGCATGTCCTGTCAGATTTTAAGTTAGCCTGCTTTCTACCTGAGACAAATATGGGTGTCTCTAGATGTTCGTCTTTGAACAAACAAGAGAGAATGAAGATGTTTAATGTTCTTCTGTTAAACAAGTTTGAAGAGTATCCCTTGGCTTTATAATGATAAGTTTTAGAGAAACTATAGGAGCTGCATAGTTGTTAGTGCTGGTTGCACTCAGGTAGGTGACTTGTGTGATTTCACCTTGTTTATGCTTTGTGTCCATTGGTCTAATTAATTATTCTTGTTACAGAGCAGGAAAGACTTGAACTGTCGGGGAGTTCTCTGTGCCCTCCTTATTATTTCTTTCTTAGCGGTTATCCATTGCTTTGGTACAAACTGAAGATCTGAGGCACTGCTCAGTGACATAAGGAGATGAAGTTTGAAAAATGTAGATGATGCCTTCTGCAATCCTAGTGGGTGAAGGGAAGCAACTCACTTGTCAAGACTACTGTACCCTTCTAGTAAAAAGATTATTGAGATAAGAACCTAATCTTCCCTTAAGGGCAGGAATATGGCAGCCATGTTGGAAGCCTCAATGGATACAGTCCCTCAGAGAATGGAAACAAATAAGACAGGGTTTCTGACTTTGCTGCTGAGATTAATGCCCTGATGGGTGTTATCCTCCCATTACAAATAACAACCAGTGTTTTTCAGATTTCTGGAGCAGTTTTCAAGAAGCTTTTGTTTATTTTCGTACACGTCCAGGAAAGGGTGGGAGGGTTTTTTTTTTATTGAATAATCATTTTTGGGGGGGGAGAAAATGGTTGGTTGTGTATATTTGTAAGTTGTATGTGCTTTTATTGACTTACTACATGTTATATATTTGTGTATTGCACTATTGAAGTTTGGAAAATCAATACAGAAAAAAAAAAAGCTTTTGTGATTGGAGAGTGCTGTAGGGAGCGGAATTTTTCACTGGCTCAATGCTATGTCTTGTGTTTTTCTCTTGCAGTTGGAGATTCCTGTTTTATTGTGTGGCATTCTCTGGAGGATTGGTTATCCTGTACGATGTGAGTACTGACAGTGCTATATCCAGTTTTCTTCTCCCAAAGACACACCTTCACATCCACACACCCAAGCACCAGCACTAACCAGACTAATACAGTAATGGCAGAGGATAATGTGCTAAACAGAGTGCTCTTCATCTCAGCTCATCTGATCATGGCAGCACCTCAGAGATATGCCACCATCTCTGGGGAGCATGCTATGGCAGCACATTTCTGACATCTGCATTGCATGGCAGCTTTTCAAACCAGAGAGGAAACACGGAGAAGTAGATTACAATCCTATGGGACTCTTCAAACCCTAAGTAGGGGCAAGCTTGCCTAGAACTTGCTTGTCCTGGTCTCACTCTGGTATCAGCTATTATGGTGCAAAAAGATTAAGGATGGTATAATGAGAACATGAAGATCTCTGAAAGACTGTAGGTAATACACAGTTTGAATTTTTAAACATCATTCTGGCTGGGTTGCTTAATTTGTCTGGTGTGCAATGCTGCAGTGGTCTTAGCTGGGAACACTCCAGGTACTGCCTCCTACACTCGTGTGCCCTGAAGGATACTTTGGAGGGGGGAAACCAGCAGAAGTGAAGGTGGATAGATTAGGAAGATGAGAGCTTCTTTTCTGTTCTGCCTTCTTCTCTCCCCTTCTACTTTCTGCACTGCCTGAGAGAGACAAGTGGTGGGTGAGCACTTTTTCTTGCAAGGACATGATATTTTTTCCAGAGTCCTACTCTTAACAGAAGAGGTCAAAGTTTGAGTCAAGAAGGAAATTGTAGAGTAGAGATTTAATTTTTGAGATCTGTGTATTGCTTTCGGTTTTGTTTCCATTTTATTTGTTTACAGGGCATTGTCTTTTATTGTATAACATATTTCTCATGTATAACTATAAACCACTAAGAAATTTTGATTAATGGCATGTAAATATTTATAAATAAATGATGGATGGTGCTGCGACGGGATGTACCGTATATACTTGAATATAAACCGGGATTTTTGGGCCAAACAATTAGCCCAATTGACGACTTATAGGCCTCCATTGATCCGCCAGGCTCTCCACCCTGTCCCACCTCCCTGCTCTGTCCATCGTACCGCCTCTGTCTCTGGAATCCCTGGTGGTCCAGAGGTGTAGCGAGCAGGAGCGAGCTTTCCGCATTCCTGCCCCGCTACTAACCCGGGCAGTTGCTGCCATGCCACGAGTTGCGGCTTCAGCCGCTGAGCAGTACTGAGCGGGAGCACGCTTTGGCGCTGCTGCTCAGTGCTAAGCAGCTTCCTGAATGGCTCCTGCAAATTTTCACGAGAGTTCACAGGAGCCATTCAGGAAGCCGCTTGCACATGGCTGTTTTGTCGCATTGTGATGGGTGAATGTCCCATTACATGACAGAACACTCCCTCAAGGGAGGGATACACTGGAGCTTAACTTTACCAAGGGACAGGTAATAGTTGCCTGGGGTTAAACAAGGGATAACTAGATCAATCTAATTCCTGTTATGGAGGTACTAGTCTATCCGAGAGGCTAGGTGGGTGGAAACAGGAATAGGCTAACCCTAACTTGCTAAAGCCTACCCAACTGATTGGCATATTCATTTGCATATAAATTGGAATAGATAAAAATAAGCCTTTCAGAAGCAAAAAGAGATTCCTAATGATTTGAATTTGATCCCAGAAAGGGGAGGGGAGGGGGGTTCCTCTTTCTGATTTTTGGAGTCTGAAGAATGGGTGGACCAAATTGGACTGTTCTCATCCTGAGAAGAAGGGAAGCCTGCTGCTAGGACCTTGGGAGCAGAAAGGCATAGCAATGGAATTCTTGGTGACAAGGATCCCCAGGTAACCCTCGAGGGGAGGATTGCTGGCTTCGGCCTAATCCTCAGTAAGCTTATAACCTCATCTGAGTGACAGAGCATCCAGAGGGACCAGTATGCTCGGGGTGACCAGTGCTGACCCTTGCACAAAATAAATAAATTGTTATAAAACCTGCAGATAAGGGTGGCAGCATAGTGGTTCTAGACTGGGAAAAGTATATAGATGAAATTAAGAGACAATTGGAGGCTAGAAATAATTATATTCTACTTGCAGAAGACTCCACTCCTAGATTGCAAAAAGATTCAAAGAAACCATTGATTTTGCTCATAAGGCAGGCTTCATTATCTAAAAAGAATATCTAGTTGTTGAGAATCCTGTAATCTCCACAATTTATGTCCTACCAAAGATTCACAAATCATTCAATAATCTTCCAGGAAGGCCCATTTATTTCAGGCAATATTACATTACATTAGTGATTTCTATTCCGCCGTTACCTTGCGGTTCAAGGCAGATTACAAAAAGGATCTATCTGGCCATTTCCAGAGGAATTATAGAATAGTTAGGGAGTAGTCAACTTGGTTCATAGAGATGAGGTGGTTCTTGTGGCGTTAGGTTGTTTTAGAGAGAAGGGAGGCGTTAGGTTGGTTTCAATTGTTGGGTATCAGGGATTTTTTAAATAGTATGGTTTTTATTTCTTTTCTAAATGTTCTGTAGACAGGGGTCGTTATCAACAAAGTAGAGAGTTGGCGGTCTAATCTCGCTGCTTGTGTAGCCAGGAGGCCATTATACAGTTTTTTCCGTTTGACTTCTCTGATTGAGGGTTATGTGAATGGAGCGTGAGTTCTCCTTTGTCTGGTTGAGGTGGCAAATGCAAGCAATGTCTCACTTCCGGTTCACCACACAATTGTTTCCCACGTACTCACCTTTATAGAACCCCCAGGGACCCCTGAAGAAGACTTTTTGTCGAAACGCGGACCGTGTTGGGTCCTGTATCCCTAGCGGACTAGATCCTTTAAGGCTCTTATGTGGATGATTTACTTTTATATGGATGGAATTATTTTATGTGGATGATTTTAGTGTACCTTTGGAACTTTGATACTTTCAAATAAAGTCCATTTGGGAACATCGTCACTCCACAGAGATTTTTTGGTTTTCTCTGGATTTTCATCTTTGTGGATATTTTGGGGTCAATTCCTTTTGTTTTTTGGTTGAGGTGGTTCACATTAGACGGTTGTTTAGGTATATTGGGCTATTTCCATTCATGGTTTTAAATAGAAGACAGTAGAACTTGAATTGTATTCTTGCTTGAATTGGTAGCCAGTGTGAGTGGAGGTACGCCTCGGTGATGTGGTCATGTTTTCTCAGAGAGTAGATGAGTCTCTCAATATCTCAATTTTAGAACCATTGTCACAATTTGTTGATTTGGTTTTGAAAGCATGTGTTCCTTTAATAGGATCATGACTACACATATGTTAAATTTATTTAATAGTCATGATAGTGACCTTGAAGATATGATTTTAGTCACATTGGATATTGATTCATTATGCACCAACATCCCACATTGAAAATATTATTTAAAAAAGGACCACACTGCTACATAGGGCTCCATTTACTAAGCTGTGGTAGCATTTTTAGCGCACGCTGAAGATTAATAATAATAATAATTTATTTTCTTGTATACTGCCCTGCCAGTAGTTCTGGGTGGTTCACAGCAAGAGAAACTGAGACATTTCAGTGAAAATATACAATACAGAAAACATTACTACTTTAAATATAACATAAGTAAAAAACAGTTCAATTAAAAATACAAATTGCTAGATAAAATAGATCATCGTTAATATGCTTTTAAGAAAGTTAACATTTTTGCTTATCAAATAGGTAAGTTTTCAATAATTTTCTGAAATTAAGATAAGCATGGGATTGGGTAATCAGAGGGCACATCCAGGAATTCATCTTCCCCACTTGATATTCTAGTGTCCTGTCCTAAAAGGTTTTATAATGACAGGTCTTTAGAGCAGGGAAGATGAACATACCAGAATTTCTGGTGCATTTATTTGACTTGAATAATTTCAGGTAAGATACCAGATAAGAAGGCAGTAAACCAAAAAGTGCCTTGTATCAAATACACCCAAATTTTAAAAGCACTCTGGTGTCGAATGGGAGCCAAATCAACCTAGTATAAAAAGAACTTACATGGTCATACTTCTTAAGACCAAAAATCAGGTGGACTGCAGCATTCTGAACTTAATAAAGTCTTTTTTGTCAATCCTAGATAAACGACGTTACAATAATCCAAGGTAGACAGTACAGTAGACTGTCAAAATATTTCTTAATAGTCCTCAATTTCCATAATATCGCATAGCATTTTTTAGTTAACAGATCCGTATGCTTTATAAAAGTTAGACTGCGGTCTAATGTTATTCCCAAAATTTTTCAGATTAGGTACTATCTCAAAACATTGACCTTTCAATTGGATAGTTGTTTCCTGGATTTTATCGTTAGGATAGCTAAAAAAATCTTAGCTTTTTCAGGATTAAGGGCTCCTTTTACAAAGGTGCACTAGCGTTTTTAGTGCACGCACCGGATTACTGCACGCTATAGCGTGTGCTATCTGAAAAACTACTGCCTGCTCAAGAGGAGGCGGTAGCGGCTAGTGTGCGTTAAGGCCCCAACGCACCTTTGTAAAAGGAGCCCTAAATATATGTTAAACAATGTTGGAGATAAAGGCGAGCCCTGCAGGACTCCACATGAGTTCATCCACGAACAAGAGTATTTACCTACGCGGAAAATCTAACGCCTGCTCTATGGAGGCGTTAGTGTCTAGCGTGTGTGGCATTGTAGCGTGCGCACTAAAACCGCTAGCACAGCTTAGTAAAAGGAGCCCATAGTTTCCAAGTTTATTTTACATTTGATATACCACATTGGCAAAACATCTATGTGGTTTACATGTAGTAAAAATATTTAAAATTAAATTAAATTTGGAAAATAGAACTACATAGTCAACAGTAAATAAAATATTTAATTTTAATATTTAATCTGATTATGTGCTCCTAAGGCTCCTTTTATCAAGGCACGGTAGGCGGTTGAACGTGCGTTCAACCGCTTGCTGCGCTACTCGCTAATGCCTCCATTGACGAGGCGTTAGTTTTTTGGCTTGAGCGGGGTGATGAAATGTCCGACGTGCTAACCCCCGTAGCGCGCCTTGATAAAAGGAGCCCCTAGTTTCAGATTGATCCTCACAAGAGCTGCACTGATCAAAATCAGTAGTCTGTCAGCCAAATGCTTCTATTTTGTTTTATTACAACTCACAGCCATTGCTCTTATGGAAAATTATTTTTGTTTTGAAAAACAGTTTTTCCAGCGGATTAAGGGAACAGCAATGGGTGCCTCTGTGGCGCCTAGCATTGCAAATTGGTTTGTTGCAAATTTTGAGAAAACTTTCTTAAAAGAAATTCCCATTTGCACAAGAGGTGAAGATGTACTGGAGATACATTGATTTACGTTTTCATTTTGTGGCAGGGAGATGTAGACAAATTGCCTCCGTTTTTTTTAAACTGGCTCAACAACGGAAGTGAACATTTAAAATGAATCTCAGTGTGTCAGAAATATCGTATTTGGATGTTTTAATCAGTAAGACAAGATATGGGACTCCTTTTACTAAGGTGCGCTAGCGTTTTCAGCGCTCGCTACATTGCCCCGCGCGCTAAAAGATTTCAAGACAGAGGTTACCCTAGCACAGGGGTAGGTAATTCCGGTCCTCGAGAGCCGGAGCCAGGTCAGGTTTTCAGGATATCCACAATGAACATGCATGAGATGGATTTGCATGCACTGCCGCCTTGAGATGCAAATCTATCTCATGCATATTTATTGTGGATATCCTGAAAACCTGACCTGCCTGTGGCTCTCGAGGACTGGAATTGCCTTTCCTTGACCTAGCAAAATTATTACAGAAGGCATTCAAAAAGCAGTATCTTGTAGTAGGGACTCTCTTTTGAATAATAGGAAATGCCTGATATTGTATGCACGCTTAGGTTTCCCCAACACTCATATAAAGAAACAGTGGCACATTTTGGAGGGCCATAATTATTTTAAAGATAAAAGACTTGTCATTGCTTATTCTAGGAATAAGAATTTGAAGAAAGTCTCCTCAACTTTGCCAAACTTAGGCCCTCTTATATTAAGCCATAGTAGAAATTTCTACTGCTAAATGCTCCAACACTCGTAGGAACACTATGTGCATCGGAGCAGCTTTGGAGCATTTAGCACTCCGGGCCACGGTAGAAACCTCTATCTTAGTCAAAGAGGGACTTAGACACTACTGATACACAGTTTATATGTGGACATGCTGCTTGTGGATCATGTTTTTTCTGTAAACATTCATTGACTTTGTCTTTTTTTCAAGCATCCAAGTAAAAATATCAAATTGCCTCTCCGCTACAATACAAACTGTACAACAGTGCAGGTTGTTTATATCATTATCTATCCATGCCAGCTATTGTATGTAGGTAAAACAAAGAGAATGCTTAAAACCAGAATTATTGAGCACAGAAGCTGCATACTCAGAAACACTGTATCAGCTCCTCTTGTACAACATTCAATCTGTGCCGGATATACAACTGATTATATCTGCAGTGACCTGTTCATGGCTAGATCTAAGGGCCTTTACTTGATTCTCATGCTTCTTGAACTGTCAGATCAGTTGCTCTTAGCTGTACCCTTCTCCTCCACTGCCACTTCCAGACTTCATTCCTTTCATCTAGCTGCCCCCTATTCCTGAAATAAACTCACCTGAGTTTGTCCGCCAAGTCCCTTTCCTTACCTTGTTTAAAAGCAGACTGAAAACCCACCTTTTTAATGTAGCCTTCAATCCTTACCCCTACACTTCTGCCCACCAACCTAGCCAGCAGATTAACTGTTCCCCTTAATTGTATCCATGACATCCTGTTTGTCTGTCTTGTCTGTTCAGATTGTAAGCTCTTTCGAGCAGGGACTGTCTTCTTTGTGACTCTGTATAGCGCTGCGTATATCTGGTAGCACTATAGAAATAATAGTAGTGGTACTATATCAAGTTCTTTGCAATCAAACATGTAACCCACTAGATGGCACAGTAACAATGTAAACTTACAATCATTGTGCTTAGAACAAAGACTCATTTTTGAACACAATACTGTTCACTTGCTGGTTTAAATGCAGAACTAGGTCTAATTGTTTTCTGTAAAAAAAAAAAAAATTAAACACTGTTGTTAGATCTGATAATTACTGTAATATTTAATTTTTCGTGTGCCATAATTGCATGCCATTAATATTATTTGAGGAAATGATATATTTCCAGCTTTTAAATATTTTTAATAAGTGCCACAGCTTCACAGTTACCGTATTTTTCGCTCCATATGACGTACTTTTTCCACCCCCGAAAAGGGAGTGCATCTTATGGAGCGAATACACCTCCCCCAGCATTCTGCTGCTGCTCGTTGCCCCCCCCCCCCCTCCGCCGGTGCTGCTCGCCGCCCTCATATCCGCTCGCCATCACAGGAAAAGAAGAGAAGAGCCGGCAGTGTGCAATCGGGCCTACAAGTCTTGCCCCGAAGCCCCCGATGTCAATTCTGACATCGGAGAGAAGGTCCGGGCCAGCCAAGCACTGGCCTGGACCTTACTCCGACATCAGAATTGACATTGGGAGAAGGCTGTTGGGCCCGATTGCACGCCGCCAGCCCTTCCCTTCATGGAGTTGCGGCAGCAGTGGGCAAGCGGCGGACCAGGGAGGAGGAATTGGCACGGCAATAAGAGATTGAACTAAAAATAATGGGACAAGAAGGTGCTAATGAAAAGGCATTATTAAACTGAGAGGAATATTAATTTCAGAGACAGGTCTTTAGGGTCGGTGTTAAGGTTATGTAAACAGGACAGTTGTCTTGGTTTCCTTGCTACAGGGGATCTAAGCCTATCCGATCTGAGGTGAAAAAGACACAGTCTGCTGGCAGGCTTTGGAGTTCCTTTCAAAAATTTCTGCCCTGGGCCCCAGGATATCTAACACCGATCCTGCCTGTTTGAACAAGCTTTAGAAGCTAGAAAGGCTCAACATGAATTGAGCAACTTCATTACATTACATTACATTAATGACTTCTATTCCGCCTGTACCTTGCAGTTCTAAGCGGATTACATCAAAAAGATAACTGGACATTTCCAGGAAGAGGAATACAATTAAAGACGTTGGGCCTAATACATCAAAACGATAGCTGGACGTTTTCAGGAAGAGGAATACAATTAAAGATGTTAGGTCTAAATCAGTTTTGAAGGGAGGATACTAAGAGGGGGAGAGAGGGGAAAAGAAAAGGGGTTAGGAAATTAGGATGAATTTCTTGAATAGTATGGTTTTGATTTCTTTTCGGAAAGTTTTGAGGTCAGTTGAAGCTGTCAGTAGGTTGGTGATGGAGGGGTCCAATTTAGCTGCATGTGTTGCTAGTAAGTTGTCGTACATCTTTTAAAAGGGGGGTAGGAGAAAGGGGACTGGGTTCTCCTCTGTCTGGAAGAGAGGTTCCTATTTAGGCGGTTGTTTAGGTGGGAGGGTGCCGTTCCATTTAATGTTTTGAATAATATGCAATATAGTTTGAATTGGATGCGGGCTTGTATTGGAAGCCAGTGTGAATCTAGGAAGGCGTTGGTGATGTGGTCAAATTTTCCAAGGGAATAGATCAATCTGAGGGCAGTGTTCTGGACGGTCTGTAGTTGTTTTATTAAGTAGGTGGGACAAGGAAGGTAGAGGATATTGCAATAGTCCATTAGACTTAGGACTAGGGATTGGACTATGAGTCTGTATTGTTCTTTGTCGAAGAATTTTCTAATTTTGCGAAGGTTGCACATGGTAAAGAATGCTTTTTGTGTGATTTTGTTGATTTGCACCTGAAGAGTGCAACATCTGTCTACTGTTACTCCAAGGAGTTTGAGAGCGGGCTGTATAGGATATTTGGTGGTTTTTATTTCTAGTTCAGTTATAGAAGGGGTTTTGTCCTTTTCAAGCAGTAGAAATTTAGTTTTGTCAGATTTCCAAAGTGTTGCATCCAGAGTCTGTTTCCAGTGGCAGGTCAGGGCAGGGTGTCATTTTGCACCAAGGGTTGGAAAATTGCGAAGCAGGGTGAATCTGGTGGTATTTGGCACTCAGTGCTGATCTTCTTCCCTCCCTACCCCCAAGGGCTGTGCGCTCATCCCTAGTGATGCCCCCAATAAATGATGGTTGCTCGGGCCAGAGCAAGAGAGGAGGAGGAGGGAGAGTGCTGATTACAGTACTCTTCCATTATTCGCAGTCACTCTGCTAACGTAACCCCTGCGAATTTCGGGGGAGAACTGTATCTAGTGCAACTAGAAATCACCAGACAACAAAGGCAGGATTTCAATTTAGTGATCAAAATCTGTCTGCTGCAGTATATTTGTCTATTTTTCTAGGGGGCTGGGTTCAGAGGCACAATTTGGTTCAGAATATTTTTTTCTTGGTTTTTCCTCCTCTAAATCTAGGGTGCGTCGTATGGTTAGGTGCTTCTTATGGAGCGAAAAATACAGTATATGTTCACATTATTATCCATATTATGTGGCGCTTCATCCATATCCATACCCTTGGGTCTATTACTATCTTTTTTTATATTGCCCAGTAAAAATTTTAATTTTCAGGATGGATATCATTCGGAAAACTTTAAAGAATTTAAAAGACTTTAAAGAACTTTAAAGAATTTCAGAAATCTTTAACTGATTAATAAGGGATTGCAATTGATGACTTCCTTGTCCAATTATTTGTTTTCCTTGTCCTTTTTGCACCTTTTTGTGAACCGGATCGAGCTCCATAGTCAGGATGACTCAGTATACAAGATTAAGGATTGGATTGGATCATTCTTTCAAAAAAAAAAATTTTTTTTTTTCTGTGAGAGAATGTCAATAGAAAGCACATGCACTGATAATGCTTTTCTCATATTTTACCCTTTAAAGAAAATATGTTAAGACTGTAACATCATAGCAATTGTGTTGCCACATATTGATCTTGATGGTTTTTAAAATTAATTTTAATCTGAGGTTTTTATTTTGTGTCACTATTTAGATATACATCCAAATGAAATTATGTGTGATGGCTAAGTTGTTGTTCACTTTTGCTTCAGGCCAACAATAGTTTACTAACAGCATAATTCTAGTTGTTCTAGCCATAGGCCTGCTGTTAAAAGAAGAGGATCCTTGGAAAAAGCAGCTGATTATCATTGGTTGGCTTTTAAGATGGATCTCTCATGAAGCATTTACTGTATATAGTAGTAATTGGTAATTCACTCTGATATAATTGTTCTTTATTATTTTTATATATATTTTCTTCCTAAGGTTTAATATTTTGAAGTTAATACTTTTTTATGGGCTAGTAATTATTTGACATTAAGCAGTACCACCTTATTGAATTGTAGCAGCACAGTCATCAGCTGCAGTCTCAAATTCTTTTAAATGTCAGTACTGTACTTCAGCTTTAGATCTTCAGTTCAGTTTCAATGTTAAGATGCTACACAAGTAAGTGTGGCGCAGTGGTTAAATCTACAGCCTCAGCACCCTGTAGTACTGGATTCAAATCCTGTGCTGTTCCCTGTGACCTTGGGCAAAGTCACTTAAGGGCAAATTCTATAAGACGTGCCCAAAAGTTAGGCGCCTAATTAGGCACTGTTCAGCATGCTTCAAGTAAAATTGGGTTTTGTTTAATGAATCACGCTGAGCGGAGCCTATTTTGGAGGTGCCCATTAAATAGGCCAGCTCTAGGCACAACTAAAAGTTAGGCAGCTAGCTGAGCGTTTAAGCACATTTAAGAGCAGTGATTCTGCAAGAAGATGCCCAACACGCAGCCACGCCCATGCCTAAAATGCATAGCGCCTATTTTTTTTAAGGCCACCTAAATTTTTAGAGGCGCTTTGTTACAGAATCGCGCTTTCTTGATAAGCGCCTATGTTTCAGTCAGTGCTGATTAAAAAGCTCAGTTGAGCTTGTTATTCAATTTAGATAGGCGCCTATCTAGTTGTGCGCCTCCAAAATAGGTGCCTAACTTTAGGCGCTAGTTACAGAATTTAGGCCTTAATCCTCCACTGCCCCAGGTACATTAGATAGGGAAAATGCTTGAAATATCAGTATGTAAACTGCTTTGAGTATGTAAACTGCTTTGAATAACTACAAAAAGTTGGTATATAAATCCCTTTTCCTTTCGTTTATCAGTTGCAGCACTTGTACTTGGCTGTTTTTGTATAACTTTTACTTTTTGTGTCACATACTGTATAACACTACCCTTTTTTTAATTCAAGTAATTTTATTTTTCATTAGTTTGTGCCATTATACCTTGATATTAAGTCATTGCAGTATTTTCATAATGTTTTCCTGTGTTTGGTTCTTTTACACCAAAAAGGCGGTGAAGACTTTTTTTAAATGATTTTTTTCTATCACATAACAACCGAAAGTTTAAAAGACTTGAATTTGTACCTTGTAGAATACCGTCACCTTTTTGGCCTGCTGATTATATTGTGCTGTGTAATTGCATAATGTTTTCATGAAGGTTCCATTCTAATATTGATTACACAGTATCAGCAGTTGGCACTTTGATATATTAGTCTCTTTGCTCACCTTTTTCTGGCCTCTTAGAATTCACACCGGTCTTCAGCGTTGTTATAAACTGAAATTAACATGCACTCAAAAGGAGCTTGCACATTTTCTCATATCACCATCTTTTCATCTTCCTGTTTTGTTTTTTTTTACACGTTACTAATTGCACTCTTAAGAATTCTCCACATTATTAATTACATTTTGATGACAGATATCCTTTCAGTTTACAATTTGCTGTTGTGACAGGCAAGACCCTGTCTCGTTCAGAGACTCTGCAGCTAACCCTATTTCTGGCAAACCAGTGCCTATTTCTAGACAAGAAAGCAAACTGTAAAGTCTAGCAAGCAGACAGCTCCCACACCAGAAAGGCAGAGAATAGGACAGAGTGCAGCAGCAGCTCAGAATTCCTTCATATTACCCTATTATTCCTTATTCAAAACTATAGAAGTAAAAACTCCTTTTAAACCTGCAGCATTACAAGCTAACACACAGAGGGTTAAAGAAAGGGGAGGAGTCAGCAGGACTGACATGCATCAAGCAGGGCCAGAGCCCGGGAAGAATAAAACCTCTACAGCTGAGAGCTGGGGGCAGGAGCAGGAGCAGGAAGAGCCAGAGAAACAGGAAAATTGGCAAGACAGAGCTGGAAGGCTGAGAACTCTGCAAGGCACATTAGGAAACACTGAGAAAGTTTCCATCCCAGTCCTACTACCTCATTGGAAACTTCAGCCAGAAACTCCCAGGCAAGGCAGGAGACCATTTCCCAGAGCAAGGTAGGCTTGGGAGTGGGAGGATTCTGTGGAGAAGTTTGTACAGGCTGGCTGTGAGAAATGAGGGCTTTTTCAGGTTGGGGGAGGGAAGCTACAGTGCAGAGAAGTGAATGAGCAAGGTTTGGATTACAATAACTTAGATTATGACATGTATCACAGTTATGAACCAGAGGAAGGAATGTGTGATGAGAGCATGTGTGAATAAAACTGGTTTAAATAAAAAACTTTTGTATTGTTGGAAGATCTTTCCTTTGACTTTGATGTCTTTGTTATTTGTTGTTTTGTATTCATAATAATAAAACAGATTTGAACATAAATGTGAAACAAGGATCCTGTTGCTAAGGGATTTGAAACGGAGATTTGTCTGAGTGTGGGGACAAGAGTGTGCATAAGCTTTGGTGCAGTGGGAGAGGAGAGCCCAGTACTATTGCAGGGAAAGCCAGGTTTAAAACCATAGTTGTTCCAGGTACCCAAAGTTTGCCCCTGTCCTGAGACACTGATTAATTGGGAACATGGGTGGTGTACTGGGTCCATTATTTTGTATTAGGGTGAGCAAGTTCCCACACATACTGGCCCCAGCTAGAGAGGCAGGGCAGTATTGTGAGAGTGCTCTTTGGAGCTGGGCACAAGAGAGTATCCATTATTTGACTGTGGATATTAGAAGCAGTCTGAGAATTGAGTGCAGGCAGGAGCACTGCCTGGAGTTGCCTGTGGACAAGAAGAAGTAAACTTTGGTCCCATTTGAAGAGGCTGTTTGGACTGTATTAAAGCAGCAGCCCAGGGGACAAAAAGCTGTAAAATAAGTTTGCTGTTTTTGAATGAAGAATATTGAAATCCTGAACTGTGGGAGATATTTGGAAAGTTTGCTATATTTTGAAGCATGGATTGTATTGAAAGCAGCAAAGGGGATTTTGCTGCCAGTTTCACTGTATAAAGAAATATTAAGGAAAATAAATCTTTTTGGTTTTGAAAGTGCAAAAAGAAAAAAAAAAGATTGTTTATTTTGTGAAACCTGCATACCCCATTGGCACTCTGTGGAGACTAGATCCGAGCGTGTGGGGTAGGGCAAGGCTTGACCCTGCCACACTGTGTCATCTGTTAAGGTTTTATTCTTGCTAATGATTGTACAGTATACATAAATTTGATTTTATTGGGCTGTTCGTGAAGGGCCAGATTCTCAAAACTCACCAGTAAAGTCCAGAAAGTTGATGTAGTGGCCATAGTGGGAGCAATTTTTCTTTTACGGGCAATTTTCAGCATAATAGCATGCAAATTATATGCACGCTATTTATGCAGAGAATTGCAAGTAAAAAAGGGGGGAACTGTGTCTGGCGCTTGCTCAGAAGAGTAATCACTAGGTACAGCTCCTCCCTCCTGTCAAGGCTGTTCTCCCTGCACCGATCAACTGTGCTGCAGGTCTCCCCAAGTCCTGCCAGTTCAGCTAATTGACCGGCAGGGAGATCAGCAGAAGGAAAAGTCCCTTCTCCCACTGACACTCCCCCTTGCCTGCCACTGCTTAGCCACCCCCACTCCCTGTAGGAAATTGGCAGAAGGGATGCCCACTCCCTCCTTCCTCAGTCGTCACTGCATTGACCCGCCCAGACGCCCCCCAGACACCCATGCCTTGGCAAGAGGGATGACCAGTCTCTTCTGCACCAGGAACCCCTGCCCTCCTGACAACCCCTTCACAGTCCCCCCTCCCCCCCATATCTTTAAATTGAATGACAGCAAGAAGGATTCTCACTCCAGCTGGCAGGCCCACCTCTTCAAAATGGCAAGCCTTCTCCTTCCTGATGCATCTTGGGATGCACTAGGAGGAGCCTAAGGTCCTGATTGTCTCAGGCACTTAAGGCCCCTCCATATCCCAGGATGCATTGGGAAGGGGAGAGGTTTTAGGTGCCATCTTCTTGCACTGGAAGAGATGAATCCAGCTAGAAAGTCCTTGTAACTTTACTGCTGAATGTTCCACGAGGAGCACCAGGTACAGTCCACAGTAGGTATCCGAAAGTGCTGTGCGTGGTCTGGGTATCTTCACATACACATAATCCCCAGGTTGCATGTGGGTATAGTTGGGTGGCTCACCTGCCAGTAGCCAGAAGTCTTTCACCTGGAAAGGAAATTTAATAGTTGGGGGCAGTGCAATTAGTAGTGAGGTAAGCCTCAATCCATGGAAAAGACCACGGTGAGCCATTCTGATAATCAGCCAGTATGCTAACCCAGCTGGAACCAGTATAACGACCATCTTTAAAGGCACGGTAAGTTTTGAGAATCCAGCCCTAAGTATTTTATTATGTGTGCTTTTCATTTATCCATATAGGCTCCATTTTACTGTGCTATTTGTTGAGTGGACTGTTTTGAGGTATGTTTATTGCTTGTTTCAAATGAATTGGGATTTAATTATTTGTTAATTTCATATTAGCAGTTAAACTTTCCTGATCTCAGGAAGGAGATTTTGGCTTCTGAAAGCTAATAGAAAAATATGAGTATATTTAGTCCAATAACATGGTATAATTTTCTATCTTTTGTTTTATATGCATTTGCTAATTTGTTATGTAATGGTTGAAATATGACAGTTTTGGGGAATTTACTTCTGTATCTTTATATTTTGCACAATACAAGGGGACATACATTGCTTTCTCTTTCTCTGATGTTGCATTGTATGAAGAGTCTGGCTTCTGGAGCGTTTGGTTTAATTTTTATTTTGTGGTTACTTATTCTATACTGGGTAAAGATCTGTTCTTTGCATTTTGAAAGAATGAGAAGGTTTTCTGTTAGCGTTGACTGCACGATTGATCTGTTCTAATCTGATTTGTTTAGTTTTCCAATAGGTTTAGTGATACTCAAGTCATGGTGCTCACTGCAGTGTTTGTGGCACTATTTTTTCCTAACAAAGTAGGTGCTTGTGTGACTTCTGGAAGTGACATTTGTAGTGTTTTGTATTACTTCACACTATGCCTGGTATTGGATTTTGAATTTAGATCATACCTTTCTCAGTAAGGGCTCAAGGCACAGTACATCCAAATACAGTAGGCATTTTCATGTCCCTGGAGGGCTTACAATTTTTTTAATTGTAATTTAATTTTTAAAATTTTATTATATATATATATATATTTCACAATCAAATGAAATACAAGGTATTTTAAGTTTTGTTTCTAAAGCAATGGATGGTTAAGCAACTTGTCCAAGATCTCCTCAAGAAGCATCGGTGGGATTTGAGCCCTGGTTTCCCTGGTTCATAGCCTGCTGCTCTAATCACATTTGGTAACTCATCAGCAAACTAAAGGCTAGAAGAGCTGCAGCCTTGAGGCCCTTTGGCAACCTACCAAAAACATTGCTAGATAAATTATTTTATGGTTGTTAGCAACCTCAATTTCGGTTAGAGTACTGCTGAACATTACTAGTCATGTGGCCAACAGGAAGAAGCTAGACTAGGGAGCCAGGCCTGACTGAGAGCCAAATGTTAATACCTGCATATATTTCCAGAATATTGCAAGTACTATTCTATTCAATTTGTTATTTATCTGTACATGGTTTTGATTTTTTGTGGGTATGTAATTCCCTGGAGTGTATATAGTGTGCATAATAACATGGAGCTCATAATCAAAACTTTCAGATGTCCAAAATCCCACCTAAGTCGGCACTTGGACATCCTAATAGCTAGAACGTCCAAGTGCCAATTTATGAAACCAACTTTCTGAAAGTCCAGAGCTCAAAGGGGCATGTTGAGAGGCTTGTTATGGGCAGGCTTCAGGCAGGCTTAGACCTGGAGGTTCTTCAATGATAAGGCTTTCCCGGGACATCTTAGACCGAACTTAGACACCCAGAGTTAGACCTGTTTTAGATGCCTCTAAGTGCCCCAAAGGTGCCCAAACTGACCAGATGACCACTGCATACATTAAGTTATGACCATGCACACACAAGCTCCCCTAATGCTCACAGACCTCTTCCCACCCCACAAAATATCCTGTTTAAAGAGTACATACATGTCTAAAGAACAGCAGTAACTGGCATGGGAAAGCCTAGTAGAGCATCACACAGGTGTCTTAAGTAGCTGGTGAATGGGCTAATGAGCCATAGAGAGAAGGACTCAGGCCCATAAGACACTCTAACCACTACATTTATGGTGAAAAATATGAGGCCACCAGAACCCACCAAAATCCTACTCTACTTTCATATGGATGCCACCTACAGCCATAAGGGCTATTGGGGTGGTAGAAAAGTGAGTAGTAGGTTTGGGGGACATTTTAGAGGGCTTACCCTAAATTATAAGGGGGTTTTGGTGAGATGTATATATGGCAGCCTTTATGTGAAGTTCACAGCAGTGCCCTCTAAGGTCGCCCACTGCTCTGTTGATATGTCTGTGTGGCCAGTCCATTACAATGCTGGCTCTTCCCACGTCCAAAGAGTCTGCATTTGGACGCTTGGATGCATCTGTGGAAAATTTAGACATCTTGTCGACCAACATGTCCAAGTAAGAGATTTTCGGAAAACAAATGTGGACATCCAGGACATTCAAAACTAGCTGTTTCCAACTTTGGACATTTAGCGGTAAACACACAAAGTTGGACTTAGAAGCAGTATCGAAAATGCCCCTCCACCAGTAAGTACCGCAAAAGGCATCTAGTGGACAATGAAGGGGGTTTTCTCTGCTGTGTTGAAAAGAACCTCTACTGTCCCTTTTTTTAAGAGTGGTACTCATTCAGGGGGAGCAGTATTCTTTAAGTTGCTCTAAACATTCAGTATCTGAATTTTACTCAGAGTAGTTATAAACTAAAGGCGAATAAGTAGGGAAAGCATGCAGAGTATGGAAATAGAAAAGTTTTGCTTGTGTCAGCTCAATCCTTTGATTGCAAAGAAAAAAAAAGTTTTCTCATGTGAAGTTAGTCCTTAATGGGAACATTGTATGCTGTTCTTGACTTCTTCTCATGACCAGTAACTCTTCCTATCTTCTTTCCTTGATGAAAGAAAGTTGCAGATTATCAGAATGGTTCTGGGGTGTATGCACCCCTTTACCTGGAATTCTGCCTAGCACCCACAATGACAGATAAACCACACATCTATGGAGCACAGATATGAAATGAGAGGAGGTGGCTCAGTCAGATGTGAATAAGTATGACATTGGCTTATGTACAAGAAATCCCACAATAAGTTTCAAGAAATTGTATATTTTTTAGGATCCTTTAAAAAAAAATTTTTTTTAAAGGCTCTAATTCTGTAAACAGCATCTAAATCAGTAGCCGCCTATGAAAATGGCACCAGCCAAGTGTCAATCATGCTTAGGCGCCGTTTAAAGAATTGCAGCTAACACAAAACGTAGGCATGGTAATGTAGGCCAGGCTTTTACTGGCCGACATTGCAGATGCCTAAGATTTTTTGAGAATCACGCCTAATGGTGCCTAAGGTCATCTCTACCCCCTAACCACACCTACTTTGACCTTAGGTGCCTTGCTACCTTAGTAGGTGCCTCCTGGCACCTACTTTTTTAATGAGTTTTTAATTGGTTTTTAATGGCACGGTCAATTACCACACCAATTAAAACAATTACGGTAAGTTAGTCGAAGGTAAGGTGCTTACCGCTGCCTAACATACGGCACCATTTACAGAATCAAACCCTGTGTGTACATGTCCTGGCATTCCCCCTCTTCCCCAAGCTTTCACCTAGGACGTTTCTTTTCTCTATTGATGTAGGAAGACCACGTCATTAGGGACAGACTAAGACAATCCTGGCTTACCCTGTGGCATCTATGATCTTGTTGTTTGTTCCTGTTGTTCTTACAGAAAATTCATGCATGTGATGGAAGTAAAACCAGGACTGGCTCAGCCTGACCCTTTGACATGGATCTTCCTGGTTACTGCTTACAAGACTGATGAGTCCAGAGATTTACTAATGTGAGCCCTGACCCTGATCTGGACTGTGTTCTGAAGCTACTGTTAACATGTCACATTTTTTTATATCAGATAAGCACTTACTGTAGCAACGCAATAAATGTTTTATCTAATTAGCTAAATACATATTTTCTTCCTTACAGAAACCCTGGTTTTGGGACCAAAGAGAATTCTGGGTGGGATATCCCCATCAAGTGAGTAAAATACCCATCAAACCATTTCACACTGGGATACAGTGTCTTGTTCATTTGTGTCGTATAATATTTTTAATTTGTGTTTCAGCATAATTGAGTAGGAACTAGTCAAAAATACAAATGTGCATGCTTGCTATATGTCATATTATAAATGGGGCATCAGTGATTGGTAAAAAAAAAAAAAAGGTCAAAGGACTTAATTTAGGAGCAAGGCCTAAAATGAACATCTAGCCTTAATTCATTCACATACCATCATATGTTCCCAAAATGTGTATAAGGGATTTTGAACCAGACAACAGAGAAAATCCACTTTGCACAAATCCCCAGGGAATCCAAAAAAGAAGCAGAGTGAGCCTGGTCTTCAAACGAACCACACTTTAATACCAACCAATGTAGCATATACAGAATTTCATCTAAACATGCATTGGACTCGACACTGGCTGTGTTGCAGCAAGTGAGCCTGCATCAGGAGTCCCAAAACATACATAATTAATAAAAACAAATAAATTACATAAAAACATTTGATTTCTATCCGGTCCTCCCAGTAGGTCAGAACGGGTTACTAACTAACATTCACAGTGGATTACATTGGACAGTACAAATTACAATACAGTAACTTAAGCACAAGTTTGGAAGAACAGTAACTTGAGGACAACTTGGGGGGGGGGGGGGGCGTTATTTAAGGGGATTACATTGGACAGAACAATTGACAATGCAGTAACTTAAGCATAAGCTTGGAACAGCAGCGACTTATGGTCCGCTTGGGAAGGGGTATTCAAAGGGAATTCCTGGGAGAAGTAACAAATAGTAGAGAATACAATGAGTACCAATGCCCATGAATATAATGCCAAATCATAAAGGAATGGCAAATCAAAAAGGAATGGCAATAAATTACAACAAAGGCAAAATGAATACAAGGGGAGCAAACAGTGGAAAAAGGTGGCAAGTGCATACGCTTACACAGCCACTGCCAACACTGTCTCATTAATTTCAATAAAGGATATCTTCTAGTAGGGAAGATTTTATAAGGTTTACAATCATGCCTAGGAGACATCAACTTCTTCTCAAGATATACAGGAGTATAAAATCGGGTGCTTTTTTTCTATCCAATCCACTAGATGCCTCATTAAACAAGCTCTTCCGGCTCTTTAACTATGGATCTAGCGTTTAGCTAGGAAAAGATTCTGCTCTGCGTTCTCCTTCCCCGACCCTGATGAAAGTGTGAAACGCGTCGGTGGGGATCGAGCTAGACCCAGAGCTAGACTAAAGCTAAGTGACTGTTATTATCACCACTTTTGCTAAAGATGATAACTTACTAAGCATAAGTATCTCAGAGTTATAAATTATTGAATATACTAAAGTAAAAAAGGAAAAAAAAGTACAAAAATAATGAAAACTATACACGCTATAAAGTTCCTATGAGGACAGCTACCATACTCTATCATTGTGTGGCAAACTGAGGAACCAGTGATTAGTTTTCTACATATTTTTATTTGGTGGCTAATTCACTTTATTGATTAGTTTTTTTGAATCTTGGTGCACTATTTTTTGATTTTGAGTGTTCATTAAACAAGCAACATTATACCTACATAAATCAGGAAGGGCCAAACCTCCTCGTCTCACAGGCAAAAACGTTTGTGCTAGCATGAGAGATGGGCTTTTATTATTCCAGTGAAACTTTCTTAATATCTTATAAAAGGTTGCTAAATACTTATTAGTTATATATATTGGGAAGGTCTGCATCACATACAACCATTTTGGGAGCAATACCATTTTAAACAGGGCTTTACAACCCCTTAAAGTCAGGGGAAGTCTAGTTCATAAGGTCAAGATATCTAGTGATTTTTTTCAACATTGTGTGATAACTGTTATTTAATTCTTCTGTCTACAGTGACATTATTTGAAATCTATATTCCTTAACATGAATTATTTTATTTTTCAAAAGTTAAAATTTTTTTTTTTTTTAATTGACATTATGGTATTATGTTTACATATATTTTGGGTTCTTCCTTAGATGATAATAAATATATGTACTAAGGGCTCCTTTTACGAAGGTGCGTTAGGGCCTTAATGCATGGAATAGTGAGCGCTAAAATGCCACGCGCACTAGCCGCTACCACCTCCTCTTGAGCAGGTGGTAGTTTTTCGGCTAAAAACGCTAACGCACTTTTTTAAAAGGAGCCCTAAATATACTTGGAGACAATAAGTTCATAAATAATGTAAATAGCTTACCCCCCCCCCAAGTCAATTTTTCTTCTGGACCTCAGTGACACCACTCAACCGCTCATCAACAGCTCATAGCGGTAAACTTTGTGTCTACTCGTCACTGGTCCCTAATATTCATTTAATTGTCTTATTAAGCTCCTATATAATTTAAATCTCTATTTTAAGCATTTTAAGCAGTTAACTTACCTTAAAGGATTCTTTTCATGGCACGATCTGGAAGGACTAGATCCTTTTTTTTTTTCACATCGTGCCATGAAAAGAATCCTTTAAGATAAAGATAAGTTAACTGTTTAAAATGCTTAAAATAAAGATTTAAAATATATAGGGGGTTTAATAAGACAATTAAATGAATATTAGGGACCAGTGATGCGTGGACAAATAAAGCTTACCGCTATGAGCTGTTGGTGAGCGGTTGAGTGGTGTCGCTGAGGTCCAGAAGAAAAATTGACTCAGGAGAAAGCTATATAGTTATATATATTTTGGGAGCATATAATAGTATGTGAGTGAATTTGGTCTGGATGTTCGTTTAAGGACTTGTCCCTGAGTTAAGTCCTTTGACCTTTCTTTACCAATCACTGATGCCCCCTTTGTAATATTATATATAGTAAGCGTGCACGTGTTTGTATTTTTGATTAGTTCCCACTCTGTTTTGCTGATTCATCCTGGATTTAATTTGTTTTCTCAGTCCTGAATAGATATCTAATAGATAAATGAATAAACAAGGTGTCCCCTTCAATGTCACCATATACATTGACCACCAGAGTTTAAGTATTATACAGGCTCGGGTAGTGCTTTTATAGTGCTGATATAATTCATGCATAGTCTTACCTCAGTCACCTTCCTGATGTCTCCCAGCAGAGGGTAAGAGGACATAGGCTAAAGCTTCAATAGGCAGCTGAGGCTCAGGATCAAACATTAAAACAGTGTCTCTCAAACTGTGTGCTACGGCATAGTGGTGCGCCCCAAAGAGATTCTGGGTGTGCTATGAAAGATTCTAGAAATTTTTACTTTATTATTTTTTTTTAATTCCCTTATAAGTATACAGTAGAATAGATGACATGTATGTTGCACACACAAGAGTCTGTCAATGTTATGAGCATCTGTGTGCGTAAGGATACAACTGCTCAGACACACGTCATTCTTTGATGCGATTGGTCCTTGAAAACTAACAGCAAGTAATTTTAGCTTTATTTTATTATTCAGTAGTTATCCTAACTTGAGCAACAAAGCAATCAAGGCTTTGTTACCTTATAGATCTTCTTATCTTTGCGAACTTGGATTTTTAGCTCTGAAAGAAATTAAATTTTTAAAAAAGATAATGATGCAGATGGTGGATGATGAAATGCGTGTTTGCTTGTCGACTATTGACCCACATTTTGAGTTAATTTGCATTCAAAAACAAGCACATCCATCGCATGGATTAGGAATTCTATTCTATCTATTTTTGTTTCATTGTTACAATTGCCCATACATAGCTTAAAGAACTTTAAATAAATAAACTGTCAAATTTTATTTTTTTATGGGTTTTGCAATTGTATAATTTCAATAATAATGTGCTGTGAAAAACATTTGCTCCGTTTAGTGTGCCGGTGCTATAAATGTTTGAGACACTGCGTTAAAACATATCCTCCTCACACTACCGTATTTTCACGCATATAACGCGCGCGTTATACACGATTTTACAAACCGTGCATAACCTTGCGCGTTATACATGTGAGCGCGTTTTACAACGTTTTTTTTACATAGTTTCCCCCCCCGACGTCCGATTCACCCCACCTGCAGGACCGCTCGCACCCCCACCCCAAAGGACCGCTCGCACCCCCACAGCCTCCCCCCCCCCATCATGGAGAAGCTCTTACCGTTCTCCTGCTGCTTCCTCTGCCGGCGGTCCCGGGCCTTCTGTGAGCCCTGCTCTGAAATGCTTCCTCTTCCGGCGGTCCCGGCCCTTCTGTGAGCCCTGCGTCTGCGCTGCTTCCTCTTCTGGCAGTCCCGCCCTTTCTCTGGGGGGGGCTTCAGGCTTTCAGGGTGGGGACAGGACTTCAAGGGGGAGAGGAGAGTCGGGGCGGGCCAGAGGAGAGTTGGGGCGGGCGAAAGGAGAGTCGGGGTGGCCAGAGGAGAGTCAGGGCGGCCAGAGGAGAGTCGGGGCTGGCGAAAGGAGAGTCAGGCGGCGACGGGAGAGTCGGGGCGGCATGCGCGGTATACCCGTGTGCGCGGTATATAAACATTTCTTTACATAAATTTGTGTTCCCCGCGCGCTATACCCTTGTGCGCGTTTTACACGGGTGCGCGTTATCTACGTGAAAATACGGTAATGTGTAACAGAACAGGAGTACTCAAAATGTACATCTCATATGGTAATCCCCCAGCTGTGTATAACATTGCAAATACACAAGCTTTCTATAGAGAAGACATGTTAAGCATCTTGGGATACAGTTTGGGACATAACTGGTGTGAATAGAGCTGTAGAAAAGCCTCTTCAAAACAAATGGAAAATTGGGAATGATACCAAGAGAAGAAATGGGTGCCAAGGCCCTAGGCAGCTAACAATAGCAAAGCCACTGAAGACTCTTTGTAATGAAGAGGCATAAAAAAATGAACAGCTAGAACCTGACTCCTTTCTTATACTTATGCCATCCGCAAACACAGCTGCAGCTCTCAAAACAGGCTCACTACACAGGATCCCTCTGTCCCGCCCCTCTTTTTCTCTGCCTGCAAAATGTTCAGTGCTGCAACCGCCCATCTATGTCTCTCATTTGTAGAATGAGAAGAGGTGTTTCCTGTTTTTGAAAGCTCTGCACCCATATGCCAAACAAAGTTTTATCAGCACAATTATTAACTGCCAGAAGAATGAGCAGTCTGTGTTAACGTGCCAAAAATTAGTAGAGGACTGAGGAAAGTCCCATGATGCACTTTTGGGACACCTGAGACCCTCTTCCTTTTTGACTGAAAACGGAGCAAATAATGATTGGATGAAAACATGTGCTTAATTCTCACTAAGGGCTAGATTCACTAGGCAAACCGATCGTGTACCGATCGGTTTGCGAGCCCTGTATGACCAGATTTCCCTCCTGCACTTTTCACAAACGCCTGTAGCGATCCGATCCGGATCGTCCCATGCAAATTAGTAAAACCCCATGCAAAATAGCCAAGTGATTGATTCACTAACAATTGCTTGGCTATTTTGAGTTGGATTTTACAATTGGCAAACCCAACTGCTGCAGACTGTCGGTAACTGAGTCGGTTACAGAGTTAGTTCATATACTAAGGTAACTGAGTTTATCCCAGGACAAGCAGGCAGGTATTCTCACTAGTGGGTGATGTCATCAGACAGAGCCCCGGTACGGACGTCTCACAAGCACGTGTTGCTTGTAGAAACTTAAAGTTTCTAGATGCCCGCACCGCGCATGCGCCGGTGCCTTCCTGCCCGGAGATCCGGGTGTGTCTACTCAGTTCTTTCTTTTCCGCGGAGCTGAGAAGTTCAACTTCTTCATGCGCTAGCTGAATTCAGTTAAATTTGCCTTCCTTGTCCGCGTTTTCGCTTTCTTTTAATTACAGTTAACAGTACTTTTCTTTTTCAGTTTAAAAAAAAAAAAAAAAAAAGATTATTTCCTCCGGCGGGTCGAACGGGCCGGCCACGTGGCTCAGGCCCACTGGCTTCGACCTCGCGGCGGAGATTTTCCGGCCTATGTCCCGGCCAATCACCGGGTTTAAAAAGTGCAGCAAGTGCCAACGCGCGATTTCACTCACGGACCCTCACTGGCGCTGTTTGCAGTGTTTGGGCCCTGACCACATCCCGAAATCGTGCAGGCCTTGCTCTACCCTTACGGCACGCTCATTCAAGCGGCGTTGCCTATTGTGGGAATCGATGTTCAAGATGGACGCAACTAAGGATCCCTCAGCCTCCACTTCATCTGATACCTCCCCGGTTCGGGCGAAACCGGTATCGACCCCTCCTGCATCGAGTGTGGTGAAACCAGCATCGCTCAACCCGACACCATCCACGAGCTCGACGTCGGTGCCTGCCCCGGTCTCCTCGGTTCAGGTACCTCTTCCTTCCACAGTGCCACCAGTGGTCATCAAAGTGCCGAAAGCTACTAAGCAGAAGCACTCGGCCTCGAAGGAGCGCGATGTCCGTGCAGGAGGACCCCCTTTCGGTGCGGATCCCTCCTTATCGGCTTCGCTACGGTCCGTGCTGGAAGCTCAATTCGTTGAGCTCATGCAGACCATCGGACCCGGGCTCATCGCTGCCATACAGGGTGACCTCCCGGTACCGGTCCAAAGGGGCGGTCCGCCCCCTCCCCCTCCCCCACACCGTTCGACCTCGACAACCGACGAGGACGAACGGGGGAGGGCGGCGATGCCCACGCGGCAAGCCTCGCTTACCGATATGCCGCCATTAGAACCCATTACGCCTCCGCGCCAACATGGGACCAGACCTCCGATCGATACTCGAAGCCCTGGGCATAGTCAGGAAGAGTTCTTCCGTACTCCTTACCAGACTTGGGTAGCATCGCAAGAACCCGCATCGCAAACCCAGTTGCGATCCACCGCTTCCAGCCCTATCCACTTGGGGGCCTCGGGAGACCATGCGATGCACAGACGATCCCGATCCCCGTCTCGCCACCGAGACGGGCACCGATCGAGACACTCATCCTGGCACTCCTCACGCCATTCGGAGGTGTCACCGCAGAAAAAACTGCAACGTAGGGGATACTCCTCATCAGAGGTGTCCCCTCCGGGGGGCCCGGAGTACGAGGAGACATCGGTGCCCGATTCTCCTTGCCACTCCCCGATGTCCATGGACCTGGAGGCCTCCTCCTCCTCCAGCCCGTCCCACAGACCGACGCTGGCGGAACAATTGTCCTTCTCATCATTCCTCCGACAAATGGCGGATGATCTGGATGTGACCCTTGACACGGGCTCCCGATACTCCAAAGAGTATCTGGACACCATGCATTTACCTAACCCTCCAACGGAGTCGCTTCGGCTCCCCTTGCACAAATTACTGGACCAGACCTTCATGCAGTGCTTCGAAACACCGTATTCCATACCGGCGATCCCCAGCAAACTCGATGCTCGATACCGCATCGTGCACCATAAAGGGTTTGAGGGCCCTCAACTCTCCCACCAATCCCTACTGGTCGAGTCCTCTCTTAAACGCTCTCATCCCTCCCAGGTCTACGCCTCTGTACCGCCGGGCCGAGAGGGGAGAACGATGGACAAATTTGGTAGAAAATTCTACCAAAACTCCATGATGGCGTCACGGGTGCTAAACTACAATTTCTTTTTCTCTTCCTATCTGGAGTTCTTCTTGCCGGTGCTCCGCAAGTTCACTCCGTTCATAGACAACCAAGCTCGATTCGAGTTCGAGGAAGTGGTAGCCTCCCTCTCCCAATTACGCCTCCAGCTGATGCAATCCTCCTTCGATGCATTCGAACTCTCGGCACGCGCCGCCGCAAGCGCGGTAGCTATGCGTCGCCTGGCATGGCTCCGTACAATCGATATGGACCCCAACCTCCAGGACAGACTCGCCAACGTACCATGTGCTGGAGCTGACCTGTTCGATGAGTCTATCGAAACTGTTACCAAGAAGCTGTCGGATCATGAAAAATCTTTTCAATCCATCCTGCGGCCCAAACCCAAACCTCAACAGTCTCGACCTTCCAGGCCACCCCTGATTTACCAGCGGCGTTACATGCCCAGACAAACGCCTGCTGCGAGACAGCCTGCGAAGAGACAACCTCCCCAGAAGTCTCAGCAAAAACCTCAGCCACCGGCTGCACCTAAGGCTCCCCAGCCCTTTTGACGCCCCTCCCGGGAGCATAACCTCGGCCTCTCCCATAGGGGGCCGCCTCCATCTTTTTTACCATCGATGGGAGGCCATAACCACGGACCTATGGGTCCTCACCATCATCAGAGAAGGATACTCTCTTCAATTCCACCGGGTCCCCCCGGACCATCCTCCAAGAGAGTATCCTTCAAGCTCGACGCAGACCGCCCTTCTTCTTCAGGAAGTCCAAACCTTACTTCAGCTTCGGGCTGTCGAGCCGGTCCCGTTAGACCAATTGAACCGAGGGTTTTACTCCCGGTACTTCCTCGTCCCGAAGAAAACGGGCGACCTGCGACCCATTTTAGACCTTCGGGCCCTCAACAAGTTTCTGGTCAAAGAGAAGTTTCGCATGCTGACTTTGGCTTCTCTATACCCCCTCCTCGAGCAGAACGACTGGTTATGCTCCCTGGATCTCAAGGAGGCCTACACTCACATCCCCATTCACCCGGCCTCCTGAAAGTTCCTCAGATTTCGGGTGGGAAATCTGCACCTACAGTACCGAGTGCTACCATTCGGCCTATCTTCGTCCCCCAGAGTCTTCACAAAGTGCCTGGTGGTAGTGGCCGCAGCACTCCGGGACAGGAGTCTACAGGTGTTCCCATACCTCGACGACTGGCTCATCAAGGCCCCGTCAGCCCCAGAGGTCACTTCGGCGGCCTTGGCTACAACCTACTTCCTCCAAAATTTGGGCTTCGAGATCAACTTTTCCAAGTCTCATCTACAACCCTCCCAGTCCCTCCCCTTCATCGGAGCGGTCCTGGACACCACCCGACTCCGAGCATTCCTGCCCCTGCAACGCATGGAGTCCCTTCTTCATCTCTGCCAGGCGGTGTCTACTCGCCAAACTCTACCGGCGAGACAACTGATGGTGCTCCTGGGCCATATGGCCTCCACAGTACACGTGACACCCTTTGCCAGACTCCACCTCAGGATCCCCCAGTGGACCCTGGCATCACAGTGGAATCAGACGTCCGATCCACTATCCAAACACATCTCAGTCACACCTGCTCTTCGGCAGTCTCTACTTTGGTGGATGACCTCTTCGAATCTATCCAGAGGTTTGCTGATGCACTCTCCCCCCCATCAGAAAGTTCTCACAACCGATTCGTCGAATTATGCATGGGGGGCCCACCTGGATGGTCTCCGCACCCAAGGATTCTGGACCAGTGCGGAAAGACTACACCAAATCAATCTACTGGAACTCAGAGCCATCTTCAATGCGCTCCAAGCTTTCCAACATCTACTTCACGACATGGTAATCCTCATTCGCACAGACAATCAGGCCGCCATGTATTATATCAACAAGCAAGGAGGCACGGGCTCGGCCCTCCTTTGCCAGGAAGCTCTACGAGTCTGGGACTGGGCGGTGCGCCACAACGCCCTACTCAGAGCAGTATACATCCAGGGGGAGAACAACGTCTTAGCAGACAAACTAAGCCGTCTGCTACAACCGCACGAATGGACTCTCCATTCCAGCCCCCTTCACCAAATCTTCACGCAATGGGGGACGCCTCAGATAGACCTCTTTGCGGCTCCCCACAACTCCAAACTGCCTCAGTTTTGCTCCAGGATCTACACTCCTCATCGCCTCGAGGCAGATGCTTTTCTACTGAACTGGGGGGAAACGATTTCTATATGCGTTCCCACCATTCCCGCTGATCCAGAAGACTCTGGTCAAGCTGAAACTCGAACGGGCCACCATGATTCTAATAGCTCCTCGGTGGCCCAGACAACCTTGGTTCTCCCTCCTACTCCAACTCAGCAGCAGGGAACCAGTACCACTTCCAGTGTTTCCTTCACTGCTTACTCAACATCAAGGATCACTACTTCATCCCAACCTGCAGTCTCTCCACCTGACAGCTTGGTTCCTCTCAACGTAACCCCTCACCAATTCTCACAAGAAGTGAGGGAGGTCTTGGAAGCTTCCAGGAAGCCCGCCACTCGACAATGCTACTCCCAGAAATGGACCAGATTCTCCTCATGGTGTGTTTCTAAGTCAAAGGAACCTCAGCGAGCTTCCTTATCCTCCGTGCTGGACTATCTCCTACACCTATCTCAATCTGGGCTCAAGTCCACATCCATACGAGTCCACCTGAGCGCTATTGCGGCGTTCCACCAGCCCCTACAAGGGAAACCCCTCTCGGCCCATCCAGTGGTCGCCAGATTTATGAAAGGACTCTTCCATGTTAACCCTCCTCTCAAACCACCCCCAGTAGTTTGGGACCTCAATGTAGTCCTTTCCCATCTCATGAAGCCCCCGTTTGAACCACTCAACAGGGCCCCTCTTAAGTACCTCACCTGGAAAGTACTTTTTCTTGTAGCCCTTACGTCCGCTCGCAGAGTCAGCGAACTCCAGGCATTGATGGCGGATCCACCATTCACAGTATTCCATCATGACAAGGTGGTCCTACGCACTCACCCGAAATTCCTGCCTAAGGTGGTCTCCGAATTCCATCTCAACCAATCCATTGTACTTCCAGTATTCTTCCCTAAGCCCCATTCTCACCACGGAGAATCGGCCCTTCACACTCTAGACTGTAAACGTGCCTTGGCTTTCTACCTGGATCGCACCAAGCCACACAGAACCACTCCTCAACTTTTTGTCTCCTTCGATCCTAACAAGTTGGGAAGACCCGTATCGAAGCGCACCATCTCTAATTGGATGGCGGCTTGTATCTCTTTCTGCTATGCCCAGGCTGGATTATCACTTCCTTGTAAGGTCACAGCCCATAAGGTCAGAGCAATGGCAGCCTCAGTAGCATTCCTCAGATCAACACCAATCGAGGAAATTTGTAAGGCCGCCACCTGGTCCTCGGTTCACACATTCACCTCACATTATTGTCTGGATACTCTCTCCAGACGGGATGGACAGTTTGGCCAAACAGTATTGAAAAATTTATTCTCTTAAGTCGCCAACTCCCCCTCCATCCCACTGAGGTTAGCTTGGAGGTCACCCACTAGTGAGAATACCTGCCTGCTTGTCCTGGGATAAAGCAATGTTACTTACCGTAACAGTTGTTATCCAGGGACAGCAGGCAGCTATTCTCACGTCCCACCCACCTCCCCTGGGTTGGCTTCTCAGGCTAGCTACCTGAACTGAGGAGACACGCCCGGATCTCCGGGCAGGAAGGCACCGGCGCATGCGTGGTGCGGGCATCTAGAAACTTTAAGTTTCTACAAGCAACACGTGCTTGTGAGACGTCCGTACCGGGGCTCTGTCTGATGACATCACCCACTAGTGAGAATAGCTGCCTGCTGTCCCTGGATAACAACTGTTACGGTAAGTAACATTGCTTACTGTCAGGTCTGCATGTATTTTGACAGGCCTGCCTGTCTTTTTTATTCATTTTTTTTCCATGGCACAGATATTTTGCTGGTTAAAATCACAGGCTCCCAGTGCGGGAAGGGCAGGAGAGATTTGGGGCGAGAGCGGGGTGGCAGGAGAGATTCAGGGCGAGAGCAGAAGAGTCGGGGCAGGCAGATTCGGGACACAGCTTCATGACAGCAGAGAGCAGGCTGCGGTGCCCGATCTCTCTTCCCTGCTCCTGGACTCTCCTGCTCTCTGACACTGTTCCCCGCAGTGCAGGCCCGCTTTAAAAACAGAGGCTTGCACAGCAGGGAATGGCAGCAGATAGCAGGAGAGTCCAGGAGCAGGGAAGAGAGATCTGAGCTGGGCTGAGCCCTGACAGCAGTGACAGGAGGCTGCTTCTCCTGTCACTACTGTCAGGGTGCGCATGAGCGGGGATCGCTCTGGCTGTGGGTAGGGAAGCGTGCTAACGATAGTCCCCATTTGCATGCAGGCCTTTACTGAATTAATCGGCCGGCATGCAAATGGAAATGGATCGTGCAAGGTTTGGAGGTTTAGTTAATCCTGCCCTTAGAGCTGTTGTCCAGAGCCCTCCCCATTCTCTCAATTATTTTTATTTTATTTTAAAGATTTACAAGATCTTGAAAGCTTACAAATAACAATCATAAATTAAAATATATACAAAACTAGAAAAAAAAAATATCAACAAATATCACAACTAAATTACATGACAACATTTAACATGTCATTGTCAAGGACAATCATGTAAAAGGCCATCAGCATACCAAGCGTTGATTGAAGAACACTTTTGCAGAAGGAGTTGAACCTGTGTGCTGAGCCTTCCCACACATCTGCAAGGGACGAGGACTTGAACTCACTTCCTGTCTCCTGCGCTGCAAAATGACCTGCACCCCAGCAAGTCTTAGACTTACATAAGAACTTAAGAATAGCCATACTGGGTTGCCTTTTTTGAAGGTATGAGTAAACATGTGGATAAAGGTGAGCCAGTTAATGTAGTGCAGGGGTGGCCAAAAGGTCGATCGCGATCGACCAGTAGTTCGCGAAGGCAACGCGAGTCAATCGCAGAGCTCATCCCGGCAGAAAACTTGAACATTGTCAGCATAGCTGTGATGCAACAAATCCAAGCTTCTAATCAAACCACCCAATGGAGATACAACAATATTAAAAAGAACTGGAGTGTGAAGATCATACCACAAAGCAATGGCCAAAAACCTCAGACTAGTGACATTCACTCCCAGTCTGCGGCATTTCAGGATACCTCTCATGAATATGCATGAGAGAGATTTACCTCAATGGCATAGCCATGGATAGCCACATCCCCACCCAGCAGCAGCATAGCAACAGTGTGGCTGGCGGGGATCCCCCAAGCCCTGCTAGCTGAACACTCCTGGCATCGCTCTCTCTAGGAGTTGGAGGGTGGGGTAACTTAACATAAGTCACCCCCATACTTCTGTACTCAGTACAGTCTTCCACCAGCAAAGTCACACTTTAAATCCAGTTCAAGGTCAACTGAAATAAAATACCGTGTCTTGCACCCCACCGGAACCATAAGAAGTACAGAACAAAGGTGCATTTTCAGAGCTGCTCATCTACAGTGCTCTGGTATGTCTTAGTCATCTATCTACTCCAGGCTTTGGGGGGTTTTCATCTTGTGTCTGCCAAAAAACCTTCATCTCTTCTGGGTTTCTTTGCTGCTTAAAGAAACCAGTGAATCTTTCCCGTCACTCAATATACTGTAGTCCGCAGCTGGCATTTTATCATATAAATCTGCAGTCACACACTGTGCCACATGGTGAGCTGCCTGTTCCGATATTGTCAATACCAGCTGCTCAGCCCCTGTTGCTATCTTCTCCATAACTAATAGTTTCTTTGCTATAGTTTTTCAGGCTTTTGTTGTCATACCCAATTGCTGATCTCCACCAGCTGATGTGCTGCCTATCCAGCTGAACTTCCCACCTCCATAGTGGTTACTTGAAGGGACAGACTAGAAAAATCTCAACTATTATTGGGGTTCAGTCAGGAGGAGCTCTACCAGCTTTACTCTTTCTATGTAATTAAGACTAGGCCTCCTTTTCTGGAAGATGGTTCTGGTGTCAGGTTGATCACCTTATAAAGCTCGCTATAACAAAACTCCCAAGACACCCAACTCCTGGTAAGAAATTTTAAGCCACTCATGGATTTCTAACAACCCCATCCTTTGCATTATACGATCTGTAGCACTGATTTCAATAGGTAGAATCAGGAACTACGAATACCACACTGCATCAAGATATACTTTCAAAAACAGAATGGCTAACAATTTTTTTCCTCCTGGAACTGGGGAACTTGTCCACTGAACAAGTTTGGGACGCCCTGGCCTATAATGCTTCTACTTATCCTTCTAGGGTTACCATATGACTCCAAAAAAGGAGGATGGATGGAGTTTTCTACCTTTCCTCTCTCCAACACTGGGTAGATATTGCAAGACTATGAAGTACCACGCTTTGCCTTACTGGTCTCTTTAATTTTAATTTTTTATTTTTTTTTGTTCCTTCTGCTGCAGCCTCTATTGCCTGTGTTGTACTGGTACTACATATTGGAGCTGGGCTTCTACTGGTCTCTGCTGCTCACCATGGCATTTGATGTGAAGCGAAAGGTGAGTGCCATGATGCAATTTTCTACTTATGAAAAGAGCACCAGCACTGGCCAAAATAAATGTGTATATGTGCTGTCCTTGTCAGCTAAGAGAAGTAAACCATTAAAAGTCAACTTCTATGTTCTGATTTTCACTTTCCTTCTGAAGAGTGATCAGCATTTAAAAGCTGTAGAGAACTGCCCCTGTCTAGCTGCTCCCATCATTGTGAAATTGCGTAAATCAGAGTGCTGTAGTATTGATTGATATCAGAAGAAACCTTCTTCCCTCCTTATATGAATGTCATAATAATATAGGGACAACTGAAGATCAGATACTGTTAGTGCTGTTATTTATTTTTATAGTCTAACCAGGTGAACACAAGCTGTGCCATGCTGGGTCAGGCCAAAGGTCAAATAAGCCCAGTATTCTGTTCTGACAACATCCAAGTAGCTGGCAGATTCCCAGGGATGGTCTATTTGTCTAATAATTGTTCATAGACTTTTGTCTGAGAACTTGTCCAAATCCTTTTTAAATCCAGCTATGTTAGATGTCTTGACCACATTATCTGGCAACAAATTTCACAGTTTGATTGTTCACTGAGTAAAAATATACTTTTTCCAGTTTGTTTAAAGCTGCTATATGTTAGTTTCATGAAGTGCCCCTAGTCCTAGTACACTTTGAAGACATTAAAAACTATTCCTTTGTGATGTAGCAAGGATGGGAGGCACCCCCTCCTGACCTCTTCTCTACCCCCTGAGCCTTCCTGCCCCCTCCCCCCCCCCCCCCGCTGCACGCCCCTTCCTTTCCCAAGTACCTCTTTAACTTCCCCAAAGCGAGCAACATCTCCAACTTGCTGCTTGAACCGGCCTCGGCTCTCCCTCCGATGTCACTTCCTGGTCCCACAACCAGGAAGTGACGTTGGAAGGAGAGCCAAGGCCGGCGCAAGCTGCAGTTTGGAGCCATTGCTTGCACCAGTGAAGAGCTAGAGGCACGGGAGGGGGAGGGGGGGGAGAAAGCACGTACACAGCAGGAAGGAGTGGGAAGAGGAGAGGTGCCGGCACCCCCACAAATCCAGCACCCAGGGTAGTTCACCCTCCCCTCTTACTATGCCACTGTTCCTTATAGACCTGTTGCCTCACTCATGATTTTATAAACCTCTATCATAACCCGTCTCGATTGTGTTTTCATAAAATTGTCAGACAAGACAAGGATCAGGAAGGAAACCCACATTTAAGATTAAAAGATGTATGACAGACAGTTAAAAGAAGAAAAGTTGTATGGTCTGTTCTGATGTTGTAAAGCCCTGAGAGCATATGGCATTTTGTGTATGGGGAAGTTCTTTCTGCATTGGCATTACTATAGTTAATTACTTTGGCTTTCGTAATACTAACAGCATGGGGATTACATTTAATGTTACTGCTGCAGCTGCGCTCACTCACCTCCTATGTACCATATAGGGCATCCAAATCTTCTTGAGCATGTTATGGCTTGGCGGGAGGTGGTCATTCCTGCTGGCTATGGATATAGGACTGAGTTGAGTAGCTCCCATGAGTTCCACATCAGACTCCACCCCTCAACCACATGGGGGAGAAGGGAGTCCCAACGTCTAGTGCCGATGTAGCTCAGGCTCTGGAAAGAGCTGGTCAGGAGTTACAGCCTGGTTTTCAGAAAGCCGCTCCACATCCATGCAGTGTCACAATTCTGTCAGCTGCAGAGCTCTACTCAGGCTGTCTCCAGGTGACCCGCAGGGCCTTTCCTCTGTTAGATCCCATCCCTCTGATGCAAATTCCTGTTTTTAGCAGATAAGTGCTATATTTATTAGTAGACAAGTGTAATACAACCTAATGGCCACCAGAGCAGCAAAACTAGACAGACAAATCACCAATCTGCTGTCTTCTACCACAGACTACAAAACCTTCAAAAAAGAAACTAAAACTCTACTCTTTAAAAAATGCATAAAACCTATTTAATATGACCAGTTCCTTCCCAAGCTCTACCTACCACACTGTCTATTCCTATCAAATCTAAAATGTTCAAATTACCCAACATGTATTACCTTAATTTCTCAACAATTCTTATGTAATCCGCCTTTATATCTTGTAACTTCATGACAATTCTTATGTAATCCGCCTTGAACCGCAAGGTAATGGCGGAATAGAAATCACTAATGTAATGTAATGTAATAGAAAATATATAAGCAAAAAACAAAAGGAATTGACCCCAAAATATCCACAAAGAAGAAAATCCAGAGAAAACCAAAAAAACTCTGTGGAGTGACGATGTTCCTAAATGGACTTTATTTGAAAGTATCAAAGTTCCAAAGGTACACTAAAATCATCCACATAAAATAATTCCATCCACATAAAAGTAAATCATCCACATAAAAGCCTTAAAGGACCTAGTCCGCTAGGGATACAGGACCCAACACGGAATTATTTTATATAGAAAATATATAAGCACAGGCTTGGATGATTCTTGCCTTGAGATCAGATATAATACACAATAAGGGACCTATAAGTGTGATGATGGTCCTGGAATGATCTTGCTGTGGCTCTTATGCAGGAGATAAGAGACTGAGCACTTATTTATAGTAAGAAGAAATAATATTCTTGAATTAAAGAAGCTGGTAATTAATTTGAATTAGTTATAAAGGAAAAGCCCTGTAAGTTGCTCAGAGACAGTCTGAATGGAGTGCTGCTGCTGACACCGCTGGTGATATAAGATTGTTCTCCCAATGATAATCTTACCTAAATTTTTTATTTGTATTTTCTCAACTTCCAATACATATACCCAAGGGAGTGGGGTTGGGGAAGGAGGAGAAAAGAGTTAGAGAGATGGACCCAAGGGGAGGGAGGAAGGGAACAGAGGCAGATAAATGTTATATACAGGCAGACAGGGAAGGAAGAGAGATGTTGAACCAAGGAATGGAGGGAGAAGGAAAAAAAATGGAGGAAAGAGCTAAAAAGGAAAGATCATTGTGTAGTGAGGGAATGGAACAAGATAAAAGAAATGGACAATGGCCAATGGAAAGACAGCAGAAGGCAGGAAAACAGAAGAAACTGGGACCAACATGATAGGAAAATAAAATGACCAGATAACAAAAAGAAAAAATAAGTGTTCAGTTTTAATTTATTAATGGTAATATGTTAGCTTTGAGAAATGTGCATTACAAATGACTTTGTATTATGCTCAGTATAGAGGAAAGTGCATTTCTTTTTTTATTTCTTCACTGTTAAAATACATGCCAGGTTTGACTTCTTGAGCTTTTCTAGTTCAATTTTTGTCTTCATATTTCTGTTTTCATCCATGTTGTGTTCAAAAGTAAAGGAAATTACTGACTACAGTTACTGACTTAAAATAACTAATTAATTAACTACTCTTCTAGATGGGCAACTGAATTACCATAACTAATTACTTTAAGCTGAGAAGTAGAAGCTACAGTTAATTACTTTTGATGGCAGGCTCTGATTCTTGATCTGACTCTTTCCTATCTTTCATAGGACCTTCGGGAACAGATCATTCATCACTTCACCACCATCTTCCTGATCAGTTTTTCCTACTGTGCTAACTATGTGAGGGCGGGAACACTGGTAATGTTGCTACATGACTGTGCTGATTATATCTTGGAGGTGAGTTGTGCTGCACCAGCTAATTCATTTAACAAGCAGTCATTACATTACATTAGAGATTTCTATTCCGCCATTACTTTGTGGTTCAAGGCGGATTACAAAAGAATTTAAGGTTGGTCTGTTACAAGAAGAGATCAGTGGTCATGACAAGTGAAGTTGCAATATTTAATAGAGAATGAATAGTGAGATGCTTTTCATTTGATATGTATGGAACAGACTGTGAAAACATTTTGTAGGGTGAATAATTCCTCTTGTATACTTGATCCCTTTCATCCTACTACCCTGAAATCATTGAAGGATTTGACTAGATGTATCTATGTAAATGTAATTAACTTGTCATTTCAGTAGTCTGTCCCTTATTGAAGGCTTCTTCTTTAGATCCTAATAAAGTTTCTAGTGAATTAGGGGTGTCATTCTGGACTAACGGGTAATGTCCTCATGCTCGCGAGCCATGCAGAAGGAATCCACTCCAGCTTTTGAATCCCTCCTCCTTGACTAGAGAGATCCAGATTGCTTGCTGTTACGGCATGGCTCTTGAGCGCACAGTGTTAGCATGCAAGGGATACTCAGAGGTAGTCATTGCTACTTGCTCAGTGTCAAAAAAGCTTACAACGGTCTCCGCTTATGCTAAGGCGTGAAAAGGTTTCCAGCACTGGTGCATTAAAGAGAAGGCAGAACCTTTCTCTGCTCCAATCTCTGTGGTCTTAGCCTTCCTCCAGGCTGGCCTTGACAAGTGACTTACAGTAGTGCCCCTCAGAGTCAAAGTAGTGGGACTCTCTTTTTTCAGGACTGAAGAACGTAAGACTTCATTGGCATCTCATCCAGACATTGCCAGATTCCTAAAAGGGGCGCTGTGACTCAGGCCACCGGTGAAACACCCATTTCCCTCATGAAACCTTAACGTGGTTTTGCAAGGCCTCAGTCAGGTTCTTTATGAGCTACTGAAGGAAGTGTTCTTGATGAATTCAATATTCAAGACGTTTTTTCTTGTGGCTATTTCCTCAGCAAGAAGAGTCTCGGAGCTTCAGACTCTTTCTTGCAGAGAACCTTTCCTCAAGTTCAGAGGCCAGAGTTTTTGTTCACAGTTCCGTCCTTATTGCCAAAAGGTTGTTTTGGCTTTCGATGTTAATCGAGAATTCAGATTGCCAGCGTTCCGGTCCATAGGTTCTAAAAAGGACTGGGTTGGAATGAAAAAGACAAGTAGGGGGTTAAGGGGTTTCTCAGGCATGGTTACTGCGTCCAGTCTGGGTTTTCCTGGAACTCTATGCACATTCACCCAGACATTCACACAAACACAAGCACTTGAAAAGGGACAACAAAACTTTTATTCTTTGACATGATCTAAGTCTGTTTCCTCACAGGCTCAGGGAAAGCAAAACAATGGCTTAATTCTGGGGGGGACAATCTCACCCCAAATTGTAAACAAGCTCCCAGTGTCTAGGTTGTCCCCTCCAGATCTATCTGTCTCCTGGTGGTCCAGCAAGGGTCCCTTAAATCTGTATTTCAAAATGGCTGCTGCAAGAAGCTACTGCCTTTAATGACCCCCACTGAAACTCCAGGGAGTCAGGTAGGCCCTGGGGGGTGGAGGAGTTCATCTGAGGGGAGGGGAGGACAAAGCATCGTGGCCTGGGAGGAACGATAGGAGGTGGGGTTTTTACAAGTAAAAATAGTTATGCAGGTGCCAGCCCAATATTCAGCTGAATGTCAGCCAAGCCCACATATGATCTGGTACCCAGCCTGCCAAGTTTAGCCCCGAGTATTCAGTACTGGTGCCCAGTCATGGACCAGCGCTGAATATTGGAGGCTAATTTAGCTGGTGACATTCAGCATTTAAAAAAAAAAAACACTGACCATCGCCAGCTGAATTTCGGGGGTGAAGGTGACTTGATCTGAATAAACCAGGACAATTGAAGAAGGAACCAATACCCAGTATGATGGGCAAACAGAAAAGTCATACCCAATGCGGATACATTTCAGCAAACACTTGTATCAGGAGTATATGCACAGAATTCGGTAATGATAAATGGACAGGAATAAGAAATGTTTGATGCTTAGTCCTTATAATATTACTGGCTTTTTATTTAATTCCTGTTTGTCTGCCATACTGGTTCCTATTTCCTTTTTTAGGTGTTATAGCTTTTCCAGATCAGGACACCTTGTGGCTACTGTCTTATATAGTACAGTTACTACATCCAGACTGTGCACTCCCGGATCCTCTGTGGCAATAATTCAGTCACTGCATCCTGACTATACCTTCCCATCCTATTTGATATGGTGCTGTCACTGTATGTTCCCACACCAACCTACTCCCAAATTCATGTGCTCCCAAACATGACCCACTCTCATCTTGAAAAGGGTCATGGATTTGATATGGATTTCTGTGGTACAGTCAAAGTGGTTTTCATTTAGTATATGCAGGTACTTTCTCTGTCCTTAGTGGGCTCACAGTCTTAAGTTTTTGTACCTGGAGAAGTTTATGTGACTTGCCCAGAGTCAGGATGAGCTGCAGTGGAAATTAAAACCAGTTCTCCAGGTTCTTAGCCCATTACACTATTAAACTACTCTGTGCTTTCAGGTCTGTCTGCACTCTTGATGGTGTTCATCCTTTCCTCACACATCCCTGAACTTTTCTCTTTCCTCCTTGCAGTTAGCAAAGATGTTCAATTATACCAAGTGGAAGCGTGTCTGTGATGTGGTCTTCGTCTTTTTTGCTTTGATTTTTATCTTCACCCGTCTCTTCCTCTTCCCTAGCAGGTAAGTCTCACTCTTTAGCCCCAGGGAGCACTCACATGAAGCCTGCACTACGTTTCCCTACGGTAAATATTCTGCTTCTTGTTAGCAGGGAAACAAATAAGTTTTGTTCCTTTTTCCTGGAATTTTCCTTTCAGAAAGGATGTGAACATTTTGGGTTTCAAAATGGGATTGGACGAGTTCCTGAAGGAAAAGGGGATTGAAGGGTACAATTAGAGGGTTACTATACAGTACAAAATGCTTTAGAGTAATAGATCACTTACAGGTCATTGACCTGGGAAGCCGCCACGGGAGCGGACTGCTGGGCATGATGGATCTATGGTCTGACTCGGCAGAGGCAATGCTTATGTTCTTATGAAATGATAGTTACCAGCACTCAGAACCACTGACACTATGGCACCTTAGGCATGTCATTGTGGAGCCAATATTCAGTACTCCGGACAAATAAATTGAAGTTTTAATCACCACCTAACCAGCTAGATCAGTGGTCTCAAATTCAAACCTCTGAAAAGAGCCACATTTTGGATTTGTAGGTACTTGGAGGGCCTCAGAAAAAAATAGTTAATGTCTTATTAAAGAAATCAGTGCAAGTTAAATAATAAAGGAAAATCAAAAACAAATGCAACAATAACGAACCCTACCAGTGAGCAAGCAACCTCCGATGTGGGGTGTCAGATATGACCAAAAGAAGCAAAGACGTTTCAATGGTCTGTCATTTCGTCATGCATCCCCAAACATCTATATTTTTTTGAAGATATTTTTCTTTTATGCTTTAAAGTATTCTTTGTACATTTTTTCAGTGCATTTATCTTAAAAGAAGATTAAATATGAACTTATTTTCATTCCATAGTGAATAGTGAATTTGAATATATTTTTCTTGTATTCCAGCGTGCAAGTCAACGCTCCCCTCTGCCAACGCGTTTCGCTGATCTTTATCAAGGCTAGGGGCACTAGAAAAACACATAAAAAATACCCTGTTAAAAGGCAATAGAAACTAGTAACTTAAACTACAAAAAAACAAGCACAAACCTGCATAGTTGAAACTTCCTAATTGTGCTGTCAAGCGGCATCCAAAAAATGGCCGCGGCGTTTTTTTACTCACTGATATAGAGAACCACCCATGACGTCAAAGCCGCTAGTCAATAGCAAAGGTCCACTTGGGCTAACCAATCCGAAGTTTCATTTAACCCTTCCGGAACCATGGAGTTCAACATGAACATCCAGCGGAGCTCTTTTAAATTAAGATTTTTTTTCAACATTTCCACCCTCCCACCCTACTGTAATCATGTCAAGCACTCTCCACTTAAGATCTTTCAAGGTGTGACCACACAATTTCCAATGACGTACAATTGGAGAGGTTTCATTCCGAGTGTGGACCCGAGATTTGTGCTCCGTCAATCTCAATTTGATGAATTGTAATGTACGGCCAACATACAGTGTCGGGCATGGACATTGAATACAATAGATAACCCGACTGGAGTTACAGTTTGTGATAACTCTAGATCGATAAGAGACTCCAGTGATCGGATGTTTCCACAGCTCTCCTGGAATTGTAAAGGGGCACCATTGACAATGGCCACACGGAAGATGGCAACCTACAGTCTTCGGTACCGGGTTTCTGATGATACTATGGCTTACATATTCACCTATATTTTTTTGCCTTTTGTAAGAACAGATAGGGCGATTTTCCAGCGAGGGGACCGCTATCTTAGCAACATGCCAATGTTTATTGATGATATGCGATATTTCTTGCGCAAGAGTAGAATATTGCTGAATAAAGGTGATGTTGTCATCCGGATCGGAGGAATTATTCTTCTCCTGAAGTAACCATTCACGGTGGGCAAATTTAGCCCGGGTATAAGCTCTTTTCACGACATCATGAGGGTAACCGCGTTGGTAAAAACGCTTCTTCAAGACTTTAGCTTGCATGCGAAATTCCTCCAACGAATAACAAATCCTTCGCAAGCGTAAAAATTGGCTTATAGGTAAACTTCGCCTGAGTCGAATGGGATGAAAGCTGTGAAAATGAAGCAGACTATTACGGTCTGTACTTTTCCGATGAAGCGTAGTTAACAATTTCCCATGATCTTTAATGATTCTGATGTCTAAAAAAGCTAATTCATGAGAATCCAACGTAACCGTGAATTGAATATTAGAATCCAATGAATTGAGGTCATTCACAAACTTGTGAAGGTTAGCTTCGGTCGATGACCAGATACAAAAGATGTCATCAAGTTTCAAGTTTCAAGTTTTATTTCACATTTGATGAATCGCCTATTTCGAAATTCTAGGCGATGTACATAATAATATAGAAACTATGACATAATTACAATAAAATCAATAAAGACTCACATGAGAAAGAGGGAAAGAGGGTAAAGTTACAATGGGGGAGAAGAAAAAAAAAACAAAAAACCAGGAGAGAACGAGAGGTAGGGTAAAATTATTCAAAGCTTTTCTTACGTAAAAGTTGATTTAGGCATCCATTAGTTAAATTATAAATCAAAAGCGTCCTTAAAAAAATAAGATTTTAAAAGCTTTTTAAATACTAGGATATCGCTTTCAATTCTAATGTAATGGGGAAGGGAATTCCACCATTGTGGCCCTGCAACAGTAAACATCTCTGCTCTTCTTGTTCCAATAACTTTTAATGATGGCACAGTTAATAAATTTTGACTAGATGAACGCAAAGATCTTTGAGGTTTGTATGGGATAAGTGATTTTAAAATGAATTGTGGTTCGTTGAATGTAAGAGATAACAATATGCTCAAACATTGGCAGACGATATATCTTCTCCTCTTCCATATTAGCCATGAACAGCGTAGCTAAGGACGGGGCAAGAGAAGCCCCCATGGCGATACCATGACATTGTAGGTAAAAAGTTTCATGAAACCAAAAATAGCTCTTGGTCAACATTGGCTGTTAGTGTCTTTTGACGTGACAGCCTTATACACCATGATCCCTGTGGACCAAGCTCTCACCTTGCTGAATGGAATATTTAGTCGTCAAACGATTCGCCCTCATCTATCTATGGACATACTGATGGAAATGGTAACTTTTTACCTACAATGTCATGGTATCGCCATGGGGGCTTCTCTTGCCCCGTCCTTAGCTACGCTGTTCATGGCTAACATGGAGGAGGAGAAGATATATCGTCTGCCAATGTTTGAGCATATTATTATCTGGAAACGATATCTCGATGACATCTTTTGTATATAGACTCTTTGTACGATATTGTATGTAGACTTAATGTATAGTATTGTATTTAGACTTAATGTATAGTATTGTTATTCAGACTCACGGTATTGTATAGTATCGTATTGTATGTGGATCTATTGTTTTGTTTTGTATTGTTTTAAAACCTTTAATATTCGCTGAATGTCCAGCCTTCTTACTATGTAAACCGCCTAGAAGTCGTCCGACTGTGGCGGTATAGAAAAATAAAGTTATTATTATTATTATTATTATTATTATCTTTTGTATCTGGTCATCGACCGAAGCTAACCTTCACAAGTTTGTGAATGACCTCAATTCATTGGATTCTAATATTCAATTCACGGTTACGTTGGATTCTCATGAATTAGCTTTTTTAGACATCAGAATCATTAAAGATCATGGGAAATTGTTAACTACGCTTCATCGGAAAAGTACAGACCGTAATAGTCTGCTTCGTTTTCACAGCTTTCATCCCATTGGACTCAGGCGAAGTTTACCTATAAGCCAATTTTTACGCTTGCGAAGGATTTGTTATTCATTGGAGGAATTTCGCATGCAAGCTAAAATCCTGAAGAAGTGTTTTTACCAACGCGGTTACCCTCATGATGTCGTGAAAAGAGCTTATACCCGGGCTAAATTTGCCCACCGTGAATGGTTACTTCAGGAGAAGAATAATTCCTCCGATCCGGATGACAACATCACCTTTATTCAGCAATATTCTACTCTTGCGCAAGAAATATCGCATATCATCAATAAACATTGGCATGTTGCTAAGTTAGCGGTCCCCTCGCTGGAAAATCGCCCTATCTGTTCTTACAAAAGGCAAAAAAATAAAGGTGAATATGTAAGCCATAATATCATCAGAAACCCGGTACCGAAGACTGTAGGTTGCCATCTTCTGTGTGGCCATTGTCAATGGTGCCCCTTTACAATTCCAGGAGAGCTGTGGAAACATCCGATCACTGGAGTCTCTTATCGATCTAGAGTTATCACAAACTGTAACTCCAGTCGGGTTATCTATTGTATTCAATGTCCATGCCCGAAACTGTATGTTGGCCGTACATTACGATCCATCAAATTGAGATTGACGGAGCACAAATCTCGGGTCCACACTCGGAATGAAACCTCTCCAATTGTACGTCATTGGAAATTGTGTGGTCACACCTTGAAAGATCATAAGTGGAGAGTGCTTGACATGATTACAGTAGGGTGGGAGGGTGGAAATGTTGAAAAAAAATCTTAATTTAAAAGAGCTCCGCTGGATGTTCATGTTGAACTCCATGGTTCCGGAAGGGTTAAATGAAACTTCGGATTGGTTAGCCCAAGTGGACCTTTGCTATTGACTAGCGGCTTTGACGTCATGGGTGGTTTTCTATATCAGTGAGTAAAAAAACGCTGCGGCCATTTTTTGGATGCCGCTTGACAGCACAATTAGGAAGTTTCAACTATGCAGGTTTGTGCTTGTTTTTTTGTAGTTTAAGTTACTAGTTTCTATTGCCTTTTAACAGGGTATTTTTTATGTGTTTTTCTAGTGCCCCTAGCCTTGATAAAGATCAGTGAAACGCATTGGCAGAGGGGAGCGTTGACTTGCACGCTGGAATACAAGAAAAATATATTCAAATTCACTATTCACTATGGAATGAAGATAAGTTCATATTTAATCTTCTTTTAAGATAAATGCACTGAAAAAATGTACAAAGAATACTTTAAAGCATAAAAGAAAAATATCTTCAAAAAAATATAGATGTTTGGGGATGCATGACGAAATGACAGACCATTGAAACGTCTTTGCTTCTTTTGGTCATATCTGACACCCCACATCGGAGGTTGCTTGCTCACTGGTAGGGTTCGTTATTGTTGCATTTATTAAAGAAATGACAATTTTGCATGAGGTAAAACTCTTTATAGTTTATAAATCTTTCCATTTGGCAAATCTTAATAATAATATTGTAATTTATAGCTAAAGAGACATATGATCAAGAAACTTTTTATTTTACTTTTGTGATTATGATAAATATACTGAAGCCTCAAAATAGTACCTGACGGGCTGCATTTGGCCCCCGGGCCGCGAGTTTGAGACCACTGAGCTAGATGTAGGACAACAATGAGAGTACCTGGGGCCAGTGACATAGTAAAGGAGGGGGGGGTCCACCCCATTCAACATGTTGGTGAGGGCACTGGCACTTCTCCTCCTCTCTGCCCTTCCCCCTCTTTACCTATTTAACTCTTCACTGGTGTGAGCAGCATCTCCAACCTGCTGCTCGTGCCGGCCTTGGCTCTCCCTCTGACATCACTTCCTGGAAGCTGATTTCTAGGGTGGAAAATCCATCTGGCAGGACCTAGCTTGCCAGTTCTTCAGTTACCTACCTAATTACCTTATCATCCAATATCAATTAGCAAACTACTGCAACCAACTATCGCTTACACTACAATCTTGTGACCACTATCTCAGGTTCAGAAAACTTTTAAAAGCATTTCTGTTCCAAGACAGGGGGCCAACCCTGAAGTAAATGAAATGGTTAAAAAACCATTTCTAAACTGTCTAATGCAACTCCTGGGACATAACGATGAGCCAACAATGACCTATACGAACATTTTTAATTATTATTATTAATTTATCATTTTTCAATTAATATAACAAATATAAACTTGTACAGAAAGGTAAAGTTAAGCAGAAAATAAAATATAATGCGGATTACAATATAATACAAAACAAAAACAGGTTATTATCTGTTTTCATAACACAAATATCCATAGACATATACATATACATACATATATAGCTTAACTTTAACTCAAGTCCTCATCTAATCCAAGACGTTGAATCGGCGAAAAATATAGTAAGAAATTACAAAATAGCAATCTATAAGAGTAAGGATTGTATAGGCTGATCTAGAAGGTCATACAATCAAAGAGTACTCATATCTCTCCTCCTTTTTTCAGGAGAGCCATTGACAAGAAGGCTATAAGTTGACTAGGTTCAAAGAATACATATTTTTTCATTTGATACAAAATCACGCATTTACATGGGTGACGAAGAAAGAAAGCCACCCCTAGAGCTATAACACCTGGTTTTAACAACAGAAATTCACGTCGACGTTTTTGTGTGTCTCGTGACAGATCTGGAAACATTTGTATCGTATACCCACAAAATTCTTTTTGTTTGTTTTTAAAGAAAAGCTCAATAACCAGTTCTTATCAGGTGCTAAGAGCACTGTAAGAAGAAGAGTTGCTGGCAATGCTATTTCCCTATCCGAAAGTTCCAAAACCATTGAAATGTTTAACATTTGTTGATCAAAATCCCCCCCCCCAAAAAAAAAAAAGTCCAACATAATCTGCAGTGAAAGAAGCAGCAAGCAAAAGACAACGAACAAAATGCAGATTATGTACAAGATGCAGGCGTTGTTTATTAATTGCAGTAAAATATACAACCTCTTGGGGTTTCTTTAATGTAATAAGAGGTTCTTTAAAGATAAAACTCTCACCAACTGGTATACCATCCTGACTATGGCTCTCCTGCTCTCGAGCAATGCGAGGCGATGGCAGGTCCTCAGAATCCAAAAGATTACCCTGTAAAGACAGGGAATCCAAATCCGTGCTCCCCTCCTTGGTCCCAATAGCCTCCGGGAGAAGTCCCTCACTGCCTTCCGGTGGTACTTCCAACCGCGGGGAGCTGGCGATCTGAGGAGGAGGAGGAGGAGGCACTCTGGCGTCGGGGCTCAAGGTAGTCTCTAGGTCCATGGAGAACGGTTCCGTATCGCCCCGGCGCGTCTCCTGCGGGCATGCCGATGTCACTGTGACATTCTGCATTCGACGCAAGAGTTGATCAGTGCTGGCGAGGCCGGCCGGGGCAGAACTCCGCGAGGCTCCAGCAGAGCTACGGCCCCTCCGCTTCGGCATTACCAAAGGTTAGTAGTCAGGAAAACCAAAAATCCACGATAACTCTGCAACGAAGCTCTCAGCAAAACAATCCGTCCGCCATCTTGGGCGTTCTTAGTGTTTTATTATAAAGGATAGGGTCTAATTCCGGCTCTGCCACTGAATCTCATTGAACTTTGAATATATGGTAGATCAAAACCCAGAAATAGAGCCACTGGAAAAAAAAACTTTCTAGTGATCTGATTTCCACTTTTTGTCTTTATCCAGGGTCCCTACCTATTTTATACAGTAAAGCAGGGATGCCCAAATGGTTGATCGTGATCGACCAGTAGATCACAAAGGCAACGTGAGTCAATTGCATTGCTTTTGCAATCTTGTTCTTCCTGCCTCCCCGAGCCAGACCAGATGCGTACAAGCGCCGGACCCATAAGACTTCACCTCCGATGTCAATTCTGACGTCAGAGAGGAAGTTCTGGGCCAGCCAATCGTTGCCTGGCTGGCCTGGAACTTGCTCTCTGACGTCAGAATTGACGTCGGAGGTGAAGGCTTGTGGGTCTGGCGCTTGTATGTGCCAGGCCTGGCTTGGGGAAGCAGGGAGAAATCAGCATGGTGGCTTGGGAAGGGGAAGAAAAGAGAGAGAAAGAATCGGGGAAGTGGAGAAATCGGTGCAATGGCTTGGGGGGGCAGGGGGAGAGAGAAAGAAAGACAGAAATAAAGAGGGGGGCAGGAGGAGAGAGAAAGAAAAGATGGGGAGGCAGAAAGAAAGAAATATTGGATTTACAGTCTGAAGAAGGAAGTGCAACCAGAGACTCATGAAATCACCAGACAAAAAGGTAGGAAAAATGATTTTATTTTCAATTTAGTGATCAAAATGTGTCCATTTTGAGAATTTATATCTGCTGTCTATATTTTGCACTATGGCCCCCTTTTACTAAACCGCGATAGTGGTTTTAGCGCAGGGAGCATATGAGCGTCGGGAGCTGCGAGGGCCATTCAGCGCAGCTCCCTGCGCTAAAAACTGCTTTGAGGTTTAGTAAAAGGGGAGGGGGTATATTTGTCTATTTTTGTATAGTTGTTACTGAGGTGACATTGCAAATTTTAAAGTCACGTGCCTTGACCTCTTTGAAAATAACCCCAAATATAAATTATAATTAACATTTTCTCTGCGTACAGTATGCTTTGTGTTTTTTTAAATTTTATTGTTGGTAGATCATTTTGAATTGGTCATTTTAAAAGTAGCTCGCAAGCCAAAAAAGTGTGGGCACTCCTGCAGTAAAGGATTAATTCTTGAAAGGTTGCTTAAGGCACCAGGATGATGTGTGCTAAGCCCAAAGGGGCAGATTCTGTATTGGATGCTGGTCTCAGCAGCCACCTAAGCAGCTGCTGAGAATCACACACCTGCATCCTATACAAAATTGTGTCTGCCCTAATGGGCAGATGCCTAATCGGCCCGATTCTGTAACCGGCATCCGTGCCACAGGCGCTGGTTAGAAAATCGCATTGCTGGTCTTGCTGGTTGTCCCATTTCAAAATAGGAGAATGTGGTGAAATAAGTTAGCTTAACGGGATCTTAAAAGGTTTGAATAATTTCCTAAAAGAGAAGTCCATAAGCTATTATTGAGATAGCTTGGGGAAATCCACTGCTTATTCCTAGGATAAGCAGCATAAAATCTATTTTACTACTTGGGATCTAGCTAGGTACTTGGGACTTGGGTTGGCTACTTTTGGAAACAAGATACTGGACTTGATGGACCTTCGGTTTGCCTCAGTATGGCAATTCTTATGTTCTTATGCCTAACTTTAGGAGTGAATACTTACACTAGTGCCCCTTTGCAGTTGCACACTATGGACTTTGCATGCATATTTTCTGGAATGCTGACAAATTTGAAGGCCTTGAGCATGCGCAGATGCATGCTCAAGGCCCGGCAGAGGCAGGAAGATCTTCTAGCGGCACCAGCACGTCCTGTGGGCTGCGTGCCGGTGCCAGATGGGGGGGTAAGTTCAAGTTGTGGGGGGCAGCGCCGCTGGCCTCGGGGGGGGGGGGTTGGGAACTGAGCATGGGGCATTGACGCCATTTGTGAAAGCTTCAGGTTTGAAAATAATTCTACATGCAAAATGACACCAGCGCAAGGTTTTAAAATTATAACCAGGATTTATTGAATTATTGGTTCTATTTTCCCATTATTAGATCAAAAGAATAGCATAATTGCTTACGTTGCGCTCATGGGAGATCATCATCGTGGCCAAAGACTGGCCTTCTCACAATGGTCTCGTCTTTCTATCTCATTACAGTCTATTATATAACTTTTGGTTTAGTGACATCATCAAGTTTGACGACCAATAACATTTCTATGGGTGGTCTTAAAGTTTAGACAAAGAAACATTCCTCCATGTTTAAAAGTTAGTCAAAGTTTCAGATGATTTCTGAATTAACATTAACATTCAAAAGAATTCACAATTATTAACATGGTAAATTCTCAGTCCTTCCATGCTGACAAGTTCTGAGCCTTAAAGGAAAAAAACTCCTAAGCTGACAGATTCAAATTGCACAGCCTTACACAGAAATCTTACTCAGGAGAAAAAGGGGGGGTTAAATCCCCCTCTCCTCTCCCTGAAGCATGTTTATGCTTATAAAACCATTTATATAAACCATTTATATTTTACACAATCATATCATCACATATTACATCCATGGGCCCCAAACATTCATAATTTCATTCATATCTTGGCCATTCATACTTCATACATTTTATATCTCAGTTTGGAATAAGGAATCTAATATGCTTTTTTCTAACTAGCCTGAGCACATCTGTTTTCAATTAGAACCACGAGGCTAAAGGCGGGAAGCTGAACAAAGAACAGAAACTATTCACTGGCACAAGATGGTGACCTAAGACAGGACAGTTATAGCACATACAAAAGAACCTAAACTGGACTCCATGTCTCATGTAGTCATGATTTCCACTATGATTTAGCTCAACAGCAAAATACACAAGAAAACACCATTCTTTCCCTTATATTAATCTTTAGTGTGTTTTTTCTCTGGCCTTAGCTACATTATATTTAAATGTTTTATTCACCTGTTTTTCGTACGCTTCTATTTGGGCGTGGTCCTTAACTAACACAGATGTTTGTCTAACTAGAATTACCCAGAATCATACGAAAAACTGGCTTTTTGTAGAAAAAAACTCCACAAAAAATACTGCACTTATCATGTCCTAACATCCATTCTCATTTCCGTCCCATAACCAGCACCCCCTGCTGGCCACGAGCCACTACTCAATCCCCTCTTGGATATTACTGAATTTATGAAGTAATATTCATAATTGAGCTCGTGGTCTTATCTGTGGCGCTGGGGTTCACTCAGGGTACGGTTCTTCTCATGGATCAGTGTGTGTCTGTGCAAGTATATTCTTTTAAATGCCAATTAGATAGCAAAAGCCAGAAAAATGTACTACCTAGGCTGCAACGGCAGGTGCCTAGAAGATCTTACCCAAAGCTTACTTGAATTCTCTAGTGAGAATGCAAGCAAATCCCATCCACTATTCTAGATAAAACCCATCTAAGTGTACATTTATGTAAGTTGCTGTCTAAACCATATCATATAGGAAACTTACCATTCCAGTGGTAGTTAGACAGTGTCTGTTCTAGGTGCAAGTACAGTCCTAGAGCAGAGACGTCTGTTGTTTTATTCATAGAGGTATTCATGAAACTCCAGTACTTTTGAAGTTTAAAAGTCAGAAAATTTAGAGAAAGTATAGTTAAAGAAAAATAGAACCCTAGATTTCCCTAAGATAAAGAGAACCTCAGTATTACCTAATTTAAATAGTCCCTATGCTCAAAAGTGTTATGTTATAAATTTTTGGAATTATATCAATAAAGTGTAAAATAATGCACAGTGTTAAGAAAACCCAAATATATGCTTAATATGGAAATGTACTCATGTGCAGATAATGCATGCACATCAGATATAAGTTTTCTTTTTCTGTGTGTGTTGCAGGAACTCATTTCTCAAATTTAAATTAAAATCATTAAAAGGACTGATGATATCAGCTGTTAAACCCAATTAAACAATATTGTGGCACTGTGTAACAGCTTAGAAGCTGCCACTGTGTATGGAAATACAGTCATATGAAATAAAATTTAAAATACAGGATAAACAAAATATTTTCTGAGAACAATGCATGAAGACAATGATAAAGAAAATACAGTTGTTAATACAATATCAGAATAAGTCTATGAAATTATGCAAAAGCATAATTAAAGTTCAGAAGCCTAATTCAAATGAAATGATTTAAAGTAACGTGGTTTAAGATAAAGTCTGTTTTTTCGTTCAAAATTTTTTATATGAGTCCAGAAATGTCTTTTGCAAATAGTTTTAGCAACTTGTAAGGTCGGAGTCTCTAAATTAATTTCAGTGAAATTTAAATCATGGCTTTAAAAAGTTCATGCTGCAACGTTTTCATAATTCAAGCTTGGCTTTTCTGTAACTGAAAGCTTGGCTTTTCTGTACAACTGAAAGGTAAGCACAGCTCATTAGTTGAAGACAAAGGAACACTGAAATTCCCGCCGAAAATTCAGCATCGGAATTTTTTCTCTGTGTTCTCCACAGCTCTAGTGGTGGAATGTGGTACTGCTGGTCAGTGTAAATCCTGGAAGGAAAGCACATGTTCATTAACAAAAGAACAAAGAAAAAAACACATAGCACTTTATCCCCTCTGCAAACTGTACCAATTCTTGTATTGCAGAGTTACAGTTTCTGTGTTGAATTGTTGAAAGGATTCAAAGAAGGTTCTTAACTGAAACACAAAACATACAGATTAAATAGACTTTTTTCAGGGTCCTGTAGTACCAAAATTGGCCACAGGAAAATTTAAACATGCAGACACATTCTCTACATGGTAAAATTAGACTTTCTTTTTTTCTAACATCAGGGAATTATTCTCAATTCCATATTCTTTATTAGGTTCCTATCCTGAAGAGCTTACTTGTAAAAAGTAAGCAAAATTTCAATTCCGAATTCATCCACTTACATAAAAGTTTATTATAATTGTTCTTTTAAGTTAACTAAGTTAGCAAGCCCTTTGTTTCACATTTATTTCGATTTTCAAAAAAATATAGGTACTTAACCTCTACTTTTGTTAATCTTTTTATTTTAAACTTCCCAATTTAATTTTAAAATGTATTTAAATTTAATTACTCCCTAATCATACATTCCGGACAATGCACAAGTTTAAAAATACTTTATAAACCATGCAGGGGCACAAAAATTCATATTCAAAATTAATTTGAACCCTGAGATAAAAATATAAAGGCAGGGATTTTATTTTTCCCTTATGCACACTTGCCTGCTTTTAAGCATGGTATCTGTTTTTTGGAATAAATCTTTTTCTTTTCCACAAAATTATCCTTTCACTGTTGAATACAATTCCCAAGTCCAGCAGAATTCTTTTCTTTTCTCCCATCTTCCCTATCGAACTTCTAATTAATACATTTCACAAGCTTTCTTTCCACATTCCTGTACATTCGTTCTACAAACTATCTCCCTGCTTTGAAACAGCCAAACATTTAAACGATCTAGCTATTCAAACTTTCTTTTCCTTTTCAATTCACTTTCTCATTTAAATATCACTTTCCAATTCCTTCAGATCCTACAGTTCTGTTCTTCCAACATTCTATCCAACATTCTAATAACCTTTTTAAAATATAAAGAAACAAGGGAAAAATTCAAGCTACATAACGTCTTTTTTTTTTTTTTTCTAGAATGCTTCTTATACAGAGCCCTTAGGCTACAAACAGCTTCTGAAACTCTCCCAAAGTACCTCCATTGTTCCTAACACCGCAGGGATCACTTAGCTATGTAAACTCTGCTTTCCCAATACACTTTCTTGTTTTCCTGAACATCAAAACACAACTTTGAATTAACTTCAAGTGCCTTACTAAACAATTACCCGGCTGATCGGAACTCCAACCTGCATGCATTTCCCTGTTAAAGTTTTATCGGAGAGAGACCACGTTGAATCCTGACATTTACACTACATAAACTTTTCTTTTTTTCTCTACTACATCGGAAACAAATTTAAGCCACGGATACATAGGATTCTCATGTCTTGCTAAACTACTAGTTCTCAATAAACCCTTTTAATATGCAAACAGACTTGCTCCGAGATAAGCAAATACCTGTTGGAAATCTGTAGCCCTGAGACAAAGGACTCCATTGCTGCTATTCCCTCCCCCTCTTTCCTCCCCCTTCCCCTCTGCCTGGAAATGAACAAAGGAGAAACTCAAAAAAGACCCGCCTTTTAGCTCATGTGATAACTCTGTGGAAGGCGAGGGAGGAAAAAGGTGGGGGTGAAAATCCCCCATTTGCAGCCCGCTCTTTCAAACAAAGGAACAGCATAGCAAGGGAACGGGAAGCCATTAACTTTATTTTTCTTTTTCCAGAGACAAGAGAAAAAGTTAGGGCAAAGCAAAAAAGACAGAGAGAGACAGAACTGGAGTTTAGAAAGACAAAGCTGAGAAACACAATTTCTTTTTTCTTTTCAAAGTAGTTACTTCAGATAGGCACTGAAAATGCAGAGAGAGACAAAGAAAAAGGGGGGGGTGCCCTCAGCCCGTTTTTTCAAACAAAAAGACGGGACAGAGGGAAACTTTTCAAAGTCAGATTAAAACAGACAGTTTTCACTTTCACAGAGAGAAAGAGTTAGTTCAGAGACAAAGCTTAGACACACAGCAGGAAAGAACAAATTTGTTTTTTTCTTCAAACTTAATAACGCATTTTCAAACAAGCAAAAACTTACGTTCACAGAGGAGACCTGCTCTCTACTGGGCACTTTTTTCTTCTTTCAGACGGGCACTGCTCAGTTTAAAAGCCAGATGGAAAAATGCCAGCACTGCAAGGTTTTTTCTTTCTTTTCACAACATTCTTTCTGTGTTACTTTTATTTCTAATTTTTTCTTTTTTCTTTTTCCATTAATATTTAATTTCCACTAACTTCATATAATTATGTACAGATATATACAAGCATGTATGCTCCTTACTGTTAAATAATTTTTTTTTTTTTTTATTATTATTAATTAATTTTTTTTTTTCTTTTTATTATTTTTAAATTTTTTTTTTTTTTTATTATTATTTTTTTTCTTTAAACAGGCGTAATACTCACAATTTTCCAGTTTTCGGGTCCCGTTTTATCTCTAATTTCCGCCATATTCCTGCGCAGCCAGTCAACCTGTGACTACCTTTAGTTACACAACCATGCGAAATCTCCAGAGCTCCTAGAGTTTCCATGAATAACCTATAAGCTTTTTCAAGACGTCAAATTAGTTCCCGGGTTTCGCCACCAATTGAGCATGGGGCATTGACGCCATTTGTGAAAGCTTCAGGTTTGAAAATAATTCTACATGCAAAATGACACCAGCGCAAGGTTTTAAAATTATAACCAGGATTTATTGAATTATTGGTTCTATTTTCCCATTATTAGATCAAAAGAATAGCATAATTGCTTACGTTGCGCTCATGGGAGATCATCATCGTGGCCAAAGACTGGCCTTCTCACAATGGTCTCGTCTTTCTATCTCATTACAGTCTATTATATAACTTTTGGTTTAGTGACATCATCAAGTTTGACGACCAATAACATTTCTATGGGTGGTCTTAAAGTTTAGACAAAGAAACATTCCTCCATGTTTAAAAGTTAGTCAAAGTTTCAGATGATTTCTGAATTAACATTAACATTCAAAAGAATTCACAATTATTAACATGGTAAATTCTCAGTCCTTCCATGCTGACAAGTTCTGAGCCTTAAAGGAAAAAAACTCCTAAGCTGACAGATTCAAATTGCACAGCCTTACACAGAAATCTTACTCAGGAGAAAAAGGGGGGGTTAAATCCCCCTCTCCTCTCCCTGAAGCATGTTTATGCTTATAAAACCATTTATATAAACCATTTATATTTTACACAATCATATCATCACATATTACATCCATGGGCCCCAAACATTCATAATTTCATTCATATCTTGGCCATTCATACTTCATACATTTTATATCTCAGTTTGGAATAAGGAATCTAATATGCTTTTTTCTAACTAGCCTGAGCACATCTGTTTTCAATTAGAACCACGAGGCTAAAGGCGGGAAGCTGAACAAAGAACAGAAACTATTCACTGGCACAAGATGGTGACCTAAGACAGGACAGTTATAGCACATACAAAAGAACCTAAACTGGACTCCATGTCTCATGTAGTCATGATTTCCACTATGATTTAGCTCAACAGCAAAATACACAAGAAAACACCATTCTTTCCCTTATATTAATCTTTAGTGTGTTTTTTCTCTGGCCTTAGCTACATTATATTTAAATGTTTTATTCACCTGTTTTTCGTACGCTTCTATTTGGGCGTGGTCCTTAACTAACACAGATGTTTGTCTAACTAGAATTACCCAGAATCATACGAAAAACTGGCTTTTTGTAGAAAAAAAACTCCACAAAAAATACTGCACTTATCATGTCCTAACATCCATTCTCATTTCCGTCCCATAACCAGCACCCCCTGCTGGCCACGAGCCACTACTCAGAACATATCAAAGCAAGTTCCATTATTTCCTATGGGGAAACTCGCTTTGATATATGCAGTATTTTGGTTTACGAGCATGCTTCTGGAACGAATTATGCTCGTAAACCAAGGTTCCACTGTAATTCAAAATACAACCACCAAACTGATTACCGAGCACAGGAAATATGATCATGTCACACCTCTAGTGAAAAATGCCCAGTGGCTGCCAATCTCTAACCGAATCACCCTTAAACTTCTTGTTTTTGTATACAAAATTTGCTTCTCAAAAGAGTCCTCTTTTCTCCTATTTTCTGACTCCTTATTGCCCCTACAGAGCTCTGCGGTCCTCATAACAAAATCGACTTCTCGTTCCCTCTTTCCATGATATCACCTATGATATCACTTTAACGCTCCATTTTTTTTTTCCATCTAGGGCCCTGAGCTTTGGAATCTGCTACCACTCTCTCTTAAGCTCCTTCTCTCCCTGTTGCAATTTAAATCTGGTCTCAAACCTGTCTTTTTGCCATCCTCAAGCTGTACTTATTTACATATGTTCCCCCTTCCCCTCTTTTCTCTTTGACATTGTCATTTTCTTCCCTTCCCCACCGTGGCAAGTCTAGTAATCCACTCTTCTCTCTTACTTTTTTTGACACTCATTTAGACACTTTTTTAGGCTCCCCCATGGCTACTCCCTTTTATACCTAGAGAAGTAGCCCTCACCCTGCCCACTATACATCCTCTACACCAGTAGTTCCCAAACCTGTCCTGGGGGACCCCCAGCCAGTCAGGTTTTCAAGATATCCCTAATGAATATGCATGAGAGAGATTTGCATAGAATGGAAGTGACAGGTATGCAAATCTCTCTCATGCATATTCATTAGGGATATCTTGAAAACCTGACTGGCTGGGGGTCCCCCAGGACAGGTTTGGGAACCACTGCTCTACACGCACAGCAATAAGTTTGTTTATTTAAGATTTGATATACCGCTCCTGCATTTCACTGACCTAAGCGGTTTACAAAGTATCAAACTAAAATGAAATTAGGTACTTGAGAAAAACTACCCTATTTGTCCCAAAGGCTCACAATCTAGCTAAATTACCTGATAAACTAAAAATATGTAATAACAACATATAATACATTTCCAAGATCAAAAATCAAAGAAATAGAAATAATGAAAGAAGATAAAAAATTAAAAATAAAATTAAACAAATTTAAGAGAAAGAAAAGTCTCTGAAGCGGCCTGATAGCAAACAGTCATAGTTTAGTGCAAGTCTTAATATAACTCCTGGCACAGCACACTTCACAGATCCGCCACTGGCAGAGCTTGAGAGCATCAAAGAAATTAACATTTCTAAAATATATCCACTAAAACTGTTATATGAAATAAATAAATCCAGTACAAATTAATACAAATGAAGGCAGATTGCAGTCCCCATTCCATTATTAAATTTGGGAGAGCCATTTGAAAAAAAAAAAAAAAAAAGTGCATTTAAATGCCTCTTAAAATTTTGAAATGATTCTTCCTTCCATAACTCTACTGGTAAATTGTTCCACAATATTAGAACCAAGTAGAAAAATGCACCATTTCTGGTTGAGGCAAGGTGAGCCTTTGAGATTTGGGGAACAGCTACACTATTGTCATTTAAAAATCTCAATGAGCGACTAGGTGTGCAAAATAACACTAGATTAGAGAGATATAATGGCTGTAATTCAAATAATGCCCTATGTGCCAGCATTAGGATTTTAAATTTAATTCTAAATTCTATTGGTAACCAATGGAATTTCAAATATAATGGAGTTACATGATCATAGATGTGTGTGCGACCTAACAGCCAACTTGCTGCATTTTGTACTGTTTGTAAATGTTTCAGTTGCTCAACTGTTATTCCCGCATATACCAAGTTGCCATAATCCAATTTAGATAGAACAAAAGCATGGATTAAAGTATGTAACAATTTTTCATCCAGGAAATCTCGAATAGCTCTAAGTTGTCTTAATGCCCCAAATCCTTTCGCAACTGTAGATGGAACCTGCTTCTCAAAATTCAAATTCAAATAAACTCCTATTAATATCTCTAACCCTGCCCCCTCCTATCACTCCTCATCCCACATCCTCCACATTCACATGAATAACTCTCATCATGTCCCCTCCTACTACTTCTCATCTAATAACCTCTACATCCACAGGTATATACCCTGCCCCTCTTATCACTCCATCAACAAGAATACCGGTAATTCCTTCTCTCTTCTTTTTTTCTGATGATCAAGTTAGTCTTGTTTTTCTTATAAGTTTTTAACTGAAATTAATTTTATTGCATTTTTATATGTTTGTATACTGCCTTAACTTTCTTTTTTTATGAACATGTAAACTATTTTAACAATAATCTTTGAAGGGAAGCATAATAAACTACGCTTGTAATACTGGACTGCTCTCCAGTTCAGTTGGACATTTAAGTAAGGTCATGTAAAGTAGTTACGGTAACCTAATTTAGTGAATAGCATCTCCTGCTCCTTTTTATTTGGCGACCATCTGCGCAATATCGAACTCTCTGTCTTCTTATCTTCTTGTTTTTAGAGAACAGTTACCCAGAAACCTCTTCTGCTTTTGACAGAGCTGCAAAGATGATTTCAATAAAGACTTAGTGCAGGGCTCTCCATAACCTATCCTAGTGACTCCACCACAAGCTGGTTTTCAGGATAGCCACAAGTTTGCCTTAACATGCCCTCCTTTTCTTAATAAGTGGTTTTCTTGCCTCTATTCCAGTGTTTCTCAACCTGCGATATGCATATCCCAGGGAGTAAGCGGGCTGGCCGCCACTTGGGATCACTTCCTGCCTACCCCCTCCTCCCGCTGAAGCCACCACCGTAGCTGATTTCTCCCTGCCCCACCCCCGCAGCCGACCCTGCCACCCGACACGCTCCCAGAACGTGGCTGGCCCAGAACCTTCTCTCTGACATCAGAATTGACGTCAGGGAGGAAGGCTTGTGGGCTAGCCACGTACAGTCGCTGTACACACCTGGCCCGTCCCTGTTGCTTCTGTTGCTGCAGAGGTGGGGGGTGGGAATGGAACATGTTGGGTGGCAGGGAGGTGGCTTCAGCGGGGGGGGATGGGGCAGGCAGGGAAAGAGGAAGAAAAACTCGGGGGGAGGATGGAGTGTGTCAAATACCCGGGTCAGCTTCGGGGGTGGGGCGGGGAGGCAGGGAGGAATCAGCAGCGGTGGTTTTAGCAGGGGGCAGGCAGGGAGAGAGGAAGAAAAAGATAGGCAGGAATGGAGTGTGTTGGTGGCAGAGTCGGCTTCGGGGGTGGGGCAGGGAGAAATTTGTGGCGGTGGCTTCAGTGTGGGGGGGCATGCAGGGAGAGAGGAAGAGAAAGTTGGACTCATGGAGGGACAAAGAGAGATGTTGGTTGGGGAATGGAATGAGATCTGGAGGAAAGGAAGCATGCAGGAGGCAGAAAGAAGGAAAGAGAAATATTGGATGCACAGTCAGAAGGAAGTGCAACCAGAGACTCATGAAATCACCAGACAACAAAGGTAGGAAAAATGATTTTATTTTCAATTTAGTGATCAAAATGAGTTTATTTATTTTTTCTATAGTTGTTACTGATTGCATATTTTAAAGTCATCTGCCTTGACCTCTGAAAAAACCCCAAATATAAATGATAATTTACATTTTCTCTGTGTACAGTTTGCTTTGTGTTTTTTTAATTTTGTGGTAACCATTATGTATTAATATTATATTGTGTGTATTTATGAAAAATGGATGGAAGAAATTGCATTACAGTTAGTACTATTATTAAGGGGGTGGAGTCAGAGGTGGAGTTTGGGCGAGTCTGGGGCACAGTTTGGGCGGGGGTACTCGGTTGGTATTTGTTAGGCTTAGGGGGTATTTGGCTTGAAAAAGTTGAGAAACTCTGCTCTATTCCATGATCCAGTTGCTTGCTAAAGAAACAAACAAAACTGCAGACAGTCTGCAGTTTTGTTTGTTTCTCCTGCTTGGTTTTTTTCTGCAGACAAAGTTGGACTTTCTCCTTTGTTTTGTTGCCCAGTTGCTTGCTAAAGCAGTTTAACCTGTTAAGGAGCTTCCCCAGAAATTAGTCTGAGCAGGCCAGACCACAAGCGTTGAGACCATGGAAGATAGTGGTTTTCCTTCCCTCACAGCTTCCTCTTGGCACACAAGCCTGCACCCTTACTTTGTTGAATTTTCAGTCAGTGTCCTGCTATGTGGGGTCATTGCTAGGGTCATAGAGGATACAGCCATCAGTGAAGCCCCAGCTTTGTTTCCCTTCAGTAATCGATGTTGGAACAAGCTTCTTATGTGCTCTCTTTGTCTTTCACAGGGTGATTTATAGCACCTATTATTATTCCATGGAAATCTTCCAGCCCTTCTTTGGATATTATTTTTTCAATGGTCTCCTAATGCTTCTGCTGATACTTAATGTCTTCTGGGCTTACCTGATCTTGCGTATGACCTACAACTTCATCTTCATTGGCACGGTAAGCACTGCTCACCCAACTCCCTGCCTTCCTAAGATTCTTTTCTGGACAGGTGTATTATTCCCCAATCCAAAGACATGCGGCCTCTTTTACAAAGCTGCGCTAATGACCCCAAAGCCCATAGAGATTTAAAGGGCTTCGGGGCTGTTGCTGCGCGACTTTGTAAAAGAGGCCGATAGTGGGGGCACTTCTACAACTTGGTACCAAGATGTTGGCATCACAATGGTGCACATTTGGCGCCAATTCTATATTGGCACTTAGGTGTGCCTATTATAGAATTAAAAATTGATAGAATTTAAGCTAGTAAAGAAAATTAGCACAATATTGTCCTATTGACATGCCTATGACCTGTCCATGCTCCTTCTACATGCAGTAGCATAGCGAGATTGAGAGGTGCCCCTCCCCCACCCTATTCACTCTTTCCCCCCACCCCCGCGTGATCCCTTCCTTACCCCCATACCTCTTCTAACTTCCCCGGCGTGAGCAGCATCGACAACTTTCTGTCGGTGTCGGCTCGCTCTCTGACATCACTTCCTAGGCACGGGACCCAGAAGTGACATCAGAGGTAGAGCCGACTCTGGCATGAGCAGCAGGTTGGAGCTGCTGCTCGTGTCTGCAAAGAGAATAGAGGTACGGTGTGGGGGGAGGGGGGGAATGAAGGCACGCACACTGTGGGGGGGGGGGCGGAGAGAAGGAGGGGTGCTGGAACCAAGGGTGGACCGCTCCCCCCTTACAATGCGACTGCCCACATGTACCTCCTCCACGCTATTAGGTACTAAGTAGCTTTGGTGCATACATTATAAAATAGTACCACACACTTTTTTTATCTATTTAATTTTCTATACCATTCTCCCAAGAGAGCTCAGAACAGTTTACATGACACATGTTCCTGTCAATTACTGGTATAACGACAGGGGGTACAAGAGTACAGACCTTGTGTCACTTTGGTTTCTATTTATGATGTACATATTTGGATTGAAGAGGACTCAGGAGATTAATAATGTAATATTTTGGTTGTGTCTATATTGCTAACCTGAATAACAACAGATGTTATATAACAAATATACTGTTAGAGGGAAGGAAGGGTTTTGTTTGGCACTGGAATTATTTAGAGGGTTCAAAGGAAAATGAGACATTGTGTATAGCATTTTCTTTGCTATGTACCGGCCCATATTTCTAGGATGCCTAGTGACGCCTAAGTCCACTTAGGCACCACTAGGCGTGATTCTATAAAGGACGCCTAGTGGTTGATTGACAACCGAGTGAACCGACACCATTTATAGAATCAGGCCCTGTATGTATAGGCTGCATGTTCTTGGGCACATCCTGTTGCAAGGCAGCAAAGACCGTGAAAGAGCTGAGTGTTCCTATGATTCATCTTATCACGAGAGAGAAGCAGTTAGAACAGTGGTTCCCATCCCTGTCCTGGAGGACCACCATCCTGTTGGGTTTTTGGGATAGTCCTAATGAATATGCATGAGAGAGATTTGCATATAATAGAGTTGACAGGCATGCAGATCTGCTCCATGTGTATTCATTAGGTCTATCCTGAAAACCTGACTGGCTGGTGGTCCTCCAGGACAGGGTTAGAGCAATTTGAGACCATCAGGTTGTGTAGGTTCTTATTCCTGTCATTTAATACTCTCTAGTTGGTATCATCCTCTTTTCCTCTCCTCTACAGATAGAGAAGGATGTAAGAAGTGATGCAGAGGAAAGTGATGACGTTGTTAGTGTCAGCGAGGAAGAAAAGCAGCAGGAAAGGAAGAAAAAGGGAACTGCCTGTTTCCAGAGCATGGCCAGCAATGGCCTGGCCCTGAATCAGCGAAAGAGCACAATACAGTTCACGAATGGTCAATCCAATCTCAGCTAGCCTACAATCATTTCCTCAGCATACGAGCTTGCCTGGACTCCTCTATTCTACAATAAGGATGGCACACCCAAGCAAATTTCCTTTCCACCTACTCCAGGGACTGGTTGCCCCGTCGTGCAAAGCTGTGGTCTCCTTTTCTTTTTCATTTGAGGCATTTCACCTAAACAGAGCTCCAAAATCGGAAAGCAAGAGAAAGATTTATTTAAAAAAGAGATGCCAGGCTAGTGAGAGAATCCAGTGCTCCATGAGGAGCACTTTCAGCTGTGACTCCAGGCTGTCAATGATTGCCTGAGCTGCCCCTGAGTTATTTTTCCCACCGCATGATAGTTACAATTCCCCCCTCCCCCTCACAGAAAACTAGGTTGAGCATCCATAAGTAAAGCCAGGATAAGTTCAGCCTATCCCAAAGTATTGAAATAAAGAAGTTGCCTTATTAACAGAGCTAGGCTAAGATGGGAAATGAAGAAAGCTCATGTTGAAAGCAGCCCTGGGAATTGAAACGTTAAATTCTCTGCAAACTGGTCAATGTCCTTGTCCTTAAACCGCTTAGACATCTATGATAGGCGGTATATCAAATTAAAATAAACTTGAAACTAGTCCTGACTTAACAGGTTACGGCTGAGGTTCATTTCCCTTGAGCCCTGGTGGGCCGACACTGCGCTGCACAAAACATTCCTGTGTCAATTATATTTTCCAACTCCTCAATGCAGCTCCTCTCGGTTTCCTGCCTTCAAAAGTGTGATGCCAGGTCCACCTTCGGCACACTCTTGCCATCAGTGAGGCACTTAACCCCTTTCTGCTCAAATATGAATTACTGGCACCTGGCTAGGGAACTTGCTAACCATGGTACAATTTTTATTTGGAAAGCATAGAAAAAGAGAAAAATATCAGAGGATAAAAACTATATAGTCCATCCAGTCTACCCATCCATTATCTCTACCTTTTCCTAAGAGATCTTATGTGGTAGTCCCATGTGTCAGACCAGCCTTAGCTGTCAGCATTTTCTGGTGGCCTTACCAATGTCAGCAAAGGCCTATGGGAGATCATATCATTCATGTCTGATCTTGGGGGATGTCAGTGCAGATGGGCTAGCAGCCTCAGAATAAAGTAACAAAAGATTTTGATACAACCCTGAGGTGCGAAGAGGTGCTGATGTCTGTGCTTAAGATATACAGTAAGTCCAGCTACATGGTCTAACACAAATAGTTTGGGTTAACCATTATCAGAGTAATACTGGAAATTACATTTAACTCCGGTCTGTGAGGGACAGTTTCTCCCTCTTTTCTTCTTGAGTTGTCTCTCACATCCCACTCACCTTATTCACCATTGTTTCAAACAGTTTACAAAAGATAGGGGCACTTAACTTCAATAGATTCTATTTTTAGAACAGGTCTCAAACTTATAAATATGGGAGGTTAAAATCCTCTCTCTCTCTTTGTAATCTGGCCCCTGAAGCCTGGACAACCCCCCCCCCCCTTCTCTCTCTGGACCCTGGTCTACCCCCCTCCCCCACCTTTCTCTTTCTTTGTCCTCATAGCACCTATTCAGGAAGCTGTTTTTTCTCTCATTCACAAAAGCACAGAAGCAGTCTCTGAATCCACTCTGTATTTGTTAAGCTTATGTCTATTTCTTTCTGTACATTTGTAACCCGGAATATTCTTGATGTGTCTTTCTGAAGCCTCTTTCTGCACATTATATTTTTATGCAATCACTCTTAGCTGTCTTTGTCAGTAATTTCATCTCCTAATGAGAATCTTCTATGGGGGTATCGAACCTGGGACCAGGCAGAGTGTAAGGCTGCCACATTATATCATTGGGGCTTGTTTGCTTCAGCATTACCCCTCCAAAACGTTACATTTTGGGCAGTTACTAATCCTTACACCATGCTTTCCTTGAATTGAGATACAGTCTTCAGCTCCACCAGGAGGCTGTTCCAGACATCCACCACCGTTTCTGTAAAGATGTATTTCCTTAGATTACTCCTTAACCTATTCCTTTTCACCTTTGTCTTATGCCCCTTTATTCCAGAATTTCCATTCAACTGAAAGAGACTTGCTTCCTGTGCATTTATGCCAATGAAATATTTAAATATGTCTGCCATATCTCCCTTCTGCTGCCTTTCTATTAAAGTATTCATATTGAGATATTTAAATCTGTCCCCATACGCTTTATAATGAAAAACATTGATCATTTTAATAGCTGCCCTTTGGACTGACTCCATCCTGTTTATATTTTTTAAAAGGTACAGTCTCCGGAATTGAACACATACTCTAAACAGAGACCTGTACAATCATCTTTTTTCCTGATGGCCTTTCTTCTTTTTGTGCACCCAAGCATCCTTTTAGTTTTGCCTTCACCTTTTCTACTTGTGTAGCCACTTTAAGATCATCAGATGCAATCACCCCCCAAGTCCCACTCGTCTTTCATGCACATAACTACACCCCTTCTATTAGGGGGAGGTGAGAAGTGGCCTAGTAGAGCTGCTGTCTCAGCACCATGAGGTTGTGGAATCAAATCCCAGTGCTGCTCCTTCTGACTCTGGGCAAGTAACTTAATTCTCCATTGACCTGGCTACAAAATAAGTACCTGTATATGCGTAACCACAAAAAGGCAGCATATAATCTCCTTTCTCTTCCCCCTCCCCCCCCCATTATACTGCTCTTTCATGTATGACCTTGTATTTTAGCATTAAATCTTAATTGCCATATTCTAGACCAGGGGTGGGCAACTCCAGTCCTCGAGGGCTGGAATCCAGTTGGGTTTTCAGGATTTCCCCAATGAATATGCATGAGATCTATTTGCATGCACTGCTTTTGATGCATATTCATTAGGGAAATCCTGAAAACCCGATTGGATTCCGGCCCTCGTGGACAGGAGTTGGCCACCCCTGTTCTAGACTATTCTTTAACCTTTGCTGGATTCCGTCTTATGCTATCTATACCTTATTGTAGATTTTGATATCATCTGCAAAGAGGCAAACCTTTCCAGACAGCCCTCCTGCAATATCGCTCACAAAATTGTTTTAAAAAGCCAGCCAATTCCTGTGGCACACAGGGTGAATTGCTGCAGAATCTAGTGTGGTTTGCCTGTGGTTTTATCTTTTTCCTTTTAATCTCCTTCCCTTTTTGAGCCTGTATCACCTGGATGGGATTCTCTTCTGAGGAGTATCAGCACATCCTGTTAGCCACTAGGCCCTAGGGTATACTATGGCAACCAGTTTCTTTCCTTCCTGGGACCCAATTGAGGTAACTCCACAACATAGCCTGGCCCAAGCAGCCCTTGCAAATGGAAGGCATGTAAACCCAGATCCTCAGCACCACAACATGCAGCTCCGCAGCCCAAGATGAAGAGACAGCCCAGGCCACTGTGTGTTGTGATATCACCTGTGACCCTTGTGAACTTGGCTACTCACAGTGAAAGATGTCACTTCAGGGAAACAAGTTCTCAGAATTTTCCCTGTGTTTGAGGTTGCATTTTTAAAACAGCACATGACGAGGCAGATTTGTTTTGAATCAGCAATCACAATGGGAGCCATTTCTTGGTTCCTCAGATCTATATAGTTATTTATGATCCACAGAATGTAAAATCTAAGAAGGGGAAGAAATCACCAGGAACAAGATATCATCTGGGACAGGCACAGGTGAGAGAAAGAAATGCAAGCAAGAGTCTGCAATTTATCAAATAAAGGATATTAGTGGACTGCCAACATATTCCCCCCACTTTTGTCATACAAATGCCAAGATGCATGCAGTTGAGTCCATACTGCTTGCTGGGGGGCTGTTGTGAAGCAATGAAGATCAGCTTCCTGATACGTCCTGTGATTCTCTGACACATCTGTAGGACTGTAATAACAGGAAGTGGTATGGCTGATTCATAGTAAAACAGGATGTGCCTTAAGGGGAATGATTCACCAGCATAAAGTTTTGCTAAGCTCTGTATGACCCTGGAAGAGCCTGAAAGGGTGACTGCTGGGTGCTTCTATTTGGGAGGCTTCCCCTCCTCCCCCACTACATCGGCCCTACTGTCCTTTGCTATAGGAGCCTGGGGTTTTTCTGGAAGTTACTTTAATCTTTTTTCATATTTTAATGTGCTGACTGTGGAGATGTCCCTTCTCTCACTCATTAGGAGTGTGTTACATTTATTGGAAGGTTGTCACTCTCATTCTCGCTGAGTTTATTCTTCACCCTCTAAGAGCTTTCTCTCACTCACTGAGTGTGTCACATTCGTTTATTTGAATGTTCTCATACGCTTTGAGCCCCTTCCCTCAATGACGTAACCATTCAAGGTGCACGTGTTATGCACACATGCCTTCCTTCTCCCTCTTACCCTTTGAGCACAGTCTGCATGTCCAGCATCTCTCCTGTCCCTGGCCTTGCAAAGCTCTGTAATTCCCTCCCCACCATCCGTGCCTTAAAATCACTTCCAGTCTTCACCAGAGGAGCACCAGCAGCACTCATAGGCTGCTTGTGGCCTGAACCGTCCTGCCCCATGTGACATGACTTCCTGTTTTCTGAAGGACAGGATGATTCAGAGAAAAAGACCCTGTGCATAAGAACATAAGAACATAAGCAATGCCTCTGCTGGGTCAGACCTGAGGTCCATCATGCCCAGCAGTCCGCTCACGCGGCGGCCCAACAAGTCCAGGACCTGTGCAGTAATCCTCTATCTATACCCCTCTATCCCCTTTTCCAGCAGGAAATTGTCCAATCCTTTCTTGAACCCCAGTACCGTACTCTGCCCTATTACGCCCTCTGGAAGCGCATTCCAGGTGTCCACCACTCGTTGGGTAAAGAAGAACTTCCTAGCATTCGTTTTAAATCTGTCCCCTTTCAACTTTTCCATGTGTCCTCTTGTTCTTTTATTTTTCGAAAGTTTGAAGAATCTGTCCTTCTCTACTCTCTCTATGCCCTTCATGATCTTATAAGTCTCTATCATATCCCCTCTAAGTCTCCTCTTCTCCAGGGAAAAGAGACCCAGTTTCTCCAATCTCTCAGTGTATGAGAGGTTTTCCATCCCTTTTATCAAGCGTGTCGCTCTCCTCTGAACCCTCTCGAGTAACGCCATATCCTTCCTAAGGTACGGAGACCAATATTGGACGCAGTATTCCAGATGAGGGCGCACCATCGCCCGATACAACGGCAGGATAACTTCTTTTGTCCTGGTTGTAATACCCTTCTTGATTATGCCTAGCAT